>NW_028123954.1:688678-1377357 GCF_965194805.1 Balaenoptera borealis | reverse complement strand
GTGTTTTCTGCATGTGTGACTCTGTTCTGTTTTGTAATTCAGTTCAAGTGTAACGGTTTTTACATTCCCTCTATAAGTGATACCTTATGAGAAGTGTCCTTTGCTGTGTGACTTATTTCACTTAGAGTCGTCGTACCTAAATCCACTCATCATGCTGCTACTAGCCTTATGACATTGATTTCACGGCTGAGTGATATTCCATTGTACATAAGGACCACAACTTCTTTATCCATTTTTCTCTTTCCTGGGATATTGAAGGTGGAATGAAGTGGAGGTCCTTGTCAACAGAGCAGCCCTAAACTTTGGGGTGCTTGTGTCTTGCTGATTTTTAATTTTCCCAATTTATAACCCCATGAGTGGAAGTGCCCTATGCTCTCTAAGCTTTGTTTTTTAGATGTTTCAGGACTCACCGTACGCTTCTCCAGAGTGGCTGTTGGCAATTTACATCCCGCCCATCAGTGTAGGAAGGCTCCCATTTCTCCATGGCCTGTCCTGCATTTCTGGTTTTGACATTTTTTTCAGCATGGCCTTTTTAACCGATGGGAAGCGAGACATCTTTGTAGCGCTGATTTGCCTTTCCAGGTTGCTTGGTTGGCCAAAAAGGGCGTATGCGTTTTTTCCTGAATACATTCAGGAAAAAACGCATACGCCCTTTTTAGCCAAGGGCATCATTGTCAACCTTTTGCCACTTTTCATGTGCTTTAAAGGCGACTCGAATCTACCTCCTGAAATCTGTTTCCTGCAATTCTGCCTTGATTTCAAATCCTCTTCTTTGCCTTCCGTCAATATATTTGTGGACGAGAGTTATCATTTATAACTCTGCAGGTTTGTGAATTGCAGTGCCCTGAACCTCCATTTTACAACTCGCTTTTTTGGGAGCTGGCCGCAAAAGCGCAGGATGGCTTCAGGCCCTGTTCTGGTTCCGGTGGGCAGGCTGAGCCTGTGGTTAATTCTTCTTCCTGATGGGAAAATAGAGTGACCTGTGCCTGTCCCAACACCAAGAGCTAGTCTCTCATTGGTTCCACGTCTTCCCGTTCATCCTCAGGACAAATTGCAACCTGTACGGAACAGGAGGTTAAAGGTGCTGATGCTCCAAGTAGGGAGATTGCTAGTAAAGCGGCTGGAATAGCGAACCCGGGCACAAGGAGATGAGAAATGAGGTGCGTTTTAGAAACCTTTCCACATCACACAGTGTACCATCTTCTGGGTTTCTCATGCATGTTTTCGATGTAGGAAGATGCCCTTGAACCTGGAGATTTGGGACCCATGCGATGGGCACCATGCAGTATTACTTTAAACGGTCTGCGTTTGCTCACCCAACCTCACCAAACCTCTCAGCCCCAAGAGTGTCCACCCTTATGTCTCATCCAGCTGTGGGTCTAGATATGGTCAATCCAGGTTGCATCACAGCCCGTGAACGCATTGTGTAAGAATTTCTATCTCTTTCACTGTCTTTGTTTCATGGGTTTTTCAAAGTAATTTATTTTTATAATGGGGTTTAGCTGCTTTTTACTGCTGTGTTTATGCCGCTTTACACCCACTTGACACACTAACAGAGAGATATCAATACATAGGTTTTAAGATTATTACTAGTCAGATATATTCTTGTGCGGTGAATAGGGCGTGTTGAGTCCAGTTCTCTGAGCAAGAAGTAGGTCTTGTCTATTACATATTGGGTTTATGGAACGGTATCTGAGCTAATTTGAAACCCTTGTTTTATGTATCACCCCACCTCACCTTTCCCGTTAAGCAGCCATAGTGTGTTTTCTGCATGTGTGACTCTGTTCTGTTTTGTAATTCTGTTCAAGTGTAACGGTTTTTACATTCCCTCTATCAGTGATACCTTATGAGAAGTGTCCTTTTCTGTGTGACTTATTTCACTTAGAATCGTCGTACCTAAATCCACTCATCATGCTGCTACTAGCCTTATGACATTGATTTCATGGCAGAGTGATATTCCATTGTACATAAGGACCACAACTTCTTTATCCATTTTTCTCTTTCCTGGGATATTGAAGGTGGAATGAAGTGGAGGTCCTTGTCAACAGAGCAGCCCTAAACTTTGGGGTGCTTGTGTCTTGCTGATTTTTCATTTTCCCAATTTATACCCCCATGAGTGGAAGTGCCCTATGCTCTCTAAGCTGTGGTTTTTAGATGTTTCAGGACACACCGTACTCTTCTCCAGAGTGGCTGTTGGCAATTTACATCCCGCCCATCAGTGTAGCAAGGCTCCCATTTCTCCATGGCCTGTCCTGCATTTCTGGTTTTGACACTTTTTTCAGCATGGCCCTTTTAACCGATGGGAAGCGAGACTTCTTTGTAGCGCTGATTTGCCTTTCCAGGTTGCTTGGTTGGCCAAAAAGGGCGTATGCGTTTTTTCCTGAATATATTCAGGAAAAAACGCATACGCCCTTTTTGGCCAAGGGCATCATTGTCAACGTTTTGCCGCTTTTCATGTGCTTTAAAGGCGATTTGAATCTACCTCCTGAAATCTGTTTCCTGCAATTCTGCCTTGATTTCAAATCCTCTTCTTTGCCTTCCCTCAATATATTTGTGGACGAGAGTTATCATTTATAACTCTGCAGGTTTGTGAATTGCAGTGCCCTGAACC
The DNA here is from genome assembly GCF_965194805.1 of Balaenoptera borealis. Classification (NCBI taxonomy): domain Eukaryota; kingdom Metazoa; phylum Chordata; class Mammalia; order Artiodactyla; family Balaenopteridae; genus Balaenoptera; species Balaenoptera borealis. Next base: position 1,374,746 of record NW_028123954.1, on the reverse strand, counting down.
TCCATTTTACAACTCGCGTTTTTGGGAGATGGCCGCAAAAGCGCAGGATGGCTTCAGGCCCTGTTCTTGATCCGGGGGGCAGGCTGAGCCTGTGGTTAATTCTTCTTCCTGATGGGAAAATAGAGTGACCTGTGCCTGTCCCAACACCAAGAGCTAGTCTCTCATTGGTTCCACGTCTTCCCGTTCATCCTCAGGACAAATTGCAACCTGTACGGAACAGGAGGTTAAAGGTGATGATGCTCCAAGTAGGGAGATTGCTAGTAAAGCGGCTGGAATAGCGAACCCGGGCACAAGCAGATGAGAAATGAGGTGCGTTTTAGAAACCTTTCCCCATCACACGGTGTACCATCTTCTGGGTTTCTCATGCATGTTTTCGATGTAGGAAGATGCCCTTGAACCTGGAGATTTGGGACCCATGCGATGGGTACCATGCAGTATAACTTTAAAGGGTCTGCGTTTGCTCACCCAACCTCACCAAACCTCTCAGCCCCAAGAGTGTCCACCCTTATGTCTCATCCAGCTGTGGGTCTAGATATGGTCAATCCAGGTTGCATCACAGCCCCTGAACGCATTGTGTAAGAATTTCTCTCTCTTTCACTGTCTTTGTTTCATGGGTTTTTCAAAGTAATTTATTTTTATAATGGGGTTTAGCTGCTTTTCCCTGCTGTGTTTATGCCGCTTTTTACCCACTTGACACACTAACAGAGAGATATCAATACATAGGTTTTAAGATTATTACTAGTCAGATATATTCTTGTGCGGTGAATAGGGCGTGTTGAGTCCAGTTCTCTGAGCAAGGAGTAGGTCTTGTCTATTACATATTGGGTTTATGGAACGGTATCTGAGCTAATTTGAAACCCTTGTTTTATGTATCACCCCACCTCACCTTTCCCGTTAAGCAGCCATAGTGTGTTTTCTGCATGTGTGACTCTGTTCTGTTTTGTAATTCAGTTCAAGTGTAACGGTTTTTACATTCCCTCTATAAGTGATACCTTATGAGAAGTGTCCTTTTCTGTGTGACTTATTTCACTTAGAATCGTCGTACCTAAATCCACTCATCATGCTGCTACTAGCCTTATGACATTGATTTCACGGCTGAGTGATATTCCATTGTACATAAGGACCACAACTTCTTTATCCATTTTTCTCTTTCCTGGGATATTGAAGGTGGAATGAAGTGGAGGTCCTTGTCAACAGAGCAGCCCTCAACTTTGGGGTGCTTGTGTCTTGCTGATTTTTAATTTTCCCAATTTATAACCCCATGAGTGGAAGTGCCCTATGCTCTCTAAGCTTTGTTTTTTAGATGTTTCAGGACTCACCGTACGCTTCTCCAGAGTGGCTGTTGGCAATTTACATCCCGCCCATCAGTGTAGCAAGGCTCCCATTTCTCCATGGCCTGTCCTGCATTTCTGGTTTTGACACTTTTTTCAGCATGGCCCTTTTGACCGATGGGAAGCGAGACATCTTTGTAGCGCTGATTTGCCTTTCCAGGTTGCTTGGTTGGCCAAAAAGGGCGTATGCGTTTTTTCCTGAATATATTCAGGAAAAAACGCATACGCCCTTTTTGGCCAAGGGCATCATTGTCAACGTTTTGCCGCTTTTCATGTGCTTTAAAGGCGATTCGAATCTACCTCCTGAAATCTGTTTCCTGCAATTCTGCCTTGATTTCAAATCCTCTTCTTTGCCTTCCCTCAATATATTTGTGGACGAGAGTTATCATTTATAACTCTGCAGGTTTGTGAATTGCAGTGCCCTGAACCTCCATTTTACAACTCGCTTTTTTGGGAGCTGGCCGCAAAAGCGCAGGATGGCTTCAGGCCCTGTTCTGGTTCCGGGGGGCAGGCTGAGCCTGTGGTTAATTCTTCTTCCTGATGGGAAAATAGAGTGACCTGTGCCTGTCCCAACACCAAGAGCTAGTCTCTCATTGGTTCCACGTCTTCCCGTTCATCCTCAGGACAAATTGCAACCTGTACGGAACAGGAGGTTAAAGGTGCTGATGCTCCAAGTAGGGAGATTGCTAGTAAAGCGGCTGGAATAGCGAACCCGGGCACAAGGAGATGAGAAATGAGGTGCGTTTTAGAAACCTTTCCACATCACACAGTGTACCATCTTCTGGGTTTCTCATGCATGTTTTCGATGTAGGAAGATGCCCTTGAACCTGGAGATTTGGGACCCATGCGATGGGCACCATGCAGTATTACTTTAAACGGTCTGCGTTTGCTCACCCAACCTCACCAAACCTCTCAGCCCCAAGAGTGTCCACCCTTATGTCTCATCCAGCTGTGGGTCTAGATATGGTCAATCCAGGTTGCATCACAGCCCGTGAACGCATTGTGTAAGAATTTCTATCTCTTTCACTGTCTTTGTTTCATGGGTTTTTCAAAGTAATTTATTTTTATAATGGGGTTTAGCTGCTTTTCACTGCTGTGTTTATGCCGCTTTACACCCACTTGACACACTAACAGAGAGATATCAATACATAGGTTTTAAGATTATTACTAGTCAGATATATTCTTGTGCGGTGAATAGGGCGTGTTGAGTCCAGTTCTCTGAGCAAGGAGTAGGTCTTGTCTATTACATATTGGGTTTATGGAACGGTATCTGAGCTAATTTGAAACCCTTGTTTTATGTATCACCCCACCTCACCTTTCCCGTTAAGCAGCCATAGTGTGTTTTCTGCATGTGTGACTCTGTTCTGTTTTGTAATTCTGTTCAAGTGTAACGGTTTTTACATTCCCTCTATCAGTGATACCTTATGAGAAGTGTCCTTTTCTGTGTGACTTATTTCACTTAGAATCGTCGTACCTAAATCCACTCATCATGCTGCTACTAGCCTTATGACATTGATTTCATGGCAGAGTGATATTCCATTGTACATAAGGACCACAACTTCTTTATCCATTTTTCTCTTTCCTGGGATATTGAAGGTGGAATGAAGTGGAGGTCCTTGTCAACAGAGCAGCCCTAAACTTTGGGGTGCTTGTGTCTTGCTGATTTTTCATTTTCCCAATTTATACCCCCATGAGTGGAAGTGCCCTATGCTCTCTAAGCTGTGTTTTTTAGATGTTTCAGGACACACCGTACTCTTCTCCAGAGTGGCTGTTGGCAATTTACATCCCGCCCATCAGTGTAGCAAGGCTCCCATTTCTCCATGGCCTGTCCTGCATTTCTGGTTTTGACACTTTTTTCAGCATGGCCCTTTTAACCGATGGGAAGCGAGACTTCTTTGTAGCGCTGATTTGCCTTTCCAGGTTGCTTGGTTGGCCAAAAAGGGCGTATGCGTTTTTTCCTGAATATATTCAGGAAAAAACGCATACGCCCTTTTTGGCCAAGGGCATCATTGTCAACGTTTTGCCGCTTTTCATGTGCTTTAAAGGCGATTTGAATCTACCTCCTGAAATCTGTTTCCTGCAATTCTGCTTTGATTTCAAATCCTCTTCTTTGCCTTCCCTCAATATATTTGTGGACGAGAGTTATCATTTATAACTCTGCAGGTTTGTGAATTGCAGTGCCCTGAACCTCCATTTTACAACTCGCGTTTTTGGGAGATGGCCGCAAAAGCGCAGGATGGCTTCAGGCCCTGTTCTTGATCCGGGGGGCAGGCTGAGCCTGTGGTTAATTCTTCTTCCTGATGGGAAAATAGAGTGACCTGTGCCTGTCCCAACACCAAGAGCTAGTCTCTCATTGGTTCCACGTCTTCCCGTTCATCCTCAGGACAAATTGCAACCTGTACGGAACAGGAGGTTAAAGGTGATGATGCTCCAAGTAGGGAGATTGCTAGTAAAGCGGCTGGAATAGCGAACCCGGGCACAAGCAGATGAGAAATGAGGTGCGTTTTAGAAACCTTTCCCCATCACACGGTGTACCATCTTCTGGGTTTCTCATGCATGTTTTCGATGTAGGAAGATGCCCTTGAACCTGGAGATTTGGGACCCATGCGATGGGTACCATGCAGTATAACTTTAAAGGGTCTGCGTTTGCTCACGCAACCTCACCAAACCTCTCAGCCCCAAGAGTGTCCACCCTTATGTCTCATCCAGCTGTGGGTCTAGATATGGTCAATCCAGGTTGCATCACAGCCCCTGAACGCATTGTGTAAGAATTTCTCTCTCTTTCACTGTCTTTGTTTCATGGGTTTTTCAAAGTAATTTATTTTTATAATGGGGTTTAGCTGCTTTTCCCTGCTGTGTTTATGCCGCTTTTTACCCACTTGACACACTAACAGAGAGATATCAATACATAGGTTTTAAGATTATTACTAGTCAGATATATTCTTGTGCGGTGAATAGGGCGTGTTGAGTCCAGTTCTCTGAGCAAGGAGTAGGTCTTGTCTATTACATATTGGGTTTATGGAACGGTATCTGAGCTAATTTGAAACCCTTGTTTTATGTATCACCCCACCTCACCTTTCCCGTTAAGCAGCCATAGTGTGTTTTCCGCATGTGTGACTCTGTTCTGTTTTGTAATTCAGTTCAAGTGTAACGGTTTTTACATTCCCTCTATAAGTGATACCTTATGAGAAGTGTCCTTTTCTGTGTGACTTATTTCACTTAGAATCGTCGTACCTAAATCCACTCATCATGCTGCTACTAGCCTTATGACATTGATTTCATGGCTGAGTGATATTCCATTGTACATAAGGACCACAACTTCTTTATCCATTTTTCTCTTTCCTGGGATATTGAAGGTGGAATGAAGTGGAGGTCCTTGTCAACAGAGCAGTCCTAAACTTTGGGGTGCTTGTGTTTTGCTGATTTTTAATTTTCCCAATTTATAACCCCATGAGTGGAAGTGCCGTATGCTCTCGAAGCTTTGTTTTTTAGATGTTTCAGGACACACCGTACGCTTCTCCAGAGTGGCTGTTGGCAATTTACATCCCGCCCATCAGTGTAGCAAGGCTCCCATTTCTCCATGGCCTGTCCTGCATTTCTGGTTTTGACACTTTTTTCAGCATGGCCTTTTTAACCGATGGGAAGCGCGACATCTTTGTAGCGCTGATTTGCCTTTCCAGGTTGCTTGGTTGGCCAAAAAGGGCGTATGCGTTTTTTCCTGAATATATTCAGGAAAAAACGCATACGCCCTTTTTGGCCAAGGGCATCATTGTCAACGTTTTGCCGCTTTTCATGAGCTTTAAAGGCGATTCGAATCTACCTCCTGAAATCTGTTTCCTGCAATTCTGTCTTGATTTCAAATCCTCTTCTTTGCCTTCCCTCAATATATTTGTGGACGAGAGTTATCATTTATAACTCTGCAGGTTTGTGAATTGCAGTGCCCTGAACCTCCATTTTACAACTCGCTTTTTTGGGAGCTGGCCGCAAAAGCGCAGGATGGCTTCAGGCCCTGTTCTGGTTCCGGTGGGCAGGCTGAGCCTGTGGTTAATTCTTCTTCCTGATGGGAAAATAGAGTGACCTGTGCCTGTCCCAACACCAAGAGCTAGTCTCTCATTGGTTCCACGTCTTCCCATTCATCCTCAGGACAAATTGCAACCTGTACGGAACAGGAGGTTAAAGGTGCTGATGCTCCAAGTAGGGAGATTGCTAGTAAAGCGGCTGGAATAGCGAACCCGGGCACAAGGAGATGAGAAATGAGGTGCGTTTTAGAAACCTTTCCACATCACACGGTGTACCATCTTCTGGGTTTCTCATGCATGTTTTCGATGTAGGAAGATGCCCTTGAACCTGGAGATTTGGGACCCATGCGATGGGTACCACGCAGTATTACTTTAAAGGGTCTGCGTTTGCTCACCCAACCTCACCAAACCTCTCAGCCGCAACAGTGTCCACCCTTAGGTCTCATCCAGCTGTGGGTCTGGATATGGTCAATCCAGGTGGCATCACAGCCCCTGAACGCATTGTGTAAGAATTTCGCTCTCTTTCACTGTCTTTGTTTCATGGGTTTTTCAAAGTAATTTATTTTTATAATGGGGTTTAGCTGCTTTTCACTGCTGTGTTTATGCCGCTTTTTACCCACTTGACACACTAACAGAGAGATATCAATACATAGGTTTTAAGATTATTACTTGTCAGATATATTCTTGTGCGGTGAATAGGGCGTGTTGAGTCCAGTTCTCTGAGCAAGGAGTAGGTCTTGTCTATTACATATTGGGTTTATGGAACGGTATCTGAGCTAATTTGAAACCCTTGTTTTATGTATCACCCCACCTCACCTTTCCCGTTAAGCAGCCATAGTGTGTTTTCTGCATGTGTGACTCTGTTCTGTTTTGTAATTCAGTTCAAGTGTAACGGTTTTTACATTCCCTCTATAAGTGATACCTTATGAGAAGTGTCCTTTTCTGTGTGACTTATTTCACTTAGAGTCGTCATACCTAAATCCACTCATCATGCTGCTACTAGCCTTATGACATTGATTTCACGGCTGAGTGATATTCCATTGTACATAAGGACCACAACTTCTTTATCCATTTTTCTCTTTCCTGGGATATTGAAGGTGGAATGAAGTGGAGGTCCTTGTCAACAGAGCAGCCCTAAACTTTGGGGTGCTTGTGTCTTGCTGATTTTTAATTTTCCCAATTTATAACCCCATGAGTGGAAGTGCCCTATGCTCTCTAAGCTTTGTTTTTTAGATGTTTCAGGACTCACCGTACGCTTCTCCAGAGTGGCTGTTGGCAATTTACATCCCGCCCATCAGTGTAGGAAGGCTCCCATTTCTCCATGGCCTGTCCTGCATTTCTGGTTTTGACATTTTTTTCAGCATGGCCTTTTTAACCGATGGGAAGCGAGACATCTTTGTAGCGCTGATTTGCCTTTCCAGGTTGCTTGGTTGGCCAAAAAGGGCGTATGCGTTTTTTCCTGAATACATTCAGGAAAAAACGCATACGCCCTTTTTAGCCAAGGGCATCATTGTCAACCTTTTGCCACTTTTCATGTGCTTTAAAGGCGACTCGAATCTACCTCCTGAAATCTGTTTCCTGCAATTCTGCCTTGATTTCAAATCCTCTTCTTTGCCTTCCGTCAATATATTTGTGGACGAGAGTTATCATTTATAACTCTGCAGGTTTGTGAATTGCAGTGCCCTGAACCTCCATTTTACATCTCGCTTTTTTGGGAGCTGGCCGCAAAAGCGCAGGATGGCTTCAGGCCCTGTTCTGGTTCCGGTGGGCAGGCTGAGCCTGTGGTTAATTCTTCTTCCTGATGGGAAAATAGAGTGACCTGTGCCTGTCCCAACACCAAGAGCTAGTCTCTCATTGGTTCCACGTCTTCCCGTTCATCCTCAGGACAAATTGCAACCTGTACGGAACAGGAGGTTAAAGGTGCTGATGCTCCAAGTAGGGAGATTGCTAGTAAAGCGGCTGGAATAGCGAACCCGGGCACAAGGAGATGAGAAATTAGGTGCGTTTTAGAAACCTTTCCACATCACACAGTGTACCATCTTCTGGGTTTCTCATGCATGTTTTCGATGTAGGAAGATGCCCTTGAACCTGGAGATTTGGGACCCATGCGATGGGCACCATGCAGTATTACTTTAAACGGTCTGCGTTTGCTCACCCAACCTCACCAAACCTCTCAGCCCCAAGAGTGTCCACCCTTATGTCTCATCCAGCTGTGGGTCTAGATATGGTCAATCCAGGTTGCATCACAGCCCGTGAACGCATTGTGTAAGAATTTCTATCTCTTTCACTGTCTTTGTTTCATGGGTTTTTCAAAGTAATTTATTTTTATAATGGGGTTTAGCTGCTTTTCACTGCTGTGTTTATGCCGCTTTACACCCACTTGACACACTAACAGAGAGATATCAATACATAGGTTTTAAGATTATTACTAGTCAGATATATTCTTGTGCGGTGAATAGGGCGTGTTGAGTCCAGTTCTCTGAGCAAGGAGTAGGTCTTGTCTATTACATATTGGGTTTATGGAACGGTATCTGAGCTAATTTGAAACCCTTGTTTTATGTATCACCCCACCTCACCTTTCCCGTTAAGCAGCCATAGTGTGTTTTCTGCATGTGTGACTCTGTTCTGTTTTGTAATTCTGTTCAAGTGTAACGGTTTTTACATTCCCTCTATCAGTGATACCTTATGAGAAGTGTCCTTTTCTGTGTGACTTATTTCACTTAGAATCGTCGTACCTAAATCCACTCATCATGCTGCTACTAGCCTTATGACATTGATTTCATGGCAGAGTGATATTCCATTGTACATAAGGACCACAACTTCTTTATCCATTTTTCTCTTTCCTGGGATATTGAAGGTGGAATGAAGTGGAGGTCCTTGTCAACAGAGCAGCCCTAAACTTTGGGGTGCTTGTGTCTTGCTGATTTTTCATTTTCCCAATTTATACCCCCATGAGTGGAAGTGCCCTATGCTCTCTAAGCTGTGTTTTTTAGATGTTTCAGGACACACCGTACTCTTCTCCAGAGTGGCTGTTGGCAATTTACATCCCGCCCATCAGTGTAGCAAGGCTCCCATTTCTCCATGGCCTGTCCTGCATTTCTGGTTTTGACACTTTTTTCAGCATGGCCCTTTTAACCGATGGGAAGCTAGACTTCTTTGTAGCGCTGATTTGCCTTTCCAGGTTGCTTGGTTGGCCAAAAAGGGCGTATGCGTTTTTTCCTGAATATATTCAGGAAAAAACGCATACGCCCTTTTTGGCCAAGGGCATCATTGTCAACGTTTTGCCGCTTTTCATGTGCTTTAAAGGCGATTTGAATCTACCTCCTGAAATCTGTTTCCTGCAATTCTGCCTTGATTTCAAATCCTCTTCTTTGCCTTCCCTCAATATATTTGTGGACGAGAGTTATCATTTATAACTCTGCAGGTTTGTGAATTGCAGTGCCCTGAACCTCCATTTTACAACTCGCGTTTTTGGGAGATGGCCGCAAAAGCGCAGGATGGCTTCAGGCCCTGTTCTTGATCCGGGGGGCAGGCTGAGCCTGTGGTTAATTCTTCTTCCTGATGGGAAAATAGAGTGACCTGTGCCTGTCCCAACACCAAGAGCTAGTCTCTCATTGGTTCCACGTCTTCCCGTTCATCCTCAGGACAAATTGCAACCTGTACGGAACAGGAGGTTAAAGGTGATGATGCTCCAAGTAGGGAGATTGCTAGTAAAGCGGCTGGAATAGCGAACCCGGGCACAAGCAGATGAGAAATGAGGTGCGTTTTAGAAACCTTTCCCCATCACACGGTGTACCATCTTCTGGGTTTCTCATGCATGTTTTCGATGTAGGAAGATGCCCTTGAACCTGGAGATTTGGGACCCATGCGATGGGTACCATGCAGTATAACTTTAAAGGGTCTGCGTTTGCTCACCCAACCTCACCAAACCTCTCAGCCCCAAGAGTGTCCACCCTTATGTCTCATCCAGCTGTGGGTCTAGATATGGTCAATCCAGGTTGCATCACAGCCCCTGAACGCATTGTGTAAGAATTTCTCTCTCTTTCACTGTCTTTGTTTCATGGGTTTTTCAAAGTAATTTATTTTTATAATGGGGTTTAGCTGCTTTTCCCTGCTGTGTTTATGCCGCTTTTTACCCACTTGACACACTAACAGAGAGATATCAATACATAGGTTTTAAGATTATTACTAGTCAGATATATTCTTGTGCGGTGAATAGGGCGTGTTGAGTCCAGGTCTCTGAGCAAGGAGTAGGTCTTGTCTATTACATATTGGGTTTATGGAACGGTATCTGAGCTAATTTGAAACCCTTGTTTTATGTATCACCCCACCTCACCTTTCCCGTTAAGCAGCCATAGTGTGTTTTCTGCATGTGTGACTCTGTTCTGTTTTGTAATTCAGTTCAAGTGTAACGGTTTTTACATTCCCTCTATAAGTGATACCTTATGAGAAGTGTCCTTTTCTGTGTGACTTATTTCACTTAGAATCGTCGTACCTAAATCCACTCATCATGCTGCTACTAGCCTTATGACATTGATTTCATGGCTGAGTGATATTCCATTGTACATAAGGACCACAACTTCTTTATCCATTTTTCTCTTTCCTGGGATATTGAAGGTGGAATGAAGTGGAGGTCCTTGTCAACAGAGCAGTCCTAAACTTTGGGGTGCTTATGTCTTGCTGATTTTTAATTTTCCCAATTTATAACCCCATGAGTGGAAGTGCCGTATGCTCTCGAAGCTTTGTTTTTTAGATGTTTCAGGACACACCGTACGCTTCTCCAGAGTGGCTGTTGGCAATTTACATCCCGCCCATCAGTGTAGCAAGGCTCCCATTTCTCCATGGCCTGTCCTGCATTTCTGGTTTTGACACTTTTTTCAGCATGGCCTTTTTAACCGATGGGAAGCGCGACATCTTTGTAGCGCTGATTTGCCTTTCCAGGTTGCTTGGTTGGCCAAAAAGGGCGTATGCGTTTTTTCCTGAATATATTCAGGAAAAAACGCATACGCCCTTTTTGGCCAAGGGCATCATTGTCAACGTTTTGCCGCTTTTCATGTGCTTTAAAGGCGATTCGAATCTACCTCCTGAAATCTGTTTCCTGCAATTCTGCCTTGATTTCAAATCCTCTTCTTTGCCTTCCCTCAATATATTTGTGGACGAGAGTTATCATTTATAACTCTGCAGGTTTGTGAATTGCAGTGCCCTGAACCTCCATTTTACAACTCGCTTTTTTGGGAGCTGGCCGCAAAAGCGCAGGATGGCTTCAGGCCCTGTTCTGGTTCCGGTGGGCAGGCTGAGCCTGTGGTTAATTCTTCTTCCTGATGGGAAAATAGAGTGACCTGTGCCTGTCCCAACACCAAGAGCTAGTCTCTCATTGGTTCCACGTCTTCCCATTCATCCTCAGGACAAATTGCAACCTGTACGGAACAGGAGGTTAAAGGTGCTGATGCTCCAAGTAGGGAGATTGCTAGTAAAGCGGCTGGAATAGCGAACCCGGGCACAAGGAGATAAGAAATGAGGTGCGTTTTAGAAACCTTTCCACATCACACGGTGTACCATCTTCTGGGTTTCTCATGCATGTTTTCGATGTAGGAAGATGCCCTTGAACCTGGAGATTTGGGACCCATGCGATGGGTACCACGCAGTATTACTTTAAAGGGTCTGCGTTTGCTCACCCAACCTCACCAAACCTCTCAGCCCCAAGAGTGTCCACCCTTAGGTCTCATCCAGCTGTGGGTCTAGATATGGTCAATCCAGGTGGCATCACAGCCCCTGAACGCATTGTGTAAGAATTTCGCTCTCTTTCACTGTCTTTGTTTCATGGGTTTTTCAAAGTAATTTATTTTTATAATGGGGTTTAGCTGCTTTTCACTGCTGTGTTTATGCCGCTTTTTACCCTCTTGACACACTAACAGAGAGATATCAATACATAGGTTTTAAGATTATTACTAGTCAGATATATTCTTGTGCGGTGAATAGGGCGTGTTGAGTCCAGTTCTCTGAGCAAGGAGTAGGTCTTGTCTATTACATATTGGGTTTATGGAACGGTATCTGAGCTAATTTGAAACCCTTGTTTTATGTATCACCCCACCTCACCTTTCCCGTTAAGCAGCCATAGTGTGTTTTCTGCATGTGTGACTCTGTTCTGTTTTGTAATTCAGTTCAAGTGTAACGGTTTTTACATTCCCTCTATAAGTGATACCTTATGAGAAGTGTCCTTTTCTGTGTGACTTATTTCACTTAGAGTCGTCGTACCTAAATCCACTCATCATGCTGCTACTAGCCTTATGACATTGATTTCACGGCTGAGTGATATTCCATTGTACATAAGGACCACAACTTCTTTATCCATTTTTCTCTTTCCTGGGATATTGAAGGTGGAATGAAGTGGAGGTCCTTGTCAACAGAGCAGCCCTCAACTTTGGGGTGCTTGTGTCTTGCTGATTTTTAATTTTCCCAATTTATAACCCCATGAGTGGAAGTGCCCTATGCTCTCTAAGCTTTGTTTTTTAGATGTTTCAGGACTCACCGTACGCTTCTCCAGAGTGGCTGTTGGCAATTTACATCCCGCCCATCAGTGTAGCAAGGCTCCCATTTCTCCATGGCCTGTCCTGCATTTCTGGTTTTGACACTTTTTTCAGCATGGCCCTTTTGACCGATGGGAAGCGAGACATCTTTGTAGCGCTGATTTGCCTTTCCATGTTGCTTGGTTGGCCAAAAAGGGCGTATGCGTTTTTTCCTGAATATATTCAGGAAAAAACGCATACGCCCTTTTTGGCCAAGGGCATCATTGTCAACGTTTTGCCGCTTTTCATGTGCTTTAAAGGCGATTCGAATCTACCTCCTGAAATCTGTTTCCTGCAATTCTGCCTTGATTTCAAATCCTCTTCTTTGCCTTCCCTCAATATATTTGTGGACGAGAGTTATCATTTATAACTCTGCAGGTTTGTGAATTGCAGTGCCCTGAACCTCCATTTTACAACGCGCTTTTTTGGGAGCTGGCCGCAAAAGCGCAGGATGGCTTCAGGCCCTGTTCTGGTTCCGGGGGGCAGGCTGAGCCTGTGGTTAATTCTTCTTCCTGATGGGAAAATAGAGTGACCTGTGCCTGTCCCAACACCAAGAGCTAGTCTCTCATTGGTTCCACGTCTTCCCGTTCATCCTCAGGACAAATTGCAACCTGTACGGAACAGGAGGTTAAAGGTGCTGATGCTCCAAGTAGGGAGATTGCTAGTAAAGCGGCTGGAATAGCGAACCCGGGCACAAGGAGATGAGAAATGAGGTGCGTTTTAGAAACCTTTCCACATCACACAGTGTACCATCTTCTGGGTTTCTCATGCATGTTTTCGATGTAGGAAGATGCCCTTGAACCTGGTGATTTGGGACCCATGCGATGGGCACCATGCAGTATTACTTTAAAGGGTCTGCGTTTGCTCACCCAACCTCACCAAACCTCTCAGCCCCAAGAGTGTCCACCCTTATGTCTCATCCAGCTGTGGGTCTAGATATGGTCAATCCAGGTTGCATCACAGCCCGTGAACGCATTGTGTAAGAATTTCTATCTCTTTCACTGTCTTTGTTTCATGGGTTTTTCAAAGTAATTTATTTTTATAATGGGGTTTAGCTGCTTTTCACTGCTGTGTTTATGCCGCTTTACACCCACTTGACACACTAACAGAGAGATATCAATACATAGGTTTTAAGATTATTACTAGTCAGATATATTCTTGTGCGGTGAATAGGGCGTGTTGAGTCCAGTTCTCTGAGCAAGGAGTAGGTCTTGTCTATTACATATTGGGTTTATGGAACGGTATCTGAGCTAATTTGAAACCCTTGTTTTATGTATCACCCCACCTCACCTTTCCCGTTAAGCAGCCATAGTGTGTTTTCTGCATGTGTGACTCTATTCTGTTTTGTAATTCTGTTCAAGTGTAACGGTTTTTACATTCCCTCTATCAGTGATACCTTATGAGAAGTGTCCTTTTCTGTGTGACTTATTTCACTTAGAATCGTCGTACCTAAATCCACTCATCATGCTGCTACTAGCCTTATGACATTGATTTCATGGCAGAGTGATATTCCATTGTACATAAGGACCACAACTTCTTTATCCATTTTTCTCTTTCCTGGGATATTGAAGGTGGAATGAAGTGGAGGTCCTTGTCAACAGAGCAGCCCTAAACTTTGGGGTGCTTGTGTCTTGCTGATTTTTCATTTTCCCAAATTATACCCCCATGAGTGGAAGTGCCCTATGCTCTCTAAGCTGTGTTTTTTAGATGTTTCAGGACACACCGTACTCTTCTCCAGAGTGGCTGTTGGCAATTTACATCCCGCCCATCAGTGTAGCAAGGCTCCCATTTCTCCATGGCCTGTCCTGCATTTCTGGTTTTGACACTTTTTTCAGCATGGCCCTTTTAACCGATGGGAAGCGAGACTTCTTTGTAGCGCTGATTTGCCTTTCCAGGTTGCTTGGTTGGCCAAAAAGGGCGTATGCGTTTTTTCCTGAATATATTCAGGAAAAAACGCATACGCCCTTTTTGGCCAAGGGCATCATTGTCAACGTTTTGCCGCTTTTCATGTGCTTTAAAGGCGATTTGAATCTACCTCCTGAAATCTGTTTCCTGCAATTCTGCTTTGATTTCAAATCCTCTTCTTTGCCTTCCCTCAATATATTTGTGGACGAGAGTTATCATTTATAACTCTGCAGGTTTGTGAATTGCAGTGCCCTGAACCTCCATTTTACAACTCGCGTTTTTGGGAGATGGCCGCAAAAGCGCAGGATGGCTTCAGGCCCTGTTCTTGATCCGGGGGGCAGGCTGAGCCTGTGGTTAATTCTTCTTCCTGATGGGAAAATAGAGTGACCTGTGCCTGTCCCAACACCAAGAGCTAGTCTCTCATTGGTTCCACGTCTTCCCGTTCATCCTCAGGACAAATTGCAACTTGTACGGAACAGGAGGTTAAAGGTGATGATGCTCCAAGTAGGGAGATTGCTAGTAAAGCGGCTGGAATAGCGAACCCGGGCACAAGCAGATGAGAAATGAGGTGCGTTTTAGAAACCTTTCCCCATCACACGGTGTACCATCTTCTGGGTTTCTCATGCATGTTTTCGATGTAGGAAGATGCCCTTGAACCTGGAGATTTGGGACCCATGCGATGGGTACCATGCAGTATAACTTTAAAGGGTCTGCGTTTGCTCACGCAACCTCACCAAACCTCTCAGCCCCAAGAGTGTCCACCCTTATGTCTCATCCAGCTGTGGGTCTAGATATGGTCAATCCAGGTTGCATCACAGCCCCTGAACGCATTGTGTAAGAATTTCTCTCTCTTTCACTGTCTTTGTTTCATGGGTTTTTCAAAGTAATTTATTTTTATAATGGGGTTTAGCTGCTTTTCCCTGCTGTGTTTATGCCGCTTTTTACCCACTTGACACACTAACAGAGAGATATCAATACATAGGTTTTAAGATTATTACTAGTCAGATATATTCTTGTGCGGTGAATAGGGCGTGTTGAGTCCAGTTCTCTGAGCAAGGAGTAGGTCTTGTCTATTACATATTGGGTTTATGGAACGGTATCTGAGCTAATTTGAAACCCTTGTTTTATGTATCACCCCACCTCACCTTTCCCGTTAAGCAGCCATAGTGTGTTTTCCGCATGTGTGACTCTGTTCTGTTTTGTAATTCAGTTCAAGTGTAACGGTTTTTACATTCCCTCTATAAGTGATACCTTATGAGAAGTGTCCTTTTCTGTGTGACTTATTTCACTTAGAATCGTCGTACCTAAATCCACTCATCATGCTGCTACTAGCCTTATGACATTGATTTCATGGCTGAGTGATATTCCATTGTACATAAGGACCACAACTTCTTTATCCATTTTTCTCTTTCCTGGGATATTGAAGGTGGAATGAAGTGGAGGTCCTTGTCAACAGAGCAGTCCTAAACTTTGGGGTGCTTGTGTTTTGCTGATTTTTAATTTTCCCAATTTATAACCCCATGAGTGGAAGTGCCGTATGCTCTCGAAGCTTTGTTTTTTAGATGTTTCAGGACACACCGTACGCTTCTCCAGAGTGGCTGTTGGCAATTTACATCCCGCCCATCAGTGTAGCAAGGCTCCCATTTCTCCATGGCCTGTCCTGCATTTCTGGTTTTGACACTTTTTTCAGCATGGCCTTTTTAACCGATGGGAAGCGCGACATCTTTGTAGCGCTGATTTGCCTTTCCAGGTTGCTTGGTTGGCCAAAAAGGGCGTATGCGTTTTTTCCTGAATATATTCAGGAAAAAACGCATACGCCCTTTTTGGCCAAGGGCATCATTGTCAACGTTTTGCCGCTTTTCATGTGCTTTAAAGGCGATTCGAATCTACCTCCTGAAATCTGTTTCCTGCAATTCTGCCTTGATTTCAAATCCTCTTCTTTGCCTTCCCTCAATATATTTGTGGACGAGAGTTATCATTTATAACTCTGCAGGTTTGTGAATTGCAGTGCCCTGAACCTCCATTTTACAACTCGCTTTTTTGGGAGCTGGCCGCAAAAGCGCAGGATGGCTTCAGGCCCTGTTCTGGTTCCGGTGGGCAGGCTGAGCCTGTGGTTAATTCTTCTTCCTGATGGGAAAATAGAGTGACCTGTGCCTGTCCCAACACCAAGAGCTAGTCTCTCATTGGTTCCACGTCTTCCCATTCATCCTCAGGACAAATTGCAACCTGTACGGAACAGGAGGTTAAAGGTGCTGATGCTCCAAGTAGGGAGATTGCTAGTAAAGCGGCTGGAATAGCGAACCCGGGCACAAGGAGATGAGAAATGAGGTGCGTTTTAGAAACCTTTCCACATCACACGGTGTACCATCTTCTGGGTTTCTCATGCATGTTTTCGATGTAGGAAGATGCCCTTGAACCTGGAGATTTGGGACCCATGCGATGGGTACCACGCAGTATTACTTTAAAGGGTCTGCGTTTGCTCACCCAACCTCACCAAACCTCTCAGCCGCAACGGTGTCCACCCTTAGGTCTCATCCAGCTGTGGGTCTGGATATGGTCAATCCAGGTGGCATCACAGCCCCTGAACGCATTGTGTAAGAATTTCGCTCTCTTTCACTGTCTTTGTTTCATGGGTTTTTCAAAGTAATTTATTTTTATAATGGGGTTTAGCTGCTTTTCACTGCTGTGTTTATGCCGCTTTTTACCCACTTGACACACTAACAGAGAGATATCAATACGTAGGTTTTAAGATTATTACTTGTCAGATATATTCTTGTGCGGTGAATAGGGCGTGTTGAGTCCAGTTCTCTGAGCAAGGAGTAGGTCTTGTCTATTACATATTGGGTTTATGGAACGGTATCTGAGCTAATTTGAAACCCTTGTTTTATGTATCACCCCACCTCACCTTTCCCGTTAAGCAGCCATAGTGTGTTTTCTGCATGTGTGACTCTGTTCTGTTTTGTAATTCAGTTCAAGTGTAACGGTTTTTACATTCCCTCTATAAGTGATACCTTATGAGAAGTGTCCTTTTCTGTGTGACTTATTTCACTTAGAGTCGTCATACCTAAATCCACTCATCATGCTGCTACTAGCCTTATGACATTGATTTCACGGCTGAGTGATATTCCATTGTACATAAGGACCACAACTTCTTTATCCATTTTTCTCTTTCCTGGGATATTGAAGGTGGAATGAAGTGGAGGTCCTTGTCAACAGAGCAGCCCTAAACTTTGGGGTGCTTGTGTCTTGCTGATTTTTCATTTTCCCAATTTATAACCCCATGAGTGGAAGTGCCCTATGCTCTCTAAGCTTTGTTTTTTAGATGTTTCAGGACTCACCGTACGCTTCTCCAGAGTGGCTGTTGGCAATTTACATCCCGCCCATCAGTGTAGGAAGGCTCCCATTTCTCCATGGCCTGTCCTGCATTTCTGGTTTTGACATTTTTTTCAGCATGGCCTTTTTAACCGATGGGAAGCGAGACATCTTTGTAGCGCTGATTTGCCTTTCCAGGTTGCTTGGTTGGCCAAAAAGGGCGTATGCGTTTTTTCCTGAATATATTCAGGAAAAAACGCATACGCCCTTTTTGGCCAAGGGCATCATTGTCAACGTTTTGCCGCTTTTCATGTGCTTTAAAGGCGATTTGAATCTACCTCCTGAAATCTGTTTCCTGCAATTCTGCCTTGATTTCAAATCCTCTTCTTTGCTTTCCCTCAATATATTTGTGGACGAGAGTTATCATTTATAACTCTGCAGGTTTGTGAATTGCAGTGCCCTGAACCTCCATTTTACAACTCGCGTTTTTGGGAGATGGCCGCAAAAGCGCAGGATGGCTTCAGGCCCTGTTCTTGATCCGGGGGGCAGGCTGAGCCTGTGGTTAATTCTTCTTCCTGATGGGAAAATAGAGTGACCTGTGCCTGTCCCAACACCAAGAGCTAGTCTCTCATTGGTTCCACGTCTTCCCGTTCATCCTCAGGACAAATTGCAACCTGTACGGAACAGGAGGTTAAAGGTGATGATGCTCCAAGTAGGGAGATTGCTAGTAAAGCGGCTGGAATAGCGAACCCGGGCACAAGCAGATGAGAAATGAGGTGCGTTTTAGAAACCTTTCCCCATCACACGGTGTACCATCTTCTGGGTTTCTCATGCATGTTTTCGATGTAGGAAGATGCCCTTGAACCTGGAGATTTGGGACCCATGCGATGGGTACCATGCAGTATAACATTAAAGGGTCTGCGTTTGCTCACCCAACCTCACCAAACCTCTCAGCCCCAAGAGTGTCCACCCTTATGTCTCATCCAGCTGTGGGTCTAGATATGGTCAATCCAGGTTGCATCACAGCCCCTGAACGCATTGTGTAAGAATTTCTCTCTCTTTCACTGTCTTTGTTTCATGGGTTTTTCAAAGTAATTTATTTTTATAATGGGGTTTAGCTGCTTTTCCCTGCTGTGTTTATGCCGCTTTTTACCCACTTGACACACTAACAGAGAGATATCAATACATAGGTTTTAAGATTATTACTAGTCAGATATATTCTTGTGCGGTGAATAGGGCGTGTTGAGTCCAGTTCTCTGAGCAAGGAGTAGGTCTTGTCTATTACATATTGGGTTTATGGAACGGTATCTGAGCTAATTTGAAACCCTTGTTTTATGTATCACCCCACCTCACCTTTCCCGTTAAGCAGCCATAGTGTGTTTTCTGCATGTGTGACTCTGTTCTGTTTTGTAATTCAGTTCAAGTGTAACGGTTTTTACATTCCCTCTATCAGTGATACCTTATGAGAAGTGTCCTTTTCTGTGTGACTTATTTCACTTAGAATCGTCGTACCTAAATCCACTCATCATGCTGATACTAGCCTTATGACATTGATTTCATGGCTGAGTGATATTCCATTGTACATAAGGACCACAACTTCTTTATCCATTTTTCTCTTTCCTGGGATATTGAAGGTGGAATGAAGTGGAGGTCCTTGTCAACAGAGCAGTCCTAAACTTTGGGGTGCTTGTGTCTTGCTGATTTTTAATTTTCCCAATTTATAACCCCATGAGTGGAAGTGCCGTATGCTCTCGAAGCTTTGTTTTTTAGATGTTTCAGGACACACCGTACGCTTCTCCAGAGTGGCTGTTGGCAATTTACATCCCGCCCATCAGTGTAGCAAGGCTCCCATTTCTCCATGGCCTGTCCTGCATTTCTGGTTTTGACACTTTTTTCAGCATGGCCTTTTTAACCGATGGGAAGCTCGACATCTTTGTAGCGCTGATTTGCCTTTCCAGGTTGCTTGGTTGGCCAAAAAGGGCGTATGCGTTTTTTCCTGAATATATTCAGGAAAAAACGCATACGCCCTTTTTGGCCAAGGGCATCATTGTCAACGTTTTGCCGCTTTTCATGTGCTTTAAAGGCGATTCGAATCTACCTCCTGAAATCTGTTTCCTGCAATTCTGCCTTGATTTCAAATCCTCTTCTTTGCCTTCCCTCAATATATTTGTGGACGAGAGTTATCATTTATAACTCTGCAGGTTTGTGAATTGCAGTGCCCTGAACCTCCATTTTACAACTCGCTTTTTTGGGAGCTGGCCGCAAAAGCGCAGGATGGCTTCAGGCCCTGTTCTGGTTCCGGTGGGCAGGCTGAGCCTGTGGTTAATTCTTCTTCCTGATGGGAAAATAGAGTGACCTGTGCCTGTCCCAACACCAAGAGCTAGTCTCTCATTGGTTCCACGTCTTCCCATTCATCCTCAGGACAAATTGCAACCTGTACGGAACAGGAGGTTAAAGGTGCTGATGCTCCAAGTAGGGAGATTGCTAGTAAAGCGGCTGGAATAGCGAACCCGGGCACAAGGAGATAAGAAATGAGGTGCGTTTTAGAAACCTTTCCACATCACACGGTGTACCATCTTCTGGGTTTCTCATGCATGTTTTCGATGTAGGAAGATGCCCTTGAACCTGGAGATTTGGGACCCATGCGATGGGTACCACGCAGTATTACTTTAAAGGGTCTGCGTTTGCTCACCCAACCTCACCAAACCTCTCAGCCCCAAGAGTGTCCACCCTTAGGTCTCATCCAGCTGTGGGTCTAGATATGGTCAATCCAGGTGGCATCACAGCCCCTGAACGCATTGTGTAAGAATTTCGCTCTCTTTCACTGTCTTTGTTTCATGGGTTTTTCAAAGTAATTTATTTTTATAATGGGGTTTAGCTGCTTTTCACTGCTGTGTTTATGCCGCTTTTTACCCACTTGACACACTAACAGAGAGATATCAATACATAGGTTTTAAGATTATTACTAGTCAGATATATTCTTGTGCGGTGAATAGGGCGTGTTGAGTCCAGTTCTCTGAGCAAGGAGTAGGTCTTGTCTATTACATATTGGGTTTATGGAACGGTATCTGAGCTAATTTGAAACCCTTGTTTTATGTATCACCCCACCTCACCTTTCCCGTTAAGCAGCCATAGTGTGTTTTCTGCATGTGTGACTCTGTTCTGTTTTGTAATTCAGTTCAAGTGTAACGGTTTTTACATTCCCTCTATAAGTGATACCTTATGAGAAGTGTCCTTTTCTGTGTGACTTATTTCACTTAGAGTCGTCATACCTAAATCCACTCATCATGCTGCTACTAGCCTTATGACATTGATTTCACGGCTGAGTGATATTCCATTGTACATAAGGACCACAACTTCTTTATCCATTTTTCTCTTTCCTGGGATATTGAAGGTGGAATGAAGTGGAGGTCCTTGTCAACAGAGCAGCCCTCAACTTTGGGGTGCTTGTGTCTTGCTGATTTTTAATTTTCCCAATTTATAACCCCATGAGTGGAAGTGCCCTATGCTCTCTAAGCTTTGTTTTTTAGATGTTTCAGGACTCACCGTACGCTTCTCCAGAGTGGCTGTTGGCAATTTACATCCCGCCCATCAGTGTAGCAAGGCTCCCATTTCTCCATGGCCTGTCCTGCATTTCTGGTTTTGACACTTTTTTCAGCATGGCCTTTTTAACCGATGGGAAGCGAGACATCTTTGTAGCGCTGATTTGCCTTTCCAGGTTGCTTGGTTGGCCAAAAAGGGCGTATGCGTTTTTTCCTGAATATATTCAGGAAAAAACGCATACGCCCTTTTTGGCCAAGGGCATCATTGTCAACGTTTTGCCGCTTTTCATGTGCTTTAAAGGCGATTCGAATCTACCTCCTGAAATCTGTTTCCTGCAATTCTGCCTTGATTTCAAATCCTCTTCTTTGCCTTCCCTCAATATATTTGTGGACGAGAGTTATCATTTATAACTCTGCAGGTTTGTGAATTGCAGTGCCCTGAACCTCCATTTTACAACTCGCTTTTTTGGGAGCTGGCCGCAAAAGCGCAGGATGGCTTCAGGCCCTGTTCTGGTTCCGGGGGGCAGGCTGAGCCTGTGGTTAATTCTTCTTCCTGATGGGAAAATAGAGTGACCTGTGCCTGTCCCAACACCAAGAGCTAGTCTCTCATTGGATCCACGTCTTCCCGTTCATCCTCAGGACAAATTGCAACCTGTACGGAACAGGAGGTTAAAGGTGCTGATGCTCCAAGTAGGGAGATTGCTAGTAAAGCGGCTGGAATAGCGAACCCGGGCACAAGGAGATGAGAAATGAGGTGCGTTTTAGAAACCTTTCCACATCACACAGTGTACCATCTTCTGGGTTTCTCATGCATGTTTTCGATGTAGGAAGATGCCCTTGAACCTGGTGATTTGGGACCCATGCGATGGGCACCATGCAGTATTACTTTAAAGGGTCTGCGTTTGCTCACCCAACCTCACCAAACCTCTCAGCCCCAAGAGTGTCCACCCTTATGTCTCATCCAGCTGTGGGTCTAGATATGGTCAATCCAGGTTGCATCACAGCCCGTGAACGCATTGTGTAAGAATTTCTATCTCTTTCACTGTCTTTGTTTCATGGGTTTTTCAAAGTAATTTATTTTTATAATGGGGTTTAGCTGCTTTTCACTGCTGTGTTTATGCCGCTTTACACCCACTTGACACACTAACAGAGAGATATCAATACATAGGTTTTAAGATTATTACTAGTCAGATATATTCTTGTGCGGTGAATAGGGCGTGTTGAGTCCAGTTCTCTGAGCAAGGAGTAGGTCTTGTCTATTACATATTGGGTTTATGGAACGGTATCTGAGCTAATTTGAAACCCTTGTTTTATGTATCACCCCACCTCACCTTTCCCGTTAAGCAGCCATAGTGTGTTTTCTGCATGTGTGACTCTGTTCTGTTTTGTAATTCTGTTCAAGTGTAACGGTTTTTACATTCCCTCTATCAGTGATACCTTATGAGAAGTGTCCTTTTCTGTGTGACTTATTTCACTTAGAATCGTCGTACCTAAATCCACTCATCATGCTGCTACTAGCCTTATGACATTGATTTCATGGCAGAGTGATATTCCATTGTACATAAGGACCACAACTTCTTTATCCATTTTTCTCTTTCCTGGGATATTGAAGGTGGAATGAAGTGGAGGTCCTTGTCAACAGAGCAGCCCTAAACTTTGGGGTGCTTGTGTCTTGCTGATTTTTCATTTTCCCAATTTATACCCCCATGAGTGGAAGTGCCGTATGCTCTCAAAGCTTTGTTTTTTAGATGTTTCAGGACTCACCGTACGCTTCTCCAGAGTGGCTGTTGGCAATTTACATCCCGCCCATCAGTGTAGCAAGGCTCCCATTTCTCCATGGCCTGTCCTGCATTTCTGGTTTTGACACTTTTTTCAGCATGGCCTTTTTAACCGATGGGAAGCGAGACATCTTTGTAGCGCTGATTTGCCTTTCCAGGTTGCTTGGTTGGCCAAAAAGGGCGTATGCGTTTTTTCCTGAATATATTCAGGAAAAAACGCATACGCCCTTTTTGGCCAAGGGCATCATTGTCAACGTTTTGCCGCTTTTCATGTGCTTTAAAGGCGATTCGAATCTACCTCCTGAAATCTGTTTCCTGCAATTCTGCCTTGATTTCAAATCCTCTTCTTTGCCTTCCCTCAATATATTTGTGGACGAGAGTTATCATTTATAAGTCTGCAGGTTTGTGAATTGCAGTGCCCTGAACCTCCATTTTACAACTCGCTTTTTAGGGAGCTGGCCGCAATAGCGCAGGATGGCTTCAGGCCCTGTTCTGGTTCCGGGTGGCAGGCTGAGCCTGTGGTTAATTCTTCTTCCTGATGGGAAAATAGAGTGACCTGTGCCTGTCCCAACACCAAGAGCTAGTCTCTCATTGGTTCCACGTCTTCCCGTTCATCCTCAGGACAAATTGCAACCTGTACGGAACAGGAGGTTAAAGGTGATGATGCTCCACGTAGGGAGATTGCTAGTAAAGCGGCTGGAATAGCGAACCCGGGCACAAGGAGATGAGAAATGAGGTGCGTTTTAGAAACCTTTCCCCATCACACGGTGTACCATCTTCTGGGTTTCTCATGCATGTTTTCGATGTAGGAAGATGCCCTTGAACCTGGAGATTTGGGACCCATGCGATGGGTACCATGCAGTATTACTTTAAAGGGTCTGCGTTTGCTCACCCAACCTCTCCAAACCTCTCAGCCCCAAGAGTGTCCACCCTTATGTCTCATCCAGCTGTGGGTCTAGATATGGTCAATCCAGGTTGCATCACAGCCCCTGAACGCATTGTGTAAGAATTTCTCTCTCTTTCACTGTCTTTGTTTCATGGGTTTTTCAAAGTAATTTATTTTTATAATGGGGTTTAGCTGCTTTTCACTGCTGTGTTTATGCGGCTTTTTACCCACTTGACACACTAACAGAGAGATATCAATACATAGGTTTTAAGATTATTACTAGTCAGATATATTCTTGTGCGGTGAATAGGGCGTGTTGAGTCCAGTTCTCTGAGCAAGGAGTAGGTCTTGTGTATTACATATTGGGTTTATGGAACGGTATCTGAGCTAATTTGAAACCCTTGTTTTATGTATCACCCCACCTCACCTTTCCCGTTAAGCAGCCATAGTGTGTTTTCTGCGTGTGTGACTCTGTTCTGTTTTGTAATTCAGTTCAAGTGTAACGGTTTTTACATTCCCTCTATCAGTGATACCTTATGAGAAGTGTCCTTTTCTGTGTGACTTATTTCACTTAGAATTGTCGTACCTAAATCCACTCATCATGCTGCTACTAGCCTTATGACATTGATTTCATGGCTGAGTGATATTCCATTGTACATAAGGACCACAACTTCTTTATCCATTTTTCTCTTTCCTGGGATATTGAAGGTGGAATGAAGTGGAGGTCCTTGTCAACAGAGCAGCCCTAAACTTTGGGGTGCTTGTGTCTTGCTGATTTTTCATTTTCTCAGTTTATACCCCCATGAGTGGAAGTGCCGTATGCTCTCTAAGCTGTGTTTTTTAGATGTTTCAGGACACACCGTACTCTTCTCCAGAGTGGCTGTTGGCAATTTACATCCCGCCCATCAGTGTAGCAAGGCTCCCATTTCTCCATGGCCTGTCCTGCATTTCTGGTTTTGACACTTTTTTCAGCATGGCCCTTTTAACCGAAGGGAAGCGAGACTTCTTTGTAGCGCTGATTTGCCTTTCCAGGTTGCTTGGTTGGCCAAAAAGGGCGTATGCGTTTTTTCCTGAATATATTCAGGAAAAAACGCATACGCCCTTTTTGGCCAAGGGCATCATTGTCAACGTTTTGCCGCTTTTCATGTGCTTTAAAGGCGATTTGAATCTACCTCCTGAAATCTGTTTCCTGCAATTCTGCCTTGATTTCAAATCCTCTTCTTTGCCTTCCCTCAATATATTTGTGGACGAGAGTTATCATTTATAACTCTGCAGGTTTGTGAATTGCAGTGCCCTGAACCTCCATTTTACAACTCGCGTTTTTGGGAGATGGCCGCAAAAGCGCAGGATGGCTTCAGGCCCTGTTCTTGATCCGGGGGGCAGGCTGAGCCTGTGGTTAATTCTTCTTCCTGATGGGAAAATAGAGTGACCTGTGCCTGTCCCAACACCAAGAGCTAGTCTCTCATTGGTTCCACGTCTTCCCGTTCATCCTCAGGACAAATTGCAACCTGTACAGAACAGGAGGTTAAAGGTGATGATGCTCCAAGTAGGGAGATTGCTAGTAAAGCGGCTGGAATAGCGAACCCGGGCACAAGCAGATGAGAAATGAGGTGCGTTTTAGAAACCTTTCCCCATCACACGGTGTACCATATTCTGGGTTTCTCATGCATGTTTTCGATGTAGGAAGATGCCCTTGAACCTGGAGATTTGGGACCCATGCGATGGCTACCATGCAGTATAACTTTAAAGGGTCTGCGTTTGCTCACCCAACCTCACCAAACCTCTCAGCCCCAAGAGTGTCCACCCTTATGTCTCATCCAGCTGTGGGTCTAGATATGGTCAATCCAGGTTGCATCACAGCCCCTGAACGCATTGTGTAAGAATTTCTCTCTCTTTCACTGTCTTTGTTTCATGGGTTTTTCAAAGTAATTTATTTTTATAATGGGGTTTAGCTGCTTTTCCCTGCTGTGTTTATGCCGCTTTTTACCCACTTGACACACTAACAGAGAGATATCAATACATAGGTTTTAAGATTATTACTAGTCAGATATATTCTTGTGCGGTGAATAGGGCGTGTTGAGTCCAGTTCTCTGAGCAAGGAGTAGGTCTTGTCTATTACATATTGGGTTTATGGAACGGTATCTGAGCTAATTTGAAACCCTTGTTTTATGTATCACCCCACCTCACCTTTCCCGTTAAGCAGCCATAGTGTGTTTTCTGCATGTGTGACTCTGTTCTGTTTTGTAATTCAGTTCAAGTGTAACGGTTGTTACATTCCCTCTATAAGTGATACCTTATGAGAAGTGTCCTTTTCTGTGTGACTTATTTCACTTAGAATCGTCGTACCTAAATCCACTCATCATGCTGCTACTAGCCTTATGACATTGATTTCATGGCTGAGTGATATTCCATTGTACATAAGGACCACAACTTCTTTATCCATTTTTCTCTTTCCTGGGATATTGAAGGTGGAATGAAGTGGAGGTCCTTGTCAACAGAGCAGTCCTAAACTTTGGGGTGCTTGTGTCTTGCTGATTTTTAATTTTCCCAATTTATAACCCCATGAGTGGAAGTGCCGTATGCTCTCGAAGCTTTGTTTTTTAGATGTTTCAGGACACACCGTACGCTTCTCCAGAGTGGCTGTTGGCAATTTACATCCCGCCCATCAGTGTAGCAAGGCTCCCATTTCTCCATGGCCTGTCCTGCATTTCTGGGTTTGACACTTTTTTCAGCATGGCCTTTTTAACCGATGGGAAGCGCGACATCTTTGTAGCGCTGATTTGCCTTTCCAGGTTGCTTGGTTGGCCAAAAAGGGCGTATGCGTTTTTTCCTGAATATATTCAGGAAAAAACGCATACGCCCTTTTTGGCCAAGGGCATCATTGTCAACGTTTTGCCGCTTTTCATGTGCTTTAAAGGCGATTCGAATCTACCTCCTGAAATCTGTTTCCTGCAATTCTGCCTTGATTTCAAATCCTCTTCTTTGCCTTCCCTCAATATATTTGTGGACGAGAGTTATCATTTATAACTCTGCAGGTTTGTGAATTGCAGTGCCCTGAACCTCCATTTTACAACTCGCTTTTTAGGGAGCTGGCCGCAATAGCGCAGGATGGCTTCAGGCCCTGTTCTGGTTCCGGGGGGCAGGCTGAGCCTGTGGTTAATTCTTCTTCCTGATGGGAAAATAGAGTGACCTGTGCCTGTCCCAACACCAAGAGCTAGTCTCTCATTGGTTCCACGTCTTCCCGTTCATCCTCAGGACAAATTGCAACCTGTACGGAACAGGAGGTTAAAGGTGATGATGCTCCAAGTAGGGAGATTGCTAGTAAAGCGGCTGGAATAGCGAACCCGGGCACAAGGAGATGAGAAATGAGGTGCGTTTTAGAAACCTTTCCCCATCACACGGTGTACCATCTTCTGGGTATCTCATGCATGTTTTCGATGTAGGAAGATGCCCTTGAACCTGGAGATTTGGGACCCATGCGATGGGTACCATGCAGTATTACTTTAAAGGGTCTGCGTTTGCTCACCCAACCTCACCAAACCTCTCAGCCCCAAGAGTGTCCACCCTTATGTCTCATCCAGCTGTGGGTCTAGATATGGTCAATCCAGGTTGCATCACAGCCCGTGAACGCATTGTGTAAGAATTTCTATCTCTTTCACTGTCTTTGTTTCATGGGTTTTTCAAAGTAATTTATTTTTATAATGGGGTTTAGCTGCTTTTCACTGCTGTGTTTATGCCGCTTTTTACCCACTTGACACACTAACAGAGAGATATCAATACATAGGTTTTAAGATTATTACTAGTCAGATATATTCTTGTGCGGTGAATAGGGCGTGTTGAGTCCAGTTCTCTGAGCAAGGAGTAGGTCTTGTCTATTACATATTGGGTTTATGGAACGGTATCTGAGCTAATTTGAAACCCTTGTTTTATGTATCACCCCACCTCACCTTTCCCGTTAAGCAGCCATAGTGTGTTTTCTGCATGTGTGACTCTGTTCTGTTTTGTAATTCAGTTCAAGTGTAACGGTTTTTACATTCCCTCTATTAGTGATACCTTATGAGAAGTGTCCTTTTCTGTGTGACTTATTTCACTTAGAATCGTCGTACCTAAATCCACTCATCATGCTGCTACTAGCCTTATGACATTGATTTCATGGCTGAGTGATATTCCATTGTACATAAGGACCACAACTTCTTTATCCATTTTTCTCTTTCCTGGGATATTGAAGGTGGAATGAAGTGGAGGTCCTTGTCAACAGAGCAGCCCTAAACTTTGGGGTGCTTGTGTCTTGCTGATTTTTAGTTTTCCCAATTTATAACCCCATGAGTGGAAGTGCCGTATGCTCTCAAAGCTTTGTTTTTTAGATGTTTCAGGACTCACCGTACGCTTCTCCAGAGTGGCTGTTGGCAATTTACATCCCGCCCATCAGTGTAGCAAGGCTCCCATTTCTCCATGGCCTGTCCTGCATTTCTGGTTTTGACACTTTTTTCAGCATGGCCTTTTTAACCGATGGGAAGCGAGACATCTTTGTAGCGCTGATTTGCCTTTCCAGGTTGCTTGGTTGGCCAAAAAGGGCGTATGCGTTTTTTCCTGAATATATTCAGGAAAAAACGCATACGCCCTTTTTGGCCAAGGGCATCATTGTCAACGTTTTGCCGCTTTTCATGTGCTTTAAAGGCGATTCGAATCTACCTCCTGAAATCTGTTTCCTGCAATTCTGCCTTGATTTCAAATCCTCTTCTTTGCCTTCCCTCAATATATTTGTGGACGAGAGTTATCATTTATAACTCTGCAGGTTTGTGAATTGCAGTGCCCTGAACCTCCATTTTACAACTCGCTTTTTAGGGAGCTGGCCGCAATAGCGCAGGATGGCTTCAGGCCCTGTTCTGGTTCCGGGTGGCAGGCTGAGCCTGTGGTTAATTCTTCTTCCTGATGGGAAAATAGAGTGACCTGTGCCTGTCCCAACACCAAGAGCTAGTCTCTCATTGGTTCCACGTCTTCCCGTTCATCCTCAGGACAAATTGCAACCTGTACGGAACAGGAGGTTAAAGGTGATGATGCTCCAAGTAGGGAGATTGCTAGTAAAGCGGCTGGAATAGCGAACCCGGGCACAAGGAGATGAGAAATGAGGTGCGTTTTAGAAACCTTTCCCCATCACACGGTGTACCATCTTCTGGGTATCTCATGCATGTTTTCGATGTAGGAAGATGCCCTTGAACCTGGAGATTTGGGACCCATGCGATGGGTACCATGCAGTATTACTTTAAAGGGTCTGCGTTTGCTCACCCAACCTCACCAAACCTCTCAGCCCCAAGAGTGTCCACCCTTATGTCTCATCCAGCTGTGGGTCTAGATATGGTCAATCCAGGTTGCATCACAGCCCGTGAACGCATTGTGTAAGAATTTCTATCTCTTTCACTGTCTTTGTTTCATGGGTTTTTCAAAGTAATTTATTTTTATAATGGGGTTTAGCTGCTTTTCACTGCTGTGTTTATGCCGCTTTTTACCCACTTGACACACTAACAGAGAGATATCAATACATAGGTTTTAAGATTATTACTAGTCAGATATATTCTTGTGCGGTGAATAGGGCGTGTTGAGTCCAGTTCTCTGAGCAAGGAGTAGGTCTTGTCTATTACATATTGGGTTTATGGAACGGTATCTGAGCTAATTTGAAACCCTTGTTTTATGTATCACCCCACCTCACCTTTCCCGTTAAGCAGCCATAGTGTGTTTTCTGCATGTGTGACTCTGTTCTGTTTTGTAATTCAGTTCAAGTGTAACGGTTTTTACATTCCCTCTATTAGTGATACCTTATGAGAAGTGTCCTTTTCTGTGTGACTTATTTCACTTAGAATCGTCGTACCTAAATCCACTCATCATGCTGCTACTAGCCTTATGACATTGATTTCATGGCTGAGTGATATTCCATTGTACATAAGGACCACAACTTCTTTATCCATTTTTCTCTTTCCTGGGATATTGAAGGTGGAATGAAGTGGAGGTCCTTGTCAACAGAGCAGCCCTAAACTTTGGGGTGCTTGTGTCTTGCTGATTTTTAGTTTTCCCAATTTATAACCCCATGAGTGGAAGTGCCGTATGCTCTCAAAGCTTTGTTTTTTAGATGTTTCAGGACTCACCGTACGCTTCTCCAGAGTGGCTGTTGGCAATTTACATCCCGCCCATCAGTGTAGCAAGGCTCCCATTTCTCCATGGCCTGTCCTGCATTTCTGGTTTTGACACTTTTTTCAGCATGGCCTTTTTAACCGATGGGAAGCGAGACATCTTTGTAGCGCTGATTTGCCTTTCCAGGTTGCTTGGTTGGCCAAAAAGGGCGTATGCGTTTTTTCCTGAATATATTCAGGAAAAAACGCATACGCCCTTTTTGGCCAAGGGCATCATTGTCAACGTTTTGCCGCTTTTCATGTGCTTTAAAGGCGATTCGAATCTACCTCCTGAAATCTGTTTCCTGCAATTCTGCCTTGATTTCAAATCCTCTTCTTTGCCTTCCCTCAATATATTTGTGGACGAGAGTTATCATTTATAAGTCTGCAGGTTTGTGAATTGCAGTGCCCTGAACCTCCATTTTACAACTCGCTTTTTAGGGAGCTGGCCGCAATAGCGCAGGATGGCTTCAGGCCCTGTTCTGGTTCCGGGTGGCAGGCTGAGCCTGTGGTTAATTCTTCTTCCTGATGGGAAAATAGAGTGACCTGTGCCTGTCCCAACACCAAGAGCTAGTCTCTCATTGGTTCCACGTCTTCCCGTTCATCCTCAGGACAAATTGCAACCTGTACGGAACAGGAGGTTAAAGGTGATGATGCTCCACGTAGGGAGATTGCTAGTAAAGCGGCTGGAATAGCGAACCCGGGCACAAGGAGATGAGAAATGAGGTGCGTTTTAGAAACCTTTCCCCATCACACGGTGTACCATCTTCTGGGTTTCTCATGCATGTTTTCGATGTAGGAAGATGCCCTTGAACCTGGAGATTTGGGACCCATGCGATGGGTACCATGCAGTATTACTTTAAAGGGTCTGCGTTTGCTCACCCAACCTCACCAAACCTCTCAGCCCCAAGAGTGTCCACCCTTATGTCTCATCCAGCTGTGGGTCTAGATATGGTCAATCCAGGTTGCATCACAGCCCCTGAACGCATTGTGTAAGAATTTCTCTCTCTTTCACTGTCTTTGTTTCATGGGTTTTTCAAAGTAATTTATTTTTATAATGGGGTTTAGCTGCTTTTCACTGCTGTGTTTATGCGGCTTTTTACCCACTTGACACACTAACAGAGAGATATCAATACATAGGTTTTAAGATTATTACTAGTCAGATATATTCTTGTGCGGTGAATAGGGCGTGTTGAGTCCAGTTCTCTGAGCAAGGAGTAGGTCTTGTCTATTACATATTGGGTTTATGGAACGGTATCTGAGCTAATTTGAAACCCTTGTTTTATGTATCACCCCACCTCACCTTTCCCGTTAAGCAGCCATAGTGTGTTTTCTGCGTGTGTGACTCTGTTCTGTTTTGTAATTCAGTTCAAGTGTAACGGTTTTTACATTCCCTCTATCAGTGATACCTTATGAGAAGTGTCCTTTTCTGTGTGACTTATTTCACTTAGAATTGTCGTACCTAAATCCACTCATCATGCTGCTACTAGCCTTATGACATTGATTTCATGGCTGAGTGATATTCCATTGTACATAAGGACCACAACTTCTTTATCCATTTTTCTCTTTCCTGGGATATTGAAGGTGGAATGAAGTGGAGGTCCTTGTCAACAGAGCAGCCCTAAACTTTGGGGTACTTGTGTCTTGCTGATTTTTCATTTTCTCAGTTTATACCCCCATGAGTGGAAGTGCCCTATGCTCTCTAAGCTGTGTTTTTTAGATGTTTCAGGACACACCGTACTCTTCTCCAGAGTGGCTGTTGGCAATTTACATCCCGCCCATCAGTGTAGCAAGGCTCCCATTTCTCCATGGCCTGTCCTGCATTTCTGGTTTTGACTCTTTTTTCAGCATGGCCCTTTTGACCGATGGGAAGCGAGACTTCTTTGTAGCGCTGATTTGCCTTTCCAGGTTGCTTGGTTGGCCAAAAAGGGCGTATGCGTTTTTTCCTGAATATATTCAGGAAAAAACGCATACGCCCTTTTTGGCCAAGGGCATCATTGTCAACGTTTTGCTGCTTTTCATGTGCTTTAAAGGCGATTCGAATCTACCTCCTGAAATCTGTTTCCTGCAATTCTGCCTTGATTTCAAATCCTCTTCTTTGCCTTCCCTCAATATATTTGTGGACGAGAGTTATCATTTATAACTCTGCAGGTTTGTGAATTGCAGTGCCCTGAACCTCCATTTTACAACTCGCGTTTTTGGGAGAATGCCACAAAAGCGCAGGATGGCTTCAGGCCCTGTTCTGGTTCCGGGGGGCAGGCTGAGCCTGTGGTTAATTCTTCTTCCTGATGGGAAAATAGAGTGACCTGTGCCTGTCCCAACACCAAGAGCTAGTCTCTCATTGGTTCCACGTCTTCCCGATCATCCTCAGGACAAATTGCAACCTGTACGGAACAGGAGGTTAAAGGTGATGATGCTCCAAGGAGGGAGATTGCTAGTAAAGTGGCTGGAATGGCGAACCCGGGCACAGGCAGATGAGAAATGAGGTGCGTTTTAGAAACCTTTCCCCATCACACGGTGTACCATCTTCTGGGTATCTCATGCATGTTTACGATGTAGGAAGATGCCCTTGAACCTGGAGATTTGGGACCCATGCGATGGGTACCACGCAGTATTACTTTAAAGGGTCTGCGTTTGCTCACCCAACCTCACCAAACCTCTCAGCCGCAACAGTGTCCACCCTTATGTCTCATCCAGCTGTGGGTCTAGATATGGTCAATCCAGGTTGCATCACAGCCCCTGAACGCATTGTGTAAGAATTTCTCTCTCTTTCACTGTCTTTGTTTCATGGGTTTTTCAAAGTAATTTATTTTTATAATGGGGTTTAGCTGCTTTTCACTGCTGTGTTTATGCCGCTTTTTACCCACTTGACACACTAACAGAGAGATATCAATACATAGGTTTTAAGATTATTACTAGTCAGATATATTCTTGTGTGGTGAATAGGGCGTGTTGAGTCCAGTTCTCTGAGCAAGGAGTAGGTCTTGTCTATTACATATTGGGTTTATGGAACGGTATCTGAGCTAATTTGAAACCCTTGTTTTATGTATCACCCCACCTCACCTTTCCCGTTAAGCAGCCATAGTGTGTTTTCTGCATGTGTGACTCTGTTCTGTTTTGTAATTCAGTTCAAGTGTAACGGTTTTTACATTCCCTCTATAAGTGATACCTTATGAGAAGTGTCCTTTTCTGTGTGATTTATTTCACTTAGAATCGTCATACCTAAATCCACTCATCATGCTGCTACTAGCCTTATGACATTGATTTCACGGCTGAGTGATATTCCATTGTACATAAGGACCACAACTTCTTTATCCATTTTTCTCTTTCCTGGGATATTGAAGGTGGAATGAAGTGGAGGTCCTTGTCAACAGAGCAGCCCTAAACTTTGGGGTGCTTGTGTCTTGCTGATTTTTAATTTTCCCAATTTATAACCCCATGAGTGGAAGTGCCGTATGCTCTCGAAGCTTTGTTTTTTAGATGTTTCAGGACTCACCGTACGCTTCTCCAGAGTGGCTGTTGGCAATTTACATCCCGCCCATCAGTGTAGCAAGGCTCCCATTTCTCCATGGCCTGTCCTGCATTTCTGGTTTTGACACTTTTTTCAGCATGGCCTTTTTAACCGATGGGAAGCGAGACATCTTTGTAGCGCTGATTTGCCTTTCCAGGTTGCTTCGTTGGCCAAAAAGGGCGTATGCGTTTTTTCCTGAATATATTCAGGAAAAAACGCATACGCCCTTTTTGGCCAAGGGCATCATTGTCAACATTTTGCCGCTTTTCATGTGCTTTAAAGGCGATTCGAATCTACCTCCTGAAATCTGTTTCCTGCAATTCTGCCTTGATTTCAAATCCTCTTCTTTGCCTTCCCTCAATATATTTGTGGACGAGAGTTATCATTTATAAGTCTGCAGGTTTGTGAATTGCAGTGCCCTGAACCTCCATTTTACAACTCGATTTTTAGGGAGCTGGCCGCAATAGCGCAGGATGGCTTCAGGCCCTGTTCTGGTTCCGGGTGGCAGGCTGAGCCTGTGGTTAATTCTTCTTCCTGATGGGAAAATAGAGTGACCTGTGCCTTTCCCAACACCAAGAGCTAGTCTCTCATTGGTTCCACGTCTTCCTGTTCATCCTCAGGACAAATTGCAACCTGTACGGAACAGGAGGTTAAAGGTGCTGATGCTCCAAGGAGGGAGATTGCTAGTAAAGTGGCTGGAATAGCGAACCCGGGCACAAGGAGATGAGAAATGAGGTGCGTTTTACAAACCTTTCCACATCACACGGTGTACCATCTTCTGGGTTTCTCATGCATGTTTTCGATGTAGGAAGATGCCCTTGAACCTGGAGATTTGGGACCCATGCGATGGGTACCATGCAGTATTACTTTAAAGGGTCTGCGTTTGGTCACCCAACCCCACCAAACCTCTCAGCCCCAAGAGTGTCCACCCTTATGTCTCATCCAGCTGTGGGTCTAGATATGGTCAATCCAGGTTGCATCACAGCCCGTGAACGCATTGTGTAAGAATTTCTATCTCTTTCACTGTCTTTGTTTCATGGGTTTTTCAAAGTAATTTATTTTTATAATGGGGTTTAGCTGCTTTTCACTGCTGTGTTTATGCCGCTTTACACCCACTTGACACACTAACAGAGAGATATCAATACATAGGTTTTAAGATTATTACTAGTCAGATATATTCTTGTGCGGTGAATAGGGCGTGTTGAGTCCAGTTCTCTGAGCAAGGAGTAGGTCTTGTCTATTACATATTGGTTTTATGGAACGGTATCTGAGCTAATTTGAAACCCTTGTTTTATGTATCACCCCACCTCACCTTTCCCGTGAAGCAGCCATAGTGTGTTTTCTGCATGTGTGACTCTGTTCTGTTTTGTAATTCAGTTCAAGTGTAACGGTTTTTACATTCCCTCTATCAGTGATACCTTATGAGAAGTGTCCTTTTCTGTGTGACTTATTTCACTTAGAATCGTCGTACCTAAATCCACTCATCATGCTGCTACTAGCCTTATGACATTGATTTCATGGCTGAGTGATATTCCATTGTACATAAGGACCACAACTTCTTTATCCATTTTTCTCTTTCCTGGGATATTGAAGGTGGAATGAAGTGGAGGTCCTTGTCAACAGAGCAGCCCTAAACTTTGGGGTGCTTGTGTCTTGCTGATTTTTCATTTTCCCAATTTATACCCCCATGAGTGGATGTGCCCTATGCTCTCTAAGCTTTGTTTTTTAGATGTTTCAGGACACACCGTACTCTTCTCCAGAGTGGCTGTTGGCAATTTACATCCCGCCCATCAGTGTAGCAAGGCTCTCATTTCTCCATGGCCTGTCCTGCATTTCTGGTTTTGACACTTTTTTCAGCATGGCCCTTTTAACCGATGGGAAGCGAGACTTCTTTGTAGCGCTGATTTGCCTTTCCAGGTTGCTTGGTTGGCCAAAAAGGGCGTATGCGTTTTTTCCTGAATATATTCAGGAAAAAACGCATACGCCCTTTTTGGCCAAGGGCATCATTGTCAACGTTTTGCCGCTTTTCATGTGCTTTAAAGGTGATTCGAATCTACCTCCTGAAATCTGTTTCCTGCAATTCTGCCTTGATTTCAAATCCTCTTCTTTGCCTTCCCTCAATATATTTGTGGACGAGAGTTATCATTTATAAGTCTGCAGGTTAGTGAATTGCAGTGCCCTGAACCTCCATTTTACAACTCGCGTTTTTGGGAGATGGCCGCAAAAGCGCATGATGGCTTCAGGCCCTGTTCTTGATCCGGGGGGCAGGCTGAGCCTGTGGTTAATTCTTCTTCCTGATGGGAAAATAGAGTGACCTGTGCCTGTCCCAACACCAAGAGCTAGTCTCTCATTGGTTCCACGTCTTCCCGTTCATCCTCAGGACAAATTGCAACCTGTACGGAACACGAGGTTAAAGGTGATGATGCTCCAAGTAGGGAGATTGCTAGTAAAGGGCTGGAATAGCGAATCCGGGCACAAGGAGATGAGAAATGAGGTGCGTTTTAGAAACCTTTCCCCATCACACGGTGTACCATCTTCTGGGTTTCTCATGCATGTTTTCGATGTAGGAAGATGCCCTTGAACCAGGAGATATGGGACCCATGCGATGGGTACCACGCAGTATTACTTTAAAGGGTCTGCGTTTGCTCACCCAACCTCACCAAACCTCTCAGCCGCAACAGTGTCCACCCTTATGTCTCATCCAGCTGTGCGTCTAGATATGGTCAATCCAGGTTGCATCACAGCCCCTGAACGCATTGTGTAAGAATTTCTCTCTCTTTCACTGTCTTTGTTTCATGGGTTTTTCAAAGTAATTTATTTTTATAATGGGTTTTAGCTGCTTTTCACTGCTGTGTTTATGCCGCTTTTTACCCACTTGACACACTAACAGAGAGATATCAATACATAGGTTTTAAGATTATTACTAGTCAGATATATTCTTGTGCGGTGAATAGGGCGTGTTGAGTCCAGTTATCTGAGCAAGGAGTAGGTCTTGTCTATTACATATTGGGTTTATGGAACGGTATCTGAGCTAATTTGAAACCCTTGTTTTATGTATCACCCCACCTCACCTTTCCCGTTAAGCAGCCATAGTGTGTTTTCTGCATGTGTGACTCTGTTCTGTTTTGTAATTCAGTTCAAGTGTAACGGTTTTTACATTCCCTCTATAAGTGATACCTTATGAGAAGTGTCCTTTTCTGTGTGACTTATTTCACTTAGAATCGTCGTACCTAAATCCACTCATCATGCTGCTACTAGCCTTATGACATTGATTTCATGGCTGAGTGATATTCCATTGTACATAAGGACCACAACTTCTTTATCCATTTTTCTCTTTCCTGGGATATTGAAGGTGGAATGAAGTGGAGGTCCTTGTCAACAGAGCAGCCCTCAACTTTGGGGTGCTTGTGTCTTGCTGATTTTTAATTTTCCCAATTTATAACCCCATGAGTGAAAGTGCCGTATGCTCTCTAAGCTTTGTTTTTTAGATGTTTCAGGACTCACCGTACGCTTCTCCAGAGTGGCTGTTGGCAATTTACATCCCGCCCATCAGTGTAGCAAGGCTCCCATTTCTCTTTGGCCTGTCCTGCATTTCTGGTTTTGACACTTTTTTCAGCATGGCCTTTTTAACCGATGGGAAGCGAGACATCTTTGTAGCGCTGATTTGCCTTTCCAGGTTGCTTGGTTGGACAAAAAGGGCGTATGCGTTTTTTCCTGAATATATTCAGGAAAAAACGCATACGCCCTTTTTGGCCAAGGGCATCATTGTCAACGTTTTGCCACTTTTCATGTGCTTTAAAGGCGATTCGAATCTACCTCCTGAAATCTGTTTCCTGCAATTCTGCCTTGATTTCAAATCCTCTTCTTTGCCTTCCCTCAATATATTTGTGGACGAGAGTTATCATTTATAAGTCTGCAGGTTTGTGAATTGCAGTGCCCTGAACCTCCATTTTACAACTCGCTTTTTAGGGAGCTGGCCGCAATAGCGCAGGATGGCTTCAGGCCCTGTTCTGGTTCCGGGTGGCAGGCTGAGCCTGTGGTTAATTCTATTTCCTGATGGGAAAATAGAGTGACCTGTGCCTGTCCCAACACCAAGAGCTAGTCTCTCATTGGTTCCACGTCTTCCCGTTCATCCTCAGGACAAATTGCAACCTGTACGGAACAGGAGGTTAAAGGTGCTGATGCTCCAAGTAGGGAGATTGCTAGTAAAGCGGCTGGAATAGCGAACTCGGGCACAAGGAGATGAGAAATGAGGTGCGTTTTACAAACCTTTCCACATCACACGGTGTACCATCTTCTGTGTTTCTCATGCATGTTTTCGATGTAGGAAGATGCCCTTGAACCTGGAGATTTGGGACCCATGCGATGGGTACCATGCAGTATTACTTTAAAGGGTCTGCGTTTGCTCACCCAACCTCACCAAACCTCTCAGCCCCAAGAGTGTCCACCCTTATGTCTCATCCAGCTGTGGGTCTAGATATGGTCAATCTAGGTTGCGTCACAGCCCGTGAACGCATTGTGTAAGAATTTCTATCTCTTTCACTGTCTTTGTTTCATGGGTTTTTCAAAGTAATTTATTTTTATAATGGGGTTTAGCTGCTTTTCACTGCTGTGTTTATGCCGCTTTACACCCACTTGACACACTAACAGAGAGATATCAATACATAGGTTTTAAGATTATTACTAGTCAGATATATTCTTGTGCGGTGAATAGGGCGTGTTGAGTCCAGTTCTCTGAGCAAGGAGTAGGTCTTGTCTATTACATATTGGTTTTATGGAACGGTATCTGAGCTAATTTGAAACCCTTGTTTTATGTATCACCCCACCTCACCTTTCCCGTGAAGCAGCCATAGTGTGTTTTCTGCATGTGTGACTCTGTTCTGTTTTGTAATTCAGTTCAAGTGTAACGGTTTTTACATTCCCTCTCTCAGTGATACCTTATGAGAAGTGTCCTTTTCTGTGTGACTTATTTCACTTAGAGTCGTCGTACCTAAATCCACTCATCATGCTGCTACTAGCCTTATGACATTGATTTCACGGCTGAGTGATATTCCATTGTACATAAGGACCACAACTTCTTTATCCATTTTTCTCTTTCCTGGGATATTGAAGGTGGAATGAAGTGGAGGTCCTTGTCAACAGAGCAGCCCTAAACTTTGGGGTGCTTGTGTCTTGCTGATTTTTCATTTTCCCAATTTATACCCCCATGAGTGGAAGTGCCCTATGCTCTCTAAGCTTTGCTTTTTAGACGTTTCAGGACTCACCGTACGCTTCTCCAGAGTGGCTGTTGACAATTTACATCCCGC
Source organism: Balaenoptera borealis (assembly GCF_965194805.1). Classification (NCBI taxonomy): domain Eukaryota; kingdom Metazoa; phylum Chordata; class Mammalia; order Artiodactyla; family Balaenopteridae; genus Balaenoptera; species Balaenoptera borealis. Next base: position 1,336,426 of record NW_028123954.1, on the reverse strand, counting down.
CCATCAGTGTAGCAAGGCTCCCATTTCTCCATGGCCTGTCCTGCGTTTCTGGTTTTGACACTTTTTTCAGCATGGCCTTTTTAACCGATGGGAAGCGAGACATCTTTGTAGCGCTGATTTGCCTTTCCAGGTTGCTTGGTTGGCCAAAAAGGGCGTATGCGTTTTTTCCTGAATATATTCAGGAAAAAACGCATACGCCCTTTTTGGCCAAGGGCATCATTGTCAACGTTTTGCCGCTTTTCATGTGCTTTAAAGGCGATTCGAATCTACCTCCTGAAAACTGTTTCCTGCAATTCTGCCTTGATTTCAAATCCTCTTCTTTGCCTTCCCTCAATATATTTGTGGATGAGAGTTATCATTTATAACTCTGCAGGTTTGTGAATTGCAGTGCCCTGAACCTCCATTTTACAACTCGCTTTTTAGGGAGCTGGCCGCAAAAGCGCAGGATGGCTTCAGGCCCTGTTCTGGTTCCGGGGGGCAGGCTGAGCCTGTGGTTAATTCTTCTTCCTGATGGGAAAATAGAGTGACCTGTGCCTGTCCCAACACCAAGAGCTAGTCTTTCATTGGTTCCACGTCTTCCCGTTCATCCTCAGGACAAATTGCAACCTGTACGGAACAGGAGGTTAAAGGTGCTGATGCTCCAAGGAGGGAGATTGATAGTTAAGTGGCTGGAATGGCGAACCCGGGCACAAACAGATGAGAAATGAGGTGCGTTTCAGAAACCTTTCCCCATCACACGGTGTACCATCTTCTGGGTATCTCATGCATGTTTTCGATGTAGGAAGATGCCCTTGAACCTGGAGATTTGGGACCCATGCGATCGGTACCACGCAGTATTACTTTAAAGGGTCTGCGTTTGCTCACCCAACCTCACCAAACCTCTCAGCCCCAAGAGTGTCCACCGTTATGTCTCATCCAGCTGTGGGTCTAGATATGGTCAATCCAGGTTGCATCACAGCCCCTGAACGCATTGTGTAAGAATTTCGATCTCTTTCACTGTCTTTGTTTCATGGGTTTTTCAAAGTAATTTATTTTTATAATGGGGTTTAGCTGCTTTTCACTGCTGTGTTTATGCCGCTTTACACCCACTTGACACACTAACAGAGAGATATCAATACATAGGTTTTAAGATTATTACTAGTCAGATATATTCTTGTGCGGTGAATAGGGCGTGTTGAGTCCAGTTCTCTGAGCAAGGAGTAGGTCTTGTCTATTACATATTGGGTTTATGGAACGGTATCTGAGCTAATTTGAAACCCTTGTTTTATGTATCACCCCACCTCACCTTTCCCGTGAAGCAGCCATAGTGTGTTTTCTGCATGTGTGACTCTGTTCTGTTTTGTAATTCAGTTCAAGTGTAACGGTTTTTACATTCCCTCTATAAGTGATACCTTATGAGAAGTGTCCTTTTCTGTGTGACTTATTTCACTTAGAGTCGTCGTACCTAAATCCACTCATCATGCTGCTACTAGCCTTATGACATTGATTTCACGGCTGAGTGATATTCCATTGTACATAAGGACCACAACTTCTTTATCCATTTTTCTCTTTCCTGGGATATTGAAGGTGGAATGAAGTGGAGGTCCTTGTCAACAGAGCAGCCCTAAACTTTGGGGTGCTTGTGTCTTGCTGATTTTTCATTTTCCCAATTTATACCCCCATGAGTGGAAGTGCCCTATGCTCTCTAAGCTTTGCTTTTTAGACGTTTCAGGACTCACCGTACGCTTCTCCAGAGTGGCTGTTGACAATTTACATCCCGCCCATCAGTGTAGCAAGGCTCCCATTTCTCCATGGCCTGTCCTGCGTTTCTGGTTTTGACACTTTTTTCAGCATGGCCCTTTTGACCGATGGGAAGCGAGACATCTTTGTAGCGCTGATTTGCCTTTCCAGGTTGCTTGGTTGGCCAAAAAGGGCGTATGCGTTTTTTCCTGAATATATTCAGGAAAAAACGCATACGCCCTTTTTGGCCAAGGGCATCATTGTCAACGTTTTGCCGCTTTTCATGTGCTTTAAAGGCGATTCGAATCTACCTCCTGAAATCTCTTTCCTGCAATTCTGCCTTGATTTCAAATCCTCTTCTTTGCCTTCCCTCAATATATTTGTGGATGAGAGTTATCATTTATAACTCTGCAGGTTTGTGAATTGCAGTGCCCTGAACCTCCATTTTACAACTCGCTTTTTAGGGAGCTGGCCGCAAAAGCGCAGGATGGCTTCAGGCCCTGTTCTGGTTCCGGGGGGCAGGCTGAGCCTGTGGTTAATTCTTCTTCCTGATGGGAAAATAGAGTGACCTGTGCCTGTCCCAACACCAAGAGCTAGTCTTTCATTGGTTCCACGTCTTCCCGTTCATCCTCAGTACAAATTGCAACCTGTACGGAACAGGAGGTTAAAGGTGCTGATGCTCCAAGGAGGGAGATTGCTAGTTAAGTGGCTGGAATGGCGAACCCGGGCACAAGCAGATGAGAAATGAGGTGCGTTTCAGAAACCTTTCCCCATCACACGGTGTACCATCTTCTGGGTATCTCATGCATGTTTTCGATGTAGGAAGATGCCCTTGAACCTGGAGATTTGGGACCCATGCGATGGGTACCACGCAGTATTACTTTAAAGGGTCTGCGTTTGCTCACCCAACCTCACCAAACCTCTCAGCCCCAAGAGTGTCCACCCTTATGTCTCATCCAGCTGTGGGTCTAGATATGGTCAATCCAGGTTGCATCACAGCCCCTGAACGCATTGTGTAAGAATTTCGCTCTCTTTCACTGTCTTTGTTTCATGGGTTTTTCAAAGTAATTTATTTTTATAATGGGGTTTAGCTGCTTTTCACTGCTGTGTTTATGCCGCTTTACACCCACTTGACACACTAACAGAGAGATATCAATACATAGGTTTTAAGATTATTACTAGTCAGATATATTCTGGTGCGGTGAATAGGGCGTGTTGAGTCCAGTTCTCTGAGCAAGGAGTAGGTCTTGTCTATTACATATTGGGTTTATGGAACGGTATCTGAGCTAATTTGAAACCCTTGTTTTATGTATCACCCCACCTCACCTTTCCCGTTAAGCAGCCATAGTGTGTTTTCTGCATGTGTGACTCTGTTCTGTTTTGTAATTCAGTTCAAGTGTAACGGTTTTTACATTCCCTCTATCAGTGATACCTTATGAGAAGTGTCCTTTTCTGTGTGACTTATTTCACTTAGAATCGTCGTACCTAAATCCACTCATCATGCTGCTACTAGCCTTATGACATTGATTTCATGGCTGAGTGATATTCCATTGTACATAAGGACCACAACTTCTTTATCCATTTTTCTCTTTCCTGGGATATTGAAGGTGGAATGAAGTGGAGGTCCTTGTCAACAGAGCAGCCCTAAACTTTGGGGTGCTTGTGTCTTGCTGATTTTTAATTTTCCCAATTTATACCCCCATGAGTGGAAGTGCCCTATGCTCCCTAAGCTTTGCTTTTTAGACGTTTCAGGACTCACCGTACACTTCTCCAGAGTGGCTGTTGACAATTTACATCCCGCCCATCAGTGTAGCAAGGCTCCCATTTCTCCATGGCCTGTCCTGCATTTCTGGTTTTGACAGTTTTTTCAGCATGGCCCTTTTGACCGATGGGAAGCGAGACATCTTTGTAGCGCTGATTTGCCTTTCCAGGTTGCTTGGTTGGCCAAAAAGGGCGTATGCGTTTTTTCCTGAATATATTCAGGAAAAAACGCATACGCCCTTTTTGGCCAAGGGCATCATTGTCAACGTTTTGCCGCTTTTCATGTGCTTTAAAGGCGATTCGAATCTACCTCCTGAAATCTCTTTCCTGCAATTCTGCCTTGATTTCAAATCCTCTTCTTTGCCTTCCCTCAATATATTTGTGGATGAGAGTTATCATTTATAACTCTGCAGGTTTGTGAATTGCAGTGCCCTGAACCTCCATTTTACAACTCGCTTTTTAGGGAGCTGGCCGCAAAAGCGCAGGATGGCTTCAGGCCCTGTTCTGGTTCCGGGGGGCAGGCTGAGCCTGTGGTTAATTCTTTTTCCTGATGGGAAAATAGAGTGACCTGTGCCTGTCCCAACACCAAGAGCTAGTCTTTCATTGGTTCCACGTCTTCCCGTTCATCCTCAGTACAAATTGCAACCTGTACGGAACAGGAGGTTAAAGGTGCTGATGCTCCAAGGAGGGAGATTGCTAGTTAAGTGGCTGGAATGGCGAACCCGGGCACAAGCAGATGAGAAATGAGGTGCGTTTCAGAAACCTTTCCCCATCACACGGTGTACCATCTTCTGGGTATCTCATGCATGTTTTCGATGTAGGAAGATGCCCTTGAACCTGGAGATTTGGGACCCATGCGATGGGTACCACGCAGTATTACTTTAAAGGGTCTGCGTTTGCTCACCCAACCTCACCAAACCTCTCAGCCCCAAGAGTGTCCACCCTTATGTCTCATCCAGCTGTGGGTCTAGATATGGTCAATCCAGGTTGCATCACAGCCCCTGAACGCATTGTGTAAGAATTTCGCTCTCTTTCACTGTCTTTGTTTCATGGGTTTTTCAAAGTAATTTATTTTTATAATGGGGTTTAGCTGCTTTTCACTGCTGTGTTTATGCCGCTTTACACCCACTTGACACACTAACAGAGAGATATCAATACATAGGTTTTAAGATTATTACTAGTCAGATATATTCTGGTGCGGTGAATAGGGCGTGTTGAGTCCAGTTCTCTGAGCAAGGAGTAGGTCTTGTCTATTACATATTGGGTTTATGGAACGGTATCTGAGCTAATTTGAAACCCTTGTTTTATGTATCACCCCACCTCACCTTTCCCGTTAAGCAGCCATAGTGTGTTTTCTGCATGTGTGACTCTGTTCTGTTTTGTAATTCAGTTCAAGTGTAACGGTTTTTACATTCCCTCTATCAGTGATACCTTATGAGAAGTGTCCTTTTCTGTGTGACTTATTTCACTTAGAATCGTCGTACCTAAATCCACTCATCATGCTGCTACTAGCCTTATGACATTGATTTCATGGCTGAGTGATATTCCATTGTACATAAGGGCCACAACTTCTTTATCCATTTTTCTCTTTCCTGGGATATTGAAGGTGGAATGAAGTGGAGGTCCTTGTCAACAGAGCAGCCCTAAACTTTGGGGTGCTTGTGTCTTGCTGATTTTTAATTTTCCCAATTTATACCCCCATGAGTGGAAGTGCCCTATGCTCCCTAAGCTTTGCTTTTTAGACGTTTCAGGACTCACCGTACACTTCTCCAGAGTGGCTGTTGACAATTTACATCCCGCCCATCAGTGTAGCAAGGCTCCCATTTCTCCATGGCCTGTCCTGCATTTCTGGTTTTGACACTTTTTTCAGCATGGCCCTTTTGACCGATGGGAAGCGAGACATCTTTGTAGCGCTGATTTGCCTTTCCAGGTTGCTTGGTTGGCCAAAAAGGGCGTATGCGTTTTTTCCTGAATATATTCAGGAAAAAACGCATACGCCCTTTTTGGCCAAGGGCATCATTGTCAACGTTTTGCCGCTTTTCATGTGCTTTAAAGGCGATTCGAATCTACCTCCTGAAATCTCTTTCCTGCAATTCTGCCTTGATTTCAAATCCTCTTCTTTGCCTTCCCTCAATATATTTGTGGATGAGAGTTATCATTTATAACTCTGCAGGTTTGTGAATTGCAGTGCCCTGAACCTCCATTTTACAACTCGCTTTTTAGGGAGCTGGCCGCAAAAGCGCAGGATGGCTTCAGGCCCTGTTCTGGTTCCGGGGGGCAGGCTGAGCCTGTGGTTAATTCTTCTTCCTGATGGGAAAATAGAGTGACCTGTGCCTGTCCCAACACCAAGAGCTAGTCTTTCATTGGTTCCACGTCTTCCCGTTCATCCTCAGTACAAATTGCAACCTGTACGGAACAGGAGGTTAAAGGTGCTGATGCTCCAAGGAGGGAGATTGCTAGTTAAGTGGCTGGAATGGCGAACCCGGGCACAAGCAGATGAGAAATGAGGTGCGTTTCAGAAACCTTTCCCCATCACACGGTGTACCATCTTCTGGGTATCTCATGCATGTTTTCGATGTAGGAAGATGCCCTTGAACCTGGAGATTTGGGACCCATGCGATGGGTACCACGCAGTATTACTTTAAAGGGTCTGCGTTTGCTCACCCAACCTCACCAAACCTCTCAGCCCCAAGAGTGTCCACCCTTATGTCTCATCCAGCTGTGGGTCTAGATATGGTCAATCCAGGTTGCATCACAGCCCCTGAACGCATTGTGTAAGAATTTCGCTCTCTTTCACTGTCTTTGTTTCATGGGTTTTTCAAAGTAATTTATTTTTATAATGGGGTTTAGCTGCTTTTCACTGCTGTGTTTATGCCGCTTTACACCCACTTGACACACTAACAGAGAGATATCAATACATAGGTTTTAAGATTATTACTAGTCAGATATATTCTGGTGCGGTGAATAGGGCGTGTTGAGTCCAGTTCTCTGAGCAAGGAGTAGGTCTTGTCTATTACATATTGGGTTTATGGAACGGTATCTGAGCTAATTTGAAACCCTTGTTTTATGTATCACCCCACCTCACCTTTCCCGTTAAGCAGCCATAGTGTGTTTTCTGCATGTGTGACTCTGTTCTGTTTTGTAATTCAGTTCAAGTGTAACGGTTTTTACATTCCCTCTATCAGTGATACCTTATGAGAAGTGTCCTTTTCTGTGTGACTTATTTCACTTAGAATCGTCGTACCTAAATCCACTCATCATGCTGCTACTAGCCTTATGACATTGATTTCATGGCTGAGTGATATTCCATTGTACATAAGGGCCACAACTTCTTTATCCATTTTTCTCTTTCCTGGGATATTGAAGGTGGAATGAAGTGGAGGTCCTTGTCAACAGAGCAGCCCTAAACTTTGGGGTGCTTGTGTCTTGCTGATTTTTAATTTTCCCAATTTATACCCCCATGAGTGGAAGTGCCCTATGCTCCCTAAGCTTTGCTTTTTAGACGTTTCAGGACTCACCGTACACTTCTCCAGAGTGGCTGTTGACAATTTACATCCCGCCCATCAGTGTAGCAAGGCTCCCATTTCTCCATGGCCTGTCCTGCATTTCTGGTTTTGACACTTTTTTCAGCATGGCCCTTTTGACCGATGGGAAGCGAGACATCTTTGTAGCGCTGATTTGCCTTTCCAGGTTGCTTGGTTGGCCAAAAAGGGCGTATGCGTTTTTTCCTGAATATATTCAGGAAAAAACGCATACGCCCTTTTTGGCCAAGGGCATCATTGTCAACGTTTTGCCGCTTTTCATGTGCTTTAAAGGCGATTCGAATCTACCTCCTGAAATCTCTTTCCTGCAATTCTGCCTTGATTTCAAATCCTCTTCTTTGCCTTCCCTCAATATATTTGTGGATGAGAGTTATCATTTATAACTCTGCAGGTTTGTGAATTGCAGTGCCCTGAACCTCCATTTTACAACTCGCTTTTTAGGGAGCTGGCCGCAAAAGCGCAGGATGGCTTCAGGCCCTGTTCTGGTTCCGGGGGGCAGGCTGAGCCTGTGGTTAATTCTTCTTCCTGATGGGAAAATAGAGTGACCTGTGCCTGTCCCAACACCAAGAGCTAGTCTTTCATTGGTTCCACGTCTTCCCGTTCATCCTCAGTACAAATTGCAACCTGTACGGAACAGGAGGTTAAAGGTGCTGATGCTCCAAGGAGGGAGATTGCTAGTTAAGTGGCTGGAATGGCGAACCCGGGCACAAGCAGATGAGAAATGAGGTGCGTTTCAGAAACCTTTCCCCATCACACGGTGTACCATCTTCTGGGTATCTCATGCATGTTTTCGATGTAGGAAGATGCCCTTGAACCTGGAGATTTGGGACCCATGCGATGGGTACCACGCAGTATTACTTTAAAGGGTCTGCGTTTGCTCACCCAACCTCACCAAACCTCTCAGCCCCAAGAGTGTCCACCCTTATGTCTCATCCAGCTGTGGGTCTAGATATGGTCAATCCAGGTTGCATCACAGCCCCTGAACGCATTGTGTAAGAATTTCTCTCTCTTTCACTGTCTTTGTTTCATGGGTTTTTCAAAGTAATTTATTTTTATAATGGGGTTTAGCTGCTTTTCACTGCTGTGTTTATGCCGCTTTTTACCCACTTGACACACTAACAGAGACATATCAATACATAGGTTTTAAGATTATTACTAGTCAGATATATTCGTGTGCGGTGAATAGGGCGTGTTGAGTCCAGTTCTCTGAGCAAGGAGTAGGTCTTGTCTATTACATATTGGGTTTATGGAACGGTATCTGAGCTAATTTGAAACCCTTGTTTTATGTATCACCCCACCTCACCTTTCCCGTTAAGCAGCCATAGTGTGTTTTCTGCATGTGTGACTCTGTTCTGTTTTGTAATTCAGTTCAAGTGTAACGGTTTTTACATTCCCTCTATAAGTGATACCTTATGAGAAGTGTCCTTTGCTGTGTGACTTATTTCACTTAGAGTCGTCGTACCTAAATCCACTCATCATGCTGCTACTAGCCTTATGACATTGATTTCACGGCTGAGTGATATTCCATTGTACATAAGGACCACAACTTCTTTATCCATTTTTCTCTTTCCTGGGATATTGAAGGTGGAATGAAGTGGAGGTCCTTGTCAACAGAGCAGCCCTAAACTTTGGGGTGCTTGTGTCTTGCTGATTTTTAATTTTCCCAATTTATGCCCCCATGAGTGGAAGTGCCCTATGCTCTCTAAGCTTTGCTTTTTAGACGTTTCAGGACTCACCGTACACTTCTCCAGAGTGGCTGTTGACAATTTACATCCCGCCCATCAGTGTAGCAAGGCTCCCATTTCTCCATGGCCTGTCCTGCATTTCTGGTTTTGACACTTTTTTCAGCATGGCCCTTTTGACCGATGGGAAGCGAGACATCTTTGTAGCGCTGATTTGCCTTTCCAGGTTGCTTGGTTGGCCAAAAAGGGCGTATGCGTTTTTTCCTGAATATATTCAGGAAAAAACGCATACGCCCTTTTTGGCCAAGGGCATCATTGTCAACGTTTTGCCGCTTTTCATGTGCTTTAAAGGCGATTCGAATCTACCTCCTGAAATCTGTTTCCTGCAATTCTGCCTTGATTTCAAATCCTCTTCTTTGCCTTCCCTCAATATATTTGTGGATGAGAGTTATCATTTATAAGTCTGCAGGTTTGTGAATTGCAGTGCCCTGAACCTCCATTTTACAACTCGCTTTTTAGGGAGCTGGCCGCAAAAGCGCAGGATGGCTTCAGGCCCTGTTCTGGTTCCGGGGGGCAGGCTGAGCCTATGGTTAATTTTTCTTCCTGATGGGAAAATAGAGTGACCTGTGCCTGTCCCAACACCAAGAGCTAGTCTTTCATTGGTTCCACGTATTCCCGTTCATCCTCAGTACAAATTGCAACCTGTACGGAACAGGAAGTTAAAGGTGCTGATGCTCCAAGGAGGGAGATTGCTAGTAAAGTGGCTGGAATGGCGAACCCGGGCACAAGCAGATGAGAAATGAGGTGCGTTTTAGAAACCTTTCCCCATCACACGGTGTACCATCTTCTGGGTATCTCATGCATGTTTTCGATGTAGGAAGATGCCCTTGAACCTGGAGATTTGGGACCCATGCGATGGGTACCACGCAGTATTACTTTAAAGGGTCTGCGTTTGCTCACCCAACCTCACCAAACCTCTCAGCCCCAAGAGTGTCCACCCTTATGTCTCATCCAGCTGTGGGTCTAGATATGGTCAATCCAGGTTGCATCACAGCCCCTGAACGCATTGTGTAAGAATTTCGCTCTCTTTCACTGTCTTTGTTTCATGGGTTTTTCAAAGTAATTTATTTTTATAATGGGGTTTAGCTGCTTTTCACTGCTGTGTTTATGCCGCTTTACACCCACTTGACACACTAACAGAGAGATATCAATACATAGGTTTTAAGATTATTACTAGTCAGATATATTCTTGTGCGGTGAATAGGGCGTGTTGAGTCCAGTTCTCTGAGCAAGGAGTAGGTCTTGTCTATTACATATTGGTTTTATGGAACGGTATCTGAGCTAATTTGAAACCCTTGTTTTATGTATCACCCCACCTCACCTTTCCCGTTAAGCAGCCATAGTGTGTTTTCTGCATGTGTGACTCTGTTCTGTTTTGTAATTCAGTTCAAGTGTAACGGTTTTTACATTCCCTCTATCAGTGATACCTTATGAGAAGTGTCCTTTTCTGTGTGACTTATTTCACTTAGAATCGTCGTACCTAAATCCACTCATCATGCTGCTACTAGCCTTATGACATTGATTTCATGGCTGAGTGATATTCCATTGTACATAAGGACCACAACTTCTTTATCCATTTTTCTCTTTCCTGGGATATTGAAGGTGGAATGAAGTGGAGGTCCTTGTCAACAGAGCAGCCCTAGACTTTGGGGTGCTTGTGTCTTGCTGATTTTTAATTTTCCCAATTTATACCCCCATGAGTGGAAGTGCCCTATGCTCCCTAAGCTTTGCTTTTTAGACGTTTCAGGACTCACCGTACACTTCTCCAGAGTGGCTGTTGACAATTTACATCCCGCCCATCAGTGTAGCAAGGCTCCCATTTCTCCATGGCCTGTCCTGCATTTCTGGTTTTGACAGTTTTTTCAGCATGGCCCTTTTGACCGATGGGAAGCGAGACATCTTTGTAGCGCTGATTTGCCTTTCCAGGTTGCTTGGTTGGCCAAAAAGGGCGTATGCGTTTTTTCCTGAATATATTCAGGAAAAAACGCATACGCCCTTTTTGGCCAAGGGCATCATTGTCAACGTTTTGCCGCTTTTCATGTGCTTTAAAGGCGATTCGAATCTACCTCCTGAAATCTCTTTCCTGCAATTCTGCCTTGATTTCAAATCCTCTTCTTTGCCTTCCCTCAATATATTTGTGGATGAGAGTTATCATTTATAACTCTGCAGGTTTGTGAATTGCAGTGCCCTGAACCTCCATTTTACAACTCGCTTTTTAGGGAGCTGGCCGCAAAAGCGCAGGATGGCTTCAGGCCCTGTTCTGGTTCCGGGGGGCAGGCTGAGCCTGTGGTTAATTCTTCTTCCTGATGGGAAAATAGAGTGACCTGTGCCTGTCCCAACACCAAGAGCTAGTCTTTCATTGGTTCCACGTCTTCCCGTTCATCCTCAGTACAAATTGCAACCTGTACGGAACAGGAGGTTAAAGGTGCTGATGCTCCAAGGAGGGAGATTGCTAGTTAAGTGGCTGGAATGGCGAACCCGGGCACAAGCAGATGAGAAATGAGGTGCGTTTTAGAAACCTTTCCCCATCACACGGTGTACCATCTTCTGGGTATCTCATGCATGTTTTCGATGTAGGAAGATGCCCTTCAACCTGGAGATTTGGGACCCATGCAATGGGTACCACGCAGTATTACTTTAAAGGGTCTGCGTTTGCTCACCCAACCTCACCAAACCTCTCAGCCGCAACAGTGTCCACCCTTATGTCTCATCCAGCTGTGGGTCTAGATATGGTCAATCCAGGTTGCATCACAGCCCCTGAACGCATTGTGTAAGAATTTCTCTCTCTTTCACTGTCTTTGTTTCATGGGTTTTTCAAAGTCATTTATTTTTATAATGGGGTTTAGCTGCTTTTCACTGCTGTGTTTATGCCGCTTTTTACCCACTTGACACACTAACAGAGACATATCAATACATAGGTTTTAAGATTATTACTAGTCAGATATATTCGTGTGCGGTGAATAGGGCGTGTTGAGTCCAGTTCTCTGAGCAAGGAGTAGGTCTTGTCTATTACATATTGGGTTTATGGAACGGTATCTGAGCTAATTTGAAACCCTTGTTTTATGTATCACCCCACCTCACCTTTCCCGTTAAGCAACCATAGTGTGTTTTCTGCATGTGTGACTCTGTTCTGTTTTGTAATTCAGTTCAAGTGTAACGGTTTTTACATTCCCTCTATAAGTGATACCTTATGAGAAGTGTCCTTTGCTGTGTGACTTATTTCACTTAGAGTCGTCGTACCTAAATCCACTCATCATGCTGCTACTAGCCTTATGACATTGATTTCACGGCTGAGTGATATTCCATTGTACATAAGGACGACAACTTCTTTATCCATTTTTCTCTTTCCTGGGATATTGAAGGTGGAATGAAGTGGAGGTCCTTGTCAACAGAGCAGCCCTAAACTTTGGGGTGCTTGTGTCTTGCTGATTTTTAATTTTCCCAATTTATGCCCCCATGAGTGGAAGTGCCCTATGCTCTCTAAGCTTTGCTTTTTAGACGTTTCAGGACTCACCGTACACTTCTCCAGGGTGGCTGTTGACAATTTACATCCCGCCCATCAGTGTAGCAAGGCTCCCATTTCTCCATGGCCTGTCCTGCATTTCTGGTTTTGACACTTTTTTCAGCATGGCCCTTTTGACCGATGGGAAGCGAGACATCTTTGTAGCGCTGATTTGCCTTTCCAGGTTGCTTGGTTGGCCAAAAAGGGCGTATGCGTTTTTTCCTGAATATATTCAGGAAAAAACGCATACGCCCTTTTTGGCCAAGGGCATCATTGTCAACGTTTTGCCGCTTTTCATGTGCTTTAAAGGCGATTCGAATCTACCTCCTGAAATCTGTTTCCTGCAATTCTGCCTTGATTTCAAATCCTCTTCTTTGCCTTCCCTCAATATATTTGTGGATGAGAGTTATCATTTATAAGTCTGCAGGTTTGTGAATTGCAGTGCCCTGAACCTCCATTTTACAACTCGCTTTTTAGGGAGCTGGCCGCAAAAGCGCAGGATGGCTTCAGGCCCTGTTCTGGTTCCGGGGGGTCAGGCTGAGCCTATGGTTAATTTTTCTTCCTGATGGGAAAATAGAGTGACCTGTGCCTGTCCCAACACCAAGAGCTAGTCTTTCATTGGTTCCACGTATTCCCGTTCATCCTCAGTACAAATTGCAACCTGTACGGAACAGGAAGTTAAAGGTGCTGATGCTCCAAGGAGGGAGATTGCTAGTAAAGTGGCTGGAATGGCGAACCCGGGCACAAGCAGATGAGAAATGAGGTGCTTTTTAGAAACCTTTCCCCATCACACGGTGTACCATCTTCTGGGTATCTCATGCATGTTTTCGATGTAGGAAGATGCCCTTGAACCTGGAGATTTGGGACCCATGCGATGGGTACCACGCAGTATTACTTTAAAGGGTCTGCGTTTGCTCACCCAACCTCACCAAACCTCTCAGCCCCAAGAGTGTCCACCCTTATGTCTCATCCAGCTGTGGGTCTAGATATGGTCAATCCAGGTTGCATCACAGCCCCTGAACGCATTGTGTAAGAATTTCGCTCTCTTTCACTGTCTTTGTTTCACGGGTTTTTCAAAGTAATTTATTTTTATAATGGGGTTTAGCTGCTTTTCACTGCTGTGTTTATGCCGCTTTACACCCACTTGACACACTAACAGAGAGATATCAATACATAGGTTTTAAGATTATTACTAGTCAGATATATTCTTGTGCGGTGAATAGGGCGTGTTGAGTCCAGTTCTCTGAGCAAGGAGTAGGTCTTGTCTATTACATATTGGGTTTATGGAACGGTATCTGAGCTAATTTGAAACCCTTGTTTTATGTATCACCCCACCTCACCTTTCCCGTTAAGCAGCCATAGTGTGTTTTCTGCATGTGTGACTCTGTTCTGTTTTGTAATTCAGTTCAAGTGTAACGGTTTTTACATTCCCTCTATCAGTGATACCTTATGAGAAGTGTCCTTTTCTGTGTGACTTATTTCACTTAGAATCGTCGTACCTAAATCCACTCATCATGCTGCTACTAGCCTTATGACATTGATTTCATGGCTGAGTGATATTCCATTGTACATAAGGACCACAACTTCTTTATCCATTTTTCTCTTTCCTGGGATATTGAAGGTGGAATGAAGTGGAGGTCCTTGTCAACAGAGCAGCCCTAAACTTTGGGGTGCTTGTGTCTTGCTGATTTTTCATTTTCCCAATTTATACCCCCATGAGTGGAAGTGCCCTATGCTCCCTAAGCTTTGCTTTTTAGACGTTTCAGGACTCACCGTACACTTCTCCAGAGTGGCTGTTGACAATTTACATCCCGCCCATCAGTGTAGCAAGGCTCCCATTTCTCCATGGCCTGTCCTGCATTTCTGGTTTTGACACTTTTTTCAGCATGGCCCTTTTGACCGATGGGAAGCGAGACATCTTTGTAGCGCTGATTTGCCTTTCCAGGTTGCTTGGTTGGCCAAAAAGGGCGTATGCGTTTTTTCCTGAATATATTCAGGAAAAAACGCATACGCCCTTTTTGGCCAAGGGCATCATTGTCAACGTTTTGCCGCTTTTCATGTGCTTTAAAGGCGATTCGAATCTACCTCCTGAAATCTGTTTCCTGCAATTCTGCCTTGATTTCAAATCCTCTTCTTTGCCTTCCCTCAATATATTTGTGGATGAGAGTTATCATTTATAACTCTGCAGGTTTGTGAATTGCAGTGCCCTGAACCTCCATTTTACAACTCGCTTTTTAGGGAGCTGGCCGCAAAAGCGCAGGATGGCTTCAGGCCCTGTTCTGGTTCCGGGGGGCAGGCTGAGCCTGTGGTTAATTCTTCTTCCTGATGGGAAAATAGAGTGACCTGTGCCTGTCCCAACACCAAGAGCTAGTCTTTCATTGGTTCCACGTCTTCCCGTTCATCCTCAGTACAAATTGCAACCTGTACGGAACAGGAGGTTAAAGGTGCTGATGCTCCAAGGAGGGAGATTGCTAGTTAAGTGGCTGGAATGGCGAACCCGGGCACAAGCAGATGAGAAATGAGGTGCGTTTTAGAAACCTTTCCCCATCACACGGTGTACCATCTTCTGGGTATCTCATGCATGTTTTCGATGTAGGAAGATGCCCTGGAACCTGGAGATTTGGGACCCATGCGATGGGTACCACGCAGTATTACTTTAAAGGGGCTGCGTTTGCTCACCCAACCTCACCAAACCTCTCAGCCGCAACAGTGTCCACCCTTATGTCTCATCCAGCTGTGGGTCTAGATATGGTCAATCCAGGTTGCATCACAGCCCCTGAACGCATTGTGTAAGAATTTCGCTCTCTTTCACTGTCTTTGTTTCATGGGTTTTTCAAAGTAATTTATTTTTATAATGGGGTTTAGCTGCTTTTCACTGCTGTGTTTATGCCGCTTTACACCCACTTGACACACTAACAGAGATATATCAATACATAGCTTTTAAGATTATTACTAGTCAGATATATTCTTGTGCGGTTAATAGGGCGTGTTGAGTCCAGTTCTCTGAGCAAGGAGTAGGTCTTGTCTATTACATATTGGGTTTATGGAACGGTATCTGAGCTAATTTGAAACCCTTGTTTTATGTATCACCCCACCTCACCTTTCCCGTTAAGCAGCCATAGTGTGTTTTCTGCATGTGTGACTCTGTTCTGTTTTGTAATTCAGTTCAAGTGTAACGGTTTTTACATTCCCTCTATAAGTGATACCTTATGAGAAGTGTCCTTTTCTGTGTGACTTATTTCACTTAGAATCGTCGTACATAAATCCACTCATCATGCTGCTACTAGCCTTATGACATTGATTTCATGGCTGAGTGATATTCCATTGTACATATGGACCACAACTTCTTTATCCATTTTTCTCTTTCCTGGGATATTGAAGGTGGAATGAAGTGGAGGTCCTTGTCAACAGAGCAGCCCTAAACTTTGGGGTGCTTGTGTCTTGCTGATTTTTCATTTTCCCAATTTATACCCCCATGAGTGGAAGTGCCCTATGCTCTCTAAGCTGTGTTTTTTAGATGTTTCAGGACACACCGTACGCTTCTACAGAGTGGCTGTTGGCAATTTACATCCCGCCCATCAGTGTAGCAAGGCTCCCATTTCTCCATGGCATGTCCTGCATTTCTGGTTTTGACACTTTTTTCAGCATGGCCCTTTTGACCGATGGGAAGCGAGACTTCTTTGTAGCACTGATTTACCTTTCCATGTTGCTTGCTTGGCCAAAAAGGGCGTATGCGTTTTTTCCTGAATATATTCAGGAAAAAACGCATACGCCCTTTTTGGCCAAGGGCATCATTGTCAACGTTTTGCCGCTTTTCATGTGCTTTAAAGGCGATTCGAATCTACCTCCTGAAATCTGTTTCCTGCAATTCTGCCTTGATTTCAAATTCTCTTCTTTGCCTTCCCTCAATATATTTGTGGACGAGAGTTATCATTTATAAGTCTTCAGTTTTGTGAATTGCAGTGCCCTGAACCTCCATTTTACAACTCGCTTTTTAGGGAGCTGGCCGCAATAGCGCAGGATGGCTTCAGACCCTGTTCTGGTTCCGGGTGGCAGGCTGAGCCTGTGGTTAATTCTTCTTCCTGATAGGAAAATAGAGTGACCTGTGCCTGTCCCAACACCAAGAGCTAGTCTCTCATTGGTTCCACGTCTTCCCGTTCATCCTCAGGACAAATTGCAACCTGTACGGAACAGGAGGTTAAAGGTGATGATGCTCCAAGGAGGGAGATTGCTAGTAAAGTGGCTGGAATGGCGAACCCGAGCACAAGGAGATGAGAAATGAGGTGCGTTTTAGAAACCTTTCCCCATCACACGGTGTACCATCTTCTGGGTTTCTCATGCATGTTTTCGATGTAGGAAGATTCCCTTGAACCTGGAGATTTGGGACCCATGCGATGGGTACCACGCAGTATTACTTTAAAGGGTCTGCGTTTGCTCACCCAACCTCACAAAACCTCTCAGCCGCAACAGTGTCCACCCTTATGTCTCATCCAGCTGTGGGTCTAGATATGGTCAATCCAGGTTGCATCACAGCCCCTGAACGCATTGTGTAAGAATTTCTCTCTCTTTCACTGTCTTTGTTTCATGGGTTTTTCAAAGTAATTTATTTTTATAATGGGGTTTAGCTGCTTTTCACTGCTGTGTTTATGCCGCTTTACACCCACTTGACACACTAACAGAGAGATATCAATACATAGCTTTTAAGATTATTACTAGTCAGATATATTCTTGTGCGGTGAATAGGGCGTGTTGAGTCCAGTTCTCTGAGCAAGGAGTAGGTCTTGTCTATTACATATTGGGTTTATGGAACGGTATCTGAGCTAATTTGAAACCCTTGTTTTATGTATCACCCCACCTCACCTTTCCCGTTAAGCAGCCATAGTGTGTTTTCTGCATGTGTGACTCTGTTCTGTTTTGTAATTCAGTTCAAGTGTAACGGTTTTTACATTCCCTCTATAAGTGATACCTTATGAGAAGTGTCCTTTTCTGTGTGACTTATTTCACTTGGAGTCGTCGTACCTAAATCCACTCATCATGCTGCTACTAGCCTTATGACATTGATTTCACGGCTGAGTGATATTCCATTGTACATAAGGACCACAACTTCTTTATCCATTTTTCTCTTTCCTGGGATATTGAAGGTGGAATGAAGTGGAGGTCCTTGTCAACAGAGCAGCCCTAAACTTTGGGGTGCTTGTGTCTTGCTGATTTTTAATTTTCCCAATTTATACCCCCATGAGTGGAAGTGCCCTATGCTCTCTAAGCTTTGCTTTTTAGACGTTTCAGGACTCACCGTACACTTCTCCAGAGTGGCTGTTGACAATTTACATCCCGCCCATCAGTGTAGCAAGGCTCCCATTTCTCCATGGCCTGTCCTGCATTTTTGGTTTTGAGACTTTTTTCAGCATGGCCCTTTTGACCGATGGGAAGCGAGACATCTTTGTAGCGCTGATTTGCCTTTCCAGGTTGCTTGGTTGGCCAAAAAGGGCGTATGCGTTTTTTCCTGAATATATTCAGGAAAAAACGCATACGCCCTTTTTGGCCAAGGGCATCATTGTCAACGTTTTGCCGCTTTTCATGTGCTTTAAAGGCGATTCGAATCTACCTCCTGAAATCTGTTTCCTGCAATTCTGCCTTGATTTCAAATCCTCTTCTTTGCCTTCCCTCAATATATTTGTGGACGAGAGTTATCATTTATAACTCTGCAGGTTTGTGAATTGCAGTGCCCTGAACCTCCATTTTACAACTCGCGTTTTTGGGAGATGGCCGCAAAAGCGCAGGATGGCTTCAGGCCCTGTTCTTGTTCCGGGGGGCAGGCTGAGCCTGTGGTTAATTCTTCTTCCTGATGGGAAAATAGAGTGACCTGTGCCTGTGCCAACACCAAGAGCTAGTCTCTCATTGGTTCCACGTCTTCCCGTTCATCCTCAGGACAAATTGCAACCTGTACGGAACAGGAGGTTAAAGGTGATGATGCTCCAAGGAGGGAGATTGCTAGTAAAGTGGCTGGAATGGCGAACCCGAGCACAAGGAGATGAGAAATGAGGTGCGTTTTAGAAACCTTTCCCCATCACACGGTGTACCATCTTCTGGGTTTCTCATGCATGTTTTCGATGTAGGAAGATTCCCTTGAACCTGGAGATTTGGGACCCATGCGATGGGTACCACGCAGTATTACTTTAAAGGGTCTGCGTTTGCTCACCCAACCTCACAAAACCTCTCAGCCGCAACAGTGTCCACCCTTATGTCTCATCCAGCTGTGGGTCTAGATATGGTCAATCCAGGTTGCATCACAGCCCCTGAACGCATTGTGTAAGAATTTCTCTCTCTTTCACTGTCTTTGTTTCATGGGTTTTTCAAAGTAATTTATTTTTATAATGGGGTTTAGCTGCTTTTCACTGCTGTGTTTATGCCGCTTTACACCCACTTGACACACTAACAGAGAGATATCAATACATAGCTTTTAAGATTATTACTAGTCAGATATATTCTTGTGCGGTGAATAGGGCGTGTTGAGTCCAGTTCTCTGAGCAAGGAGTAGGTCTTGTCTATTACATATTGGGTTTATGGAACGGTATCTGAGCTAATTTGAAACCCTTGTTTTATGTATCACCCCACCTCACCTTTCCCGTTAAGCAGCCATAGTGTGTTTTCTGCATGTGTGACTCTGTTCTGTTTTGTAATTCAGTTCAAGTGTAACGGTTTTTACATTCCCTCTATAAGTGATACCTTATGAGAAGTGTCCTTTTCTGTGTGACTTATTTCACTTGGAGTCGTCGTACCTAAATCCACTCATCATGCTGCTACTAGCCTTATGACATTGATTTCACGGCTGAGTGATATTCCATTGTACATAAGGATCACAACTTCTTTATCCATTTTTCTCTTTCCTGGGATATTGAAGGTGGAATGAAGTGGAGGTCCTTGTCAACAGAGCAGCCCTAAACTTTGGGGTGCTTGTGTCTTGCTGATTTTTAATTTTCCCAATTTATACCCCCATGAGTGGAAGTGCCCTATGCTCTCTAAGCTTTGCTTTTTAGACGTTTCAGGACTCACCGTACACTTCTCCAGAGTGGCTGTTGACAATTTACATCCCGCCCATCAGTGTAGCAAGGCTCCCATTTCTCCATGGCCTGTCCTGCATTTTTGGTTTTGAGACTTTTTTCAGCATGGCCCTTTTGACCGATGGGAAGCGAGACATCTTTGTAGCGCTGATTTGCCTTTCCAGGTTGCTTGGTTGGCCAAAAAGGGCGTATGCGTTTTTTCCTGAATATATTCAGGAAAAAACGCATACGCCCTTTTTGGCCAAGGGCATCATTGTCAACGTTTTGCCGCTTTTCATGTGCTTTAAAGGCGATTCGAATCTACCTCCTGAAATCTGTTTCCTGCAATTCTGCCTTGATTTCAAATCCTCTTCTTTGCCTTCCCTCAATATATTTGTGGACGAGAGTTATCATTTCTAACTCTGCAGGTTTGTGAATTGCAGTGCCCTGAACCTCCATTTTACAACTCGCGTTTTTGGGAGATGGCCGCAAAAGCGCAGGATGGCTTCAGGCCCTGTTCTTGTTCCGGGGGGCAGGCTGAGCCTGTGGTTAATTCTTCTTCCTGATGGGAAAATAGAGTGACCTGTGCCTGTGCCAACACCAAGAGCTAGTCTTTCATTGGTTCCACGTCTTCCCGTTCATCCTCAGGACAAATTGCAACCTGTACGGAACAGGAGGTTAAAGGTGATGATGCTCCAAGGAGGGAGATTGCTAGTAAAGTGGCTGGAATGGCGAACCCGAGCACAAGGAGATGAGAAATGAGGTGCGTTTTAGAAACCTTTCCCCATCACACGGTGTACCATCTTCTGGGTTTCTCATGCATGTTTTCGATGTAGGAAGATGCCCTTGAACCTGGAGATTTGGGACCCATGCGATGGGTACCACACAGTATTACTTTAAAGGGTCTGCGTTTGCTCACCCAACCTCACCAAACCTCTCAGCCGCAACAGTGTCCACCCTTATGTCTCATCCAGCTGTGGGTCTAGATATGGTCAATCCAGGTTGCATCACAGCCCCTGAACGCATTGTGTAAGAATTTCGCTCTCTTTCACTGTCTTTGTTTCATGGGTTTTTCAAAGTAATTTATTTTTATAATGGGGTTTAGCTGCTTTTCACTGCTGTGTTTATGCCGCTTTACACCCACTTGACACACTAACAGAGAGATATCAATACATAGCTTTTAAGATTATTACTAGTCAGATATATTCTTGTGCGGTGAATAGGGCGTGTTGAGTCCAGTTCTCTGAGCAAGGAGTAGGTCTTGTCTATTACATATTGGGTTTATGGAACGGTATCTGAGCTAATTTGAAACCCTTGTTTTATGTATCACCCCACCTCACCTTTCCCGTTAAGCAGCCATAGTGTGTTTTCTGCATGTGTGACTCTGTTCTGTTTTGTAATTCAGTTCAAGTGTAACGGTTTTTACATTCCCTCTATAAGTGATACCTTATGAGAAGTGTCCTTTGCTGTGTGACTTATTTCACTTAGAATCGTCGTACCTAAATCCACTCATCATGCTGCTACTTGCCTTATGACATTGATTTCATGGCTGAGTGATATTCCATTGTACATAAGGACCACAACTTCTTTATCCATTTTTCTCTTTCCTGGGATATTGAAGGTGGAATGAAGTGGAGGTCCTTGTCAACAGAGCAGTCCTAAACTTTGGGGTGCTTGTGTCTTGCTGAATTTTAATTTTCCCAATTTATACCCCCATGAGTGGAAGTGCCCTATGCTCTCTAAGCTTTGCTTTTCAGACGTTTCAGGACTCACCGTACACTTCTCCAGAGTGGCTGTTGACAATTTACATCCCGCCCATCAGTGTAGCAAGGCTCCCATTTCTCCATGGCCTGTCCTGCATTTCTGGTTTTGACACTTTTTTCAGCATGGCCCTTTTGACCGATGGGAAGCGAGACATCTTTGTAGCGCTGATTTGCCTTTCCAGGTTGCTTGGTTGGCCAAAAAGGGCGTATGCGTTTTTTCCTGAATATATTCAGGAAAAAACGCATACGCCCTTTTTGGCCAAGGGCATCATTGTCAACGTTTTGCCGCTTTTCATGTGCTTTAAAGGCGATTCGAATCTACCTCCTGAAATCTGTTTCCTGCAATTCTGCCTTGATTTCAAATCCTCTTCTTTGCCTTCCCTCAATATATTTGTGGATGAGAGTTATCATTTATAACTCTGCAGGTTTGTGAATTGCAGTGCCCTGAACCTCCATTTTGCAACTCGCTTTTTAGGGAGCTGGCCGCAAAAGCGCAGGATGCCTTCAGGCCCTGTTCTGGTTCCGGGGGCAGGCTGAGCCTGTGGTTAATTCTTCTTCCTGATGGGAAAATAGAGTGACCTGTGCCTGTCCCAACACCAAGAGCTAGTCTCTCATTGGTTCCACGTCTTCCCGTTCACCCTCAGGACAAATTGCAACCTGTACGGAGAAGGAGGTTAAAGGTGCTGATTCTCCAAGTAGGCAGATTGTTAGTAAAGCGGCTGGAATAGCGAACCCGGGCACAAGGAGATGAGAAATGAGGTGCGTTTTAGAAACCTTTCCACATCACACGGTGTACCATCTTCTGGGTTTTTCATGCATGTTTTCGATGTAGGAAGATGCCCTTGAACCTGGCGATTTGGGACCCATGCGATGGGTACCATGCAGTATTACTTGAAAGGGTCTGCGTTTGCTCACCCAACCTCACCAAACCTCTCAGCCCCAAGAGTGTCCACCCTTATGTCTCATCCAGCTGTGGGTCTAGATATGGTCAATCCAGGTTGCATCACAGCCCGTGAACGCATTGTGTAAGAATTTCTCTCTCTTTCACTGTCTTTGTTTCATGGGTTTTTCAAAGTAATTTATTTTTATAATGGGGTTTAGCTGCTTTTCACTGCTGTGTTTATGCCGCTTTACACCCACTTGACACACTAACAGAGAGATATCAATACATAGGTTTTAAGATTATTACTAGTCAGATATATTCTTGTGCGGTGAATAGGGCGTGTTGAGTCCAGTTCTCTGAGCAAGGAGTAGGTCTTGTCTATTACATATTGGTTTTATGGAACGGTATCTGAGCTAATTTGAAACCCTTGTTTTATGTATCACCCCACCTCACCTTTCCCGTTAAGCAGCCATAGTGTGTTTTCTGCATGTGTGACTCTGTTCTGTTTTGTAATTCAGTTCAAGTGTAACGGTTTTTACATTCCCTCTATCAGTGATACCTTATGAGAAGTGTCCTTTTCTGTGTGACTTATTTCACTTAGAATCGTCGTACCTAAATCCACTCATCATGCTGCTACTAGCCTTATGACATTGATTTCATGGCTGAGTGATATTCCATTGTACATAAGGACCACAACTTCTTTATCCATTTTTCTCTTTCCTGGGATATTGAAGGTGGAATGAAGTGGAGGTCCTTGTCAACAGAGCAGCCGTAAACTGTGGGGTGCTTGTGTCTTGCTGATTTTTCATTTTCCCAATTTATAACCCCATGAGTGGAAGTGCCCTATGCTCTCTAAGCTTTGCTTTTTAGACGTTTCAGGACTCACCGTACACTTCTCCAGAGTGGCTGTTGACAATTTACATCCCGCCCATCAGTGTAGCAAGGCTCCCATTTCTCCATGGCCTGTCCTGCATTTCTGGTGTTGACACTTTTTTCAGCATGGCCCTTTTGACCGATGGGAAGCGAGACATCTTTGTAGCGCTGATTTGCCTTTCCAGGTTGCTTGGTTGGCCAAAAAGGGCGTATGCGTTTTTTCCTGAATATATTCAGGAAAAAACGCATACGCCCTTTTTGGCCAAGGGCATCATTGTCAACGTTTTGCCGCTTTTCATGTGCTTTAAAGGCGATTCGAATCTACCTCCTGAAATCTGTTTCCTGCAATTCTGCCTTGATTTCAAATCCTCTTCTTTGCCTTCCCTCAATATATTTGTGGATGAGAGTTATCATTTATAAGTCTGCAGGTTTGTGAATTGCAGTGCCCTGAACCTCCATTTTACAACTCGCTTTTTAGGGAGCTGGCCGCAAAAGCGCAGGATGGCTTCAGGCCCTGTTCTGGTTCCGGGGGCAGGCTGAGCCTGTGGTTAATTCTTCTTCCTGATGGGAAAATAGAGTGACCTGTGCCTGTCCCAACACCAAGAGCTAGTCTTTCATTGGTTCCACGTCTTCCCGTTCATCCTCAGGACAAATTGCAACCTGTACGGAACAGGAGGTTAAAGGTGCTGATGCTCCAAGGAGGGAGATTGCTAGTAAAGTGGCTGGAATGGCGAACCCGGGCACAAGAAGATGAGAAATGAGGTGCGTTTTAGAAACCTTTCCCCATCACACGGTGTACCATCTTCTGGGTATCTCATGCATGTTTTCGATGTAGGAAGATGCCCTGGAACCTGGAGATTTGGGACCCATGCGATGGGTACCCCGCAGTATTACTTTAAAGGGTCTGCGTTTGCTCACCCAACCTCACCAAACCTCTCAGCCGCAACAGTGTCCACCCTTATGTCTCATCCAGCTGTGGGTCTAGATATGGTCAATCCAGGTTGCATCACAGCCCCTGAACGCATTGTGTAAGAATTTCTCTCTCTTTCACTGTCTTTGTTTCATGGGTTTTTCAAAGTAATTTATTTTTATAATGGGGTTTAGCTGCTTTTCACTGCTGTGTTTATGCCGCTTTTTACCCACTTGACACACTAACAGAGAGATATCAATACATAGGTTTTAAGATTATTACTAGTCAGATATATTCTTGTGCGGTGAATAGGGCGTGTTGAGTCCAGTTCTCTGAGCAAGGAGTAGGTCTTGTCTATTACATATTGGGTTTATGGAACGGTATCTGAGCTAATTTGAAACCCTTGTTTTATGTATCACCCCACCTCACCTTTCCCGTTAAGCAGCCATAGTGTGTTTTCTGCATGTGTGACTCTGTTCTGTTTTGTAATTCAGTTCAAGTGTAACGGTTTTTACATTCCCTCTATAAGTGATACCTTATGAGAAGTGTCCTTTTCTGTGTGACTTATTTCACTTAGAGTCGTCGTACCTAAATCCACTCATCATGCTGCTACTAGCCTTATGACATTGATTTCACGGCTGAGTGATATTCCATTGTACATAAGGACCACAACTTCTTTATCCATTTTTCTCTTTCCTGGGATATTGAAGGTGGAATGAAGTGGAGGTCCTTGTCAACAGAGCAGCCCTAAACTTTGGGGTGCTTGTGTCTTGCTGATTTTTCATTTTCCCAATTTATACCCCCATGAGTGGAATTGCCCTATGCTCTCTAAGCTTTGCTTTTTAGACGTTTCAGGACTCACCGTACACTTCTCCAGAGTGGCTGTTGACAATTTACATCCCGCCCATCAGTGTAGCAAGGCTCCCATTTCTCCATGGCCTGTCCTGCGTTTCTGGTTTTGACACTTTTTTCAGCATGGCCCTTTTGACCGATGGGAAGCGAGACATCTTTGTAGCGCTGATTTGCCTTTCCAGGTTGCTTGGTTGGCCAAAAAGGGCGTATGCGTTTTTTCCTGAATATATTCAGGAAAAAACGCATACGCCCTTTTTGGCCAAGGGCATCATTGTCAACGTTTTGCCACTTTTCATGTGCTTTAAAGGCGATTCGAATCTACCTCCTGAAATCTGTTTCCTGCAATTCTGCCTTGATTTCAAATCCTCTTCTTTCACTTCCCTCAATATATTTGTGGATGAGAGTTATCATTTATAACTCTGCAGGTTTGTGAATTGCAGTGCCCTGAACCTCCATTTTACAACTCGCTTTTTAGGGAGCTGGCCGCAAAAGCGCAGGATGGCTTCAGGCCCTGTTCTGGTTCCGGGGGGCAGGCTGAGCCTGTGGTTAATTCTTCTTCCTGATGGGAAAATAGAGTGACCTGTGCCTGTCCCAACACCAAGAGCTAGTCTTTCATTGGTTCCACGTCTTCCCGTTCATCCTCAGTACAAATTGCAACCTGTACGGAACAGGAGGTTAAAGGTGCTGATGCTCCAAGGAGGGAGATTGCTAGTAAAGTGGCTGGAATGGCGAACCCGGGCACAAGCAGATGAGAAATGAGGTGCGTTTCAGAAACCTTTCCCCATCACACGGTGTACCATCTTCTGGGTATCTCATGCATGTTTTCGATGTAGGAAGATTGCCCTTGAACCTGGAGATTTGGGACCCATGCGATGGGTACCACGCAGTATTACTTTAAAGGGTCTGCGTTTGCTCACCCAACCTCACCAAACCTCTCAGCCGCAACAGTGTCCACCCTTATGTCTCATCCAGCTGTGGGTCTAGATATGGTCAATCCAGGTTGCATCACAGCCCCTGAACGCATTGTGTAAGAATTTCTCTCTCTTTCACTGTCTTTGTTTCATGGGTTTTTCAAAGTAATTTATTTTTATAATGGGGTTTAGCTGCTTTTCACTGCTGTGTTTATGCCGCTTTACACCCACTTGACACACTAACAGAGAGATATCAATACATAGGTTTTAAGATTATTACTAGTCAGATATATTCTTGTGCGGTGAATAGGGCGTGTTGAGTCCAGTTCTCTGAGCAAGGAGTAGGTCTTGTCTATTACATATTGGTTTTATGGAACGGTATCTGAGCTAATTTGAAACCCTTGTTTTATGTATCACCCCACCTCACCTTTCCCGTTAAGCAGCCATAGTGTGTTTTCTGCATGTGTGACTCTGTTCTGTTTTGTAATTCAGTTCAAGTGTAACGGTTTTTACATTCCCTCTATCAGTGATACCTTATGAGAAGTGTCCTTTTCTGTGTGACTTATTTCACTTAGAATCGTCGTACCTAAATCCACTCATCATGCTGCTACTAGCCTTATGACATTGATTTCATGGCTGAGTGATATTCCATTGTACATAAGGACCACAACTTCTTTATCCATTTTTCTCTTTCCTGGGATATTGAAGGTGGAATGAAGTGGAGGTCCTTGTCAACAGAGCAGCCCTAAACTTTGGGGTGCTTGTGTCTTGCTGATTTTTAATTTTCCCAATTTATACCCCCATGAGTGGAAGTGCCCTATGCTCCCTAAGCTTTGCTTTTTAGACGTTTCAGGACTCACCGTACACTTCTCCAGAGTGGCTGTTGACAATTTACATCCCGCCCATCAGTGTAGCAAGGCTCCCATTTCTCCATGGCCTGTCCTGCATTTCTGGTTTTGACACTTTTTTCAGCATGGCCCTTTTGACCGATGGGAAGCGAGACATCTTTGTAGCGCTGATTTGCCTTTCCAGGTTGCTTGGTTGGCCAAAAAGGGCGTATGCGTTTTTTCCTGAATATATTCAGGAAAAAACGCATACGCCCTTTTTGGCCAAGGGCATCATTGTCAACGTTTTGCCGCTTTTCATGTGCTTTAAAGGCGATTCGAATCTACCTCCTGAAATCTGTTTCCTGCAATTCTGCCTTGATTTCAAATCCTCTTCTTTGCCTTCCCTCAATATATTTGTGGATGAGAGTTATCATTTATAAGTCTGCAGGTTTGTGAATTGCAGTGCCCTGAACCTCCATTTTACAACTCGCTTTTTAGGGAGCTGGCCGCAAAAGCGCAGGATGGCTTCAGGCCCTGTTCTGGTTCCGGGGGGCAGGCTGAGCCTGTGGTTAATTCTTCTTCCTGATGGGAAAATAGAGTGACCTGTGCCTGTCCCAACACCAAGAGCTAGTCTTTCATTGGTTCCACGTCTTCCCGTTCATCCTCAGTACAAATTGCAACCTGTACGGAACAGGAGGTTAAAGGTGCTGATGCTCCAAGGAGGGAGATTGCTAGTTAAGTGGCTGGAATGGCGAACCCGGGCACATGCAGATGAGAAATGAGGTGCGTTTTAGAAACCTTTCCCCATCACACGGTGTACCATCTTCTGGGTATCTCATGCATGTTTTCGATGTAGGAAGATGCCCTGGAACCTGGAGATTTGGGACCCATGCGATGGGTACCACGCAGTATTACTTTAAAGGGTCTGCGTTTGCTCACCCAACCTCACCAAACCTCTCAGCCGCAACAGTGTCCACCCTTATGTCTCATCCAGCTGTGGGTCTAGATATGGTCAATCCAGGTTGCATCACAGCCCCTGAACGCATTGTGTAAGAATTTCTCTCTCTTTCACTGTCTTTGTTTCATGGGTTTTTCAAAGTAATTTATTTTTATAATGGGGTTTAGCTGCTTTTCACTGCTGTGTTTATGCCGCTTTTTACCCACTTGACACACTAACAGAGAGATATCAATACATAGGTTTTAAGATTATTACTAGTCAGATATATTCTTGTGCGGTGAATAGGGCGTGTTGAGTCCAGTTCTCTGAGCAAGGAGTAGGTCTTGTCTATTACATATTGGGTTTATGGAACGGTATCTGAGCTAATTTGAAACCCTTGTTTTATGTATCACCCCACCTCACCTTTCCCGTTAAGCAGCCATAGTGTGTTTTCTGCATGTGTGACTCTGTTCTGTTTTGTAATTCAGTTCAAGTGTAACGGTTTTTACATTCCCTCTATAAGTGATACCTTATGAGAAGTGTCCTTTGCTGTGTGACTTATTTCACTTAGAGTCGTCGTACCTAAATCCACTCATCATGCTGCTACTAGCCTTATGACATTGATTTCACGGCTGAGTGATATTCCATTGTACATAAGGACCACAACTTCTTTATCCATTTTTCTCTTTCCTGGGATATTGAAGGTGGAATGAAGTGGAGGTCCTTGTCAACAGAGCAGCCCTCAACTTTGGGGTGCTTGTGTCTTGCTGATTTTTAATTTTCCCAATTTATACCCCCATGAGTGGAAGTGCCCTATGCTCTCTAAGCTTTGCTTTTCAGACGTTTCAGGACTCACCGTACACTTCTCCAGAGTGGCTGTTGACAATTTACATCCCGCCCATCAGTGTAGCAAGGCTCCCATTTCTCCATGGCCTGTCCTGCATTTCTGGTTTTGACACTTTTTTCAGCATGGCCCTTTTGACCAATGGGAAGCGAGACATCTTTGTAGCGCTGATTTGCCTTTCCAGGTTGCTTGGTTGGCCAAAAAGGGCGTATGCGTTTTTTCCTGAATATATTCAGGAAAAAACGCATACGCCCTTTTTGGCCAAGGGCATCATTGTCAACGTTTTGCCGCTTTTCATGTGCTTTAAAGGCGATTCGAATCTACCTCCTGAAATCTGTTTCCTGCAATTCTGCCTTGATTTCAAATCCTCTTCTTTGCCTTCCCTCAATATATTTGTGGATGAGAGTTATCATTTATAACTCTGCAGGTTTGTGAATTGCAGTGCCCTGAACCTCCAATTTACAACTCGCTTTTTAGGGAGCTGGCCGCAAAAGCGCAGGATGGCTTCAGGCCCTGTTCTGGTTCCGGGGGGCAGGCGGAGCCTGTGGTTAATTATTCTTCCTGATGGGAAAATAGAGTGACCTGTGCCTGTCCCAACACCAAGAGCTAGTCTTTCATTGGTTCCACGTCTTCCCGTTCATCCTCAGTACAAATTGCAACCTCTACAGAACAGGAGGTTAAAGGTGCTGATGCTCCAAGGAGGGAGATTGCTAGTAAAGTGGCTGGAATGGCGAACCCGGGCACAAGCAGATGAGAAATGAGGTGCGTTTTAGAAACCTTTCCCCATCACACGGTGTACCATCTTCTGGGTATCTCATGCATGTTTTCGATGTAGGAAGATGCCCTTGAACCTGGAGATTTGGGACCCATGCGATGGGTACCACGCAGTATTACTTTAAAGGGTGTGCGTTTGCTCACCCAACCTCACCAAACCTCTCAGCCGCAACAGTGTCCACCCTTATGTCTCATCCAGCTGTGGGTCTAGATATGGTCAATCCAGGTTGCATCACAGCCCCTGAACGCATTGTGTAAGAATTCCTCTCTCTTTCACTGTCTTTGTTTCACGGGTTTTTCAAAGTAATTTATTTTTATAATGGGGTTTAGCTGCTTTTCACTGCTGTGTTTATGCGGCTTTTTACCCACTTGACACACTAACAGAGAGATATCAATACATAGGTTTTAAGATTATTACTAGTCAGATATATTCTTGTGCGGTGAATAGGGCGTGTTGAGTCCAGTTCTCTGAGCAAGGAGTAGGTCTTGTCTATTACATATTGGTTTTATGGAACGGTATCTGAGCTAATTTGAAACCCTTGTTTTATGTATCACCCCACCTCACCTTTCCCGTTAAGCAGCCATAGTGTGTTTTCTGCATGTGTGACTCTGTTCTGTTTTGTAATTCAGTTCAAGTGTAACGGTTTTTACATTCCCTCTATCAGTGATACCTTATGAGAAGTGTCCTTTTCTGTGTGACTTATTTCACTTAGAATCGTCGTACC
Organism: Balaenoptera borealis; assembly: GCF_965194805.1. Taxonomy (NCBI): domain Eukaryota; kingdom Metazoa; phylum Chordata; class Mammalia; order Artiodactyla; family Balaenopteridae; genus Balaenoptera; species Balaenoptera borealis. Next base: position 1,306,821 of record NW_028123954.1, on the reverse strand, counting down.
TAAATCCACTCATCATGCTGCTACTAGCCTTATGACATTGATTTCATGGCTGAGTGATATTCCATTGTACATAAGGACCACAACTTCTTTATCCATTTTTCTCTTTCCTGGGATATTGAAGGTGGAATGAAGTGGAGGTCCTTGTCAACAGAGCAGCCCTAAACTTTGGGGTGCTTGTGTCTTGCTGATTTTTAATTTTCCCAATTTATACCCCCATGAGTGGAAGTGCCCTATGCTCCCTAAGCTTTGCTTTTTAGACGTTTCAGGACTCACCGTACACTTCTCCAGAGTGGCTGTTGACAATTTACATCCCGCCCATCAGTGTAGCAAGGCTCCCATTTCTCCATGGCCTGTCCTGCATTTCTGGTTTTGACACTTTTTTCAGCATGGCCCTTTTGACTGATGGGAAGCGAGACATCTTTGTAGCGCTGATTTGCCTTTCCAGGTTGCTTGGTTGGCCAAAAAGGGCGTATGCTTTTTTTCCTGAATATATTCAGGAAAAAACGCATACGCCCTTTATGGCCAAGGGCATCATTGTCAACGTTTTGCCGCTTTTCATGTGCTTTAAAGGCGATTCGAATCTACCTCCTGAAATCTGTTTCCTGCAATTCTGCCTTGATTTCAAATCCTCTTCTTTGCCTTCCCTCAATATATTTGTGGATGAGAGTTATCATTTATAACTCTGCAGGTTTGTGAATTGCAGTGCCCTGAACCTCCATTTTACAACTCGCTTTTTAGGGAGCTGGCAGCATATGCGCAGGCTGGCTTCAGCCCCTGTTCTGGTTCCGGGGGGCAGGCTGAGCCTGTGGTTAATTATTCTTCCTGATGGGAAAATAGAGTGACCTGTGCCTGTCCCAACAGCAAGAGCTAGTCTTTCATTGGTTCCACGTCTTCCCGTTCATCCTCAGTACAAATTGCAACCTGTACGGAACAGGAGATTAAAGGTGCTGATGCTCCAAGGAGGGAGATTGCTAGTTAAGTGGCTGGAATGGCGAACCCGGGCACAAGCAGATGAGAAATGAGGTGCGTTTTAGAAACCTTTCCCCATCACACGGTGTACCATCTTCTGGGTATCTCATGCATGTTTTCGATGTAGGAAGATGCCCTGGAACCTGGAGATTTGGGACCCATGCGATGGGTACCACGCAGTATTACTTTAAAGGGTCTGCGTTTGCTCACCCAACCTCACCAAACCTCTCAGCCGCAACAGTGTCCACCCTTATGTCTCATCCAGCTGTGGGTCTAGATATGGTCAATCCAGGTTGCATCACAGCCCCTGAACGCATTGTGTAAGAATTTCGCTCTCTTTCACTGTCTTTGTTTCATGGGTTATTCAAAGTAATTTATTTTTATAATGGGGTTTAGCTGCTTTTCACTTCTGTGTTTATGCCGCTTTACACCCACTTGACACACCAACAGAGAGATATCTATACATAGGTTTTAAGATTATTACTAGTCAGATATATTCTTGTGCGGTGAATAGGGCGTGTTGAGTCCAGTTCTCTGAGCAAGGAGTAGGTCTTGTCTATTACATATTGGTTTTATGGAACGGTATCTGAGCTAATTTGAAACCCTTGTTTTATGTATCACCCCACCTCACCTTTCCCGTGAAGCAGCCATAGTGTGTTTTCTGCATGTGTGACTCTGTTCTGTTTTGTAATTCAGTTCAAGTGTAACGGTTTTTACATTCCCTCTATCAGTGATACCTTATGAGAAGTGTCCTTTTCTGTGTGACTTATTTCACTTAGAATCGTCGTACCTAAATCCACTCATCATGCTGCTACTAGCCTTATGACGTTGATTTCATGGCTGAGTGATATTCCATTGTACATAAGGACCACAACTTCTTTATCCATTTTTCTCTTTCCTGGGATATTGAAGGTGGAATGAAGTGGAGGTCCTTGTCAACAGAGCAGCCCTAAACTTTGGGGTGCTTGTGTCTTGCTGATTTTTAATTTTCCCAATTTATACCCCCATGAGTGGAAGTGCCCTATGCTCTCTAAGCTTTGCTTTTTAGACGTTTCAGGACTCACCGTACGCTTCTCCAGAGTGGCTGTTGACAATTTACATCCCGCCCATCAGTGTAGCAAGGCTCCCATTTCTCCATGGCCTGTCCTGCATTTCTGGTTTTGACACTTTTTTCAGCATGGCCCTTTTGACCGATGGGAAGCGAGACATCTTTGTAGCGCTGATTTGCCTTTCCAGGTTGCTTGGTTGGCCAAAAAGGGCTTATGCGTTTTTTCCTGAATATATTCAGGAAAAAACGCATACGCCCTTTTTGGCCAAGGGCATCATTGTCAACGTTTTGCCGCTTTTCATGTGCTTTAAAGGCGATTCGAATCTACCTCCTGAAATCTGTTTCCTGCAATTCTGCCTTGATTTCAAATCCTCTTCTTTGCCTTCCCTCAATATATTTGTGGACGAGAGTTATCATTTATAACTCTGCAGGTTTGTGAATTGCAGTGCCCTGAACCTCCATTTTACAACTCGCGTTTTTGGGAGATGGCCGCAAAAGCGCACGATGGCTTCAGGCCCTGTTCTTGATCCGGGGGGCAGGCTGAGCCTGTGGTTAATTTTTCTTCCTGATGGGAAAATAGAGTGACCTGTGCCTGTCCCAACACCAAGAGCTAGTCTTTCATTGGTTCCACGTATTCCCGTTCATCCTCAGTACAAATTGCAACCTGTACGGAACAGGAAGTTAAAGGTGCTGATGCTCCAAGGAGGGAGATTGCTAGTAAAGTGGCTGGAATGGCGAACCCGGGCACAAGCAGATGAGAAATGAGGTGCGTTTTAGAAACCTTTCCCCATCACACGGTGTACCATCTTCTGGGTATCTCATGCATGTTTTCGATGTAGGAAGATGCCCTTGAACCTGGAGATTTGGGACCCATGCGATGGGTACCACGCAGTATTACTTTAAAGGGTCTGCGTTTGCTCACCCAACCTCACCAAACCTCTCAGCCGCAACAGTGTCCACCCTTAGGTCTCATCCAGCTGTGGGTCTAGATATGGTCAATCCAGGTTGCATCACAGCCCCTGAACGCATTGTGTAAGAATTTCTCTCTCTTTCACTGTCTTTGTTTCATGGGTTTTTCAAAGTAATTTATTTTTATAATGGGGTTTAGCTGCTTTTCACTGCTGTGTTTATGCCGCTTTTTACACACTTGACACACTAACAGAGAGATATCAATACATAGGTTTTAAGATTATTACTAGTCAGATATATTCTTGTGCGGTGAATAGGGCGTGTTGAGTCCAGTTCTCTGAGCAAGGAGTAGGTCTTGTCTATTACATATTGGGTTTATGGAACGGTATCTGAGCTAATTTGAAACCCTTGTTTTATGTATCACCCCACCTCACCTTTCCCGTTAAGCAGCCATAGTGTGTTTTCTGCATGTGTGACTCTGTTCTGTTTTGTAATTCAGTTCAAGTGTAACGGTTTTTACATTCCCTCTATAAGTGATACCTTATGAGAAGTGTCCTTTTCTGTGTGACTTATTTCACTTAGAGTCGTCGTACCTAAATCCACTCATCATGCTGCTACTAGCCTTATGACATTGATTTCATGGCTGAGTGATATTCCATTGTACATAAGGACCACAACTTCTTTATCCATTTTTCTCTTTCCTGGGATATTGAAGGTGGAATGAAGTGGAGGTCCTTGTCAACAGAGCAGCCCTAAACTTTGGGGTGCTTGTGTCTTGCTGATTTTTAATTTTCCCAATTTATACCCCCATGAGTGGAAGTGCCCTATGCTCTCTAAGCTTTGCTTTTTAGACGTTTCAGGACTCACCGTACGCTTCTGCAGAGCGGCTGTTGACAATTTACATCCCGCCCATCAGTGTAGCAATGCTCCCATTTCTCCATGGCCTGTCCTGCATTTCTGGTTTTGACACTTTTTTCAGCATGGCCCTTTTGACCGATGGGAAGCGAGACATCTTTGTAGCGCTGATTTGCCTTTCCAGGTTGCTTGGTTGGCCAAAAAGGGCGTATGCGTTTTTTCCTGAATATATTCAGGAAAAAACGCATACGCCCTTTTTGGCCAAGGGCATCATTGTCAACGTTTTGCCGCTTTTCATGTGCTTTAAATGCGATTCGAATCTACCTCCTGAAATCTGTTTCCTGCAATTCTGCCTTGATTTCAAATCCTCTTCTTTGCCTTCCCTCAATATATTTGTGGACGAGAGTTATCATTTATAAGTCTGCAGGTTTGTGAATTGTAGTGCCCTGAACCTCCATTTTACAACTCGCTTTTTAGAGAGCTGGCCGCAATAGCGCAGGATGGCTTCAGGCCCTGTTTTGGTTCCGGGTGGCAGGCTGAGCCTGTGGTTAATTCTTCTTCCTGATGGGAAAATAGAGTGACCTGTGCCTGTCCCAACACCAAGAGCTAGTCTCTCATTGGTTCCACGTCTTCCAGTTCATCCTCAGGACAAATTGCAACCTGTACGGAACAGGAGGTTAAAGGTGCTGATGCTCCAAGTAGGGAGATTGCTAGTAAAGCGGCTGGAATAGCGAACCCGGCCACAAGGAGATGAGAAATGAGGTGCGTTTTAGAAACCTTTCCCCATCACACGGTGTACCATCTTCTGGGTTTCTCATGCATGTTTTCGATGTAGGAAGATGCCCTTGAACCTGGAGATTTGTGACCCATGCGATGGGTACCATGCAGTATTACTGTAAAGGGTCTGCGTTTGCTCACCCAACCTCACCAAACCTCTCAGCCCCAAGAGTGTCCACCCTTATGTCTCATCCAGCTGTGTGTCTAGATATGGTCAATCCAGGTTGCATCACAGCCCCTGAACGAATTGTGTAAGAATTTCGCTCTCTTTCACTGTCTTTGTTTCATGGGTTATTCAAAGTAATTTATTTTTATAATGGGGTTTAGCTGCTTTTCACTTCTGTGTTTATGCCGCTTTACACCCACTTGACACACTAACAGAGAGATATCTATACATAGGTTTTAAGATTATTACTAGTCAGATATATTCTTGTGCGGTGAATAGGGCGTGTTGAGTCCAGTTCTCTGAGCAAGGAGTAGGTCTTGTCTATTACATATTGGTTTTATGGAACGGTATCTGAGCTAATTTGAAACCCTTGTTTTATGTATCACCCCACCTCACCTTTCCCGTTAAGCAGCCATAGTGTGTTTTCTGCATGTGTGACTCTGTTCTGTTTTGTAATTCAGTTCAAGTGTAACGGTTTTTACATTCCCTCTATCAGTGATACCTTATGAGAAGTGTCCTTTTCTGTGTGACTTATTTCACTTAGAATCGTCGTACCTAAATCCACTCATCATGCTGCTACTAGCCTTATGACAGTGATTTCATGGCTGAGTGATATTCCATTGTACATAAGGACCACAACTTCTTTATCCATTTTTCTCTTTCCTGGGATATTGAAGGTGGAATGAAGTGGAGGTCCTTGTCAACAGAGCAGCCCTAAACTTTGGGGTGCTTGTGTCTTGCTGATTTTTAATTTTCCCAATTTATACCCCCATGAGTGGAAGTGCCCTATGCTCTCTAAGCTTTGCTTTTTAGACGTTTCAGGACTCACCGTACGCTTCTCCAGAGTGGCTGTTGACAATTTACATCCCGCCCATCAGTGTAGCAAGGCTCCCATTTCTCCATGGCCTGTCCTGCATTTCTGGTTTTGACACTTTTTTCAGCATGGCCCTTTTGACCGATGGGAAGCGAGACATCTTTGTAGCGCTGATTTGCCTTTCCAGGTTGCTTGGTTGGCCAAAAAGGGCGTATGCGTTTTTTCCTGAATATATTCAGGAAAAAACGCATACGCCCTTTTTGGCCAAGGGCATCATTGTCAACGTTTTGCCGCTTTTCATGTGCTTTAAAGGCGATTCGAATCTACCTCCTGAAATCTGTTTCCTGCAATTCTGCCTTGATTTCAAATCCTCTTCTTTGCCTTCCCTCAATATATTTGTGGACGAGAGTTATCATTTATAACTCTGCAGGTTTGTGAATTGCAGTGCCCTGAACCTCCATTTTACAACTCGCGTTTTTGGGAGATGGCCGCAAAAGCGCACGATGGCTTCAGGCCCTGTTCTTGTTCCGGGGGCAGGCTGAGCCTGTGGTTAATTCTTCTTCCTGATGGGAAAATAGAGTGACCTGTGCCTGTCCCAACACCAAGAGATAGTCTCTCATTGGTTTCACGTCTTCCCGTTCATCCTCAGGACAAATTGCAACCTGTACGGAACAGGAGGTTAAAGGTGATGATGCTCCAAGGAGGGAGATTGCTAGTAAAGTGGCTGGAATGGCGAACCCGAGCACAAGGAGATGAGAAATGAGGTGCGTTTTAGAAACCTTTCCCCATCACACGGTGTACCATCTTCTGGGTTTCTCATGCATGTTTTCGATGTAGGAAGATTCCCTTGAACCTAGAGATTTGAGACCCATGCGATGGGTACCACGCAGTATTACTTTAAAGGGTCTGCGTTTGCTCACCCAACCTCACCAAACCTCTCAGCCGCAACAGTGTTCACCCTTATGTCTCATCCAGCTGTGGGTCTAGATATGGTCAATCCAGGTTGCATCACAGCCCCTGAACGCATTGTGTAAGAATTTCGCTCTCTTTCACTGTCTTTGTTTCATGGGTTTTTCAAAGTAATTTATTTTTATAATGGGGTTTAGCTGCTTTTCACTGCTGTGTTTATGCCGCTTTACACCCACTTGACACACTAACAGAGAGATATCAATACATAGCTTTTAAGATTATTACTAGTCAGATATATTCTTGTGCGGTGAATAGGGCGTGTTGAGTCCAGTTCTCTGAGCAAGGAGTAGGTCTTGTCTATTACATATTGGGTTTATGGAACGGTATCTGAGCTAATTTGAAACCCTTGTTTTATGTATCACCTCACCTCACCTTTCCCGTTAAGCAGCCATAGTGTGTTTTCTGCATGTGTGACTCTGTTCTGTTTTGTAATTCAGTTCAAGTGTAACGGTTTTTACATTCCCTCTATAAGTGATACCTTCTGAGAAGTGTCCTTTTCTGTGTGACTTATTTCACTTAGAGTCGTCGTACCTAAATCCACTCATCATCCTGCTACTAGCCTTATGACATTGATTTCACGGCTGAGTGATATTCCATTGTACATAAGGACCACAACTTCTTTATCCATTTTTCTCTTTCCTGGGATATTGAAGGTGGAATGAAGTGGAGGTCCTTGTCAACAGAGCAGCCCTAAACTTTGGGGTGCTTGTGTCTTGCTGATTTTTAATTTTCCCAATTTATACCCCCATGAGTGGAAGTGCCCTATGCTCTCTAAGCTTTGCTTTTTAGACGTTTCAGGACTCACCGTACACTTCTCCAGAGTGGCTGTTGACAATTTATATCCCGCCCATCAGTGTAGCAAGGCTCCCATTTCTCCATGGCCTGTCCTGCATTTTTGGTTTTGAGACTTTTTTCAGCATGGCCCTTTTGACCGATGGGAAGCGAGACATCTTTGTAGCGCTGATTTGCCTTTCCAGGTTGCTTGGTTGGCCAAAAAGGGCGTATGCGTTTTTTCCTGAATATATTCAGGAAAAAACGCATACACCCTTTTTGGCCAAGGGCATCATTGTCAACGTTTTGCCGCTTTTCATGTGTTTTAAAGGAGCTTCGAATCTACCTCCTGAAATCTGTTTCCTGCAATTCTGCCTTGATTTCAAATCCTCTTCTTTGCCTTCCCTCAATATATTTGTGGACGAGAGTTATCATTTATAACTCTGCAGGTTTGTGAATTGCAGTGCCCTGAACCTCCATTTTACAACTCGCTTTTTAGGGAGCTGGCCGCAAAAGCGCAAGATGCCTTCAGGCCCTGTTCTGGTTCCGGGGGCAGGATGAGCCTGTGGTTAATTCTTCTTCCTGATGGGAAAATAGAGTGACCTGTACCTGTCCCAACACCAAGAGCTAGTCTTTCATTGGTTCCACGTCTTTCCGTTCATCCTCAGGACAAATTGCAACCTGTACGGAACAGGAGGTTAAAGGTGCTGATGCTCCAAGGAGGGAGATTGCTAGTAAAGTGGCTGGAATGGCGAACCCGGGCACAAGCAGATGAGAAATGAGGTGCGTTTTAGAAACCTTTCCCCATCACACTGTGTACCATCTTCTGGGTATCTCATGCATGTTTTCGATGTAGGAAGATGCCCTGGAACCTGGAGATTTGGGACCCATGCGATGGGTACCACGCAGTATTACTTTAAAGGGTCTGCGTTTGCTCACCCAACCTCACCAAACCTCTCAGCCGCAACATTGTCCACCCTTATGTCTCATCCAGCTGTGGGTCTAGATATGGTCAATCCAGGTTGCATCACAGCCCCTGAACGCATTGTGTAAGAATTTCTCTCTCTTTCACTGTCTTTGTTTCATGGGTTTTTCAAAGTAATTTATTTTTATAATGGGGTTTAGCTGCTTTTCACTGCTGTGTTTATGCCGCTTTTTACCCACTTGACACACTAACAGAGAGATATCAATACATAGGTTTTAAGATTATTACTAGTCAGATATATTCTTGTGCGGTGAATAGGGTGTGTTGAGTCCAGTTCTCTGAGCAAGGAGTAGGTCTTGTCTATTACATATTGGTTTTATGGAACGGTATCTGAGCTAATTTGAAACCCTTGTTTTATGTATCACCCCACCTCACCTTTCCCGTTAAGCAGCCATAGTGTGTTTTCTGCATGTGTGACTCTGTTCTGTTTTGTAATTCAGTTCAAGTGTAACGGTTTTTACATTCCCTCTATCAGTGATACCTTTTGAGAAGTGTCCTTTTCTGTGTGACTTATTTCACTTACAATCGTCGTACCTAAATCCACTCATCATGCTGCTACTAGCCTTATGACATTGATTTCATGGCTGAGTGATATTCCATTGTACATAAGGACCACAACTTCTTTATCCATTTTTCTCTTTCCTGGGATATTGAAGGTGGAATGAAGTGGAGGTCCTTGTCAACAGAGCAGCCCTAAACTTTGGGGTGCTTGTTTCTTGCTGATTTTTAATTTTCCCAATTTATACCCCCATGAGTGGAAGTGCCCTATGCTCCCTAAGCTTTGCTTTTTAGACGTTTCAGGACTCACCGTACACTTCTCCAGAGTGGCTGTTGACAATTTACATCCCGCCCATCAGTGTAGCAAGGCTCCCATTTCTCCATGGCCTGTCCTGCATTTCTGGTTTTGACACTTTTTTCAGCATGGCCCTTTTGACTGATGGGAAGCGAGACATCTTTGTAGCGCTGATTTGCCTTTCCAGGTTGCTTGGTTGGCCAAAAAGGGCGTATGCGTTTTTTCCTGAATATATTCAGGAAAAAACGCATACGCCCTTTTTGGCCAAGGGCATCATTGTCAACGTTTTGCCGCTTTTCATGTGCTTTAAAGGCGATTCGAACCTACCTCCTGAAATCTGTTTCCTGCAATTCTGCCTTGATTTCAAATCCTCTTCTTTGCCTTCCCTCAATATATTTGTGGATGAGAGTTATCATTTATAACTCTGCAGGTTTGTGAATTGCAGTGCCCTGAACCTCCATTTTACAACTCGCTTTTTAGGGAGCTGGCCGCAAAAGCGCAGGATGGCTTCAGGCCCTGTTTTGGTTCCGGGGGGCAGGCTGAGCCTGTGGTTAATTCTTCTTCCTGATGGGAAAATAGAGTGACCTGTGCCTGTCCCAACACCAAGAGCTAGTCTTTCATTGGTTCCACGTCTTCCCGTTCATCCTCAGTACAAATTGCAACCTGTACGGAACAGGAGATTAAAGGTGCTGATGCTCCAAGGAGGGAGATTGCTAGTTAAGTGGCTGGAATGGCGAACCCGGGCACAAGCAGATGAGAAATGAGGTGCGTTTTAGAAACCTTTCCCCATCACATGGTGTACCATCTTCTGGGTATCTCATGCATGTTTTCGATGTAGGAAGATGCCCTGGAACCTGGAGATTTGGGACCCATGCGATGGGTACCACGCAGTATTACTTTAAAGGGTCTGCGTTTGCTCACCCAACCTCACCAAACCTCTCAGCCGCAACAGTGTCCACCCTTATGTCTCATCCAGCTGTGGGTCTAGATATGGTCAATCCAGGTTGCATCACAGCCCCTGAACGCATTGTGTAAGAATTTCTCTCTCTTTCACTGTCTTTGTTTCATGGGTTTTTCAAAGTAATTTATTTTTATAATGGGGTTTAGCTGCTTTTCACTGCTGTGTTTATGCCGCTTTTTACACACTTGACACACTAACAGAGAGATATCAATACATAGGTTTTAAGATTATTACTAGTCAGATATATTCTTGTGCGGTGAATAGGGCGTGTTGAGTCCAGTTCTCTGAGCAAGGAGTAGGTCTTGTCTATTACATATTGGGTTTATGGAACGGTATCTGAGCTAATTTGAAACCCTTGTTTTATGTATCACCCCACCTCACCTTTCCCGTTAAGCAGCCATAGTGTGTTTTCTGCATGTGTGACTCTGTTCTGTTTTGTAATTCAGTTCAAGTGTAACGGTTTTTACATTCCCTCTATAAGTGATACCTTATGAGAAGTGTCCTTTTCTGTGTGACTTATTTCACTTAGAGTCGTCGTACCTAAATCCACTCATCATGCTGCTACTAGCCTTATGACATTGATTTCACGGCTGAGTGATATTCCATTGTACATAAGGACCACAACTTCTTTGTCCATTTTTCTCTTTCCTGGGATATTGAAGGTGGAATGAAGTGGAGGTCCTTGTCAACAGAGCAGCCCTAAACTTTGGGGTGCTTGTGTCTTGCTGATTTTTAATTTTCCCAATTTATACCCCCATGAGTGGAAGTGCCCTATGCTCTCTAAGCTTTGTTTTTTAGATGTTTCAGGACTCACCGTACACTTCTCCAGAGTGGCTGTTGGCAATTTACATCCCGCCCATCAGTGTAGCAAGGCTCCCATTTCTCCATGGCCTGTCCTGCATTTCTGGTTTTGACACTTTTTTCAGCATGGCCTTTTTAACCGATGGGAAGCGAGACATCTTTGTAGCGCTGATTTGCCTTTCCAGGTTGCTTGGTTGGCCAAAAAGGGCGTATGCGTTTTTTCCTGAATATATTCAGGAAAAAACGCATACGCCCTTTTTGGCCAAGGGCATCATTGTCAACGTTTTGCTGCTTTTCATGTGCTTTAAAGGCGATTCGAATCTACCTCCTGAAATCTGTTTCCTGCAATTCTGCCTTGATTTCAAATCCTCTTCGTTGCCTTCCCTCAATATATTTGTGGACGAGAGTTATCATTAATAACTCTGCAGGTTTGTGAATTGCAGTGCCCTGAACCTCCATTTTACAACTCGCGTTTTTGGGAGATGGCCGCAAAAGCGCAGGATGGCTTCAGGCCCTGTTCTTGTTCCGGGGGACAGGCTGAGCCTGTGGTTAATTCTTCTTCCTGATGGGAAAATAGAGTGACCTGTGCCTGTCCCAACACCAAGAGCTAGTCTCTCATTGGTTCCACGTCTTCCCGTTCATCCTCAGGACAAATTGCAACCTGTACGGAACAGGAGGTTAAAGGTGATGATGCTCCAAGGAGGGAGATTGCTAGTAAAGTGGCTGGAATGGCGAACCCGAGCACAAGGAGATGAGAAATGAGGTGCGTTTTAGAAACCTTTCCCCATCACACGGTGTACCATCTTCTGGGTTTCTCATGCATGTTTTCGATGTAGGAAGATGCCCTTGAACCTGGAGATTTGGGACCCATGCGATGGGTACCACACAGTATTACTTTAAAGGGTCTGCGTTTGCTCACCCAACCTCACCAAACCTCTCAGCCCCAAGAGTGTCCACCCTTATGTCTCATCCAGCTGTGTGTCTAGATATGGTCAATCCAGGTTGCATCACAGCCCCTGAACGAATTGTGTAAGTATTTCGCTCTCTTTCACTGTCTTTGTTTCATGGGTTATTCAAAGTAATTTATTTTTATAATGGGGTTTAGCTGCTTTTCACTTCTGTGTTTATGCCGCTTTACACCCACTTGACACACTAACAGAGAGATATCTATACATAGGTTTTAAGATTATTACTAGTCAGATATATTCTTGTGCGGTGAATAGGGCGTGTTGAGTCCAGTTCTCTGAGCAAGGAGTAGGTCTTGTCTATTACATATTGGGTTTATGGAACGGTATCTGAGCTAATTTGAAACCCTTGTTTTATGTATCACCCCACCTCACCTTTCCCGTGAAGCAGCCATAGTGTGTTTTCTGCATGTGTGACTCTGTTCTGTTTTGTAATTCAGTTCAAGTGTAACGGTTTTTACATTCCCTCTATCAGTGATACCTTATGAGAAGTGTCCTTTTCTGTGTGACTTATTTCACTTAGAATCGTCGTACCTAAATCCACTCATCATGCTGCTACTAGCCTTATGACAGTGATTTCATGGCTGAGTGATATTCCATTGTACATAAGGACCACAACTTCTTTATCCATTTTTCTCTTTCCTGGGATATTGAAGGTGGAATGAAGTGGAGGTCCTTGTCAACAGAGCAGCCCTAAACTTTGGGGTGCTTGTGTCTTGCTGATTTTTAATTTTCCCAATTTATACCTCCATGAGTGGAAGTGCCCTATGCTCTCTAAGCTTTGCTTTTTAGACGTTTCAGGACTCACCGTACGCTTCTCCAGAGTGGCTGTTGACAATTTACATCCCGCCCATCAGTGTAGCAAGGCTCCCATTTCTCCATGGCCTGTCCTGCATTTCTGGTTTTGACACTTTTTTCAGCATGGCCCTTTTGACCGATGGGAAGCGAGACATCTTTGTAGCGCTGATTTGCCTTTCCAGGTTGCTTGGTTGGCCAAAAAGGGCGTATGCGTTTTTTCCTGAATATATTCAGGAAAAAACGCATACGCCCTTTTTGGCCAAGGGCATCATTGTCAACGTTTTGCCGCTTTTCATGTGCTTTAAAGGCGATTCGAATCTACCTCCTGAAATCTGTTTCCTGCAATTCTGCCTTGATTTCAAATCCTCTTCGTTGCCTTCCCTCAATATATTTGTGGACGAGAGTTATCATTAATAACTCTGCAGGTTTGTGAATTGCAGTGCCCTGAACCTCCATTTTACAACTCGCGTTTTTGGGAGATGGCCGCAAAAGCGCAGGATGGCTTCAGGCCCTGTTCTTGTTCCGGGGGACAGGCTGAGCCTGTGGTTAATTCTTCTTCCTGATGGGAAAATAGAGTGACTTGTGCCTGTGCCAACACCAAGAGCTAGTCTCTCATTGGTTCCACGTCTTCCCGTTCATCCTCAGGACAAATTGCAACCTGTACGGAACAGGAGGTTAAAGGTGATGATGCTCCAAGGAGGGAGATTGCTAGTATAGTGGCTGGAATGGCGAACCCGAGCACAAGGAGATGAGAAATGAGGTGCGTTTTAGAAACCTTTCCCCATCACACGGTGTACCATCTTCTGGGTTTCTCATGCATGTTTTCGATGTAGGAAGATGCCCTTGAACCTGGAGATTTGGGACCCATGCGATGGGTACCACACAGTATTACTTTAAAGGGTCTGCGTTTGCTCACCCAACCTCACCAAACCTCTCAGCCCCAAGAGTGTCCACCCTTATGTCTCATCCAGCTGTGTGTCTAGATATGTTCAATCCAGGTTGCATCACAGCCCCTGAACGAATTGTGTAAGAATTTCGCTCTCTTTCACTGTCTTTGTTTCATGGGTTATTCAAAGTAATTTATTTTTATAATGGGGTTTAGCTGCTTTTCACTTCTGTGTTTATGCCGCTTTACACCCACTTGACACACTAACAGAGAGATATCTATACATAGGTTTTAAGATTATTACTAGTCAGATATATTCTTGTGCGGTGAATAGGGCGTGTTGAGTCCAGTTCTCTGAGCAAGGAGTAGGTCTTGTCTATTACATATTGGTTTTATGGAACGGTATCTGAGCTAATTTGAAACCCTTGTTTTATGTATCACCCCACCTCACCTTTCCCGTTAAGCAGCCATAGTGTGTTTTCTGCATGTGTGACTCTGTTCTGTTTTGTAATTCAGTTCAAGTGTAACGGTTTTTACATTCCCTCTATCAGTGATACCTTATGAGAAGTGTCCTTTTCTGTGTGACTTATTTCACTTAGAATCGTCGTACCTAAATCCACTCATCATGCTGCTACTAGCCTTATGACAGTGATTTCATGGCTGAGTGATATTCCATTGTACATAAGGACCACAACTTCTTTATCCATTTTTCTCTTTCCTGGGATATTGAAGGTGGAATGAAGTGGAGGTCCTTGTCAACAGAGCAGCCCTAAACTTTGGGGTGCTTGTGTCTTGCTGATTTTTAATTTTCCCAATTTATACCTCCATGAGTGGAAGTGCCCTATGCTCTCTAAGCTTTGCTTTTTAGACGTTTCAGGACTCACCGTACGCTTCTCCAGAGTGGCTGTTGACAATTTACATCCCGCCCATCAGTGTAGCAAGGCTCCCATTTCTCCATGGCCTGTCCTGCATTTCTGGTTTTGAGACTTTTTTCAGCATGGCCCTTTTGACCGATGGGAAGCGAGACATCTTTGTAGCGCTGATTTGCCTTTCCAGGTTGCTTGGTTGGCCAAAAAGGGCGTATGCGTTTTTTCCTGAATATATTCAGGAAAAAACGCATACGCCCTTTTTGGCCAAGGGCATCATTGTCAACGTTTTGCCGCTTTTCATGTGCTTTAAAGGCGATTCGAATCTACCTCCTGAAATCTGTTTCCTGCAATTCTGCCTTGATTTCAAATCCTCTTCTTTGCCTTCCCTCAATATATTTGTGGACGAGAGTTATCATTTATAACTCTGCAGGTTTGTGAATTGCAGTGCCCTGAACCTCCATTTTACAACTCGCGTTTTTGGGAGATGGCCGCAAAAGCGCACGATGGCTTCAGGCCCTGTACTTGTTCCGGGGCAGGCTGAGCCTGTGGTTAATTCTTCTTCCTGATGGGAAAATAGAGTGACCTGTGCCTGTCCCAACACCAAGAGATAGTCTCTCATTGGTTTCACGTCTTCCCGTTCATCCTCAGGACAAATTGCAACCTGTACGGAACAGGAGGTTAAAGGTGATGATGCTCCAAGGAGGGAGATTGCTAGTAAAGTGGCTGGAATGGCGAACCCGAGCACAAGGAGATGAGAAATGAGGTGCGTTTTAGAAACCTTTCCCCATCACACGGTGTACCATCTTCTGGGTTTCTCATGCATGTTTTCGATGTAGGAAGATGCCCTTGAACCTGGAGATTTGGGACCCATGCGATGGGTACCACACAGTATTACTTTAAAGGGTCTGCGTTTGCTCACCCAACCTCACCAAACCTCTCAGCCCCAAGAGTGTCCACCCTTATGTCTCATCCAGCTGTGTGTCTAGATATGGTCAATCCAGGTTGCATCACAGCCCCTGAACGAATTGTGTAAGAATTTCGCTCTCTTTCACTGTCTTTGTTTCATGGGTTATTCAAAGTAATTTATTTTTATAATGGGGTTTAGCTGCTTTTCACTTCTGTGTTTATGCCGCTTTACACCCACTTGACACACTAACAGAGAGATATCTATACATAGGTTTTAAGATTATTACTAGTCAGATATATTCTTGTGCGGTGAATAGGGCGTGTTGAGTCCAGTTCTCTGAGCAAGGAGTAGGTCTTGTCTATTACATATTGGTTTTATGGAACGGTATCTGAGCTAATTTGAAACCCTTGTTTTATGTATCACCCCACCTCACCTTTCCCGTTAAGCAGCCATAGTGTGTTTTCTGCATGTGTGACTCTGTTCTGTTTTGTAATTCAGTTCAAGTGTAACGGTTTTTACATTCCCTCTATCAGTGATACCTTATGAGAAGTGTCCTTTTCTGTGTGACTTATTTCACTTAGAATCGTCGTACCTAAATCCACTCATCATGCTGCTACTAGCCTTATGACAGTGATTTCATGGCTGAGTGATATTCCATTGTACATAAGGACCACAACTTCTTTATCCATTTTTCTCTTTCCTGGGATATTGAAGGTGGAATGAAGTGGAGGTCCTTGTCAACAGAGCAGCCCTAAACTTTGGGGTGCTTGTGTCTTGCTGATTTTTAATTTTCCCAATTTATACCTCCATGAGTGGAAGTGCCCTATGCTCTCTAAGCTTTGCTTTTTAGACGTTTCAGGACTCACCGTACGCTTCTCCAGAGTGGCTGTTGACAACTTACATCCCGCCCATCAGTGTAGCAAGGCTCCCATTTCTCCATGGCCTGTCCTGCATTTCTGGTTTTGAGACTTTTTTCAGCATGGCCCTTTTGACCGATGGGAAGCGAGACATCTTTGTAGCGCTGATTTGCCTTTCCAGGTTGCTTGGTTGGCCAAAAAGGGCGTATGCGTTTTTTCCTGAATATATTCAGGAAAAAACGCATACGCCCTTTTTGGCCAAGGGCATCATTGTCAACGTTTTGCCGCTTTTCATGTGCTTTAAAGGCGATTCGAATCTACCTCCTGAAATCTGTTTCCTGCAATTCTGCCTTGATTTCAAATCCTCTTCTTTGCCTTCCCTCAATATATTTGTGGACGAGAGTTATCATTTATAACTCTGCAGGTTTGTGAATTGCAGTGCCCTGAACCTCCATTTTACAACTCGCGTTTTTGGGAGATGGCCGCAAAAGCGCACGATGGCTTCAGGCCCTGTACTTGTTCCGGGGGCAGGCTGAGCCTGTGGTTAATTCTTCTTCCTGATGGGAAAATAGAGTGACCTGTGCCTGTCCCAACACCAAGAGATAGTCTCTCATTGGTTTCACGTCTTCCCGTTCATCCTCAGGACAAATTGCAACCTGTACGGAACAGGAGGTTAAAGGTGATGATGCTCCAAGGAGGGAGATTGCTAGTAAAGTGGCTGGAATGGCGAACCCGAGCACAAGGAGATGAGAAATGAGGTGCGTTTTAGAAACCTTTGCCCATCACACGGTGTACCATCTTCTGGGTTTCTCATGCATGTTTTCGATGTAGGAAGATTCCCTTGAACCTAGAGATTTGGGACCCATGCGATGGGTACCACGCAGTATTACTTTAAAGGGTCTGCGTTTGCTCACCCAACCTCACCAAACCTCTCAGCCGCAACAGTGTTCACCCTTATGTCTCATCCAGCTGTGGGTCTAGATATGGTCAATCCAGGTTGCATCACAGCCCCTGAACGCATTGTGTAAGAATTTCGCTCTCTTTCACTGTCTTTGTTTCATGGGTTTTTCAAAGTAATTTATTTTTATAATGGGGTTTAGCTGCTTTTCACTGCTGTGTTTATGCCGCTTTACACCCACTTCACACACTAACAGAGAGATATCAATACATAGGTTTTAAGATTATTACTAGTCAGATATATTCTTGTGCGGTGAATAGGGCGTGTTGAGTCCAGTTCTCTGAGCAAGGAGTAGGTCTTGTCTATTACATATTGGGTTTATGGAACGGTATCTGAGCTAATTTGAAACCCTTGTTTTATGTATCACCCCACCTCACCTTTCCCGTTAAGCAGCCATAGTGTGTTTTCTGCATGTGTGACTCTGTTCTGTTTTGTAATTCAGTTCAAGTGTAACGGTTTTTACATTCCCTCTATCAGTGATACCTTATGAGAAGTGTCCTTTTCTGTGTGACTTATTTCACTTAGAATCGTCGTACCTAAATCCACTCATCATGCTGCTACTAGCCTTATGACAGTGATTTCATGGCTGAGTGATATTCCATTGTACATAAGGACCACAACTTCTTTATCCATTTTTCTCTTTCCTGGGATATTGAAGGTGGAATGAAGTGGAGGTCCTTGTCAACAGAGCAGCCCTAAACTTTGGGGTGCTTGTGTCTTGCTGATTTTTAATTTTCCCAATTTATACCTCCATGAGTGGAAGTGCCCTATGCTCTCTAAGCTTTGCTTTTTAGACGTTTCAGGACTCACCGTACGCTTCTCCAGAGTGGCTGTTGACAATTTACATCCCGCCCATCAGTGTAGCAAGGCTCCCATTTCTCCATGGCCTGTCCTGCATTTCTGGTTTTGACACTTTTTTCAGCATGGCCCTTTTGACCGATGGGAAGCGAGACATCTTTGTAGCGCTGATTTGCCTTTCCAGGTTGCTTGGTTGGCCAAAAAGGGCGTATGCGTTTTTTCCTGAATATATTCAGGAAAAAACGCATACGCCCTTTTTGGCCAAGGGCATCATTGTCAACGTTTTGCCGCTTTTCATGTGCTTTAAAGGCGATTCGAATCTACCTCCTGAAATCTGTTTCCTGCAATTCTGCCTTGATTTCAAATCCTCTTCTTTGCCTTCCCTCAATATATTTGTGGACGAGAGTTATCATTTATAACTCTGCAGGTTTGTGAATTGCAGTGCCCTGAACCTCCATTTTACAACTCGCGTTTTTGGGAGATGGCCACAAAAGCGCACGATGGCTTCAGGCCCTGTACTTGTTCCGGGGGCAGGCTGAGCCTGTGGTTAATTCTTCTTCCTGATGGGAAAATAGAGTGACCTGTGCCTGTCCCAACACCAAGAGATAGTCTCTCATTGGTTTCACGTCTTCCCGTTCATCCTCAGGACAAATTGCAACCTGTACGGAACAGGAGGTTAAAGGTGATGATGCTCCAAGGAGGGAGATTGCTAGTAAAGTGGCTGGAATGGCGAACCCGAGCACAAGGAGATGAGAAATGAGGTGCGTTTTAGAAACCTTTCCCCATCACACGGTGTACCATCTTCTGGGTTTCTCATGCATGTTTTCGATGTAGGAAGGTTCCCTTGAACCTAGAGATTTGGGACCCATGCGATGGGTACCACGCAGTATTACTTTAAAGGGTCTGCGTTTGCTCACCCAACCTCACCAAACCTCTCAGCCGCAACAGTGTTCACCCTTATGTCTCATCCAGCTGTGGGTCTAGATATGGTCAATCCAGGTTGCATCACAGCCCCTGAACGCATTGTGTAAGAATTTCGCTCTCTTTCACTGTCTTTGTTTCATGGGTTTTTCAAAGTAATTTATTTTTATAATGGGGTTTAGCTGCTTTTCACTGCTGTGTTTATGCCGCTTTACACCCACTTCACACACTAACAGTGAGATATCAATACATAGCTTTTAAGATTATTACTAGTCAGATATATTCTTGTGCGGTGAATAGGGCGTGTTGAGTCCAGTTCTCTGAGCAAGGAGTAGGTCTTGTCTATTACATATTGGGTTTATGGAACGGTATCTGAGCTAATTTGAAACCCTTGTTTTATGTATCACCCCACCTCACCTTTCCCGTTAAGCAGCCATAGTGTGTTTTCTGCATGTGTGACTCTGTTCTGTTTTGTAATTCAGTTCAAGTGTAACGGTTTTTACATTCCCTCTATAAGTGATACCTTCTGAGAAGTGTCCTTTTCTGTGTGACTTATTTCACTTAGAGTCGTCGTACCTAAATCCACTCATCATCCTGCTACTAGCCTTATGACATTGATTTCACGGCTGAGTGATATTCCATTGTACATAAGGACCACAACTTCTTTATCCATTTTTCTCTTTCCTGGGATATTGAAGGTGGAATGAAGTGGAGGTCCTTGTCAACAGAGCAGCCCTAAACTTTGGGGTGCTTGTGTCTTGCTGATTTTTCATTTTCCCAATTTATACCCCCATGAGTGGAAGTGCCCTATGCTCTCTAAGCTTTGCTTTTTAGACGTTTCAGGACTCACCGTACACTTCTCCAGAGTGGCTGTTGACAATTTACATCCCGCCCATCAGTGTAGCAAGGCTCCCATTTCTCCATGGCCTGTCCTGCGTTTCTGGTTTTGACACTTTTTTCAGCATGGCCCTTTTGACCGATGGGAAGCGAGACATCTTTGTAGCGCTGATTTGCCTTTCCAGGTTGCTTGGTTGGCCAAAAAGGGCGTATGCGTTTTTTCCTGAATATATTCAGGAAAAAACGCATACGCCCTTTTTGGCCAAGGGCATCATTGTCAACGTTTTGCCGCTTTTCATGTGCTTTAAAGGCGATTCGAATCTACCTCCTGAAATCTGTTTCCTGCAATTCTGCCTTGATTTCAAATCCTCTTCTTTGCCTTCCCTCACTATATTTGTGGATGAGAGTTATCATTTATAAGTCTGCAGGTTTGTGAATTGCAGTGCCCTGAACCTCCATTTTACAACTCGCTTTTTAGGGAGCTGGCCGCAAAAGCGCAGGATGGCTTCAGGCCCTGTTCTGGTTCCGGGGGGCAGGCTGAGCCTATGGTTAATTTTTCTTCCTGATGGGAAAATAGAGTGACCTGTGCCTGTCCCAACACCAAGAGCTAGTCTTTCATTGGTTCCACGTATTCCCGTTCATCCTCAGTACAAATTGCAACCTGTACGGAACAGGAAGTTAAAGGTGCTGATGCTCCAAGGAGGGAGATTGCTAGTAAAGTGGCTGGAATGGCGAACCCGGGCACAAGCAGATGAGAAATGAGGTGCGTTTTAGAAACCTTTCCCCATCACACGGTGTACCATCTTCTGGGTATCTCATGCATGTTTTCGATGTAGGAAGATGCCCTTGAACCTGGAGATTTGGGACCCATGCGATGGGTACCACGCAGTATTACTGTAAAGGGTCTGCGTTTGCTCACCGAACCTCACCAAACCTCTCAGCCCCAAGAGTGTCCACCCTTATGTCTCATCCAGCTGTGGGTCTAGATATGGTCAATCCAGGTTGCATCACAGCCCCTGAACGAATTGTGTAAGAATTTCGCTCTCTTTCACTGTCTTTGTTTCATGGGTTTTTCAAAGTAATTTATTTTTATAATGGGGTTTAGCTGCTTTTCACTGCTGTGTTTATGCCGCTTTACACCCACTTGACACACTAACAGAGAGATATCTATACATAGGTTTTAAGATTATTACTAGTCAGATATATTCTTGTGCGGTGAGTAGGGCGTGTTGAGTCCAGTTCTCTGAGCAAGGAGTAGGTCTTGTCTATTACATATTGGTTTTATGGAACGGTATCTGAGCTAATTTGAAACCCTTGTTTTATGTATCACCCCACCTCACCTTTCCCGTGAAGCAGCCATAGTGTGTTTTCTGCATGTGTGACTCTGTTCTGTTTTGTAATTCAGTTCAAGTGTAATGGTTTTTACATTCCCTCTATCAGTGATACCTTATGAGAAGTGTCCTTTTCTGTGTGACTTATTTCACTTAGAATCGTCGTACCTAAATCCACTCATCATGCTGCTACTAGCCTTATGACATTGATTTCATGGCTGAGTGATATTCCATTGTACATAAGGACCACAACTTCTTTATCCATTTTTCTCTTTCCTGGGATATTGAAGGTGGAATGAAGTGGAGGTCCTTGTCAACAGAGCAGCCCTAAACTTTGGGGTGCTTGTGTCTTGCTGATTTTTAATTTTCCCAATTTATACCCCCATGAGTGGAAGTGCCCTATGCTCTCTAAGCTTTGCTTTTTAGACGTTTCAGGACTCACCGTACGCTTCTCCAGAGTGGCTGTTGACAATTTACATCCCGCCCATCAGTGTAGCAAGGCTCCCATTTCTCCATGGCCTGTCCTGCATTTCTGGTTTTGACACTTTTTTCAGCATGGCCCTTTTGACCGATGGGAAGCGAGACATCTTTGTAGCGCTGATTTGCCTTTCCAGGTTGCTTGGTTGGCCAAAAAGGGCGTATGCGTTTTTTCCTGAATATATTCAGGAAAAAACGCATACGCCCTTTTTGGCCAAGGGCATCATTTTCAACATTTTGCCGCTTTTCATGTGCTTTAAAGGCGATTCGAATCTACCTCCTGAAATCTGTTTCCTGCAATTCTGCCTTGATTTCAAATTCTCTTCTTTGCCTTCCCTCAATATATTTGTGGACGAGAGTTATCATTTATAAGTCTGCAGTTTTGTGAATTGCAGTGCCCTGAACCTCCATTTTACAACTCGCTTTTTAGGGAGCTGGCCGCAATAGCGCAGGATGGCTTCAGACCCTGTTCTGGTTCCGGGTGGCAGGCTGAGCCTGTGGTTAATTCTTCTTCCTGATAGGAAAATAGAGTGACCTGTGCCTGTCCCAACACCAAGAGCTAGTCTCTCATTGGTTCCACGTCTTCCCGTTCATCCTCAGGACAAATTGCAACCTGTACGGAACAGGAGGTTAAAGGTGATGATGCTCCAAGGAGGGAGATTGCTAGTAAAGTGGCTGGAATGGCGAACCCGAGCACAAGGAGATGAGAAATGAGGTGCGTTTTAGAAACCTTTCCCCATCACACGGTGTACCATCTTCTGGGTTTCTCATGCATGTTTTCGATGTAGGAAGATTCCCTTGAACCTGGAGATTTGGGACCCATGCGATGGGTACCACGCAGTATTACTTTAAAGGGTCTGCGTTTGCTCACCCAACCTCACCAAACCTCTCAGCCGCAACAGTGTTCACCCTTATGTCTCATCCAGCTGTGGGTCTAGATATGGTCAATCCAGGTTGCATCACAGCCCCTGAACGCATTGTGTAAGAATTTCGCTCTCTTTCACTGTCTTTGTTTCATGGGTTTTTCAAAGTAATTTATTTTTATAATGGGGTTTAGCTGCTTTTCACTGCTGTGTTTATGCCGCTTTACACCCACTTCACACACTAACAGAGAGATATCAATACATAGCTTTTAAGATTATTACTAGTCAGATATATTCTTGTGCGGTGAATAGGGCGTGTTGAGTCCAGTTCTCTGAGCAAGGAGTAGGTCTTGTCTATTACATATTGGGTTTATGGAACGGTATCTGAGCTAATTTGAAACCCTTGTTTTATGTATCACCTCACCTCACCTTTCCCGTTAAGCAGCCATAGTGTGTTTTCTGCATGTGTGACTCTGTTCTGTTTTGTAATTCAGTTCAAGTGTAACGGTTTTTACATTCCCTCTATAAGTGATACCTTCTGAGAAGTGTCCTTTTCTGTGTGACTTATTTCACTTAGAGTCGTCGTACCTAAATCCACTCATCATCCTGCTACTAGCCTTATGACATTGATTTCACGGCTGAGTGATATTCCATTGTACATAAGGACCACAACTTCTTTATCCATTTTTCTCTTTCCTGGGATATTGAAGGTGGAATGAAGTGGAGGTCCTTGTCAACAGAGCAGCCCTAAACTTTGGGGTGCTTGTGTCTTGCTGATTTTTAATTTTCCCAATTTATACCCCCATGAGTGGAAGTGCCCTATGCTCTCTAAGCTTTGCTTTTTAGACGTTTCAGGATTCACCGTACACTTCTCCAGAGTGGCTGTTGACAATTTATATCCCGCCCATCAGTGTAGCAAGGCTCCCATTTCTCCATGGCCTGTCCTGCATTTTTGGTTTTGAGACTTTTTTCAGCATGGCCCTTTTGACCGATGGGAAGCGAGACATCTTTGTAGCGCTGATTTGCCTTTCCAGGTTGCTTGGTTGGCCAAAAAGGGCGTATGCGTTTTTTCCTGAATATATTCAGGAAAAAACGCATACGCCCTTTTTGGCCAAGGGCATCATTGTCAACGTTTTGCCGCTTTTCATGTGTTTTAAAGGAGCTTCGAATCTACCTCCTGAAATCTGTTTCCTGCAATTCTGCCTTGATTTCAAATCCTCTTCTTTGCCTTCCCTCAATATATTTGTGGACGAGAGTTATCATTTATAACTCTGCAGGTTTGTGAATTGCAGTGCCCTGAACCTCCATTTTACAACTCGCTTTTTAGGGAGCTGGCCGCAAAAGCGCAAGATGCCTTCAGGCCCTGTTCTGGTTCCGGGGGCAGGATGAGCCTGTGGTTAATTCTTCTTCCTGATGGGAAAATAGAGTGACCTGTACCTGTCCCAACACCAAGAGCTAGTCTTTCATTGGTTCCACGTCTTCCCGTTCATCCTCAGGACAAATTGCAACCTGTACGGAACAGGAGGTTAAAGGTGCTGATGCTCCAAGGAGGGAGATTGCTAGTAAAGTGGCTGGAATGGCGAACCCGGGCACAAGCAGATGAGAAATGAGGTGCGTTTTAGAAACCTTTCCCCATCACACGGTGTACCATCTTCTGGGTATCTCATGCATGTTTTCGATGTAGGAAGATGCCCTGGAACCTGGAGATTTGGGACCCATGCGATGGGTACCACGCAGTATTACTTTAAAGGGTCTGCGTTTGCTCACCCAACCTCACCAAACCTCTCAGCCGCAACATTGTCCACCCTTATGTCTCATCCAGCTGTGGGTCTAGATATGGTCAATCCAGGTTGCATCACAGCCCCTGAACGCATTGTGTAAGAATTTCTCTCTCTTTCACTGTCTTTGTTTCATGGGTTTTTCAAAGTAATTTATTTTTATAATGGGGTTTAGCTGCTTTTCACTGCTGTGTTTATGCCGCTTTTTACCCACTTGACACACTAACAGAGAGATATCAATACATAGGTTTTAAGATTATTACTAGTCAGATATATTCTTGTGCGGTGAATAGGGTGTGTTGAGTCCAGTTCTCTGAGCAAGGAGTAGGTCTTGTCTATTACATATTGGTTTTATGGAACGGTATCTGAGCTAATTTGAAACCCTTGTTTTATGTATCACCCCACCTCACCTTTCCCGTTAAGCAGCCATAGTGTGTTTTCTGCATGTGTGACTCTGTTCTGTTTTGTAATTCAGTTCAAGTGTAACGGTTTTTACATTCCCTCTATCAGTGATACCTTTTGAGAAGTGTCCTTTTCTGTGTGACTTATTTCACTTAGAATCGTCGTACCTAAATCCACTCATCATGCTGCTACTAGCCTTATGACATTGATTTCATGGCTGAGTGATATTCCATTGTACATAAGGACCACAACTTCTTTATCCATTTTTCTCTTTCCTGGGATATTGAAGGTGGAATGAAGTGGAGGTCCTTGTCAACAGAGCAGCCCTAAACTTTGGGGTGCTTGTTTCTTGCTGATTTTTAATTTTCCCAATTTACACCCCCATGAGTGGAAGTGCCCTATGCTCCCTAAGCTTTGCTTTTTAGACGTTTCAGGACTCACCGTACACTTCTCCAGAGTGGCTGTTGACAATTTACATCCCGCCCATCAGTGTAGCAAGGCTCCCATTTCTCCATGGCCTGTCCTGCATTTCTGGTTTTGACACTTTTTTCAGCATGGCCCTTTTGACTGATGGGAAGCGAGACATCTTTGTAGCGCTGATTTGCCTTTCCAGGTTGCTTGGTTGGCCAAAAAGGGCATATGCGTTTTTTCCTGAATATATTCAGGAAAAAACGCATACGCCCTTTTTGGCCAAGGGCATCATTGTCAACGTTTTGCCGCTTTTCATGTGCTTTAAAGGCGATTCGAACCTACCTCCTGAAATCTGTTTCCTGCAATTCTGCCTTGATTTCAAATCCTCTTCTTTGCCTTCCCTCAATATATTTGTGGATGAGAGTTATCATTTATAACTCTGCAGGTTTGTGAATTGCAGTGCCCTGAACCTCCATTTTACAACTCGCTTTTTAGGGAGCTGGCCGCAAAAGCGCAGGATGGCTTCAGGCCCTGTTCTGGTTCCGGGGGGCAGGCTGAGCCTGTGGTTAATTCTTCTTCCTGATGGGAAAATAGAGTGACCTGTGCCTGTCCCAACACCAAGAGCTAGTCTTTCATTGGTTCCACGTCTTCCCGTTCATCCTCAGTACAAATTGCAACCTGTACGGAACAGGAGATTAAAGGTGCTGATGCTCCAAGGAGGGAGATTGCTAGTTAAGTGGCTGGAATGGCGAACCCGGGCACAAGCAGATGAGAAATGAGGTGCGTTTTAGAAACCTTTCCCCATCACACGGTGTACCATCTTCTGGGTATCTCATGCATGTTTTCGATGTAGGAAGATGCCCTGGAACCTGGAGATTTGGGACCCATGCGATGGGTACCACGCAGTATTACTTTAAAGGGTCTGCGTTTGCTCACCCAACCTCACCAAACCTCTCAGCCGCAACAGTGTCCACCCTTATGTCTCATCCAGCTGTGGGTCTAGATATGGTCAATCCAGGTTGCATCACAGCCCCTGAACGCATTGTGTAAGAATTTCTCTCTCTTTCACTGTCTTTGTTTCATGGGTTTTTCAAAGTAATTTATTTTTATAATGGGGTTTAGCTGCTTTTCACTGCTGTGTTTATGCCGCTTTTTACACACTTGACACACTAACAGAGAGATATCAATACATAGGTTTTAAGATTATTACTAGTCAGATATATTCTTGTGCGGTGAATAGGGCGTGTTGAGTCCAGTTCTCTGAGCAAGGAGTAGGTCTTGTCTATTACATATTGGGTTTATGGAACGGTATCTGAGCTAATTTGAAACCCTTGTTTTATGTATCACCCCACCTCACCTTTCCCGTTAAGCAGCCATAGTGTGTTTTCTGCATGTGTGACTCTGTTCTGTTTTGTAATTCAGTTCAAGTGTAACGGTTTTTACATTCCCTCTATAAGTGATACCTTATGAGAAGTGTCCTTTTCTGTGTGACTTATTTCACTTAGAGTCGTCGTACCTAAATCCACTCATCATGCTGCTACTAGCCTTATGACATTGATTTCACGGCTGAGTGATATTCCATTGTACATAAGGACCACAACTTCTTTATCCATTTTTCTCTTTCCTGGGATATTGAAGGTGGAATGAAGTGGAGGTCCTTGTCAACAGAGCAGCCCTAAACTTTGGGGTGCTTGTGTCTTGCTGATTTTTCATTTTCCCAATTTATACCCCCATGAGTGGAAGTGCCCTATGCTCTCTAAGCTTTGCTTTTTAGACGTTTCAGGATTCACCGTACACTTCTCCAGAGTGGCTGTTGACAATTTATATCCCGCCCATCAGTGTAGCAAGGCTCCCATTTCTCCATGGCCTGTCCTGCATTTTTGGTTTTGAGACTTTTTTCAGCATGGCCCTTTTGACCGATGGGAAGCGAGACATCTTTGTAGCGCTGATTTGCCTTTCCAGGTTGCTTGGTTGGCCAAAAAGGGCGTATGCGTTTTTTCCTGAATATATTCAGGAAAAAACGCATACGCCCTTTTTGGCCAAGGGCATCATTGTCAACGTTTTGCCGCTTTTCATGTGTTTTAAAGGAGCTTCGAATCTACCTCCTGAAATCTGTTTCCTGCAATTCTGCCTTGATTTCAAATCCTCTTCTTTGCCTTCCCTCAATATATTTGTGGACGAGAGTTATCATTTATAACTCTGCAGGTTTGTGAATTGCAGTGCCCTGAACCTCCATTTTACAACTCGCTTTTTAGGGAGCTGGCCGCAAAAGCGCAAGATGCCTTCAGGCCCTGTTCTGGTTCCGGGGGCAGGATGAGCCTGTGGTTAATTCTTCTTCCTGATGGGAAAATAGAGTGACCTGTACCTGTCCCAACACCAAGAGCTAGTCTTTCATTGGTTCCACGTCTTCCCGTTCATCCTCAGGACAAATTGCAACCTGTACGGAACAGGAGGTTAAAGGTGCTGATGCTCCAAGGAGGGAGATTGCTAGTAAAGTGGCTGGAATGGCGAACCCGGGCACAAGCAGATGAGAAATGAGGTGCGTTTTAGAAACCTTTCCCCATCACACGGTGTACCATCTTCTGGGTATCTCATGCATGTTTTCGATGTAGGAAGATGCCCTGGAACCTGGAGATTTGGGACCCATGCGATGGGTACCACGCAGTATTACTTTAAAGGGTCTGCGTTTGCTCACCCAACCTCACCAAACCTCTCAGCCGCAACATTGTCCACCCTTATGTCTCATCCAGCTGTGGGTCTAGATATGGTCAATCCAGGTTGCATCACAGCCCCTGAACGCATTGTGTAAGAATTTCTCTCTCTTTCACTGTCTTTGTTTCATGGGTTTTTCAAAGTAATTTATTTTTATAATGGGGTTTAGCTGCTTTTCACTGCTGTGTTTATGCCGCTTTTTACCCACTTGACACACTAACAGAGAGATATCAATACATAGGTTTTAAGATTATTACTAGTCAGATATATTCTTGTGCGGTGAATAGGGTGTGTTGAGTCCAGTTCTCTGAGCAAGGAGTAGGTCTTGTCTATTACATATTGGTTTTATGGAACGGTATCTGAGCTAATTTGAAACCCTTGTTTTATGTATCACCCCACCTCACCTTTCCCGTTAAGCAGCCATAGTGTGTTTTCTGCATGTGTGACTCTGTTCTGTTTTGTAATTCAGTTCAAGTGTAACGGTTTTTACATTCCCTCTATCAGTGATACCTTTTGAGAAGTGTCCTTTTCTGTGTGACTTATTTCACTTAGAATCGTCGTACCTAAATCCACTCATCATGCTGCTACTAGCCTTATGACATTGATTTCATGGCTGAGTGATATTCCATTGTACATAAGGACCACAACTTCTTTATCCATTTTTCTCTTTCCTGGGATATTGAAGGTGGAATGAAGTGGAGGTCCTTGTCAACAGAGCAGCCCTAAACTTTGGGGTGCTTGTTTCTTGCTGATTTTTAATTTTCCCAATTTATACCCCCATGAGTGGAAGTGCCCTATGCTCCCTAAGCTTTGCTTTTTAGACGTTTCAGGACTCACCGTACACTTCTCCAGAGTGGCTGTTGACAATTTACATCCCGCCCATCAGTGTAGCAAGGCTCCCATTTCTCCATGGCCTGTCCTGCATTTCTGGTTTTGACACTTTTTTCAGCATGGCCCTTTTGACTGATGGGAAGCGAGACATCTTTGTAGCGCTGATTTGCCTTTCCAGGTTGCTTGGTTGGCCAAAAAGGGCATATGCGTTTTTTCCTGAATATATTCAGGAAAAAACGCATACGCCCTTTTTGGCCAAGGGCATCATTGTCAACGTTTTGCCGCTTTTCATGTGCTTTAAAGGCGATTCGAACCTACCTCCTGAAATCTGTTTCCTGCAATTCTGCCTTGATTTCAAATCCTCTTCTTTGCCTTCCCTCAATATATTTGTGGATGAGAGTTATCATTTATAACTCTGCAGGTTTGTGAATTGCAGTGCCCTGAACCTCCATTTTACAACTCGCTTTTTAGGGAGCTGGCCGCAAAAGCGCAGGATGGCTTCAGGCCCTGTTCTGGTTCCGGGGGGCAGGCTGAGCCTGTGGTTAATTCTTCTTCCTGATGGGAAAATAGAGTGACCTGTGCCTGTCCCAACACCAAGAGCTAGTCTTTCATTGGTTCCACGTCTTCCCGTTCATCCTCAGTACAAATTGCAACCTGTACGGAACAGGAGATTAAAGGTGCTGATGCTCCAAGGAGGGAGATTGCTAGTTAAGTGGCTGGAATGGCGAACCCGGGCACAAGCAGATGAGAAATGAGGTGCGTTTTAGAAACCTTTCCCCATCACACGGTGTACCATCTTCTGGGTATCTCATGCATGTTTTCGATGTAGGAAGATGCCCTGGAACCTGGAGATTTGGGACCCATGCGATGGGTACCACGCAGTATTACTTTAAAGGGTCTGCGTTTGCTCACCCAACCTCACCAAACCTCTCAGCCGCAACAGTGTCCACCCTTATGTCTCATCCAGCTGTGGGTCTAGATATGGTCAATCCAGGTTGCATCACAGCCCCTGAACGCATTGTGTAAGAATTTCTCTCTCTTTCACTGTCTTTGTTTCATGGGTTTTTCAAAGTAATTTATTTTTATAATGGGGTTTAGCTGCTTTTCACTGCTGTGTTTATGCCGCTTTTTACACACTTGACACACTAACAGAGAGATATCAATACATAGGTTTTAAGATTATTACTAGTCAGATATATTCTTGTGCGGTGAATAGGGCGTGTTGAGTCCAGTTCTCTGAGCAAGGAGTAGGTCTTGTCTATTACATATTGGGTTTATGGAACGGTATCTGAGCTAATTTGAAACCCTTGTTTTATGTATCACCCCACCTCACCTTTCCCGTTAAGCAGCCATAGTGTGTTTTCTGCATGTGTGACTCTGTTCTGTTTTGTAATTCAGTTCAAGTGTAACGGTTTTTACATTCCCTCTATAAGTGATACCTTATGAGAAGTGTCCTTTTCTGTGTGACTTATTTCACTTAGAGTCGTCGTACCTAAATCCACTCATCATGCTGCTACTAGCCTTATGACATTGATTTCACGGCTGAGTGATATTCCATTGTACATAAGGACCACAACTTCTTTATCCATTTTTCTCTTTCCTGGGATATTGAAGGTGGAATGAAGTGGAGGTCCTTGTCAACAGAGCAGCCCTAAACTTTGGGGTGCTTGTGTCTTGCTGATTTTTAATTTTCCCAATTTATACCCCCATGAGTGGAAGTGCCCTATGCTCTCTAAGCTTTGTTTTTTAGATGTTTCAGGACTCACCGTACACTTCTCCAGAGTGGCTGTTGGCAATTTACATCCCGCCCATCAGTGTAGCAAGGCTCCCATTTCTCCATGGCCTGTCCTGCATTTCTGGTTTTGACACTTTTTTCAGCATGGCCTTTTTAACCGATGGGAAGCGAGACATCTTTGTAGCGCTGATTTGCCTTTCCAGGTTGCTTGGTTGGCCAAAAAGGGCGTATGCGTTTTTTCCTGAATATATTCAGGAAAAAACGCATACGCCCTTTTTGGCCAAGGGCATCATTGTCAACGTTTTGCTGCTTTTCATGTGCTTTAAAGGCGATTCGAATCTACCTCCTGAAATCTGTTTCCTGCAATTCTGCCTTGATTTCAAATCCTCTTCGTTGCCTTCCCTCAATATATTTGTGGACGAGAGTTATCATTAATAACTCTGCAGGTTTGTGAATTGCAGTGCCCTGAACCTCCATTTTACAACTCGCGTTTTTGGGAGATGGCCGCAAAAGCGCAGGATGGCTTCAGGCCCTGTTCTTGTTCCGGGGGACAGGCTGAGCCTGTGGTTAATTCTTCTTCCTGATGGGAAAATAGAGTGACCTGTGCCTGTGCCAACACCAAGAGCTAGTCTCTCATTGGTTCCACGTCTTCCCGTTCATCCTCAGGACAAATTGCAACCTGTACGGAACAGGAGGTTAAAGGTGATGATGCTCCAAGGAGGGAGATTGCTAGTAAAGTGGCTGGAATGGCGAACCCGAGCACAAGGAGATGAGAAATGAGGTGCGTTTTAGAAACCTTTCCCCATCACACGGTGTACCATCTTCTGGGTTTCTCATGCATGTTTTCGATGTAGGAAGATGCCCTTGAACCTGGAGATTTGGGACCCATGCGATGGGTACCACACAGTATTACTTTAAAGGGTCTGCGTTTGCTCACCCAACCTCACCAAACCTCTCAGCCCCAAGAGTGTCCACCCTTATGTCTCATCCAGCTGTGTGTCTAGATATGGTCAATCCAGGTTGCATCACAGCCCCTGAACGAATTGTGTAAGTATTTCGCTCTCTTTCACTGTCTTTGTTTCATGGGTTATTCAAAGTAATTTATTTTTATAATGGGGTTTAGCTGCTTTTCACTTCTGTGTTTATGCCGCTTTACACCCACTTGACACACTAACAGAGAGATATCTATACATAGGTTTTAAGATTATTACTAGTCAGATATATTCTTGTGCGGTGAATAGGGCGTGTTGAGTCCAGTTCTCTGAGCAAGGAGTAGGTCTTGTCTATTACATATTGGTTTTATGGAACGGTATCTGAGCTAATTTGAAACCCTTGTTTTATGTATCACCCCACCTCACCTTTCCCGTGAAGCAGCCATAGTGTGTTTTCTGCATGTGTGACTCTGTTCTGTTTTGTAATTCAGTTCAAGTGTAACGGTTTTTACATTCCCTCTATCAGTGATACCTTATGAGAAGTGTCCTTTTCTGTGTGACTTATTTCACTTAGAATCGTCGTACCTAAATCCACTCATCATGCTGCTACTAGCCTTATGACAGTGATTTCATGGCTGAGTGATATTCCATTGTACATAAGGACCACAACTTCTTTATCCATTTTTCTCTTTCCTGGGATATTGAAGGTGGAATGAAGTGGAGGTCCTTGTCAACAGAGCAGCCCTAAACTTTGGGGTGCTTGTGTCTTGCTGATTTTTAATTTTCCCAATTTATACCTCCATGAGTGGAAGTGCCCTATGCTCTCTAAGCTTTGCTTTTTAGACGTTTCAGGACTCACCGTACGCTTCTCCAGAGTGGCTGTTGACAATTTACATCCCGCCCATCAGTGTAGCAAGGCTCCCATTTCTCCATGGCCTGTCCTGCATTTCTGGTTTTGACACTTTTTTCAGCATGGCCCTTTTGACCGATGGGAAGCGAGACATCTTTGTAGCGCTGATTTGCCTTTCCAGGTTGCTTGGTTGGCCAAAAAGGGCGTATGCGTTTTTTCCTGAATATATTCAGGAAAAAACGCATACGCCCTTTTTGGCCAAGGGCATCATTGTCAACGTTTTGCCGCTTTTCATGTGCTTTAAAGGCGATTCGAATCTACCTCCTGAAATCTGTTTCCTGCAATTCTGCCTTGATTTCAAATCCTCTTCGTTGCCTTCCCTCAATATATTTGTGGACGAGAGTTATCATTAATAACTCTGCAGGTTTGTGAATTGCAGTGCCCTGAACCTCCATTTTACAACTCGCGTTTTTGGGAGATGGCCGCAAAAGCGCAGGATGGCTTCAGGCCCTGTTCTTGTTCCGGGGGACAGGCTGAGCCTGTGGTTAATTCTTCTTCCTGATGGGAAAATAGAGTGACTTGTGCCTGTGCCAACACCAAGAGCTAGTCTCTCATTGGTTCCACGTCTTCCCGTTCATCCTCAGGACAAATTGCAACCTGTACGGAACAGGAGGTTAAAGGTGATGATGCTCCAAGGAGGGAGATTGCTAGTATAGTGGCTGGAATGGCGAACCCGAGCACAAGGAGATGAGAAATGAGGTGCGTTTTAGAAACCTTTCCCCATCACACGGTGTACCATCTTCTGGGTTTCTCATGCATGTTTTCGATGTAGGAAGATGCCCTTGAACCTGGAGATTTGGGACCCATGCGATGGGTACCACACAGTATTACTTTAAAGGGTCTGCGTTTGCTCACCCAACCTCACCAAACCTCTCAGCCCCAAGAGTGTCCACCCTTATGTCTCATCCAGCTGTGTGTCTAGATATGTTCAATCCAGGTTGCATCACAGCCCCTGAACGAATTGTGTAAGAATTTCGCTCTCTTTCACTGTCTTTGTTTCATGGGTTATTCAAAGTAATTTATTTTTATAATGGGGTTTAGCTGCTTTTCACTTCTGTGTTTATGCCGCTTTACACCCACTTGACACACTAACAGAGAGATATCTATACATAGGTTTTAAGATTATTACTAGTCAGATATATTCTTGTGAGGTGAATAGGGCGTGTTGAGTCCAGTTCTCTGAGCAAGGAGTAGGTCTTGTCTATTACATATTGGTTTTATGGAACGGTATCTGAGCTAATTTGAAACCCTTGTTTTATGTATCACCCCACCTCACCTTTCCCGTTAAGCAGCCATAGTGTGTTTTCTGCATGTGTGACTCTGTTCTGTTTTGTAATTCAGTTCAAGTGTAACGGTTTTTACATTCCCTCTATCAGTGATACCTTATGAGAAGTGTCCTTTTCTGTGTGACTTATTTCACTTAGAATCGTCGTACCTAAATCCACTCATCATGCTGCTACTAGCCTTATGACAGTGATTTCATGGCTGAGTGATATTCCATTGTACATAAGGACCACAACTTCTTTATCCATTTTTCTCTTTCCTGGGATATTGAAGGTGGAATGAAGTGGAGGTCCTTGTCAACAGAGCAGCCCTAAACTTTGGGGTGCTTGTGTCTTGCTGATTTTTAATTTTCCCAATTTATACCTCCATGAGTGGAAGTGCCCTATGCTCTCTAAGCTTTGCTTTTTAGACGTTTCAGGACTCACCGTACGCTTCTCCAGAGTGGCTGTTGACAATTTACATCCCGCCCATCAGTGTAGCAAGGCTCCCATTTCTCCATGGCCTGTCCTGCATTTCTGGTTTTGAGACTTTTTTCAGCATGGCCCTTTTGACCGATGGGAAGCGAGACATCTTTGTAGCGCTGATTTGCCTTTCCAGGTTGCTTGGTTGGCCAAAAAGGGCGTATGCGTTTTTTCCTGAATATATTCAGGAAAAAACGCATACGCCCTTTTTGGCCAAGGGCATCATTGTCAACGTTTTGCCGCTTTTCATGTGCTTTAAAGGCGATTCGAATCTACCTCCTGAAATCTGTTTCCTGCAATTCTGCCTTGATTTCAAATCCTCTTCTTTGCCTTCCCTCAATATATTTGTGGACGAGAGTTATCATTTATAACTCTGCAGGTTTGTGAATTGCAGTGCCCTGAACCTCCATTTTACAACTCGCGTTTTTGGGAGATGGCCGCAAAAGCGCACGATGGCTTCAGGCCCTGTACTTGTTTCGGGGCAGGCTGAGCCTGTGGTTAATTCTTCTTCCTGATGGGAAAATAGAGTGACCTGTGCCTGTCCCAACACCAAGAGATAGTCTCTCATTGGTTTCACGTCTTCCCGTTCATCCTCAGGACAAATTGCAACCTGTACGGAACAGGAGGTTAAAGGTGATGATGCTCCAAGGAGGGAGATTGCTAGTAAAGTGGCTGGAATGGCGAACCCGAGCACAAGGAGATGAGAAATGAGGTGCGTTTTAGAAACCTTTCCCCATCACACGGTGTACCATCTTCTGGGTTTCTCATGCATGTTTTCGATGTAGGAAGATGCCCTTGAACCTGGAGATTTGGGACCCATGCGATGGGTACCACACAGTATTACTTTAAAGGGTCTGCGTTTGCTCACCCAACCTCACCAAACCTCTCAGCCCCAAGAGTGTCCACCCTTATGTCTCATCCAGCTGTGTGTCTAGATATGGTCAATCCAGGTTGCATCACAGCCCCTGAACGAATTGTGTAAGAATTTCGCTCTCTTTCACTGTCTTTGTTTCATGGGTTATTCAAAGTAATTTATTTTTATAATGGGGTTTAGCTGCTTTTCACTTCTGTGTTTATGCCGCTTTACACCCACTTGACACACTAACAGAGAGATATCTATACATAGGTTTTAAGATTATTACTAGTCAGATATATTCTTGTGCGGTGAATAGGGCGTGTTGAGTCCAGTTCTCTGAGCAAGGAGTAGGTCTTGTCTATTACATATTGGTTTTATGGAACGGTATCTGAGCTAATTTGAAACCCTTGTTTTATGTATCACCCCACCTCACCTTTCCCGTTAAGCAGCCATAGTGTGTTTTCTGCATGTGTGACTCTGTTCTGTTTTGTAATTCAGTTCAAGTGTAACGGTTTTTACATTCCCTCTATCAGTGATACCTTATGAGAAGTGTCCTTTTCTGTGTGACTTATTTCACTTAGAATCGTCGTACCTAAATCCACTCATCATGCTGCTACTAGCCTTATGACAGTGATTTCATGGCTGAGTGATATTCCATTGTACATAAGGACCACAACTTCTTTATCCATTTTTCTCTTTCCTGGGATATTGAAGGTGGAATGAAGTGGAGGTCCTTGTC
Organism: Balaenoptera borealis; assembly: GCF_965194805.1. Taxonomy (NCBI): domain Eukaryota; kingdom Metazoa; phylum Chordata; class Mammalia; order Artiodactyla; family Balaenopteridae; genus Balaenoptera; species Balaenoptera borealis. The sequence continues at coordinate 1,271,485 of NW_028123954.1, read as the reverse complement.
AACAGAGCAGCCCTAAACTTTGGGGTGCTTGTGTCTTGCTGATTTTTAATTTTCCCAATTTATACCTCCATGAGTGGAAGTGCCCTATGCTCTCTAAGCTTTGCTTTTTAGACGTTTCAGGACTCACCGTACGCTTCTCCAGAGTGGCTGTTGACAATTTACATCCCGCCCATCAGTGTAGCAAGGCTCCCATTTCTCCATGGCCTGTCCTGCATTTCTGGTTTTGACACTTTTTTCAGCATGGCCCTTTTGACCGATGGGAAGCGAGACATCTTTGTAGCGCTGATTTGCCTTTCCAGGTTGCTTGGTTGGCCAAAAAGGGCGTATGCGTTTTTTCCTGAATATATTCAGGAAAAAACGCATACGCCCTTTTTGGCCAAGGGCATCATTGTCAACGTTTTGCCGCTTTTCATGTGCTTTAAAGGCGATTCGAATCTACCTCCTGAAATCTGTTTCCTGCAATTCTGCCTTGATTTCAAATCCTCTTCTTTGCCTTCCCTCAATATATTTGTGGACGAGAGTTATCATTTATAACTCTGCAGGTTTGTGAATTGCAGTGCCCTGAACCTCCATTTTACAACTCGCGTTTTTGGGAGATGGCCGCAAAAGCGCACGATGGCTTCAGGCCCTGTACTTGTTCCGGGGGCAGGCTGAGCCTGTGGTTAATTCTTCTTCCTGATGGGAAAATAGAGTGACCTGTGCCTGTCCCAACACCAAGAGATAGTCTCTCATTGGTTTCACGTCTTCCCGTTCATCCTCAGGACAAATTGCAACCTGTACGGAACAGGAGGTTAAAGGTGATGATGCTCCAAGGAGGGAGATTGCTAGTAAAGTGGCTGGAATGGCGAACCCGAGCACAAGGAGATGAGAAATGAGGTGCGTTTTAGAAACCTTTCCCCATCACACGGTGTACCATCTTCTGGGTTTCTCATGCATGTTTTCGATGTAGGAAGATTCCCTTGAACCTAGAGATTTGGGACCCATGCGATGGGTACCACGCAGTATTACTTTAAAGGGTCTGCGTTTGCTCACCCAACCTCACCAAACCTCTCAGCCGCAACAGTGTTCACCCTTATGTCTCATCCAGCTGTGGGTCTAGATATGGTCAATCCAGGTTGCATCACAGCCCCTGAACGCATTGTGTAAGAATTTCGCTCTCTTTCACTGTCTTTGTTTCATGGGTTTTTCAAAGTAATTTATTTTTATAATGGGGTTTAGCTGCTTTTCACTGCTGTGTTTATGCCGCTTTACACCCACTTCACACACTAACAGAGAGATATCAATACATAGCTTTTAAGATTATTACTAGTCAGATATATTCTTGTGCGGTGAATAGGGCGTGTTGAGTCCAGTTCTCTGAGCAAGGAATAGGTCTTGTCTATTACATATTGGGTTTATGGAACGGTATCTGAGCTAATTTGAAACCCTTGTTTTATGTATCACCCCACCTCACCTTTCCCGTTAAGCAGCCATAGTGTGTTTTCTGCATGTGTGACTCTGTTCTGTTTTGTAATTCAGTTAAGTGTAACGGTTTTTACATTCCCTCTATAAGTGATACCTTCTGAGAAGTGTCCTTTTCTGTGTGACTTATTTCACTTAGAGTCGTCGTACCTAAATCCACTCATCATCCTGCTACTAGCCTTATGACATTGATTTCACGGCTGAGTGATATTCCATTGTACATAAGGACCACAACTTCTTTATCCATTTTTCTCTTTCCTGGGATATTGAAGGTGGAATGAAGTGGAGGTCCTTGTCAACAGAGCAGCCCTAAACTTTGGGGTGCTTGTGTCTTGCTGATTTTTCATTTTCCCAATTTATACCCCCATGAGTGGAAGTGCCCTATGCTCTCTAAGCTTTGCTTTTTAGACGTTTCAGGATTCACCGTACACTTCTCCAGAGTGGCTGTTGACAATTTACATCCCGCCCATCAGTGTAGCAAGGCTCCCATTTCTCCATGGCCTGTCCTGCGTTTCTGGTTTTGACACATTTTTCAGCATGGCCCTTTTGACCGATGGGAAGCGAGACATCTTTGTAGCGCTGATTTGCCTTTCCAGGTTGCTTGGTTGGCCAAAAAGGGCGTATGCGTTTTTTCCTGAATATATTCAGGAAAAAACGCATACGCCCTTTTTGGCCAAGGGCATCATTGTCAACGTTTTGCCGCTTTTCATGTGCTTTAAAGGCGATTCGAATCTACCTCCTGAAATCTGTTTCCTGCAATTCTGCCTTGATTTCAAATCCTCTTCTTTGCCTTCCCTCAATATATTTGTGGATGAGAGTTATCATTTATAAGTCTGCAGGTTTGTGAATTGCAGTGCCCTGAACCTCCATTTTATAACTCGCTTTTTAGGGAGCTGGCCGCAAAAGCGCAGGATGGCTTCAGGCCCTGTTCTGGTTCCGGGGGGCAGGCTGAGCCTATGGTTAATTTTTCTTCCTGATGGGAAAATAGAGTGACCTGTGCCTGTCCCAACACCAAGAGCTAGTCTTTCATTGGTTCCACGTATTCCCGTTCATCCTCAGTACAAATTGCAACCTGTACGGAACAGGAAGTTAAAGGTGCTGATGCTCCAAGGAGGGAGATTGCTAGTAAAGTGGCTGGAATGGCGAACCCGGGCACAAGCAGATGAGAAATGAGGTGCGTTTTAGAAACCTTTCCCCATCACACGGTGTACCATCTTCTGGGTATCTCATGCATGTTTTCGATGTAGGAAGATGCCCTTGAACCTGGAGATTTGGGACCCATGCGATGGGTACCACGCAGTATTACTTTAAAGGGTCTGCGTTTGCTCACCCAACCTCACCAAACCTCTCAGCCGCAACAGTGTTCACCCTTATGTCTCATCCAGCTGTGGGTCTAGATATGGTCAATCCAGGTTGCATCACAGCCCCTGAACGCATTGTGTAAGAATTTCGCTCTCTTTCACTGTCTTTGTTTCATGGGTTTTTCAAAGTAATTTATTTTTATAATGGGGTTTAGCTGCTTTTCACTGCTGTGTTTATGCCGCTTTACACCCACTTCACACACTAACAGAGAGATATCAATACATAGCTTTTAAGATTATTACTAGTCAGATATATTCTTGTGCGGTGAATAGGGCGTGTTGAGTCCAGTTCTCTGAGCAAGGAGTAGGTCTTGTCTATTACATATTGGGTTTATGGAACGGTATCTGAGCTAATTTGAAACCCTTGTTTTATGTATCACCCCACCTCACCTTTCCCGTTAAGCAGCCATAGTGTGTTTTCTGCATGTGTGACTCTGTTCTGTTTTGTAATTCAGTTCAAGTGTAACGGTTTTTACATTCCCTCTATAAGTGATACCTTATGAGAAGTGTCCTTTTCTGTGTGACTTATTTCACTTAGAGTCGTCGTACCTAAATCCACTCATCATGCTGCTACTACCTTTATGACAGTGATTTCATGGCTGAGTGATATTCCATTGTACATAAGGACCACAACTTCTTTATCCATTTTTCTCTTTCCTGGGATATTGAAGGTGGAATGAAGTGGAGGTCCTTGTCAACAGAGCAGCCCTAAACTTTGGGGTGCTTGTGTCTTGCTGATTTTTCATTTTCCCAATTTATACCCCCATGAGTGGAAGTGCCCTATGCTCTCTAAGCTTTGCTTTTTAGACGTTTCAGGACTCACCGTACGCTTCTGCAGAGTGGCTGTTGACAATTTACATCCCGCCCATCAGTGTAGCAATGCTCCCATTTCTCCATGGCCTTTCCTGCATTTCTGGTTTTGACACTTTTTTCAGCATGGCCCTTTTGACCGATGGGAAGCGAGACATCTTTGTAGCGCTGATTTGCCTTTCCAGGTTGCTTGGTTGGCCAAAAAGGGCGTATGCGTTTTTTCCTGAATATATTCAGGAAAAAACGCATACGCCCTTTTTGGCCAAGGGCATCATTGTCAACGTTTTGCCGCTTTTCATGTGCTTTAAAGGCGATTCGAATCTACCTCCTGAAATCTGTTTCCTGCAATTCTGCCTTGATTTCAAATCCTCTTCTTTGCCTTCCCTCAATATATTTGTGGACGAGAGTTATCATTTATAAGTCTGCAGGTTTGTGAATTGTAGTGCCCTGAACCTCCATTTTACAACTCGCTTTTTAGAGAGCTGGCCGCAATAGCGCAGGATGGCTTCAGGCCCTGTTTTGGTTCCGGGTGGCAGGCTGAGCCTGTGGTTAATTCTTCTTCCTGATGGGAAAATAGAGTGACCTGTGCCTGTCCCAACACCTAGAGCTAGTCTCTCATTGGTTCCACGTCTTCCAGTTCATCCTCAGGACAAATTGCAACCTGTACAGAACAGGAGGTTAAAGGTGCTGATGCTCCAAGTAGGGAGATTGCTAGTAAAGCGGCTGGAATAGCGAACCCGGCCACAAGGAGATGAGAAATGAGGTGCGTTTTAGAAACCTTTCCACATCACACGGTGTACCATCTTCTGGGTTTCTCATGCATGTTTTCGATGTAGGAAGATGCCCTTGAACCTGGAGATTTGTGACCCATGCGATGGGTACAACGCAGTATTACTGTAAAGGGTCTGCGTTTGCTCACCCAACCTCACCAAACCTCTCAGCCCCAAGAGTGTCCACCCTTATGTCTCATCCAGCTGTGTGTCTAGATATGGTCAATCCAGGTTGCATCACAGCCCCTGAACGAATTGTGTAAGAATTTCGCTCTCTTTCACTGTCTTTGTTTCATGGGTTATTCAAAGTAATTTATTTTTATAATGGGGTTTAGCTGCTTTTCACTTCTGTGTTTATGCCGCTTTACACCCACTTGACACACTAACAGAGAGATATCTATACATAGGTTTTAAGATTATTACTAGTCAGATATATTCTTGTGCGGTGAATAGGGCGTGTTGAGTCCAGTTCTCTGAGCAAGGAGTAGGTCTTGTCTATTACATATTGGTTTTATGGAACGGTATCTGAGCTAATTTGAAACCCTTGTTTTATGTATCACCCCACCTCACCTTTCCCGTTAAGCAGCCATAGTGTGTTTTCTGCATGTGTGACTCTGTTCTGTTTTGTAATTCAGTTCAAGTGTAACGGTTTTTACATTCCCTCTATCAGTGATACCTTATGAGAAGTGTCCTTTTCTGTGTGACTTATTTCACTTAGAATCGTCGAACCTAAATCCACTCATCATGCTGCTACTAGCCTTATGACATTGATTTCATGGCTGAGTGATATTCCATTGTACATAAGGACCACAACTTCTTTATCCATTTTTCTCTTTCCTGGGATATTGAAGGTGGAATGAAGTGGAGGTCCTTGTCAACAGAGCAGCCCTAAACTTTGGGGTACTTGTGTCTTGCTGATTTTTCATTTTCCCAATTTATACCCCCATGAGTGGAAGTGCCCTATGCTCTCTAAGCTTTGCTTTTTAGACGTTTCAGGACTCACCGTACGCTTCTCCAGAGTGGCTGTTGACAATTTACATCCCGCCCATCAGTGTAGCAAGGCTCCCATTTCTCCATGGCCTGTCCTGCATTTTTGGTTTTGAGACTTTTTTCAGCATGGCCCTTTTGACCGATGGGAAGCGAGACATCTTTGTAGCGCTGATTTGCCTTTCCAGGTTGCTTGGTTGGCCAAAAAGGGCGTATGCGTTTTTTCCTGAATATATTCAGGAAAAAACGCATACGCCCTTTTTGGCCAAGGGCATCATTGTCAACGTTTTGCCGCTTTTCATGTGCTTTAAAGGAGCTTCGTATCTACCTCCTGAAATCTGTTTCCTGCAATTCTGCCTTGATTTCAAATCGTCTTCTTTGCCTTCCCTCAATATATTTGTGGACGAGAGTTATCATTTATAACTCTGCAGGTTTTTGAATTGCAGTGCCCTGAACCTCCATTTTACAACTCGCTTTTTAGGGAGCTGGCCGCAAAAGCGCAGGATGCCTTCAGGCCCTGTTCTGGTTCCGGGGGCAGGATGAGCCTGTGGTTAATTCTTCTTCCTGATGGGAAAATAGAGTGACCTGTGCCTGTCCCAACACCAAGAGCTAGTCTCTCATTGGTTCCACGTCTTCCCGTTCATCCTCAGGACAAATTGCAACCTGTACGGAACAGGAGGTTAAAGGTGCTGATGCTCCAAGTAGGGAGATTGCTAGTAAAGCGGCTGGAATAGCGAACCCGGCCACAAGGAGATGAGAAATGAGGTGCGTTTTAGGAACCTTTCCCCATCACACGGTGTACCATCTTCTGGGTATCTCATGCATGTTTTCGATGTAGGAAGATGCCCTTGAACCTGGAGATTTGTGACCCATGCGATGGGTACCATGCAGTATTACTGTAAAGGGTCTGCGTTTGCTCACCCAACCTCACCAAACCTCTCAGCCCCAAGAGTGTCCACCCTTATGTCTCATCCAGCTGTGGGTCTAGATATGGTCAATCCAGGTTGCATCACAGCCCCTGAACGAATTGTGTAAGAATTTCGCTCTCTTTCACTGTCTTTGTTTCATGGGTTTTTCAAAGTAATTTATTTTTATAATGCGGTTTAGCTGCTTTTCACTGCTGTGTTTATGCCGCTTTACACCCACTTGACACACTAACAGAAAGATATCTATACATAGGTTTTAAGATTATTACTAGTCAGATATATTCTTGTGCGGTGAGTAGGGCGTGTTGAGTCCAGTTCTCTGAGCAAGGAGTAGGTCTTGTCTATTACATATTGGTTTTATGGAACGGTATCTGAGCTAATTTGAAACCCTTGTTTTATGTATCACCCCACCTCACCTTTCCCGTGAAGCAGCCATAGTGTGTTTTCTGCATGTGTGACTCTGTTCTGTTTTGTAATTCAGTTCAAGTGTAATGGTTTTTACATTCCCTCTATCAGTGATACCTTATGAGAAGTGTCCTTTTCTGTGTGACTTATTTCACTTAGAATCGTCGTACCTAAATGCACTCATCATGCTGCTACTAGCCTTATGACATTGATTTCATGGCTGAGTGATATTCCATTGTACATAAGGACCACAACTTCTTTATCCATTTTTCTCTTTCCTGGGATATTGAAGGTGGAATGAAGTGGAGGTCCTTGTCAACAGAGCAGCCCTAAACTTTGGGGTGCTTGTGTCTTGCTGATTTTTAATTTTCCCAATTTATACCCCCATGAGTGGAAGTGCCCTATGCTCTCTAAGCTTTGCTTTTTAGACGTTTCAGGACTCACCGTACGCTTCTCCAGAGTGGCTGTTGACAATTTACATCCCGCCCATCAGTGTAGCAAGGCTCCCATTTCTCCATGGCCTGTCCTGCATTTCTGGTTTTGACACTTTTTTCAGCATGGCCCTTTTGACCGATGGGAAGCGAGACATCTTTGTAGCGCTGATTTGCCTTTCCAGGTTGCTTGGTTGGCCAAAAAGGGCGTATGCGTTTTTTCCTGAATATATTCAGGAAAAAACGCATACGCCCTTTTTGGCCAAGGGCATCATTTTCAACATTTTGCCGCTTTTCATGTGCTTTAAAGGCGATTCGAATCTACCTCCTGAAATCTGTTTCCTGCAATTCTGCCTTGATTTCAAATTCTCTTCTTTGCCTTCCCTCAATATATTTGTGGACGAGAGTTATCATTTATAAGTCTGCAGTTTTGTGAATTGCAGTGCCCTGAACCTCCATTTTACAACTCGCTTTTTAGGGAGCTGGCCGCAATAGCGCAGGATGGCTTCAGACCCTGTTCTGGTTCCGGGTGGCAGGCTGAGCCTGTGGTTAATTCTTCTTCCTGATAGGAAAATAGAGTGACCTGTGCCTGTCCCAACACCAAGAGCTAGTCTCTCATTGGTTCCACGTCTTCCCGTTCATCCTCAGGACAAATTGCAACCTGTACGGAACAGGAGGTTAAAGGTGATGATGCTCCAAGGAGGGAGATTGCTAGTAAAGTGGCTGGAATGGCGAACCCGAGCACAAGGAGATGAGAAATGAGGTGCGTTTTAGAAACCTTTCCCCATCACACGGTGTACCATCTTCTGGGTTTCTCATGCATGTTTTCGATGTAGGAAGATTCCCTTGAACCTGGAGATTTGGGACCCATGCGATGGGTACCACGCAGTATTACTTTAAAGGGTCTGCGTTTGCTCACCCAACCTCACCAAACCTCTCAGCCGCAACAGTGTTCACCCTTATGTCTCATCCAGCTGTGGGTCTAGATATGGTCAATCCAGGTTGCATCACAGCCCCTGAACGCATTGTGTAAGAATTTCGCTCTCTTTCACTGTCTTTGTTTCATGGGTTTTTCAAAGTAATTTATTTTTATAATGGGGTTTAGCTGCTTTTCACTGCTGTGTTTATGCCGCTTTACACCCACTTGACACACTAACAGAGAGATATCAATACATAGCTTTTAAGATTATTACTAGTCAGATATATTCTTGTGCGGTGAATAGGGCGTGTTGAGTCCAGTTCTCTGAGCAAGGAGTAGGTCTTGTCTATTACATATTGGGTTTATGGAACGGTATCTGAGCTAATTTGAAACCCTTGTTTTATGTATCACCTCACCTCACCTTTCCCGTTAAGCAGCCATAGTGTGTTTTCTGCATGTGTGACTCTGTTCTGTTTTGTAATTCAGTTCAAGTGTAACGGCTTTTACATTCCCTCTATAAGTGATACCTTCTGAGAAGTGTCCTTTTCTGTGTGACTTATTTCACTTAGAGTCGTCGTACCTAAATCCACTCATCATCCTGCTACTAGCCTTATGACATTGATTTCACGGCTGAGTGATATTCCATTGTACATAAGGACCACAACTTCTTTATCCATTTTTCTCTTTCCTGGGATATTGAAGGTGGAATGAAGTGGAGGTCCTTGTCAACAGAGCAGCCCTAAACTTTGGGGTGCTTGTGTCTTGCTGATTTTTAATTTTCCCAATTTATACCCCCATGAGTGGAAGTGCCCTATGCTCTCTAAGCTTTGCTTTTTAGACGTTTCAGGATTCACCGTACACTTCTCCAGAGTGGCTGTTGACAATTTATATCCCGCCCATCAGTGTAGCAAGGCTCCCATTTCTCCATGGCCTGTCCTGCATTTTTGGTTTTGAGACTTTTTTCAGCATGGCCCTTTTGACCGATGGGAAGCGAGACATCTTTGTAGCGCTGATTTGCCTTTCCAGGTTGCTTGGTTGGCCAAAAAGGGCGTATGCGTTTTTTCCTGAATATATTCAGGAAAAAACGCATACGCCCTTTTTGGCCAAGGGCATCATTGTCAACGTTTTGCCGCTTTTCATGTGTTTTAAAGGAGCTTCGAATCTACCTCCTGAAATCTGTTTCCTGCAATTCTGCCTTGATTTCAAATCCTCTTCTTTGCCTTCCCTCAATATATTTGTGGACGAGAGTTATCATTTATAACTCTGCAGGTTTGTGAATTGCAGTGCCCTGAACCTCCATTTTACAACTCGCTTTTTAGGGAGCTGGCCGCAAAAGCGCAAGATGCCTTCAGGCCCTGTTCTGGTTCCGGGGGCAGGATGAGCCTGTGGTTAATTCTTCTTCCTGATGGGAAAATAGAGTGACCTGTACCTGTCCCAACACCAAGAGCTAGTCTTTCATTGGTTCCACGTCTTCCCGTTCATCCTCAGGACAAATTGCAACCTGTACGGAACAGGAGGTTAAAGGTGCTGATGCTCCAAGGAGGGAGATTGCTAGTAAAGTGGCTGGAATGGCGAACCCGGGCACAAGCAGATGAGAAATGAGGTGCGTTTTAGAAACCTTTCCCCATCACACGGTGTACCATCTTCTGGGTATCTCATGCATGTTTTCGATGTAGGAAGATGCCCTGGAACCTGGAGATTTGGGACCCATGCGATGGGTACCACGCAGTATTACTTTAAAGGGTCTGCGTTTGCTCACCCAACCTCACCAAACCTCTCAGCCGCAACATTGTCCACCCTTATGTCTCATCCAGCTGTGGGTCTAGATATGGTCAATCCAGGTTGCATCACAGCCCCTGAACGCATTGTGTAAGAATTTCTCTCTCTTTCACTGTCTTTGTTTCATGGGTTTTTCAAAGTAATTTATTTTTATAATGGGGTTTAGCTGCTTTTCACTGCTGTGTTTATGCCGCTTTTTACCCACTTGACACACTAACAGAGAGATATCAATACATAGGTTTTAAGATTATTACTAGTCAGATATATTCTTGTGCGGTGAATAGGGTGTGTTGAGTCCAGTTCTCTGAGCAAGGAGTAGGTCTTGTCTATTACATATTGGTTTTATGGAACGGTATCTGAGCTAATTTGAAACCCTTGTTTTATGTATCACCCCACCTCACCTTTCCCGTTAAGCAGCCATAGTGTGTTTTCTGCATGTGTGACTCTGTTCTGTTTTGTAATTCAGTTCAAGTGTAACGGTTTTTACATTCCCTCTATCAGTGATACCTTTTGAGAAGTGTCCTTTTCTGTGTGACTTATTTCACTTACAATCGTCGTACCTAAATCCACTCATCATGCTGCTACTAGCCTTATGACATTGATTTCATGGCTGAGTGATATTCCATTGTACATAAGGACCACAACTTCTTTATCCATTTTTCTCTTTCCTGGGATATTGAAGGTGGAATGAAGTGGAGGTCCTTGTCAACAGAGCAGCCCTAAACTTTGGGGTGCTTGTTTCTTGCTGATTTTTAATTTTCCCAATTTATACCCCCATGAGTGGAAGTGCCCTATGCTCCCTAAGCTTTGCTTTTTAGACGTTTCAGGACTCACCGTACACTTCTCCAGAGTGGCTGTTGACAATTTACATCCCGCCCATCAGTGTAGCAAGGCTCCCATTTCTCCATGGCCTGTCCTGCATTTCTGGTTTTGACACTTTTTTCAGCATGGCCCTTTTGACTGATGGGAAGCGAGACATCTTTGTAGCGCTGATTTGCCTTTCCAGGTTGCTTGGTTGGCCAAAAAGGGCATATGCGTTTTTTCCTGAATATATTCAGGAAAAAACGCATACGCCCTTTTTGGCCAAGGGCATCATTGTCAACGTTTTGCCGCTTTTCATGTGCTTTAAAGGCGATTCGAACCTACCTCCTGAAATCTGTTTCCTGCAATTCTGCCTTGATTTCAAATCCTCTTCTTTGCCTTCCCTCAATATATTTGTGGATGAGAGTTATCATTTATAACTCTGCAGGTTTGTGAATTGCAGTGCCCTGAACCTCCATTTTACAACTCGCTTTTTAGGGAGCTGGCCGCAAAAGCGCAGGATGGCTTCAGGCCCTGTTCTGGTTCCGGGGGGCAGGCTGAGCCTGTGGTTAATTCTTCTTCCTGATGGGAAAATAGAGTGACCTGTGCCTGTCCCAACACCAAGAGCTAGTCTTTCATTGGTTCCACGTCTTCCCGTTCATCCTCAGTACAAATTGCAACCTGTACGGAACAGGAGATTAAAGGTGCTGATGCTCCAAGGAGGGAGATTGCTAGTTAAGTGGCTGGAATGGCGAACCCGGGCACAAGCAGATGAGAAATGAGGTGCGTTTTAGAAACCTTTCCCCATCACACGGTGTACCATCTTCTGGGTATCTCATGCATGTTTTCGATGTAGGAAGATGCCCTGGAACCTGGAGATTTGGGACCCATGCGATGGGTACCACGCAGTATTACTTTAAAGGGTCTGCGTTTGCTCACCCAACCTCACCAAACCTCTCAGCCGCAACAGTGTCCACCCTTATGTCTCATCCAGCTGTGGGTCTAGATATGGTCAATCCAGGTTGCATCACAGCCCCTGAACGCATTGTGTAAGAATTTCTCTCTCTTTCACTGTCTTTGTTTCATGGGTTTTTCAAAGTAATTTATTTTTATAATGGGGTTTAGCTGCTTTTCACTGCTGTGTTTATGCCGCTTTTTACACACTTGACACACTAACAGAGAGATATCAATACATAGGTTTTAAGATTATTACTAGTCAGATATATTCTTGTGCGGTGAATAGGGCGTGTTGAGTCCAGTTCTCTGAGCAAGGAGTAGGTCTTGTCTATTACATATTGGGTTTATGGAACGGTATCTGAGCTAATTTGAAACCCTTGTTTTATGTATCACCCCACCTCACCTTTCCCGTTAAGCAGCCATAGTGTGTTTTCTGCATGTGTGACTCTGTTCTGTTTTGTAATTCAGTTCAAGTGTAACGGTTTTTACATTCCCTCTATAAGTGATACCTTATGAGAAGTGTCCTTTTCTGTGTGACTTATTTCACTTAGAGTCGTCGTACCTAAATCCACTCATCATGCTGCTACTAGCCTTATGACATTGATTTCACGGCTGAGTGATATTCCATTGTACATAAGGACCACAACTTCTTTATCCATTTTTCTCTTTCCTGGGATATTGAAGGTGGAATGAAGTGGAGGTCCTTGTCAACAGAGCAGCCCTAAACTTTGGGGTGCTTGTGTCTTGCTGATTTTTAATTTTCCCAATTTATACCCCCATGAGTGGAAGTGCCCTATGCTCTCTAAGCTTTGTTTTTTAGATGTTTCAGGACTCACCGTACACTTCTCCAGAGTGGCTGTTGGCAATTTACATCCCGCCCATCAGTGTAGCAAGGCTCCCATTTCTCCATGGCCTGTCCTGCATTTCTGGTTTTGACACTTTTTTCAGCATGGCCTTTTTAACCGATGGGAAGCGAGACATCTTTGTAGCGCTGATTTGCCTTTCCAGGTTGCTTGGTTGGCCAAAAAGGGCGTATGCGTTTTTTCCTGAATATATTCAGGAAAAAACGCATACGCCCTTTTTGGCCAAGGGCATCATTGTCAACGTTTTGCTGCTTTTCATGTGCTTTAAAGGCGATTCGAATCTACCTCCTGAAATCTGTTTCCTGCAATTCTGCCTTGATTTCAAATCCTCTTCGTTGCCTTCCCTCAATATATTTGTGGACGAGAGTTATCATTAATAACTCTGCAGGTTTGTGAATTGCAGTGCCCTGAACCTCCATTTTACAACTCGCGTTTTTGGGAGATGGCCGCAAAAGCGCAGGATGGCTTCAGGCCCTGTTCTTGTTCCGGGGGACAGGCTGAGCCTGTGGTTAATTCTTCTTCCTGATGGGAAAATAGAGTGACCTGTGCCTGTGCCAACACCAAGAGCTAGTCTCTCATTGGTTCCACGTCTTCCCGTTCATCCTCAGGACAAATTGCAACCTGTACGGAACAGGAGGTTAAAGGTGATGATGCTCCAAGGAGGGAGATTGCTAGTAAAGTGGCTGGAATGGCGAACCCGAGCACAAGGAGATGAGAAATGAGGTGCGTTTTAGAAACCTTTCCCCATCACACGGTGTACCATCTTCTGGGTTTCTCATGCATGTTTTCGATGTAGGAAGATGCCCTTGAACCTGGAGATTTGGGACCCATGCGATGGGTACCACACAGTATTACTTTAAAGGGTCTGCGTTTGCTCACCCAACCTCACCAAACCTCTCAGCCCCAAGAGTGTCCACCCTTATGTCTCATCCAGCTGTGTGTCTAGATATGGTCAATCCAGGTTGCATCACAGCCCCTGAACGAATTGTGTAAGTATTTCGCTCTCTTTCACTGTCTTTGTTTCATGGGTTATTCAAAGTAATTTATTTTTATAATGGGGTTTAGCTGCTTTTCACTTCTGTGTTTATGCCGCTTTACACCCACTTGACACACTAACAGAGAGATATCTATACATAGGTTTTAAGATTATTACTAGTCAGATATATTCTTGTGCGGTGAATAGGGCGTGTTGAGTCCAGTTCTCTGAGCAAGGAGTAGGTCTTGTCTATTACATATTGGTTTTATGGAACGGTATCTGAGCTAATTTGAAACCCTTGTTTTATGTATCACCCCACCTCACCTTTCCCGTGAAGCAGCCATAGTGTGTTTTCTGCATGTGTGACTCTGTTCTGTTTTGTAATTCAGTTCAAGTGTAACGGTTTTTACATTCCCTCTATCAGTGATACCTTATGAGAAGTGTCCTTTTCTGTGTGACTTATTTCACTTAGAATCGTCGTACCTAAATCCACTCATCATGCTGCTACTAGCCTTATGACAGTGATTTCATGGCTGAGTGATATTCCATTGTACATAAGGACCACAACTTCTTTATCCATTTTTCTCTTTCCTGGGATATTGAAGGTTGAATGAAGTGGAGGTCCTTGTCAACAGAGCAGCCCTAAACTTTGGGGTGCTTGTGTCTTGCTGATTTTTAATTTTCCCAATTTATACCTCCATGAGTGGAAGTGCCCTATGCTCTCTAAGCTTTGCTTTTTAGACGTTTCAGGACTCACCGTACGCTTCTCCAGAGTGGCTGTTGACAATTTACATCCCGCCCATCAGTGTAGCAAGGCTCCCATTTCTCCATGGCCTGTCCTGCATTTCTGGTTTTGACACTTTTTTCAGCATGGCCCTTTTGACCGATGGGAAGCGAGACATCTTTGTAGCGCTGATTTGCCTTTCCAGGTTGCTTGGTTGGCCAAAAAGGGCGTATGCGTTTTTTCCTGAATATATTCAGGAAAAAACGCATACGCCCTTTTTGGCCAAGGGCATCATTGTCAACGTTTTGCCGCTTTTCATGTGCTTTAAAGGCGATTCGAATCTACCTCCTGAAATCTGTTTCCTGCAATTCTGCCTTGATTTCAAATCCTCTTCGTTGCCTTCCCTCAATATATTTGTGGACGAGAGTTATCATTAATAACTCTGCAGGTTTGTGAATTGCAGTGCCCTGAACCTCCATTTTACAACTCGCGTTTTTGGGAGATGGCCGCAAAAGCGCAGGATGGCTTCAGGCCCTGTTCTTGTTCCGGGGGACAGGCTGAGCCTGTGGTTAATTCTTCTTCCTGATGGGAAAATAGAGTGACTTGTGCCTGTGCCAACACCAAGAGCTAGTCTCTCATTGGTTCCACGTCTTCCCGTTCATCCTCAGGACAAATTGCAACCTGTACGGAACAGGAGGTTAAAGGTGATGATGCTCCAAGGAGGGAGATTGCTAGTATAGTGGCTGGAATGGCGAACCCGAGCACAAGGAGATGAGAAATGAATTGCGTTTTAGAAACCTTTCCCCATCACACGGTGTACCATCTTCTGGGTTTCTCATGCATGTTTTCGATGTAGGAAGATGCCCTTGAACCTGGAGATTTGGGACCCATGCGATGGGTACCACACAGTATTACTTTAAAGGGTCTGCGTTTGCTCACCCAACCTCACCAAACCTCTCAGCCCCAAGAGTGTCCACCCTTATGTCTCATCCAGCTGTGTGTCTAGATATGTTCAATCCAGGTTGCATCACAGCCCCTGAACGAATTGTGTAAGAATTTCGCTCTCTTTCACTGTCTTTGTTTCATGGGTTATTCAAAGTAATTTATTTTTATAATGGGGTTTAGCTGCTTTTCACTTCTGTGTTTATGCCGCTTTACACCCACTTGACACACTAACAGAGAGATATCTATACATAGGTTTTAAGATTATTACTAGTCAGATATATTCTTGTGCGGTGAATAGGGCGTGTTGAGTCCAGTTCTCTGAGCAAGGAGTAGGTCTTGTCTATTACATATTGGTTTTATGGAACGGTATCTGAGCTAATTTGAAACCCTTATTTTATGTATCACCCCACCTCACCTTTCCCGTTAAGCAGCCATAGTGTGTTTTCTGCATGTGTGACTCTGTTCTGTTTTGTAATTCAGTTCAAGTGTAACGGTTTTTACATTCCCTCTATCAGTGATACCTTATGAGAAGTGTCCTTTTCTGTGTGACTTATTTCACTTAGAATCGTCGTACCTAAATCCACTCATCATGCTGCTACTAGCCTTATGACAGTGATTTCATGGCTGAGTGATATTCCATTGTACATAAGGACCACAACTTCTTTATCCATTTTTCTCTTTCCTGGGATATTGAAGGTGGAATGAAGTGGAGGTCCTTGTCAACAGAGCAGCCCTAAACTTTGGGGTGCTTGTGTCTTGCTGATTTTTAATTTTCCCAATTTATACCTCCATGAGTGGAAGTGCCCTATGCTCTCTAAGCTTTGCTTTTTAGACGTTTCAGGACTCACCGTACGCTTCTCCAGAGTGGCTGTTGACAATTTACATCCCGCCCATCAGTGTAGCAAGGCTCCCATTTCTCCATGGCCTGTCCTGCATTTCTGGTTTTGAGACTTTTTTCAGCATGGCCCTTTTGACCGATGGGAAGCGAGACATCTTTGTAGCGCTGATTTGCCTTTCCAGGTTGCTTGGTTGGCCAAAAAGGGCGTATGCGTTTTTTCCTGAATATATTCAGGAAAAAACGCATACGCCCTTTTTGGCCAAGGGCATCATTGTCAACGTTTTGCCGCTTTTCATGTGCTTTAAAGGCGATTCGAATCTACCTCCTGAAATCTGTTTCCTGCAATTCTGCCTTGATTTCAAATCCTCTTCTTTGCCTTCCCTCAATATATTTGTGGACGAGAGTTATCATTTATAACTCTGCAGGTTTGTGAATTGCAGTGCCCTGAACCTCCATTTTACAACTCGCGTTTTTGGGAGATGGCCGCAAAAGCGCACGATGGCTTCAGGCCCTGTACTTGTTTCGGGGCAGGCTGAGCCTGTGGTTAATTCTTCTTCCTGATGGGAAAATAGAGTGACCTGTGCCTGTCCCAACACCAAGAGATAGTCTCTCATTGGTTTCACGTCTTCCCGTTCATCCTCAGGACAAATTGCAACCTGTACGGAACAGGAGGTTAAAGGTGATGATGCTCCAAGGAGGGAGATTGCTAGTAAAGTGGCTGGAATGGCGAACCCGAGCACAAGGAGATGAGAAATGAGGTGCGTTTTAGAAACCTTTCCCCATCACACGGTGTACCATCTTCTGGGTTTCTCATGCATGTTTTCGATGTAGGAAGATGCCCTTGAACCTGGAGATTTGGGACCCATGCGATGGGTACCACACAGTATTACTTTAAAGGGTCTGCGTTTGCTCACCCAACCTCACCAAACCTCTCAGCCCCAAGAGTGTCCACCCTTATGTCTCATCCAGCTGTGTGTCTAGATATGGTCAATCCAGGTTGCATCACAGCCCCTGAACGAATTGTGTAAGAATTTCGCTCTCTTTCACTGTCTTTGTTTCATGGGTTATTCAAAGTAATTTATTTTTATAATGGGGTTTAGCTGCTTTTCACTTCTGTGTTTATGCCGCTTTACACCCACTTGACACACTAACAGAGAGATATCTATACATAGGTTTTAAGATTATTACTAGTCAGATATATTCTTGTGCGGTGAATAGGGCGTGTTGAGTCCAGTTCTCTGAGCAAGGAGTAGGTCTTGTCTATTACATATTGGTTTTATGGAACGGTATCTGAGCTAATTTGAAACCCTTGTTTTATGTATCACCCCACCTCACCTTTCCCGTGAAGCAGCCATAGTGTGTTTTCTGCATGTGTGACTCTGTTCTGTTTTGTAATTCAGTTCAAGTGTAACGGTTTTTACATTCCCTCTATCAGTGATACCTTATGAGAAGTGTCCTTTTCTGTGTGACTTATTTCACTTAGAATCGTCGTACCTAAATCCACTCATCATGCTGCTACTAGCCTTATGACAGTGATTTCATGGCTGAGTGATATTCCATTG
This sequence comes from Balaenoptera borealis, assembly GCF_965194805.1. Taxonomy (NCBI): domain Eukaryota; kingdom Metazoa; phylum Chordata; class Mammalia; order Artiodactyla; family Balaenopteridae; genus Balaenoptera; species Balaenoptera borealis. The sequence goes on along the minus strand of NW_028123954.1, from coordinate 1,253,970 downwards.
TACATAAGGACCACAACTTCTTTATCCATTTTTCTCTTTCCTGGGATATTGAAGGTGGAATGAAGTGGAGGTCCTTGTCAACAGAGCAGCCCTAAACTTTGGGGTGCTTGTGTCTTGCTGATTTTTAATTTTCCCAATTTATACCTCCATGAGTGGAAGTGCCCTATGCTCTCTAAGCTTTGCTTTTTAGACGTTTCAGGACTCACCGTACGCTTCTCCAGAGTGGCTGTTGACAATTTACATCCCGCCCATCAGTGTAGCAAGGCTCCCATTTCTCCATGGCCTGTCCTGCATTTCTGGTTTTGACACTTTTTTCAGCATGGCCCTTTTGACCGATGGGAAGCGAGACATCTTTGTAGCGCTGATTTGCCTTTCCAGGTTGCTTGGTTGGCCAAAAAGGGCGTATGCGTTTTTTCCTGAATATATTCAGGAAAAAACGCATACGCCCTTTTTGGCCAAGGGCATCATTGTCAACGTTTTGCCGCTTTTCATGTGCTTTAAAGGCGATTCGAATCTACCTCCTGAAATCTGTTTCCTGCAATTCTGCCTTGATTTCAAATCCTCTTCTTTGCCTTCCCTCAATATATTTGTGGACGAGAGTTATCATTTATAACTCTGCAGGTTTGTGAATTGCAGTGCCCTGAACCTCCATTTTACAACTCGCGTTTTTGGGAGATGGCCGCAAAAGCGCACGATGGCTTCAGGCCCTGTACTTGTTCCGGGGGCAGGCTGAGCCTGTGGTTAATTCTTCTTCCTGATGGGAAAATAGAGTGACCTGTGCCTGTCCCAACACCAAGAGATAGTCTCTCATTGGTTTCACGTCTTCCCGTTCATCCTCAGGACAAATTGCAACCTGTACGGAACAGGAGGTTAAAGGTGATGATGCTCCAAGGAGGGAGATTGCTAGTAAAGTGGCTGGAATGGCGAACCCGAGCACAAGGAGATGAGAAATGAGGTGCGTTTTAGAAACCTTTCCCCATCACACGGTGTACCATCTTCTGGGTTTCTCATGCATGTTTTCGATGTAGGAAGATTCCCTTGAACCTAGAGATTTGGGACCCATGCGATGGGTACCACGCAGTATTACTTTAAAGGGTCTGCGTTTGCTCACCCAACCTCACCAAACCTCTCAGCCGCAACAGTGTTCACCCTTATGTCTCATCCAGCTGTGGGTCTAGATATGGTCAATCCAGGTTGCATCACAGCCCCTGAACGCATTGTGTAAGAATTTCGCTCTCTTTCACTGTCTTTGTTTCATGGGTTTTTCAAAGTAATTTATTTTTATAATGGGGTTTAGCTGCTTTTCACTGCTGTGTTTATGCCGCTTTACACCCACTTCACACACTAACAGAGAGATATCAATACATAGCTTTTAAGATTATTACTAGTCAGATATATTCTTGTGCGGTGAATAGGGCGTGTTGAGTCCAGTTCTCTGAGCAAGGAGTAGGTCTTGTCTATTACATATTGGGTTTATGGAACGGTATCTGAGCTAATTTGAAACCCTTGTTTTATGTATCACCCCACCTCACCTTTCCCGTTAAGCAGCCATAGTGTGTTTTCTGCATGTGTGACTCTGTTCTGTTTTGTAATTCAGTTCAAGTGTAACGGTTTTTACATTCCCTCTATAAGTGATACCTTCTGAGAAGTGTCCTTTTCTGTGTGACTTATTTCACTTAGAGTCGTCGTACCTAAATCCACTCATCATCCTGCTACTAGCCTTATGACATTGATTTCACGGCTGAGTGATATTCCATTGTACATAAGGACCACAACTTCTTTATCCATTTTTCTCTTTCCTGGGATATTGAAGGTGGAATGAAGTGGAGGTCCTTGTCAACAGAGCAGCCCTAAACTTTGGGGTGCTTGTGTCTTGCTGATTTTTCATTTTCCCAATTTATACCCCCATGAGTGGAAGTGCCCTATGCTCTCTAAGCTTTGCTTTTTAGACGTTTCAGGATTCACCGTACACTTCTCCAGAGTGGCTGTTGACAATTTACATCCCGCCCATCAGTGTAGCAAGGCTCCCATTTCTCCATGGCCTGTCCTGCGTTTCTGGTTTTGACACATTTTTCAGCATGGCCCTTTTGACCGATGGGAAGCGAGACATCTTTGTAGCGCTGATTTGCCTTTCCAGGTTGCTTGGTTGGCCAAAAAGGGCGTATGCGTTTTTTCCTGAATATATTCAGGAAAAAACGCATACGCCCTTTTTGGCCAAGGGCATCATTGTCAACGTTTTGCCGCTTTTCATGTGCTTTAAAGGCGATTCGAATCTACCTCCTGAAATCTGTTTCCTGCAATTCTGCCTTGATTTCAAATCCTCTTCTTTGCCTTCCCTCAATATATTTGTGGATGAGAGTTATCATTTATAAGTCTGCAGGTTTGTGAATTGCAGTGCCCTGAACCTCCATTTTATAACTCGCTTTTTAGGGAGCTGGCCGCAAAAGCGCAGGATGGCTTCAGGCCCTGTTCTGGTTCCGGGGGGCAGGCTGAGCCTATGGTTAATTTTTCTTCCTGATGGGAAAATAGAGTGACCTGTGCCTGTCCCAACACCAAGAGCTAGTCTTTCATTGGTTCCACGTATTCCCGTTCATCCTCAGTACAAATTGCAACCTGTACGGAACAGGAAGTTAAAGGTGCTGATGCTCCAAGGAGGGAGATTGCTAGTAAAGTGGCTGGAATGGCGAACCCGGGCACAAGCAGATGAGAAATGAGGTGCGTTTTAGAAACCTTTCCCCATCACACGGTGTACCATCTTCTGGGTATCTCATGCATGTTTTCGATGTAGGAAGATGCCCTTGAACCTGGAGATTTGGGACCCATGCGATGGGTACCACGCAGTATTACTTTAAAGGGTCTGCGTTTGCTCACCCAACCTCACCAAACCTCTCAGCCGCAACAGTGTTCACCCTTATGTCTCATCCAGCTGTGGGTCTAGATATGGTCAATCCAGGTTGCATCACAGCCCCTGAACGCATTGTGTAAGAATTTCGCTCTCTTTCACTGTCTTTGTTTCATGGGTTTTTCAAAGTAATTTATTTTTATAATGGGGTTTAGCTGCTTTTCACTGCTGTGTTTATGCCGCTTTACACCCACTTCACACACTAACAGAGAGATATCAATACATAGCTTTTAAGATTATTACTAGTCAGATATATTCTTGTGCGGTGAATAGGGCGTGTTGAGTCCAGTTCTCTGAGCAAGGAGTAGGTCTTGTCTATTACATATTGGGTTTATGGAACGGTATCTGAGCTAATTTGAAACCCTTGTTTTATGTATCACCCCACCTCACCTTTCCCGTTAAGCAGCCATAGTGTGTTTTCTGCATGTGTGACTCTGTTCTGTTTTGTAATTCAGTTCAAGTGTAACGGTTTTTACATTCCCTCTATAAGTGATACCTTCTGAGAAGTGTCCTTTTCTGTGTGACTTATTTCACTTAGAGTCGTCGTACCTAAATCCACTCATCATCCTGCTACTAGCCTTATGACATTGATTTCACGGCTGAGTGATATTCCATTGTACATAAGGACCACAACTTCTTTATCCATTTTTCTCTTTCCTGGGATATTGAAGGTGGAATGAAGTGGAGGTCCTTGTCAACAGAGCAGCCCTAAACTTTGGGGTGCTTGTGTCTTGCTGATTTTTCATTTTCCCAATTTATACCCCCATGAGTGGAAGTGCCCTATGCTCTCTAAGCTTTGCTTTTTAGACGTTTCAGGATTCACCGTACACTTCTCCAGAGTGGCTGTTGACAATTTACATCCCGCCCATCAGTGTAGCAAGGCTCCCATTTCTCCATGGCCTGTCCTGCGTTTCTGGTTTTGACACATTTTTCAGCATGGCCCTTTTGACCGATGGGAAGCGAGACATCTTTGTAGCGCTGATTTGCCTTTCCAGGTTGCTTGGTTGGCCAAAAAGGGCGTATGCGTTTTTTCCTGAATATATTCAGGAAAAAACGCATACGCCCTTTTTGGCCAAGGGCATCATTGTCAACGTTTTGCCGCTTTTCATGTGCTTTAAAGGCGATTCGAATCTACCTCCTGAAATCTGTTTCCTGCAATTCTGCCTTGATTTCAAATCCTCTTCTTTGCCTTCCCTCAATATATTTGTGGATGAGAGTTATCATTTATAAGTCTGCAGGTTTGTGAATTGCAGTGCCCTGAACCTCCATTTTATAACTCGCTTTTTAGGGAGCTGGCCGCAAAAGCGCAGGATGGCTTCAGGCCCTGTTCTGGTTCCGGGGGGCAGGCTGAGCCTATGGTTAATTTTTCTTCCTGATGGGAAAATAGAGTGACCTGTGCCTGTCCCAACACCAAGAGCTAGTCTTTCATTGGTTCCACGTATTCCCGTTCATCCTCAGTACAAATTGCAACCTGTACGGAACAGGAAGTTAAAGGTGCTGATGCTCCAAGGAGGGAGATTGCTAGTAAAGTGGCTGGAATGGCGAACCCGGGCACAAGCAGATGAGAAATGAGGTGCGTTTTAGAAACCTTTCCCCATCACACGGTGTACCATCTTCTGGGTATCTCATGCATGTTTTCGATGTAGGAAGATGCCCTTGAACCTGGAGATTTGGGACCCATGCGATGGGTACCACGCAGTATTACTTTAAAGGGTCTGCGTTTGCTCACCCAACCTCACCAAACCTCTCAGCCGCAACAGTGTTCACCCTTATGTCTCATCCAGCTGTGGGTCTAGATATGGTCAATCCAGGTTGCATCACAGCCCCTGAACGCATTGTGTAAGAATTTCGCTCTCTTTCACTGTCTTTGTTTCATGGGTTTTTCAAAGTAATTTATTTTTATAATGGGGTTTAGCTGCTTTTCACTGCTGTGTTTATGCCGCTTTACACCCACTTGACACACTAACAGAGAGATATCAATACATAGCTTTTAAGATTATTACTAGTCAGATATATTCTTGTGCGGTGAATAGGGCGTGTTGAGTCCAGTTCTCTGAGCAAGGAGTAGGTCTTGTCTATTACATATTGGGTTTATGGAACGGTATCTGAGCTAATTTGAAACCCTTGTTTTATGTATCACCCCACCTCACCTTTCCCGTTAAGCAGCCATAGTGTGTTTTCTGCATGTGTGACTCTGTTCTGTTTTGTAATTCAGTTCAAGTGTAACGGTTTTTACATTCCCTCTATAAGTGATACCTTATGAGAAGTGTCCTTTTCTGTGTGACTTATTTCACTTAGAGTCGTCGTACCTAAATCCACTCATCATGCTGCTACTACCCTTATGACAGTGATTTCATGGCTGAGTGATATTCCATTGTACATAAGGACCACAACTTCTTTATCCATTTTTCTCTTTCCTGGGATATTGAAGGTGGAATGAAGTGGAGGTCCTTGTCAACAGAGCAGCCCTAAACTTTGGGGTGCTTGTGTCTTGCTGATTTTTCATTTTCCCAATTTATACCCCCATGAGTGGAAGTGCCCTATGCTCTCTAAGCTTTGCTTTTTAGACGTTTCAGGACTCACCGTACGCTTCTGCAGAGTGGCTGTTGACAATTTACATCCCGCCCATCAGTGTAGCAATGCTCCCATTTCTCCATGGCCTTTCCTGCATTTCTGGTTTTGACACTTTTTTCAGCATGGCCCTTTTGACCGATGGGAAGCGAGACATCTTTGTAGCGCTGATTTGCCTTTCCAGGTTGCTTGGTTGGCCAAAAAGGGCGTATGCGTTTTTTCCTGAATATATTCAGGAAAAAACGCATACGCCCTTTTTGGCCAAGGGCATCATTGTCAACGTTTTGCCGCTTTTCATGTGCTTTAAAGGCGATTCGAATCTACCTCCTGAAATCTGTTTCCTGCAATTCTGCCTTGATTTCAAATCCTCTTCTTTGCCTTCCCTCAATATATTTGTGGACGAGAGTTATCATTTATAAGTCTGCAGGTTTGTGAATTGTAGTGCCCTGAACCTCCATTTTACAACTCGCTTTTTAGAGAGCTGGCCGCAATAGCGCAGGATGGCTTCAGGCCCTGTTTTGGTTCCGGGTGGCAGGCTGAGCCTGTGGTTAATTCTTCTTCCTGATGGGAAAATAGAGTGACCTGTGCCTGTCCCAACACCTAGAGCTAGTCTCTCATTGGTTCCACGTCTTCCAGTTCATCCTCAGGACAAATTGCAACCTGTACAGAACAGGAGGTTAAAGGTGCTGATGCTCCAAGTAGGGAGATTGCTAGTAAAGCGGCTGGAATAGCGAACCCGGCCACAAGGAGATGAGAAATGAGGTGCGTTTTAGAAACCTTTCCACATCACACGGTGTACCATCTTCTGGGTTTCTCATGCATGTTTTCGATGTAGGAAGATGCCCTTGAACCTGGAGATTTGTGACCCATGCGATGGGTACAACGCAGTATTACTGTAAAGGGTCTGCGTTTGCTCACCCAACCTCACCAAACCTCTCAGCCCCAAGAGTGTCCACCCTTATGTCTCATCCAGCTGTGTGTCTAGATATGGTCAATCCAGGTTGCATCACAGCCCCTGAACGAATTGTGTAAGAATTTCGCTCTCTTTCACTGTCTTTGTTTCATGGGTTATTCAAAGTAATTTATTTTTATAATGGGGTTTAGCTGCTTTTCACTTCTGTGTTTATGCCGCTTTACACCCACTTGACACACTAACAGAGAGATATCTATACATAGGTTTTAAGATTATTACTAGTCAGATATATTCTTGTGCGGTGAATAGGGCGTGTTGAGTCCAGTTCTCTGAGCAAGGAGTAGGTCTTGTCTATTACATATTGGTTTTATGGAACGGTATCTGAGCTAATTTGAAACCCTTGTTTTATGTATCACCCCACCTCACCTTTCCCGTTAAGCAGCCATAGTGTGTTTTCTGCATGTGTGACTCTGTTCTGTTTTGTAATTCAGTTCAAGTGTAACGGTTTTTACATTCCCTCTATCAGTGATACCTTATGAGAAGTGTCCTTTTCTGTGTGACTTATTTCACTTAGAATCGTCGAACCTAAATCCACTCATCATGCTGCTACTAGCCTTATGACATTGATTTCATGGCTGAGTGATATTCCATTGTACATAAGGACCACAACTTCTTTATCCATTTTTCTCTTTCCTGGGATATTGAAGGTGGAATGAAGTGGAGGTCCTTGTCAACAGAGCAGCCCTAAACTTTGGGGTACTTGTGTCTTGCTGATTTTTCATTTTCCCAATTTATACCCCCATGAGTGGAAGTGCCCTATGCTCTCTAAGCTTTGCTTTTTAGACGTTTCAGGACTCACCGTACGCTTCTCCAGAGTGGCTGTTGACAATTTACATCCCGCCCATCAGTGTAGCAAGGCTCCCATTTCTCCATGGCCTGTCCTGCATTTTTGGTTTTGAGACTTTTTTCAGCATGGCCCTTTTGACCGATGGGAAGCGAGACATCTTTGTAGCGCTGATTTGCCTTTCCAGGTTGCTTGGTTGGCCAAAAAGGGCGTATGCGTTTTTTCCTGAATATATTCAGGAAAAAATGCATACGCCCTTTTTGGCCAAGGGCATCATTGTCAACGTTTTGCCGCTTTTCATGTGCTTTAAAGGAGCTTCGTATCTACCTCCTGAAATCTGTTTCCTGCAATTCTGCCTTGATTTCAAATCGTCTTCTTTGCCTTCCCTCAATATATTTGTGGACGAGAGTTATCATTTATAACTCTGCAGGTTTTTGAATTGCAGTGCCCTGAACCTCCATTTTACAACTCGCTTTTTAGGGAGCTGGCCGCAAAAGCGCAGGATGCCTTCAGGCCCTGTTCTGGTTCCGGGGGCAGGATGAGCCTGTGGTTAATTCTTCTTCCTGATGGGAAAATAGAGTGACCTGTGCCTGTCCCAACACCAAGAGCTAGTCTCTCATTGGTTCCACGTCTTCCCGTTCATCCTCAGGACAAATTGCAACCTGTACGGAACAGGAGGTTAAAGGTGCTGATGCTCCAAGTAGGGAGATTGCTAGTAAAGCGGCTGGAATAGCGAACCCGGCCACAAGGAGATGAGAAATGAGGTGCGTTTTAGGAACCTTTCCCCATCACACGGTGTACCATCTTCTGGGTATCTCATGCATGTTTTCGATGTAGGAAGATGCCCTTGAACCTGGAGATTTGTGACCCATGCGATGGGTACCATGCAGTATTACTGTAAAGGGTCTGCGTTTGCTCACCCAACCTCACCAAACCTCTCAGCCCCAAGAGTGTCCACCCTTATGTCTCATCCAGCTGTGGGTCTAGATATGGTCAATCCAGGTTGCATCACAGCCCCTGAACGAATTGTGTAAGAATTTCGCTCTCTTTCACTGTCTTTGTTTCATGGGTTTTTCAAAGTAATTTATTTTTATAATGGGGTTTAGCTGCTTTTCACTGCTGTGTTTATGCCGCTTTACACCCACTTGACACACTAACAGAGAGATATCTATACATAGGTTTTAAGATTATTACTAGTCAGATATATTCTTGTGCGGTGAGTAGGGCGTGTTGAGTCCAGTTCTCTGAAGAAGGAGTAGGTCTTGTCTATTACATATTGGTTTTATGGAACGGTATCTGAGCTAATTTGAAACCCTTGTTTTATGTATCACCCCACCTCACCTTTCCCGTGAAGCAGCCATAGTGTGTTTTCTGCATGTGTGACTCTGTTCTGTTTTGTAATTCAGTTCAAGTGTAATGGTTTTTACATTCCCTCTATCAGTGATACCTTATGAGAAGTGTCCTTTTCTGTGTGACTTATTTCACTTAGAATCGTCGTACCTAAATCCACTCATCATGCTGCTACTAGCCTTATGACATTGATTTCATGGCTGAGTGATATTCCATTGTACATAAGGACCACAACTTCTTTATCCATTTTTCTCTTTCCTGGGATATTGAAGGTGGAATGAAGTGGAGGTCCTTGTCAACAGAGCAGCCCTAAACTTTGGGGTGCTTGTGTCTTGCTGATTTTTAATTTTCCCAATTTATACCCCCATGAGTGGAAGTGCCCTATGCTCTCTAAGCTTTGCTTTTTAGACGTTTCAGGACTCACCGTACGCTTCTCCAGAGTGGCTGTTGACAATTTACATCCCGCCCATCAGTGTAGCAAGGCTCCCATTTCTCCATGGCCTGTCCTGCATTTCTGGTTTTGACACTTTTTTCAGCATGGCCCTTTTGACCGATGGGAAGCGAGACATCTTTGTAGCGCTGATTTGCCTTTCCAGGTTGCTTGGTTGGCCAAAAAGGGCGTATGCGTTTTTTCCTGAATATATTCAGGAAAAAACGCATACGCCCTTTTTGGCCAAGGGCATCATTTTCAACATTTTGCCGCTTTTCATGTGCTTTAAAGGCGATTCGAATCTACCTCCTGAAATCTGTTTCCTGCAATTCTGCCTTGATTTCAAATTCTCTTCTTTGCCTTCCCTCAATATATTTGTGGACGAGAGTTATCATTTATAAGTCTGCAGTTTTGTGAATTGCAGTGCCCTGAACCTCCATTTTACAACTCGCTTTTTAGGGAGCTGGCCGCAATAGCGCAGGATGGCTTCAGACCCTGTTCTGGTTCCGGGTGGCAGGCTGAGCCTGTGGTTAATTCTTCTTCCTGATAGGAAAATAGATTGACCTGTGCCTGTCCCAACACCAAGAGCTAGTCTCTCATTGGTTCCACGTCTTCCCGTTCATCCTCAGGACAAATTGCAACCTGTACGGAACAGGAGGTTAAAGGTGATGATGCTCCAAGGAGGGAGATTGCTAGTAAAGTGGCTGGAATGGCGAACCCGAGCACAAGGAGATGAGAAATGAGGTGCGTTTTAGAAACCTTTCCCCATCACACGGTGTACCATCTTCTGGGTTTCTCATGCATGTTTTCGATGTAGGAAGATTCCCTTGAACCTGGAGATTTGGGACCCATGCGATGGGTACCACGCAGTATTACTTTAAAGGGTCTGCGTTTGCTCACCCAACCTCACCAAACCTCTCAGCCGCAACAGTGTTCACCCTTATGTCTCATCCAGCTGTGGGTCTAGATATGGTCAATCCAGGTTGCATCACAGCCCCTGAACGCATTGTGTAAGAATTTCGCTCTCTTTCACTATCTTTGTTTCATGGGTTTTTCAAAGTAATTTATTTTTATAATGGGGTTTAGCTGCTTTTCACTGCTGTGTTTATGCCGCTTTACACCCACTTGACACACTAACAGAGAGATATCAATACATAGCTTTTAAGATTATTACTAGTCAGATATATTCTTGTGCGGTGAATAGGGCGTGTTGAGTCCAGTTCTCTGAGCAAGGAGTAGGTCTTGTCTATTACATATTGGGTTTATGGAACGGTATCTGAGCTAATTTGAAACCCTTGTTTTATGTATCACCCCACCTCACCTTTCCCGTTAAGCAGCCATAGTGTGTTTTCTGCATGTGTGACTCTGTTCTGTTTTGTAATTCAGTTCAAGTGTAACGGTTTTTACATTCCCTCTATAAGTGATACCTTATGAGAAGTGTCCTTTTCTGTGTGACTTATTTCACTTGGAGTCGTCGTACCTAAATCCACTCATCATGCTGCTACTAGCCTTATGACATTGATTTCACGGCTGAGTGATATTCCATTGTACATAAGGACCACAACTTCTTTATCCATTTTTCTCTTTCCTGGGATATTGAAGGTGGAATGAAGTGGAGGTCCTTGTCAACAGAGCAGCCCTAAACTTTGGGGTGCTTGTGTCTTGCTGATTTTTAATTTTCCCAATTTATACCCCCATGAGTGGAAGTGCCCTATGCTCTCTAAGCTTTGCTTTTTAGACGTTTCAGGACTCACCGTACACTTCTCCAGAGTGGCTGTTGACAATTTACATCCCGCCCATCAGTGTAGCAAGGCTCCCATTTCTCCATGGCCTGTCCTGCATTTTTGGTTTTGAGACTTTTTTCAGCATGGCCCTTTTGACCGATGGGAAGCGAGACATCTTTGTAGCGCTGATTTGCCTTTCCAGGTTGCTTGGTTGGCCAAAAAGGGCGTATGCGTTTTTTCCTGAATATATTCAGGAAAAAACGCATACGCCCTTTTTGGCCAAGGGCATCATTGTCAACGTTTTGCCGCTTTTCATGTGCTTTAAAGGCGATTCGAATCTACCTCCTGAAATCTGTTTCCTGCAATTCTGCCTTGATTTCAAATCCTCTTCTTTGCCTTCCCTCAATATATTTGTGGACGAGAGTTATCATTTATAACTCTGCAGGTTTGTGAATTGCAGTGCCCTGAACCTCCATTTTACAACTCGCTTTTTAGGGAGCTGGCCGCAAAAGCGCAGGATGCCTTCAGGCCCTGTTCTGGTTCCGGGGGCAGGCTGAGCCTGTGGTTAATTCTTCTTCCTGATGGGAAAATAGAGTGACCTGTGCCTGTCCCAACACCAAGAGCTAGTCTCTCATTGGTTCCACGTCTTCCAGTTCATCCTCAGGACAAATTGCAACCTGTACGGAACAGGAGGTTAAAGGTGCTGATGCTCCAAGTAGGGAGATTGCTAGTAAAGCGGCTGGAATAGCGAACCCGGCCACAAGGAGATGAGAAATGAGGTGCGTTTTAGAAACCTTTCCACATCACACGGTGTACCATCTTCTGGGTTTCTCATGCATGTTTTCGATGTAGGAAGATGCCCTTGAACCTGGAGATTTGGGACCCATGCGATGGGTACCATGCAGTATTACTGTAAAGGGTCTGCGTTTGCTCACCCAACCTCACCAAACCTCTCAGCCCCAAGAGTGTCCACCCTTATGTCTCATCCAGCTGTGGGTCTAGATATGGTCAATCCAGGTTGCATCACAGCCCCTGAACGAATTGTGTAAGAATTTCGCTCTCTTTCACTGTCTTTGTTTCATGGGTTATTCAAAGTAATTTATTTTTATAATGGGGTTTAGCTGCTTTTCACTTCTGTGTTTATGCCGCTTTACACCCACTTGACACACTAACAGAGAGATATCTATACATAGGTTTTAAGATTATTACTAGTCAGATATATTCTTGTGCGGTGAATAGGGCGTGTTGAGTCCAGTTCTCTGAGCAAGGAGTAGGTCTTGTCTATTACATATTGGTTTTATGGAACGGTATCTGAGCTAATTTGAAACCCTTGTTTTATGTATCACCCCACCTCACCTTTCCCGTGAAGCAGCCATAGTGTGTTTTCTGCATGTGTGACTCTGTTCTGTTTTGTAATTCAGTTCAAGTGTAACGGTTTTTACATTCCCTCTATCAGTGATACCTTATGAGAAGTGTCCTTTTCTGTGTGACTTATTTCACTTAGAATCGTCGTACCTAAATCCACTCATCATGCTGCTACTAGCTTTATGACATTGATTTCATGGCTGAGTGATATTCCATTGTACATAAGGACCACAACTTCTTTATCCATTTTTCTCTTTCCTGGGATATTGAAGGTGGAATGAAGTGGAGGTCCTTGTCAACAGAGCAGCCCTAAACTTTGGGGTGCTTGTGTCTTGCTGATTTTTAATTTTCCCAATTTATACCCCCATGAGTGGAAGTGCCCTATGCTCTCTAAGCTTTGCTTTTTAGACGTTTCAGGACTCACCGTACGCTTCTCCAGAGTGGCTGTTGACAATTTACATCCCGCCCATCAGTGTAGCAAGGCTCCCATTTCTCCATGGCCTGTCCTGCATTTCTGGTTTTGACACTTTTTTCAGCATGGCCCTTTTGACCGATGGGAAGCGAGACATCTTTGTAGCGCTGATTTGCCTTTCCAGGTTGCTTGGTTGGCCAAAAAGGGCGTATGCGTTTTTTCCTGAATATATTCAGGAAAAAACGCATACGCCCTTTTTGGCCAAGGGCATCATTGTCAACGTTTTGCCGCTTTTCATGTGCTTTAAAGGCGATTCGAATCTACCTCCTGAAATCTGTTTCCTGCAATTCTGCCTTGATTTCAAATCCTCTTCTTTGCCTTCCCTCAATATATTTGTGGACGAGAGTTATCATTTATAACTCTGCAGGTTTGTGAATTGCAGTGCCCTGAACCTCCATTTTACAACTCGCGTTTTTGGGAGATGGCCGCAAAAGCGCAGGATGGCTTCAGGCCCTGTTCTTGTTCCGGGGGGCAGGCTGAGCCTGTGGTTAATTCTTCTTCCTGATGGGAAAATAGAGTGACCTGTGCCTGTCCCAACAGCAAGAGATAGTCTCTCATTGGTTTCACGTCTTCCCGTTCATCCTCAGGACAAATTGCAACCTGTACGGAACAGGAGGTTAAAGGTGATGATGCTCCAAGGAGGGAGATTGCTAGTAAAGTGGCTGGAATGGCGAACCCGAGCACAAGGAGATGAGAAATGAATTGCGTTTTAGAAACCTTTCCCCATCACACGGTGTACCATCTTCTGGGTTTCTCATGCATGTTTCAGATGTAGGAAGATGCCCTTGAACCTGGAGATTTGGGACCCATGCGATGGGTACCACGCAATATTACTTTAAAGGGGCTGCGTTTGCTCACCCAACCTCACCAAACCTCTCAGCCGCAACAGTGTCCACCCTTATGTCTCATCCAGCTGTGGGTCTAGATATGGTCAATCCAGGTTGCATCACAGCCCCTGAACGCATTGTGTAAGAATTTCGCTCTCTTTCACTGTCTTTGTTTCATGGGTTTTTCAAAGTAATTTATTTTTATAATGGGGTTTAGCTGCTTTTCACTGCTGTGTTTATGCCGCTTTACACCCACTTGACACACTAACAGAGAGATATCAATACATAGGTTTTAAGATTATTACTAGTCAGATATATTCTTGTGCGGTGAATAGGGCGTGTTGAGTCCAGTTCTCTGAGCAAGGAGTAGGTCTTGTCTATTACATATTGGGTTTATGGAACGGTATCTGAGCTAATTTGAAACCCTTGTTTTATGTATCACCCCACCTCACCTTTCCCGTTAAGCAGCTATAGTGTGTTTTCTGCATGTGTGACTCTGTTCTGTTTTGTAATACAGTTCAAGTGTAACGGTTTTTACATTCCCTCTATAAGTGATACCTTATGAGAAGTGTCCTTTTCTGTGTGACTTATTTCACTTAGAATCGTCGTACCTAAATCCACTCATCATGCTGCTACTAGCCTTATGACATTGATTTCATGGCTGAGTGATATTCCATTGTACATAAGGACCACAACTTCTTTATCCATTTTTCTCTTTCCTGGGATATTGAAGGTGGAATGAAGTGGAGGTCCTTGTCAACAGAGCAGCCCTAAACTTTGGGGTGCTTGTGTCTTGCTGATTTTTAATTTTCCCAATTTATACCCCCATGAGTGGAAGTGCCCTATGCTCTCTAAGCTTTGCTTTTTAGACGTTTCAGGACTCACCGTACGCTTCTCCAGAGTGGCTGTTGACAATTTACATCCCGCCCATCAGTGTAGCAAGGCTCCCATTTCTCCATGGCCTGTCCTGCATTTCTGGTTTTGAGACTTTTTTCAGCATGGCCCTTTTGACCGATGGGAAGCGAGACATCTTTGTAGCGCTGATTTGCCTTTCCAGGTTGCTTGGTTGGCCAAAAAGGGCGTATGCGTATTTTCCTGAATATATTCAGGAAAAAACGCATACGCCCTTTTTGGCCAAGGGCATCATTGTCAACGTTTTGCCGCTTTTCATGTGCTTTAAAGGCGATTCGAATCTACGTCCTGAAATCTGTTTCCTGCAATTCTGCCTTGATTTCAAATCCTCTTCTTTGCCTTCCCTCAATATATTTGTGGACGAGAGTTATCATTTATAAGTCTGCAGGTTTGTGAATTGCAGTGCCCTGAACCTCCATTTTACAACTCGCTTTTTAGGGAGCTGGCCGCAAAAGCGCAGGATGGCTTCAGGCCCTGTTCTGGTTCCGGGGGGCAGGCTGAGCCTGTGGTTAATTCTTCTTCCTGATGGGAAAATAGAGTGACCTGTGCCTGTGCCAACACCAAGAGCTAGTCTCTCATTGGTTCCACGTCTTCCCGTTCACCCTCAGGACAAATTGCAACCTGTACGGAACAGGAGGTTAAAGGTGCTGATGCTCCAAGGAGGGAGATTGCTAGTAAAGCGGCTGGAATACCGAACCCGGGCGCAAGGAGATGAGAAATGAGGTGCGTTTTAGAAACCTTTCCCCATCACACGGTGTACCATCTTCTGCGTTTCTCATGCATGTTTTCGATGTAGGAAGATGCCCTTGAACCTGGAGATTTGGGACCCATGCGATGGGTACCACGCAGTATTAGTTGAAAGGGTCTGCGTTTGCTCACCCAACCTCACCAAACCTCTCAGCCCCAAGAGTGTCCACCCTTATGTCTCATCCAGCTGTGGGTCTAGATATGGTCAATCCAGGTTGGATCACAGCCCCTGAACGCATTGTGTAAGAATTTCGCTCTATTTCACTGACTTTGTTTCATGGGTTTTTCAAAGAAATTTATTTTTATAATGGGGTTTAAGCTGCTTTTCACTGCTGTGTTTATGCCGCTTTACACCCACTTGACACACTAACAGAGAGATATCAATACATAGGTTTTAAGATTATTACTAGTCAGATATATTCTTGTGCGGTGAATAGGGCGTGTTGAGTCCAGTTCTCTGAGCAAGGAGTAGGTCTTGTCTATTACATATTGGGTTTATGGAACGGTATCTGAGCTAATTTGAAACCCTTGTTTTATGTATCACCCCACCTCACCTTTCCCGTTAAGCAGCCATAGTGTGTTTTCTGCATGTGTGACTCTGTTCTGTTTTGTAATTCAGTTCAAGTGTAACGGTTTTTACATTCCCTCTATAAGTGATACCTTATGAGAAGTGTCCTTTTCTGTGTGACTTATTTCACTTAGAATCGTCGTACCTAAATCCACTTATCATGCTGCTACTAGCCTTAAGACATTGATTTCATGGCTGAGTGATATTCCATTGTACATAAGGACCACAACTTCTTTATCCATTTTTCTCTTTCCTGGGATATTGAAGGTGGAATGAAGTGGAGGTCCTTGTCAACAGAGCAGCCCTAAACTTTGGGGTGCTTGTGTCTTGCTGATTTTTCATTTTCCCAATTTATACCCCCATGAGTGGAAGTGCCCTATGCTCTCTAAGCTTTGCTTTTTAGACGTTTCAGGACTCACCGTACACTTCTCCAGAGTGGCTGTTGACAATTTACATCCCGCCCATCAGTGTAGCAAGGCTCCCATTTCTCCATGGCCTGTCCTGCATTTCTGGTTTTGCCACTTTTTTCAGCATGGCCCTTTTGACCGATGGGAAGCGAGACTTCTTTGTAGCGCTGATTTGCCTTTCCAGGTTGCTTGGTTGGCCAAAAAGGGCGTATGCGTTTTTTCCTGAATATATTCAGGAAAAAACGCATACGCCCTTTTTGGCCAAGGGCATCATTGTCAACGTTTTGCCGCTTTTCATGTGCTTTAAAGGCGATTCGAATCTACCTCCTGAAATCTGTTTCCTGCAATTCTGCCTTGATTTCAAATCCTCTTCTTTGCCTTCCCTCAATATATTTGTGGACGAGAGGTATCATTTATAACTCTGCAGGTTTGTGAATTGCAGTGCCCTGAACCTCCATTTTACAACTCGCGTTTTTGGGAGATGGCCGCAAAAGCTCAGGATGGCTTCAGGCCCTGTTCTGGTTCCGGGGGGCAGGCTGAGCCTGTGGTTAATTCTTCTTCCTGATGGGAAAATAGAGTGACCTGTGCCTGTCCCAACACCAAGAGCTAGTCTCTCATTGGTTCCACGTCTTCCCGTTCATCCTCAGGACAAATTGCAACCTGTACGGAACAGGAGGTTAAAGGTGCTGATGCTCCAAGGAGGGAGATTGCTAGTAAAGTGGCTGGAATGGCGAACCCGAGCACAAGGAGATGAGAAATGAGGTGCGTTTTAGAAACCTTTCCCCATCACACGGTGTACCATCTTCTGGGTTTCTCATGCATGTTTTCGATGTAGGAAGATGCCCTTGAACCTGGAGATTTGGGACCCATGCGATGGGTACCACGCAGTATTACTTGAAAGGGTCTGCGTTTGCTCACCCAACCTCACCAAACCTCTCAGCCTCAAGAGTGTCCACCCTTATGTCTCATCCAGCTGTGGGTCTAGATATGGTCAATCCAGGTTGGGTCATAGCCCCTGAACGCATTGTGTAAGAATTTCGCTCTCTTTCACTGTCTTTGTTTCATGGGTTTGAAAAAGTAATTTATTCTTATAATGGGGTTTAGCTGCTTTTCACTGCTGTGTTTATGCCGCTTTACACCCACTTGACACACTAACAGAGAGATATGAATACATAGGTTTTAAGATTATTTCTAGTCAGATATATTCTTGTGCGGTGAATAGGGCGTGTTGAGTCCAGTTCTCTGAGCAAGGAGTAGGTCTTGTCTATTACATATTGGGTTTATGGAACGGTATCTGAGCTAATTTGAAACCCTTGTTTTATGTATCACCCCACCTCACCTTTCCCGTGAAGCAGCCATAGTGTGTTTTCTGCATGTGTGACTCTGTTCTGTTTTGTAATTCAGTTCAAGTGTAACGGTTTTTACATTCCCTCTATCAGTGATACCTTATGAGAAGTGTCCTTTTCTGTGTGACTTATTTCACTTAGAATCGTCGTACCTAAATCCACTTATCATGCTGCTACTAGCCTTAAGACATTGATTTCATGGCTGAGTGATATTCCATTGTACATAAGGACCACAACTTCTTTATCCATTTTTCTCTTTCCTGGGATATTGAAGGTGGAATGAAGTGGAGGTCCTTGTCAACAGAGCAGCCCTAAACTTTGGGGTGCTTGTGTCTTGCTGATTTTTCATTTTCCCAATTTATACCCCCATGAGTGGAAGTGCCCTATGCTCTCTAAGCTTTGCTTTTTAGACGTTTCAGGACTCACCGTACACTTCTCCAGAGTGGCTGTTGACAATTTACATCCCGCCCATCAGTGTAGCAAGGCTCCCATTTCTCCATGGCCTGTCCTGCATTTCTGGTTTTGCCACTTTTTTCAGCATGGCCCTTTTGACCGATGGGAAGCGAGACTTCTTTGTAGCGCTGATTTGCCTTTCCAGGTTGCTTGGTTGGCCAAAAAGGGCGTATGCGTTTTTTCCTGAATATATTCAGGAAAAAACGCATACGCCCTTTTTGGCCAAGGGCATCATTGTCAACGTTTTGCCGCTTTTCATGTGCTTTAAAGGCGATTCGAATCTACCTCCTGAAATCTGTTTCCTGCAATTCTGCCTTGATTTCAAATCCTCTTCTTTGCCTTCCCTCAATATATTTGTGGACGAGAGGTATCATTTATAACTCTGCAGGTTTGTGAATTGCAGTGCCCTGAACCTCCATTTTACAACTCGCGTTTTTGGGAGATGGCCGCAAAAGCTCAGGATGGCTTCAGGCCCTGTTCTGGTTCCGGGGGGCAGGCTGAGCCTGTGGTTAATTCTTCTTCCTGATGGGAAAATAGAGTGACCTGTGCCTGTCCCAACACCAAGAGCTAGTCTCTCATTGGTTCCACGTCTTCCCGTTCATCCTCAGGACAAATTGCAACCTGTACGGAACAGGAGGTTAAAGGTGCTGATGCTCCAAGGAGGGAGATTGCTAGTAAAGTGGCTGGAATGGCGAACCCGAGCACAAGGAGATGAGAAATGAGGTGCGTTTTAGAAACCTTTCCCCATCACACGGTGTACCATCTTCTGGGTTTCTCATGCATGTTTTCGATGTAGGAAGATGCCCTTGAACCTGGAGATTTGGGACCCATGCGATGGGTACCACGCAGTATTACTTTAAAGGGTCTGCGTTTGCTCACCCAACCTCACCAAACCTCTCAGCCTCAAGAGTGTCCACCCTTATGTCTCATCCAGCTGTGGGTCTAGATATGGTCAATCCAGGTTGGATCATAGCCCCTGAACGCATTGTGTAAGAATTTCACTCTCTTTCACTGTCTTTGTTTCATGGGTTTGAAAAAGTAATTTATTCTTATAATGGGGTTTAGCTGCTTTTCACTGCTGTGTTTATGCCGCTTTACACCCACTTGACACACTAACAGAGAGATATGAATACATAGGTTTTAAGATTATTTCTAGTCAGATATATTCTTGTGCGGTGAATAGGGCGTGTTGAGTCCAGTTCTCTGAGCAAGGAGTAGGTCTTGTCTATTACATATTGGGTTTATGGAACGGTATCTGAGCTAATTTGAAACCCTTGTTTTATGTATCACCCCACCTCACCTTTCCCGTTAAGCAGCCATAGTGTGTTTTCTGCATGTGTGACTCCGTTCTGTTTTGTAATTCAGTTCAAGTGTAACGGTTTTTACATTCCCTCTATCACTGATACCTTATGAGAAGTGTCCTTTTCTGTGTAACTTACTTCACTTAGAATCGTCGTACCTAAATCCACTCATCATGCTGCTACTAGCCTTATGACATTGATTTCATGGCTGAGTGATATTCCTTTGTACATAAGGACCACAACTCTTTTATCCATTTTTCTCTTTCCTGGCATATTTAAGGTAGAATGAAGTGGAGGTCCTTGTCAACAGAGCAACCATAAACTTTGGGGTGCTTGTGTCTTGCTGATTTTTCATTTTCCCAATTTATACCCCCATGAGTGGAAGTGCCCTATGCTCTCTAAGCTGTGTTTTTTAGATGTTTCAGGACACACCGTACTCTTCTCCAGAGTGGCTGTTGGCAATTTACATCCCGCCCATCAGTGTAGCAAGGCTCCCATTTCTCCATGGCCTGTCCTGCATTTCTGGTTTTGACACTTTTTTCAGCATGGCCCTTTTAACCGATGGGAAGCGAGACTTCTTTGTAGCGCTGATTTGCCTTTCCAGGTTGCTTGGTTGGCCAAAAAGGGCGTATGCGTTTTTTCCTGAATATATTCAGGAAAAAACGCATACGCCCTTTTTGGCCAAGGGCATCATTGTCAAAGTTTTTCCGCTTTTCATGTGCTTTAAAGGCGATTCGAATCTACCTCCTGAAATATGTTTCCTGCAATTCTGCCTTGATTTCAAATCCTCTTCTTTGCCTTCCCTCAATATATTTGTGGACGAGAGTTATCATTTATAAGTCTGCAGGTTTGTGAAATGCAGTGCCCTGAACCTCCATTTTACAACTCGCTTTTTAGGGAGCTGGCCGCAATAGCGCAGGATGGCTTCATGCCCTGTTCTTGTTCCGGGTGGCAGGCTGAGCCTGTGGTTAATTCTTCTTCCTGATGGGAAAATAGAGTGACCTGTGCCTGTCCCAACACCAAGAGCTAGTCTCTCATTGGTTCCACGTCTTCCCGTTCACACTCAGGACAAATTGCAACCTGTACGGAACAGGAGGTTAAAGGTGCTGATGCTCCAAGGAGGGAGATTGCTAGTAAAGCGGCTGGAATACCGAACCCGGGCACAAGGAGATGAGAAATGAGGTGCGTTTTAGAAACCTTTCCCCATCACACGGTGTACCATCTTCTGGGTTTCTCATGCATGTTTTCGATGTAGGAAGATGCCCTTGAACCTGGAGATTTGGGACCCATGCGATGGGTACCACGCAGTATTACTTTAAAGGGTCTGCGTTTGCTCACCCAACCTCACCAAACCTCTCAGCCCCAAGAGTGTCCACCCTTATGTCTCATCCAGCTGTGGGTCTAGATATGGTCAATCCAGGTTGCATCACAGCCCCTGAACGCATTGTGTAAGAATTTCGCTCTCTTTCACTGTCTTTGTTTCATGGGTTTTTCAAAGTAATTTATTTTTATAATGGGGTTTAGCTGCTTTTCACTGCTGTGTTTATGCCGCTTTACACCCACTTGACACACAAAAAGAGAGATATGAATACATAGGTTTTAAGATTATTACTAGTCAGATATATTCTTGTGCGGTGAATAGGGCGTGTTGAGTCCAGTTCTCTGAGCAAGGAGTAGGTCTTGTCTATTACATATTGGGTTTATGGAACGGTATCTGAGCTAATTTGAAACCCTTGTTTTATGTATCACCCCACCTCACCTTTCCCGTTAAGCAGCCATAGTGTGTTTTCTGCATGTGTGACTCCGTTCTGTTTTGTAATTCAGTTCAAGTGTAACGGTTTTTACATTCCCTCTATCACTGATACCTTATGAGAAGTGTCCTTTTCTGTGTAACTTACTTCACTTAGAATCGTCGTACCTAAATCCACTCATCATGCTGCTACTAGCCTTATGACATTGATTTCATGGCTGAGTGATATTCCTTTGTACATAAGGACCACAACTCTTTTATCCATTTTTCTCTTTCCTGGCATATTTAAGGTAGAATGAAGTGGAGGTCCTTGTCAACAGAGCAACCCTAAACTTTGGGGTGCTTGTGTCTTGCTGATTTTTCATTTTCCCAATTTATACCCCCATGAGTGGAAGTGCCCTATGCTCTCTAAGCTGTGTTTTTTAGATGTTTCAGGACACACCGTACTCTTCTCCAGAGTGGCTGTTGGCAATTTACATCCCGCCCATCAGTGTAGCAAGGCTCCCATTTCTCCATGGCCTGTCCTGCATTTCTGGTTTTGACTCTTTTTTCAGCATGGCCCTTTTGACCGATGGGAAGCGAGACTTCTTTGTAGCGCTGATTTGCCTTTCCAGGTTGCTTGGTTGGCCAAAAAGGGCGTATGCGTTTTTTCCTGAATATATTCAGGAAAAAACGCATACGCCCTTTTTGGCCAAGGGCATCATTGTCAACGTTTTGCTGCTTTTCATGTGCTTTAAAGGCGATTCGAATCTACCTCCTGAAATCTGTTTCCTGCAATTCTGCCTTGATTTCAAATCCTCTTCTTTGCCTTCCCTCAATATATTTGTGGACGAGAGTTATCATTTATAACTCTGCAGGTTTGTGAATTGCAGTGCCCTGAACCTCCATTTTACAACTCGCGTTTTTGGGAGAATGCCACAAAAGCGCAGGATGGCTTCAGGCCCTGTTCTGGTTCCGGGGGGCAGGCTGAGCCTGTGGTTAATTCTTCTTCCTGATGGGAAAATAGAGTGACCTGTGCCTGTCCCAACACCAAGAGCTAGTCTCTCATTGGTTCCACGTCTTCCCGTTCATCCTCAGGACAAATTGCAACCTGTACGGAACAGGAGGTTAAAGGTGATGATGCTCCAAGGAGGGAGATTGCTAGTAAAGTGGCTGGAATGGCGAACCCGGGCACAGGCAGATGAGAAATGAGGTGCGTTTTAGAAACCTTTCCCCATCACACGGTGTACCATCTTCTGGGTATCTCATGCATGTTTACGATGTAGGAAGATGCCCTTGAACCTGGAGATTTGGGACCCATGCGATGGGTACCACGCAGTATTACTTTAAAGGGTCTGCGTTTGCTCACCCAACCTCACCAAACCTCTCAGCCGCAACAGTGTCCACCCTTATGTCTCATCCAGCTGTGGGTCTAGATATGGTCAATCCAGGTTGCATCACAGCCCCTGAACGCATTGTGTAAGAATTTCTCTCTCTTTCACTGTCTTTGTTTCATGGGTTTTTCAAAGTAATTTATTTTTATAATGGGGTTTAGCTGCTTTTCACTGCTGTGTTTATGCCGCTTTTTACCCACTTGACACACTAACAGAGAGATATCAATACATAGGTTTTAAGATTATTACTAGTCAGATATATTCTTGTGTGGTGAATAGGGCGTGTTGAGTCCAGTTCTCTGAGCAAGGAGTAGGTCTTGTCTATTACATATTGGGTTTATGGAACGGTATCTGAGCTAATTTGAAACCCTTGTTTTATGTATCACCCCACCTCACCTTTCCCGTTAAGCAGCCATAGTGTGTTTTCTGCATGTGTGACTCTGTTCTGTTTTGTAATTCAGTTCAAGTGTAACGGTTTTTACATTCCCTCTATCAGTGATACCTTATGAGAAGTGTCCTTTTCTGTGTGACTTATTTCACTTAGAATCGTCATACCTAAATCCACTCATCATGCTGCTACTAGCCTTATGACATTGATTTCACGGCTGAGTGATATTCCATTGTACATAAGGACCACAACTTCTTTATCCATTTTTCTCTTTCCTGGGATATTGAAGGTGGAATGAAGTGGAGGTCCTTGTCAACAGAGCAGCCCTAAACTTTGGGGTGCTTGTGTCTTGCTGATTTTTAATTTTCCCAATTTATAACCCCATGAGTGGAAGTGCCGTATGCTCTCGAAGCTTTGTTTTTTAGATGTTTCAGGACTCACCGTACGCTTCTCCAGAGTGGCTGTTGGCAATTTACATCCCGCCCATCAGTGTAGCAAGGCTCCCATTTCTCCATGGCCTGTCCTGCATTTCTGGTTTTGACACTTTTTTCAGCATGGCCTTTTTAACCGATGGGAAGCGAGACATCTTTGTAGCGCTGATTTGCCTTTCCAGGTTGCTTCGTTGGCCAAAAAGGGCGTATGCGTTTTTTCCTGAATATATTCAGGAAAAAACGCATACGCCCTTTTTGGCCAAGGGCATCATTGTCAACATTTTGCCGCTTTTCATGTGCTTTAAAGGCGATTCGAATCTACCTCCTGAAATCTGTTTCCTGCAATTCTGCCTTGATTTCAAATCCTCTTCTTTGCCTTCCCTCAATATATTTGTGGACGAGAGTTATCATTTATAAGTCTGCAGGTTTGTGAATTGCAGTGCCCTGAACCTCCATTTTACAACTCGATTTTTAGGGAGCTGGCCGCAATAGCGCAGGATGGCTTCAGGCCCTGTTCTGGTTCCGGTGGCAGGCTGAGCCTGTGGTTAATTCTTCTTCCTGATGGGAAAATAGAGTGACCTGTGCCTTTCCCAACACCAAGAGCTAGTCTCTCATTGGTTCCACGTCTTCCTGTTCATCCTCAGGACAAATTGCAACCTGTACGGAACAGGAGGTTAAAGGTGCTGATGCTCCAAGGAGGGAGATTGCTAGTAAAGTGGCTGGAATAGCGAACCCGGGCACAAGGAGATGAGAAATGAGGTGCGTTTTAGAAACCTTTCCACATCACACGGTGTACCATCTTCTGGGTTTCTCATGCATGTTTTCGATGTAGGAAGATGCCCTTGAACCTGGAGATTTGGGACCCATGCGATGGGTACCATGCAGTATTACTTTAAAGGGTCTGCGTTTGGTCACCCAACCCCACCAAACCTCTCAGCCCCAAGAGTGTCCACCCTTATGTCTCATCCAGCTGTGGGTCTAGATATGGTCAATCCAGGTTGCATCACAGCCCGTGAACGCATTGTGTAAGAATTTCTATCTCTTTCACTGTCTTTGTTTCATGGGTTTTTCAAAGTAATTTATTTTTATAATGGGGTTTAGCTGCTTTTCACTGCTGTGTTTATGCCGCTTTACACCCACTTGACACACTAACAGAGAGATATCAATACATAGGTTTTAAGATTATTACTAGTCAGATATATTCTTGTGCGGTGAATAGGGCGTGTTGAGTCCAGTTCTCTGAGCAAGGAGTAGGTCTTGTCTATTACATATTGGTTTTATGGAACGGTATCTGAGCTAATTTGAAACCCTTGTTTTATGTATCACCCCACCTCACCTTTCCCGTGAAGCAGCCATAGTGTGTTTTCTGCATGTGTGACTCTGTTCTGTTTTGTAATTCAGTTCAAGTGTAACGGTTTTTACATTCCCTCTATCAGTGATACCTTATGAGAAGTGTCCTTTTCTGTGTGACTTATTTCACTTAGAATCGTCGTACCTAAATCCACTCATCATGCTGCTACTAGCCTTATGACATTGATTTCATGGCTGAGTGATATTCCATTGTACATAAGGACCACAACTTCTTTATCCATTTTTCTCTTTCCTGGGATATTGAAGGTGGAATGAAGTGGAGGTCCTTGTCAACAGAGCAGCCCTAAACTTTGGGGTGCTTGTGTCTTGCTGATTTTTCATTTTCCCAATTTATACCCCCATGAGTGGAAGTGCCCTATGCTCTCTAAGCTTTGTTTTTTAGATGTTTCAGGACACACCGTACTCTTCTCCAGAGTGGCTGTTGGCAATTTACATCCCGCCCATCAGTGTAGCAAGGCTCTCATTTCTCCATGGCCTGTCCTGCATTTCTGGTTTTGACACTTTTTTCAGCATGGCCCTTTTAACCGATGGGAAGCGAGACTTCTTTGTAGCGCTGATTTGCCTTTCCAGGTTGCTTGGTTGGCCAAAAAGGGCGTATGCGTTTTTTCCTGAATATATTCAGGAAAAAACGCATACGCCCTTTTTGGCCAAGGGCATCATTGTCAACGTTTTGCCGCTTTTCATGTGCTTTAAAGGTGATTCGAATCTACCTCCTGAAATCTGTTTCCTGCAATTCTGCCTTGATTTCAAATCCTCTTCTTTGCCTTCCCTCAATATATTTGTGGACGAGAGTTATCATTTATAAGTCTGCAGGTTTGTGAATTGCAGTGCCCTGAACCTCCATTTTACAACTCGCTTTTTAGGGAGCTGGCCGCAATAGCGCAGGATGGCTTCAGGCCCTGTTCTCGTTCCGGGTGGCAGGCTGAGCCTGTGGTTAATTCTTCTTCCTGATGGGAAAATAGAGTGACCTGTGCCTGTCCCAACACCAAGAGCTAGTCTCTCATTGGTTCCACGTCTTCCCGTTCACCCTCAGGACAAATTGCAACCTGTACGGAACAGGAGGTTAAAGGTGCTGATGCTCCAAGTAGGGAGATTGCTAGTAAAGCGGCTGGAATACCGAACCCGGGCACAAGGAGATGAGAAATGAGGTGCGTTTTAGAAACCTTTCCCCATCACACGGTGTACCATCTTCTGGGTTTCTCATGCATGTTTTCGATGTAGGAAGATGCCCTTGAACCTGGAGATTTGGGACCCATGCGATGGGTACCACGCAGTATTACTTTAAAGGGTCTGCATTTGCTCACCCAACCTCACCAAAACTCTCAGCCCCAAGAGTGTCCACCCTTATGTCTCATCCAGCTGTGGGTCTAGATATGGTCAATCCAGGTTGCATCACAGCCCCTGAACGCATTGTGTAAGAATTTCTCTCTCTTTCACTGTCTTTGTTTCATGGGTTTTTCAAAGTAATTTATTTTTATAATGGGGTTTAGCTGCTTTTCACTGCTGTGTTTATGCCGCTTTTTACCCACTTGACACACAAACAGAGAGATATCAATACATAGGTTTTAAGATTATTACTAGTCAGATATATTCTTGTGCGGTGAATAGGGCGTGTTGAGTCCAGTTCTCTGAGCAAGGAGTAGGTCTTGTCTATTACATATTGGGTTTATGGAACGGAATCTGAGCTAATTTGAAACCCTTGTTTTATGTATCACCCCACCGCACCTTTCCCGTTAAGCAATCCTAGTGTGTTTTCTGCATGTGTGACTCTGTTCTGTTTTGTAATTCAGTTCAAGTGTAACGGTTTTTACATTCCCTCTATAAGTGATACCTTATGAGAAGTGTCCTTTTCTGTGTGACTTATTTCACTTAGAGTCGTCGTACCTAAATCCACTCATCATGCTGCTACTAGCCTTATGACATTGATTTCACGGCTGAGTGATATTCCATTGTACATAAGGACCACAACTTCTTTATCCATTTTTCTCTTTCCTGGGATATTGAAGGTGGAATGAAGTGGAGGTCCTTGTCAACAGAGCAGCCCTAAACTTTAGGGTGCTTGTGTCTTGCTGATTTTTCATTTTCCCAATTTATACCCCCATGAGTGGAAGTGCCCTATGCTCTCTAAGCTTTGCTTTTTAGAC
Organism: Balaenoptera borealis; assembly: GCF_965194805.1. Taxonomy (NCBI): domain Eukaryota; kingdom Metazoa; phylum Chordata; class Mammalia; order Artiodactyla; family Balaenopteridae; genus Balaenoptera; species Balaenoptera borealis. The sequence goes on along the minus strand of NW_028123954.1, from coordinate 1,227,381 downwards.
GTTTCAGGACTCACCGTACACTTCTCCAGAGTGGCTGTTGACAATTTACATCCTGCCCATCAGTGTAGCAAGGCTCCCATTTTTCCATGGCCTGTCCTGCATTTCTGGTTTTGACACTTTTTTCAGCATGGCCCTTTTGACCGATGGGAAGCGAGACATCTTTGTAGCGCTGATTTGCCTTTCCAGGTTGCTTGGTTGGCCAAAAAGGGCGTATGCGTTTTTTCCTGAATATATTCAGGAAAAAACGCATACGCCCTTTTTGGCCAAGGGCATCATTGTCAACGTTTTGCCGCTTTTCATGTGCTTTAAAGGCGATTCGAATCTACCTCCTGAAATCTGTTTCCTGCAATTCTGCCTTGATTTCAAATCCTCTTCTTTGCCTTCCCTCAATATATTTGTGGATGAGAGTTACCATTTATAAGTCTGCAGGTTTGTGAATTGCAGTGCCCTGAACCTCCATTTTACAACTCGCTTTTTAGGGAGCTGGCCGCAAAAGCGCAGGATGGCTTCAGGCCCAGTTCTGGTTCCGGGGGGCAGGCTGAGCCTGTGGTTAATTCTTCTTCCTGATGGGAAAATAGAGTGACCTGTGCCTGTCCCAACACCAAGAGCTAGTCTTTCATTGGTTCCACGTCTTCCCGTTCATCCTCAGTACAAATTGCAACCTGTACGGAACAGGAGGTTAAAGGTGCTGATGCTCCAAGGAGGGAGATTGCTAGTAAAGTGGCTGGAATGGCGAACCCGGGCACAAGCAGATGAGAAATGAGGTGCGTTTTAGAAACCTTTCCCCATCACACGGTGTACCATCTTCTCGGTATCTCATGCATGTTTTCGATGTAGGAAGATGCCCTTGAACCTGGAGATTTGGGACCCATGCGATGGGTACCACGCAGTATTATTTAAAGGGTCTGCGTTTGCTCACCCAACCTCACCAAACCTCTCAGCCGCAACAGTGTCCACCCTTAGGTCTCATCCAGCTGTGGGTCTAGATATGGTCAATCCAGGTTGCATCACAGCCCCTGAACGCATTGTGTAAGAATTTCTCTCACTTTCACTGTCTTTGTTTCATGGGTTTTTCAAAGTAATTTACTTTTATAATGGGGTTTAGCTGCTTTTCACTGCTGTGTTTATGCCGCTTTTTACCCACTTGACCCACTAACAGAGAGATATCAATACATAGGTTTTAAGATTATTACTAGTCAGATATATTCTTGTGCGGTGAATAGGGCGTGTTGAGTCCAGTTCTCTGAGCAAGGAGTAGGTCTAGTCTATTACATATTGGTTTTATGGAACGGTATCTGAGCTAATTTGAAACCCTTGTTTTATGTATCACCCGACCGCACCTTTCCCGTTAAGCAGCCATAGTGTGTTTTCTGCATGTGTGACTCTGTTCTGTTTTGTAATTCAGTTCAAGTGTAACGGTTTTTACATTCCCTCTATCAGTGATACCTTATGAGAAGTGTCCTTTTCTGTGTGACTTATTTCACTTAGAATCGTCGTACCTAAATTCCCTCATCATGCTGCTACTAGCCTTATGACATTGATTTCATGGCTGAATGATATTCCATTGTACATAAGGACCACAACTTCTTTATCCATTTTTCTCTTTCCTGGGATATTGAAGGTGGAATGAAGTGGAGGTCCTTGTCAACAGAGCAGCCCTAAACTTTGGGGTGCTTGTGTCTTGCTGATTTTTCATTTTCCCAATTTATACCCCCATGAGTGGAAGTGCCCTATGCTCTCTAAGCTTTGCTTTTTAGACGTTTCAGGACTCACCGTACACTTCTCCAGAGTGGCTGTTGACAATTTACATCCTGCCCATCAGTGTAGCAAGGCTCCCATTTTTCCATGGCCTGTCCTGCATTTCTGGTTTTGACACTTTTTTCAGCATGGCCCTTTTGACCGATGGGAAGCGAGACATCTTTGTAGCGCTGATTTGCCTTTCCAGGTTGCTTGGTTGGCCAAAAAGGGCGTATGCGTTTTTTCCTGAATATATTCAGGAAAAAACGCATACGCCCTTTTTGGCCAAGGGCATCATTGTCAACGTTTTGCCGCTTTTCATGTGCTTTAAAGGCGATTCGAATCTACCTCCTGAAATCTGTTTCCTGCAATTCTGCCTTGATTTCAAATCCTCTTCTTTGCCTTCCCTCAATATATTTGTGGACGAGAGTTATCATTTATAACTCTGCAGGTTTGTGAATTGCAGTGCCCTGAACCTCCATTTTACAACTCGCGTTTTTGGGAGATGGCCGCAAAAGCGCAGGATGGCTTCAGGCCCTGTTCTTGTTCCGGGGGGCAGGCTGAGCCTGTGGTTAATTCTTCTTCCTGATGGGAAAATAGAGTGACCTGTGCCTGTCCCAACAGCAAGAGATAGTCTCTCATTGGTTTCACGTCTTCCCGTTCATCCTCAGGACAAATTGCAACCTGTACGGAACAGGAGGTTAAAGGTGATGATGCTCCAAGGAGGGAGATTGCTAGTAAAGTGGCTGGAATGGCGAACCCGAGCACAAGGAGATGAGAAATGAATTGCGTTTTAGAAACCTTTCCCCATCACACGGTGTACCATCTTCTGGGTTTCTCATGCATGTTTCTGATGTAGGAAGATGCCCTTGAACCTGGAGATTTGGGACCCATGCGATGGGTACCACGCAATATTACTTTAAAGGGGCTGCGTTTGCTCACCCAACCTCACCAAACCTCTCAGCCGCAACAGTGTCCACCCTTATGTCTCATCCAGCTGTGGGTCTAGATATGGTCAATCCAGGTTGCATCACAGCCCCTGAACGCATTGTGTAAGAATTTCGCTCTCTTTCACTGTCTTTGTTTCATGGGTTTTTCAAAGTAATTTATTTTTATAATGGGGTTTAGCTGCTTTTCACTGCTGTGTTTATGCCGCTTTACACCCACTTGACACACTAACAGAGAGATATCAATACATAGGTTTTAAGATTATTACTAGTCAGATATATTCTTGTGCGGTGAATAGGGCGTGTTGAGTCCAGTTCTCTGAGCAAGGAGTAGGTCTTGTCTATTACATATTGGGTTTATGGAACGGTATCTGAGCTAATTTGAAACCCTTGTTTTATGTATCACCCCACCTCACCTTTCCCGTTAAGCAGCCATAGTGTGTTTTCTGCATGTGTGACTCTGTTCTGTTTTGTAATACAGTTCAAGTGTAACGGTTTTTACATTCCCTCTATAAGTGATACCTTATGAGAAGTGTCCTTTTCTGTGTGACTTATTTCACTTAGAATCGTCGTACCTAAATCCACTCATCATGCTGCTACTAGCCTTATGACATTGATTTCATGGCTGAGTGATATTCCATTGTACATAAGGACCACAACTTCTTTATCCATTTTTCTCTTTCCTGGGATATTGAAGGTGGAATGAAGTGGAGGTCCTTGTCAACAGAGCAGCCCTAAACTTTGGGGTGCTTGTGTCTTGCTGATTTTTAATTTTCCCAATTTATACCCCCATGAGTGGAAGTGCCCTATGCTCTCTAAGCTTTGCTTTTTAGACGTTTCAGGACTCACCGTACGCTTCTCCAGAGTGGCTGTTGACAATTTACATCCCGCCCATCAGTGTAGCAAGGCTCCCATTTCTCCATGGCCTGTCCTGCATTTCTGGTTTTGAGACTTTTTTCAGCATGGCCCTTTTGACCGATGGGAAGCGAGACATCTTTGTAGCGCTGATTTGCCTTTCCAGGTTGCTTGGTTGGCCAAAAAGGGCGTATGCGTTTTTTCCTGAATATATTCAGGAAAAAACGCATACGCCCTTTTTGGCCAAGGGCATCATTGTCAACGTTTTTCCGCTTTTCATGTGCTTTAAAGGCGATTCGAATCTACGTCCTGAAATCTGTTTCCTGCAATTCTGCCTTGATTTCAAATCCTCTTCTTTGCCTTCCCTCAATATATTTGTGGACGAGAGTTATCATTTATAAGTCTGCAGGTTTGTGAATTGCAGTGCCCTGAACCTCCATTTTACAACTCGCTTTTTAGGGAGCTGGCCGCAAAAGCGCAGGATGGCTTCAGGCCCTGTTCTGGTTCCGGGGGGCAGGATGAACCTGTGGTTAATTCTTCTTCCTGATGGGAAAATAGAGTGACCTGTGCCTGTGCCAACACCAAGAGCTAGTCTCTCATTGGTTCCACGTCTTCCCGTTCACCCTCAGGACAAATTGCAACCTGTACGGAACAGGAGGTTAAAGGTGCTGATGCTCCAAGGAGGGAGATTGCTAGTAAAGCGGCTGGAATACCGAACCCGGGCGCAAGGAGATGAGAAATGAGGTGCGTTTTAGAAACCTTTCCCCATCACACGGTGTACCATCTTCTGCGTTTCTCATGCATGTTTTCGATGTAGGAAGATGCCCTTGAACCTGGAGATTTGGGACCCATGCGATGGGTACCACGCAGTATTAGTTGAAAGGGTCTGCGTTTGCTCACCCAACCTCACCAAACCTCTCAGCCCCAAGAGTGTCCACCCTTATGTCTCATCCAGCTGTGGGTCTAGATATGGTCAATCCAGGTTGGATCACAGCCCCTGAACGCATTGTGTAAGAATTTCGCTCTATTTCACTGACTTTGTTTCATGGGTTTTTCAAAGAAATTTATTTTTATAATGGGGTTTAAGCTGCTTTTCACTGCTGTGTTTATGCCGCTTTACACCCACTTGACACACTAACAGAGAGATATCAATACATAGGTTTTAAGATTATTACTAGTCAGATATATTCTTGTGCGGTGAATAGGGCGTGTTGAGTCCAGTTCTCTGAGCAAGGAGTAGGTCTTGTCTATTACATATTGGGTTTATGGAACGGTATCTGAGCTAATTTGAAACCCTTGTTTTATGTATCACCCCACCTCACCTTTCCCGTTAAGCAGCCATAGTGTGTTTTCTGCATGTGTGACTCTGTTCTGTTTTGTAATTCAGTTCAAGTGTAACGGTTTTTACATTCCCTCTATAAGTGATACCTTATGAGAAGTGTCCTTTTCTGTGTGACTTATTTCACTTAGAATCGTCGTACCTAAATCCACTTATCATGCTGCTACTAGCCTTAAGACATTGATTTCATGGCTGAGTGATATTCCATTGTACATAAGGACCACAACTTCTTTATCCATTTTTCTCTTTCCTGGGATATTGAAGGTGGAATGAAGTGGAGGTCCTTGTCAACAGAGCAGCCCTAAACTTTGGGGTGCTTGTGTCTTGCTGATTTTTCATTTTCCCAATTTATACCCCCATGAGTGGAAGTGCCCTATGCTCTCTAAGCTTTGCTTTTTAGACGTTTCAGGACTCACCGTACACTTCTCCAGAGTGGCTGTTGACAATTTACATCCCGCCCATCAGTGTAGCAAGGCTCCCATTTCTCCATGGCCTGTCCTGCATTTCTGGTTTTGCCACTTTTTTCAGCATGGCCCTTTTGACCGATGGGAAGCGAGACTTCTTTGTAGCGCTGATTTGCCTTTCCAGGTTGCTTGGTTGGCCAAAAAGGGCGTATGCGTTTTTTCCTGAATATATTCAGGAAAAAACGCATACGCCCTTTTTGGCCAAGGGCATCATTGTCAACGTTTTGCCGCTTTTCATGTGCTTTAAAGGCGATTCGAATCTACCTCCTGAAATCTGTTTCCTGCAATTCTGCCTTGATTTCAAATCCTCTTCTTTGCCTTCCCTCAATATATTTGTGGACGAGAGGTATCATTTATAACTCTGCAGGTTTGTGAATTGCAGTGCCCTGAACCTCCATTTTACAACTCGCGTTTTTGGGAGATGGCCGCAAAAGCTCAGGATGGCTTCAGGCCCTGTTCTGGTTCCGGGGGGCAGGCTGAGCCTGTGGTTAATTCTTCTTCCTGATGGGAAAATAGAGTGACCTGTGCCTGTGCCAACACCAAGAGCTAGTCTCTCATTGGTTCCACGTCTTCCCGTTCACCCTCAGGACAAATTGCAACCTGTACGGAACAGGAGGTTAAAGGTGCTGATGCTCCAAGGAGGGAGATTGCTAGTAAAGCGGCTGGAATACCGAACCCGGGCGCAAGGAGATGAGAAATGAGGTGCGTTTTAGAAACCTTTCCCCATCACACGGTGTACCATCTTCTGCGTTTCTCATGCATGTTTCTGATGTAGGAAGATGCCCTTGAACCTGGAGATTTGGGACCCATGCGATGGGTACCACGCAATATTACTTTAAAGGGGCTGCGTTTGCTCACCCAACCTCACCAAACCTCTCAGCCGCAACAGTGTCCACCCTTATGTCTCATCCAGCTGTGGGTCTAGATATGGTCAATCCAGGTTGCATCACAGCCCCTGAACGCATTGTGTAAGAATTTCGCTCTCTTTCACTGTCTTTGTTTCATGGGTTTTTCAAAGTAATTTATTTTTATAATGGGGTTTAGCTGCTTTTCACTGCTGTGTTTATGCCGCTTTACACCCACTTGACACACTAACAGAGAGATATCAATACATAGGTTTTAAGATTATTACTAGTCAGATATATTCTTGTGCGGTGAATAGGGCGTGTTGAGTCCAGTTCTCTGAGCAAGGAGTAGGTCTTGTCTATTACATATTGGGTTTATGGAACGGTATCTGAGCTAATTTGAAACCCTTGTTTTATGTATCACCCCACCTCACCTTTCCCGTTAAGCAGCCATAGTGTGTTTTCTGCATGTGTGACTCTGTTCTGTTTTGTAATACAGTTCAAGTGTAACGGTTTTTACATTCCCTCTATAAGTGATACCTTATGAGAAGTGTCCTTTTCTGTGTGACTTATTTCACTTAGAATCGTCGTACCTAAATCCACTCATCATGCTGCTACTAGCCTTATGACATTGATTTCATGGCTGAGTGATATTCCATTGTACATAAGGACCACAACTTCTTTATCCATTTTTCTCTTTCCTGGGATATTGAAGGTGGAATGAAGTGGAGGTCCTTGTCAACAGAGCAGCCCTAAACTTTGGGGTGCTTGTGTCTTGCTGATTTTTAATTTTCCCAATTTATACCCCCATGAGTGGAAGTGCCCTATGCTCTCTAAGCTTTGCTTTTTAGACGTTTCAGGACTCACCGTACGCTTCTCCAGAGTGGCTGTTGACAATTTACATCCCGCCCATCAGTGTAGCAAGGCTCCCATTTCTCCATGGCCTGTCCTGCATTTCTGGTTTTGAGACTTTTTTCAGCATGGCCCTTTTGACCGATGGGAAGCGAGACATCTTTGTAGCGCTGATTTGCCTTTCCAGGTTGCTTGGTTGGCCAAAAAGGGCGTATGCGTTTTTTCCTGAATATATTCAGGAAAAAACGCATACGCCCTTTTTGGCCAAGGGCATCATTGTCAACGTTTTTCCGCTTTTCATGTGCTTTAAAGGCGATTCGAATCTACGTCCTGAAATCTGTTTCCTGCAATTCTGCCTTGATTTCAAATCCTCTTCTTTGCCTTCCCTCAATATATTTGTGGACGAGAGTTATCATTTATAAGTCTGCAGGTTTGTGAATTGCAGTGCCCTGAACCTCCATTTTACAACTCGCTTTTTAGGGAGCTGGCCGCAAAAGCGCAGGATGGCTTCAGGCCCTGTTCTGGTTCCGGGGGGCAGGATGAGCCTGTGGTTAATTCTTCTTCCTGATGGGAAAATAGAGTGACCTGTGCCTGTGCCAACACCAAGAGCTAGTCTCTCATTGGTTCCACGTCTTCCCGTTCACCCTGAGGACAAATTGCAACCTGTACGGAACAGGAGGTTAAAGGTGCTGATGCTCCAAGGAGGGAGATTGCTAGTAAAGCGGCTGGAATACCGAACCCGGGCGCAAGGAGATGAGAAATGAGGTGCGTTTTAGAAACCTTTCCCCATCACACGGTGTACCATCTTCTGCGTTTCTCATGCATGTTTTCGATGTAGGAAGATGCCCTTGAACCTGGAGATTTGGGACCCATGCGATGGGTACCACGCAGTATTAGTTGAAAGGGTCTGCGTTTGCTCACCCAACCTCACCAAACCTCTCAGCCCCAAGAGTGTCCACCCTTATGTCTCATCCAGCTGTGGGTCTAGATATGGTCAATCCAGGTTGGATCACAGCCCCTGAACGCATTGTGTAAGAATTTCGCTCTATTTCACTGACTTTGTTTCATGGGTTTTTCAAAGAAATTTATTTTTATAATGGGGTTTAAGCTGCTTTTCACTGCTGTGTTTATGCCGCTTTACACCCACTTGACACACTAACAGAGAGATATCAATACATAGGTTTTAAGATTATTACTAGTCAGATATATTCTTGTGCGGTGAATAGGGCGTGTTGAGTCCAGTTCTCTGAGCAAGGAGTAGGTCTTGTCTATTACATATTGGGTTTATGGAACGGTATCTGAGCTAATTTGAAACCCTTGTTTTATGTATCACCCCACCTCACCTTTCCCGTTAAGCAGCCATAGTGTGTTTTCTGCATGTGTGACTCTGTTCTGTTTTGTAATTCAGTTCAAGTGTAACGGTTTTTACATTCCCTCTATAAGTGATACCTTATGAGAAGTGTCCTTTTCTGTGTGACTTATTTCACTTAGAATCGTCGTACCTAAATCCACTTATCATGCTGCTACTAGCCTTAAGACATTGATTTCATGGCTGAGTGATATTCCATTGTACATAAGGACCACAACTTCTTTATCCATTTTTCTCTTTCCTGGGATATTGAAGGTGGAATGAAGTGGAGGTCCTTGTCAACAGAGCAGCCCTAAACTTTGGGGTGCTTGTGTCTTGCTGATTTTTCATTTTCCCAATTTATACCCCCATGAGTGGAAGTGCCCTATGCTCTCTAAGCTTTGCTTTTTAGACGTTTCAGGACTCACCGTACACTTCTCCAGAGTGGCTGTTGACAATTTACATCCCGCCCATCAGTGTAGCAAGGCTCCCATTTCTCCATGGCCTGTCCTGCATTTCTGGTTTTGCCACTTTTTTCAGCATGGCCCTTTTGACCGATGGGAAGCGAGACTTCTTTGTAGCGCTGATTTGCCTTTCCAGGTTGCTTGGTTGGCCAAAAAGGGCGTATGCGTTTTTTCCTGAATATATTCAGGAAAAAACGCATACGCCCTTTTTGGCCAAGGGCATCATTGTCAACGTTTTGCCGCTTTTCATGTGCTTTAAAGGCGATTCGAATCTACCTCCTGAAATCTGTTTCCTGCAATTCTGCCTTGATTTCAAATCCTCTTCTTTGCCTTCCCTCAATATATTTGTGGACGAGAGGTATCATTTATAACTCTGCAGGTTTGTGAATTGCAGTGCCCTGAACCTCCATTTTACAACTCGCGTTTTTGGGAGATGGCCGCAAAAGCTCAGGATGGCTTCAGGCCCTGTTCTGGTTCCGGGGGGCAGGCTGAGCCTGTGGTTAATTCTTCTTCCTGATGGGAAAATAGAGTGACCTGTGCCTGTGCCAACACCAAGAGCTAGTCTCTCATTGGTTCCACGTCTTCCCGTTCACCCTCAGGACAAATTGCAACCTGTACGGAACAGGAGGTTAAAGGTGCTGATGCTCCAAGGAGGGAGATTGCTAGTAAAGCGGCTGGAATACCGAACCCGGGCGCAAGGAGATGAGAAATGAGGTGCGTTTTAGAAACCTTTCCCCATCACACGGTGTACCATCTTCTGCGTTTCTCATGCATGTTTTCGATGTAGGAAGATGCCCTTGAACCTGGAGATTTGGGACCCATGCGATGGGTACCACGCAGTATTAGTTGAAAGGGTCTGCGTTTGCTCACCCAACCTCACCAAACCTCTCAGCCCCAAGAGTGTCCACCCTTATGTCTCATCCAGCTGTGGGTCTAGATATGGTCAATCCAGGTTGGATCACAGCCCCTGAACGCATTGTGTAAGAATTTCGCTCTATTTCACTGACTTTGTTTCATGGGTTTTTCAAAGAAATTTATTTTTATAATGGGGTTTAAGCTGCTTTTCACTGCTGTGTTTATGCCGCTTTACACCCACTTGACACACTAACAGAGAGATATCAATACATAGGTTTTAAGATTATTACTAGTCAGATATATTCTTGTGCGGTGAATAGGGCGTGTTGAGTCCAGTTCTCTGAGCAAGGAGTAGGTCTTGTCTATTACATATTGGGTTTATGGAACGGTATCTGAGCTAATTTGAAACCCTTGTTTTATGTATCACCCCACCTCACCTTTCCCGTTAAGCAGCCATAGTGTGTTTTCTGCATGTGTGACTCTGTTCTGTTTTGTAATTCAGTTCAAGTGTAACGGTTTTTACATTCCCTCTATAAGTGATACCTTATGAGAAGTGTCCTTTTCTGTGTGACTTATTTCACTTAGAATCGTCGTACCTAAATCCACTTATCATGCTGCTACTAGCCTTAAGACATTGATTTCATGGCTGAGTGATATTCCATTGTACATAAGGACCACAACTTCTTTATCCATTTTTCTCTTTCCTGGGATATTGAAGGTGGAATGAAGTGGAGGTCCTTGTCAACAGAGCAGCCCTAAACTTTGGGGTGCTTGTGTCTTGCTGATTTTTCATTTTCCCAATTTATACCCCCATGAGTGGAAGTGCCCTATGCTCTCTAAGCTTTGCTTTTTAGACGTTTCAGGACTCACCGTACACTTCTCCAGAGTGGCTGTTGACAATTTACATCCCGCCCATCAGTGTAGCAAGGCTCCCATTTCTCCATGGCCTGTCCTGCATTTCTGGTTTTGCCACTTTTTTCAGCATGGCCCTTTTGACCGATGGGAAGCGAGACTTCTTTGTAGCGCTGATTTGCCTTTCCAGGTTGCTTGGTTGGCCAAAAAGGGCGTATGCGTTTTTTCCTGAATATATTCAGGAAAAAACGCATACGCCCTTTTTGGCCAAGGGCATCATTGTCAACGTTTTGCCGCTTTTCATGTGCTTTAAAGGCGATTCGAATCTACCTCCTGAAATCTGTTTCCTGCAATTCTGCCTTGATTTCAAATCCTCTTCTTTGCCTTCCCTCAATATATTTGTGGACGAGAGGTATCATTTATAACTCTGCAGGTTTGTGAATTGCAGTGCCCTGAACCTCCATTTTACAACTCGCGTTTTTGGGAGATGGCCGCAAAAGCTCAGGATGGCTTCAGGCCCTGTTCTGGTTCCGGGGGGCAGGCTGAGCCTGTGGTTAATTCTTCTTCCTGATGGGAAAATAGAGTGACCTGTGCCTGTCCCAACACCAAGAGCTAGTCTCTCATTGGTTCCACGTCTTCCCGTTCATCCTCAGGACAAATTGCAACCTGTACGGAACAGGAGGTTAAAGGTGCTGATGCTCCAAGGAGGGAGATTGCTAGTAAAGTGGCTGGAATGGCGAACCCGAGCACAAGGAGATGAGAAATGAGGTGCGTTTTAGAAACCTTTCCCCATCACACGGTGTACCATCTTCTGGGTTTCTCATGCATGTTTTCGATGTAGGAAGATGCCCTTGAACCTGGAGATTTGGGACCCATGCGATGGGTACCACGCAGTATTACTTGAAAGGGTCTGCGTTTGCTCACCCAACCTCACCAAACCTCTCAGCCTCAAGAGTGTCCACCCTTATGTCTCATCCAGCTGTGGGTCTAGATATGGTCAATCCAGGTTGGATCATAGCCCCTGAACGCATTGTGTAAGAATTTCGCTCTCTTTCACTGTCTTTGTTTCATGGGTTTGAAAAAGTAATTTATTCTTATAATGGGGTTTAGCTGCTTTTCACTGCTGTGTTTATGCCGCTTTACACCCACTTGACACACTAACAGAGAGATATGAATACATAGGTTTTAAGATTATTTCTAGTCAGATATATTCTTGTGCGGTGAATAGGGCGTGTTGAGTCCAGTTCTCTGAGCAAGGAGTAGGTCTTGTCTATTACATATTGGGTTTATGGAACGGTATCTGAGCTAATTTGAAACCCTTGTTTTATGTATCACCCCACCTCACCTTTCCCGTGAAGCAGCCATAGTGTGTTTTCTGCATGTGTGACTCTGTTCTGTTTTGTAATTCAGTTCAAGTGTAACGGTTTTTACATTCCCTCTATCAGTGATACCTTATGAGAAGTGTCCTTTTCTGTGTGACTTATTTCACTTAGAATCGTCGTACCTAAATCCACTTATCATGCTGCTACTAGCCTTAAGACATTGATTTCATGGCTGAGTGATATTCCATTGTACATAAGGACCACAACTTCTTTATCCATTTTTCTCTTTCCTGGGATATTGAAGGTGGAATGAAGTGGAGGTCCTTGTCAACAGAGCAGCCCTAAACTTTGGGGTGCTTGTGTCTTGCTGATTTTTCATTTTCCCAATTTATACCCCCATGAGTGGAAGTGCCCTATGCTCTCTAAGCTTTGCTTTTTAGACGTTTCAGGACTCACCGTACACTTCTCCAGAGTGGCTGTTGACAATTTACATCCCGCCCATCAGTGTAGCAAGGCTCCCATTTCTCCATGGCCTGTCCTGCATTTCTGGTTTTGCCACTTTTTTCAGCATGGCCCTTTTGACCGATGGGAAGCGAGACTTCTTTGTAGCGCTGATTTGCCTTTCCAGGTTGCTTGGTTGGCCAAAAAGGGCGTATGCGTTTTTTCCTGAATATATTCAGGAAAAAACGCATACGCCCTTTTTGGCCAAGGGCATCATTGTCAACGTTTTGCCGCTTTTCATGTGCTTTAAAGGCGATTCGAATCTACCTCCTGAAATCTGTTTCCTGCAATTCTGCCTTGATTTCAAATCCTCTTCTTTGCCTTCCCTCAATATATTTGTGGACGAGAGGTATCATTTATAACTCTGCAGGTTTGTGAATTGCAGTGCCCTGAACCTCCATTTTACAACTCGCGTTTTTGGGAGATGGCCGCAAAAGCTCAGGATGGCTTCAGGCCCTGTTCTGGTTCCGGGGGGCAGGCTGAGCCTGTGGTTAATTCTTCTTCCTGATGGGAAAATAGAGTGACCTGTGCCTGTCCCAACACCAAGAGCTAGTCTCTCATTGGTTCCACGTCTTCCCGTTCATCCTCAGGACAAATTGCAACCTGTACGGAACAGGAGGTTAAAGGTGCTGATGCTCCAAGGAGGGAGATTGCTAGTAAAGTGGCTGGAATGGCGAACCCGAGCACAAGGAGATGAGAAATGAGGTGCGTTTTAGAAACCTTTCCCCATCACACGGTGTACCATCTTCTGGGTTTCTCATGCATGTTTTCGATGTAGGAAGATGCCCTTGAACCTGGAGATTTGGGACCCATGCGATGGGTACCACGCAGTATTACTTTAAAGGGTCTGCGTTTGCTCACCCAACCTCACCAAACCTCTCAGCCTCAAGAGTGTCCACCCTTATGTCTCATCCAGCTGTGGGTCTAGATATGGTCAATCCAGGTTGGATCATAGCCCCTGAACGCATTGTGTAAGAATTTCACTCTCTTTCACTGTCTTTGTTTCATGGGTTTGAAAAAGTAATTTATTCTTATAATGGGGTTTAGCTGCTTTTCACTGCTGTGTTTATGCCGCTTTACACCCACTTGACACACTAACAGAGAGATATCAATACATAGGTTTTAAGATTATTTCTAGTCAGATATATTCTTGTGCGGTGAATAGGGCGTGTTGAGTCCAGTTCTCTGAGCAAGGAGTAGGTCTTGTCTATTACATATTGGGTTTATGGAACGGTATCTGAGCTAATTTGAAACCCTTGTTTTATGTATCACCCCACCTCACCTTTCCCGTTAAGCAGCCATAGTGTGTTTTCTGCATGTGTGACTCCGTTCTGTTTTGTAATTCAGTTCAAGTGTAACGGTTTTTACATTCCCTCTATCACTGATACCTTATGAGAAGTGTCCTTTTCTGTGTAACTTACTTCACTTAGAATCGTCGTACCTAAATCCACTCATCATGCTGCTACTAGCCTTATGACATTGATTTCATGGCTGAGTGATATTCCTTTGTACATAATGACCACAACTCTTTTATCCATTTTTCTCTTTCCTGGCATATTTAAGGTAGAATGAAGTGGAGGTCCTTGTCAACAGAGCAACCATAAACTTTGGGGTGCTTGTGTCTTGCTGATTTTTCATTTTCCCAATTTATACCCCCATGAGTGGAAGTGCCCTATGCTCTCTAAGCTGTGTTTTTTAGATGTTTCAGGACACACCGTACTCTTCTCCAGAGTGGCTGTTGGCAATTTACATCCCGCCCATCAGTGTAGCAAGGCTCCCATTTCTCCATGGCCTGTCCTGCATTTCTGGTTTTGACACTTTTTTCAGCATGGCCCTTTTAACCGATGGGAAGCGAGACTTCTTTGTAGCGCTGATTTGCCTTTCCAGGTTGCTTGGTTGGCCAAAAAGGGCGTATGCGTTTTTTCCTGAATATATTCAGGAAAAAACGCATACGCCCTTTTTGGCCAAGGGCATCATTGTCAAAGTTTTTCCGCTTTTCATGTGCTTTAAAGGCGATTCGAATCTACCTCCTGAAATATGTTTCCTGCAATTCTGCCTTGATTTCAAATCCTCTTCTTTGCCTTCCCTCAATATATTTGTGGACGAGAGTTATCATTTATAAGTCTGCAGGTTTGTGAAATGCAGTGCCCTGAACCTCCATTTTACAACTCGCTTTTTAGGGAGCTGGCCGCAATAGCGCAGGATGGCTTCAGGCCCTGTTCTTGTTCCGGGTGGCAGGCTGAGCCTGTGGTTAATTCTTCTTCCTGATGGGAAAATAGAGTGACCTGTGCCTGTCCCAACACCAAGAGCTAGTCTCTCATTGGTTCCACGTCTTCCCGTTCACACTCAGGACAAATTGCAACCTGTACGGAACAGGAGGTTAAAGGTGCTGATGCTCCAAGGAGGGAGATTGCTAGTAAAGCGGCTGGAATACCGAACCCGGGCACAAGGAGATGAGAAATGAGGTGCGTTTTAGAAACCTTTCCCCATCACACGGTGTACCATCTTCTGGGTTTCTCATGCATGTTTTCGATGTAGGAAGATGCCCTTGAACCTGGAGATTTGGGACCCATGCGATGGGTACCACGCAGTATTACTTTAAAGGGTCTGCGTTTGCTCACCCAACCTCACCAAACCTCTCAGCCCCAAGAGTGTCCACCCTTATGTCTCATCCAGCTGTGGGTCTAGATATGGTCAATCCAGGTTGCATCACAGCCCCTGAACGCATTGTGTAAGAATTTCTCTCTCTTTCACTGTCTTTGTTTCATGGGTTTTTCAAAGTAATTTATTTTTATAATGGGGTTTAGCTGCTTTTCACTGCTGTGTTTATGCCGCTTTACACCCACTTGACACACAAAAAGAGAGATATGAATACATAGGTTTTAAGATTATTACTAGTCAGATATATTCTTGTGCGGTGAATAGGGCGTGTTGAGTCCAGTTCTCTGAGCAAGGAGTAGGTCTTGTCTATTACATATTGGGTTTATGGAACGGTATCTGAGCTAATTTGAAACCCTTGTTTTATGTATCACCCCACCTCACCTTTCCCGTTAAGCAACCCTAGTGTGTTTTCTGCATGTGTGACTCCGTTCTGTTTTGTAATTCAGTTCAAGTGTAACGGTTTTTACATTCCCTCTATCACTGATACCTTATGAGAAGTGTCCTTTTCTGTGTAACTTACTTCACTTAGAATCGTCGTACCTAAATCCACTCATCATGCTGCTACTAGCCTTATGACATTGATTTCATGGCTGAGTGATATTCCTTTGTACATAAGGACCACAACTCTTTTATCCATTTTTCTCTTTCCTGGCATATTTAAGGTGGAATGAAGTGGAGGTCCTTGTCAACAGAGCAACCCTAAACTTTGGGGTGCTTGTGTCTTGCTGATTTTTCATTTTCCCAATTTATACCCCCATGAGTGGAAGTGCCCTATGCTCTCTAAGCTGTGTTTTTTAGATGTTTCAGGACACACCGTACTCTTCTCCAGTGTGGCTGTTGGCAATTTACATCCCGCCCATCAGTGTAGCAAGGCTCCCATTTCTCCATGGCCTGTCCTGCATTTCTGGTTTTGACACTTTTTTCAGCATGGCCCTTTTAACCGATGGGAAGCGAGACTTCTTTGTAGCGCTGATTTGCCTTTCCAGGTTGCTTGGTTGGCCAAAAAGGGCGTATGCGTTTTTTCCTGAATATATTCAGGAAAAAACGCATACGCCCTTTTTGGCCAAGGGCATCATTGTCAACGTTTTGCCGCTTTTCATGTGCTTTAAGGCGATTCGAATCTACCTCCTGAAATCTGTTTCCTGCAATTCTGCCTTGATTTCAAATCCTCTTCTTTGCCTTCCCTCAATATATTTGAGGACGAGAGTTATCATTTATAACTCTGCAGGTTTGTGAATTGCAGTGCCGTGAACCTCCATTTTACAACTCGCTTTTTTGGGAGCTGGCCGCAAAAGCGCAGGATGGCTTCAGGCCCTGTTCTGGTTCCAGGGGGCAGGCTGATCATGTGGTTAATTCTTCTTCCTGATGGGAAAATAGAGTGACCTCTGCCTGTCCCAACACCAAGAGCTAGTCTCTCATTCGTTCCCCATCTTCCCGTTCATCCTCAGGACAAATTGCAACCTGTACGAAACAAGAGGTTAAAGGTGCTGATGCTCCAAGTAGGGAGATTTCTAGTAGAGCGGTTGGAATGGCGAACCCGGGTACAAGGAGTTGAGAAATGAGGTGCGTTTTAGAAACCTTTCCCCATCACACGGTGTACCATCTTCTGGGTTTCTCATGCATGTTTTCGATGTAGGAAGATGCCCTTGAACCTGGAGATTTGGGACCCATGGGATGGGTACCACGCAGTATTACTTTAAAGGGTCTGCGTTTGCTCACCCAACCTCACCAAACCTCTCAGCCCCAAGAGTGTCCACCCTTATGTCTCATCCAGCTGTGGGTCTAGATATGGTCAATCCAGGTTGCATCACAGCCCCTGAACGAATTGTGTAAGAATTTCTCTCTCTTTCACTGTCTTTGTTTCATGGGTTTTTCAAAGTAATTTATTTTTATAATGGGGTTTAGCTGCTTTTCACTGCTGTGTTTATGCTGCTTTACACCCACTTGACACACTAACAGAGAGATATCAATACATAGGTTTTAAGATTATTACTGGTCATATATATTCTTGTGCGGTGAATACGGCGTGTTGAGTCCAGTTCTCTGAGCAAGGAGTAGGTCTTGTCTATTACACATTGGGTTTATGGAATGGTATCTGAGCTAATTTGAAACCCTTGTTTTATGTATCACCCCACCTCCCCTTTCCCGTTAAGCAGCCATAGTGTGTTTTCTGCATGTGTGACTCGTTCTGTTTTGTAATTCAGTTCAAGTGTAACGGTTTTTACATTCCCTCTATCAGTGATACCTTATGAGAAGTGTCCTTTTCTGTGTGATTTATTTCACTTAGAATTGTCGTACCTAAATCCACTCATCATGCTGCTACTAGCCTTATGACATTGATTTCATGGCTGAGTGATATTCCATTGTACATAAGGACCACAACTCCTTCATCCATTTTTCTCTTTCCTGGCATATTTAAGGTGGAATGAAGTGGAGGTCCTTGTCAACAGAGCAACCCTAAACTTTGGGGTGCTTGTGTCTTGCTGATTTTTCATTTTCCCAATTTATACCCCCATGAGTGGAAGTGCCCTATGCTCTCTAAGCTGTGTTTTTTAGATGTTTCAGGACACACCGTACTCTTCTCCAGAGTGGCTGTTGGCAATTTACATCCCGCCCATCAGTGTAGCAAGGCTCCCATTTCTCCATGGCCTGTCCTGCATTTCTGGTTTTGACACTTTTTTCAGCATGGCCCTTTTAACCGATGGGAAGCGAGACTTCTTTGTAGCGCTGATTTGCTTTTCCAGGTTGCTTGGTTGGCCAAAAAGAGCGTATGCGTTTTTTCCTGAATATATTCAGGAAAAAACGCATACGCCCTTTTTGGCCAAGGGCATCATTGTCAAAGTTTTTCCGCTTTTCATGTGCTTTAAAGGCGATTCGAATCTACCTCCTGAAATCTGTTTCCTGCAATTCTGCCTTGATTTCAAATCCTCTTCTTTGCCTTCCCTCAATATATTTGTGGACGAGAGTTATCATTTATAAGTCTGCAGGTTTGTGAATTGCAGTGCCCTGAACCTCCATTTTACAACTCGCTTTTTAGGGAGCTAGCCGCAATAGCGCAGGATGGCTTCAGGCCCTGTTCTCGTTCCGGATGGCAGGCTGAGCCTGTGGTTAATTCTTCTTCCTGATGGGAAAATAGAGTGACCTGTGCCTGTCCCAACACCAAGAGCTAGTCTCTCATTGGTTCCACGTCTTCCCGTTCACCCTCAGGACAAATTGCAACCTGTACGGAAGAGGAGGTTAAAGGTGCTGATGCTCCAAGTAGGGAGATTGCTAGTAAAGCGGCTGGAATACCGAACCCGGGCACAAGGAGATGAGAAATGAGGTGCGTTTTAGAAACCTTTCCCCATCACACGGTGTACCATCTTCTGGGTTTCTCATGCATGTTTTCGATGTAGGAAGATGCCCTTGAACCTGGAGATTTGGGACCCATGCGATGGGTACCACGCAGTATTACTTTAAAGGGTCTGCATTTGCTCACCCAACCTCACCAAAACTCTCAGCCCCAAGAGTGTCCACCCTTATGTCTCATCCAGCTGTGGGTCTAGATATGGTCAATCCAGGTTGCATCACAGCCCCTGAACGCATTGTGTAAGAATTTCTCTCTCTTTCACTGTCTTTGTTTCATGGGTTTTTCAAAGTAATTTATTTTTATAATGGGGTTTAGCTGCTTTTCACTGCTGTGTTTATGCCGCTTTTTACCCACTTGACACACAAACAGAGAGATATCAATACATAGGTTTTAAGATTATTACTAGTCAGATATATTCTTGTGCGGTGAATAGGGCGTGTTGAGTCCAGTTCTCTGAGCAAGGAGTAGGTCTTGTCTATTACATATTGGGTTTATGGAACGGAATCTGAGCTAATTTGAAACCCTTGTTTTATGTATCACCCCACCGCACCTTTCCCGTTAAGCAACCCTAGTGTGTTTTCTGCATGTGTGACTCTGTTCTGTTTTGTAATTCAGTTCAAGTGTAACGGTTTTTACATTCCCTCTATAAGTGATACCTTATGAGAAGTGTCCTTTTCTGTGTGACTTATTTCACTTAGAGTCGTCGTACCTAAATCCACTCATCATGCTGCTACTAGCCTTATGACATTGATTTCACGGCTGAGTGATATTCCATTGTACATAAGGACCACAACTTCTTTATCCATTTTTCTCTTTCCTGGGATATTGAAGGTGGAATGAAGTGGAGGTCCTTGTCAACAGAGCAGCCCTAAACTTTGGGGTGCTTGTGTCTTGCTGATTTTTCATTTTCCCAATTTATACCCCCATGAGTGGAAGTGCCCTATGCTCTCTAAGCTTTGCTTTTTAGACGTTTCAGGACTCACCGTACACTTCTCCAGAGTGGCTGTTGACAATTTACATCCTGCCCATCAGTGTAGCAAGGCTCCCATTTTTCCATGGCCTGTCCTGCATTTCTGGTTTTGACACTTTTTTCAGCATGGCCCTTTTGACCGATGGGAAGCGAGACATCTTTGTAGCGCTGATTTGCCTTTCCAGGTTGCTTGGTTGGCCAAAAAGGGCGTATGCGTTTTTTCCTGAATATATTCAGGAAAAAACGCATACGCCCTTTTTGGCCAAGGGCATCATTGTCAACGTTTTGCCGCTTTTCATGTGCTTTAAAGGCGATTCGAATCTACCTCCTGAAATCTGTTTCCTGCAATTCTGCCTTGATTTCAAATCCTCTTCTTTGCCTTCCCTCAATATATTTGTGGATGAGAGTTACCATTTATAAGTCTGCAGGTTTGTGAATTGCAGTGCCCTGAACCTCCATTTTACAACTCGCTTTTTAGGGAGCTGGCCGCAAAAGCGCAGGATGGCTTCAGGCCCTGTTCTGGTTCCGGGGGGCAGGCTGAGCCTGTGGTTAATTCTTCTTCCTGATGGGAAAATAGAGTGACCTGTGCCTGTCCCAACACCAAGAGCTAGTCTTTCATTGGTTCCACGTCTTCCCGTTCATCCTCAGTACAAATTGCAACCTGTACGGAACAGGAGGTTAAAGGTGCTGATGCTCCAAGGAGGGAGATTGCTAGTAAAGTGGCTGGAATGGCGAACCCGGGCACAAGCAGATGAGAAATGAGGTGCGTTTTAGAAACCTTTCCCCATCACACGGTGTACCATCTTCTGGGTATCTCATGCATGTTTTCGATGTAGGAAGATGCCCTTGAACCTGGAGATTTGGGACCCATGCGATGGGTACCACGCAGTATTATTTAAAGGGTCTGCGTTTGCTCACCCAACCTCACCAAACCTCTCAGCCGCAACAGTGTCCACCCTTAGGTCTCATCCAGCTGTGGGTCTAGATATGGTCAATCCAGGTTGCATCACAGCCCCTGAACGCATTGTGTAAGAATTTCTCTCTCTTTCACTGTCTTTGTTTCATGGGTTTTTCAAAGTAATTTATTTTTATAATGGGGTTTAGCTGCTTTTCACTGCTGTGTTTATGCCGCTTTTTACCCACTTGACCCACTAACAGAGAGATATCAATACATAGGTTTTAAGATTATTACTAGTCAGATATATTCTTGTGCGGTGAATAGGGCGTGTTGAGTCCAGTTCTCTGAGCAAGGAGTAGGTCTAGTCTATTACATATTGGTTTTATGGAACGGTATCTGAGCTAATTTGAAACCCTTGTTTTATGTATCACCCGACCGCACCTTTCCCGTTAAGCAGCCATAGTGTGTTTTCTGCATGTGTGACTCTGTTCTGTTTTGTAATTCAGTTCAAGTGTAACGGTTTTTACATTCCCTCTATCAGTGATACCTTATGAGAAGTGTCCTTTTCTGTGTGACTTATTTCACTTAGAATCGTCGTACCTAAATCCACTCATCATGCTGCTACTAGCCTTATGACATTGATTTCATGGCTGAATGATATTCCATTGTACATAAGGACCACAACTTCTTTATCCATTTTTCTCTTTCCTGGGATATTGAAGGTGGAATGAAGTGGAGGTACTTGTCAACAGAGCAGCCCTAAACTTTGGGGTGCTTGTGTCTTGCTGATTTTTCATTTTCCCAATTTATACCCCCATGAGTGGAAGTGCCCTATGCTCTCTAAGCTTTGCTTTTTAGACGTTTCAGGACTCACCGTACACTTCTCCAGAGTGGCTGTTGACAATTTACATCCTGCCCATCAGTGTAGCAAGGCTCCCATTTTTCCATGGCCTGTCCTGCATTTCTGGTTTTGACACTTTTTTCAGCATGGCCCTTTTGACCGATGGGAAGCGAGACATCTTTGTAGCGCTGATTTGCCTTTCCAGGTTGCTTGGTTGGCCAAAAAGGGCGTATGCGTTTTTTCCTGAATATATTCAGGAAAAAACGCATACGCCCTTTTTGGCCAAGGGCATCATTGTCAACGTTTTGCCGCTTTTCATGTGCTTTAAAGGCGATTCGAATCTACCTCCTGAAATCTGTTTCCTGCAATTCTGCCTTGATTTCAAATCCTCTTCTTTGCCTTCCCTCAATATATTTGTGGATGAGAGTTATCATTTATAAGTCTGCAGGTTTGTGAATTGCAGTGCCCTGAACCTCCATTTTACAACTCGCTTTTTAGGGAGCTGGCAGCAAAAGCGCAGGATGGCTTCAGGCCCTGTTCTGGTTCCGGGGGGCAGGCTGAGCCTGTGGTTAATTCTTCTTCCTGATGGGAAAATAGAGTGACCTGTGCCTGTCCCAACACCAAGAGCTAGTCTCTCATTGGTTCCACGTCTTCCCGTTCATCCTCAGTACAAATTGCAACCTGTACAGAACAGGAGGTTAAAGGTGATGATGCTCCAAGGAGGGAGATTGCTAGTAAAGTGGCTGGAATGGCGAATCCGGGCACAAGCAGATGAGAAATGAGGTGCGTTTTAGAAACCTTTCGCCATCACACGGTGTACCATCTTCTGGGTATCTCATGCATGTTTTCGATGTAGGAAGATGACCTTGAACCTGGAGATTTGGGACCCATGCGATGGGTACCACGCAGTATTACTTTAAAGGGTCTGCGTTTGCTCACCCAACCTCACCAAACCTCTCAGCCGCAACAGTGTCCACCCTTATGTCTCATCCAGCTGTGGGTCTAGATATGGTCAATCCAGGTTGCATCACAGCCCCTGAACGCATTGTGTAAGAATTTCTCTCTCTTTCACTGTCTTTGTTTCATGGGTTTTTCAAAGTAATTTATTTTTATAATGGGGTTTAGCTGCTTTTCACTGCTGTGTTTATGCCGCTTTTTACCCAATTGACACACTAACAGAGAGATATCAATACATAAGTTTTAAGATTATTACTAGTCAGATATATTCTTGTGTGGTGAATAGGGCGTGTTGAGTCCAGTTCTCTGAGCAAGGAGTAGGTCTTGTCTATTACATATTGGGTTTATGGAACGGTATCTGAGCTAATTTGATACCCTTGTTTTATGTATCACCCCACCTCACCTTTCCCGTTAAGCAGCCATAGTGTGTTTTCTGCATGTGTGACTCTGTTCTGTTTTGTAATTCAGTTCAAGTGTAACGGTTTTTACATTCCCTCTATAAGTGATACCTTATGAGAAGTGTCCTTTTCTGTGTGACTTATTTCACTTAGAGTCGTCGTACCTAAATCCACTCATCATGCTGCTACTAGCCTTATGACATTGATTTCACGGCTGAGTGATATTCCATTGTACATAAGGACCACAACTTCTTTATCCATTTTTCTCTTTCCTGGGATATTGAAGGTGGAATGAAGTGGAGGTCCTTGTCAACAGAGCAGCCGTAAACTTTGGGGTGCTTGTGTCTTGCTGATTTTTCATTTTCCCAATTTATACCCCCATGAGTGGAAGTGCCCTATGCTCTCTAAGCTTTGCTTTTTAGACGTTTCAGGACTCACCGTACACTTCTCCAGAGTGGCTGTTGACAATTTACATCCCACCCATCAGTGTAGCAAGGCTCCCATTTCTCCATGGCCTGTCCTGCATTTCTGGTGTTGACACTTTTTTCAGCATGGCCCTTTTGACCGATGGGAAGCGAGACATCTTTGTAGCGCTGATTTGCCTTTCCAGGTTGCTTGGTTGGCCAAAAAGGGCGTATGCGTTTTTTCCTGAATATATTCAGGAAAAAACGCATACGCCCTTTTTGGCCAAGGGCATCATTGTCAACGTTTTGCCGGTTTTCATGTGCTTTAAAGGCGATTCGAATCTACCTCCTGAAATCTGTTTCCTGCAATTCTGCCTTGATTTCAAATCCTCTTCTTTGCCTTCCCTCAATATATTTGTGGATGAGAGTTATCATTTATAACTCTGCAGGTTTGTGAATTGCAGTGCCCTGAACCTCCATTTTACAGCTCGCTTTTTAGGGAGCTGGCAGCAAAAGCGCAGGATGGCTTCAGGCCCTGTTCTGGTTCTGGGGGGCAGGCTGAGCCTGTGGTTAATTCTTCTTCCTGATGGGAAAATAGAGTGACCTGTGCCTGTCCCAACACCAAGAGCTAGTCTCTCATTGGTTCCACGTCTTCCCGTTCATCCTCAGTACAAATTGCAACCTGTACGGAACAGGAGGTTAAAGGTGATGATGCTCCAAGGAGGGAGATTGCTAGTAAAGTGGCTGGAATGGCGAATCCGGGCACAAGCAGATGAGAAATGAGGTGCGTTTTAGAAACCTTTCGCCATCACACGGTGTACCATCTTCTGGGTATCTCATGCATGTTTTCGATGTAGGAAGATGACCTTGAACCTGGAGATTTGGGACCCATGCGATGGGTACCACGCAGTATTACTTTAAAGGGTCTGCGTCTGCTCACCCAACCTCACCAAACCTCTCAGCCGCAACAGTGTCCACCCTTATGTCTCATCCAGCTGTGGGTCTAGATATGGTCAATCCAGGTTGCATCACAGCCCCTGAACGCATTGTGTAAGAATTTCTCTCTCTTTCACTGTCTTTGTTTCATGGGTTTTTCAAAGTAATTTATTTTTATAATGGGGTTTAGCTGCTTTTCACTGCTGTGTTTATGCCGCTTTTTACCCACTTGACCCACTAACAGAGAGATATCAATACATTGGTTTTAAGATTATTACTAGTCAGATATATTCTTGTGCGGTGAATAGGGCGTGTTGAGTCCAGTTCTCTGAGCAAGGAGTAGGTCTTGTCTATTACATATTGGGTTTATGGAACGGTATCTGAGCTAATTTGAAACCCTTGTTTTATGTATCACCCCACCTCACCTTTCCCGTTAAGCAGCCATAGTGTGTTTTCTGCATGTGTGACTCTGTTCTGTTTTGTAATTCAGTTCAAGTGTAACGGTTTTTACATTCCCTCTATAAGTGATACCTTATGAGAAGTGTCCTTTTCTGTGTGACTTATTTCACTTAGAGTCGTCGTACCTAAATCCACTCATCATGCTGCTACTAGCCTTATGACATTGATTTCACGGCTGAGTGATATTCCATTGTACATAAGGACCACAACTTCTTTATCCATTTTTCTCTTTCCTGCGATATTGAAGGTGGAATTAAGTGGAGGTTCTTGTCAACAGAGCAGCCCTAAACTTTGGGGTGCTTGTGTCTTGCTGATTTTTAATTTTCCCAATTTATACCCCCATGAGTGGAAGTGCCCTATGCTCTCTAAGCTTTGCTTTTTAGACGTTTCAGGACTCACCGTACACTTCTCCAGAGTGGCTGTTGACAATTTACATCCCGACCATCAGTGTAGCAAGGCTCCCATTTCTCCATGGCCTGTCCTGCATTTCTGGTTTTGACACTTTTTTCAGCATGGCCCTTTTGACCGATGGGAAGCGAGACATCTTTGTAGCGCTGATTTGCCTTTCCAGGTTGCTTGGTTGGCCAAAAAGTGCGTATGCGTTTTTTCCTGAATATATTTAGGAAAAAACGCATACGCCCTTTTTGGCCAAGGGCATCATTGTCAACGTTTTGCCGCTTTTCATGTGCTTTAAAAGCGATTCGAATCTACCTCCTGAAATCTGTTTCCTGCAATTCTGCCTTGATTTCAAATCCTCTTCTTTGCCTTCCCTCAATATATTTGTGGATGAGAGTTATCATTTATAAGTCTGCAGGTTTGTGAATTGCAGTGCCCTGAACGTCCATTTTACAACTCGCTTTTTAGGGAGCTGGCCGCAAAAGCGCAGGATGGCTTCAGGCCCTGTTCTGGTTCCGGGGGGCAGGCTGAGCCTGTGGTTAATTCTTCTTCCTGATGGGAAAATAGAGTGACCTGTGCCTGTCCCAACACCAAGAGCTAGTCTTTCATTGGTTCCACGTCTTCCCGTTCATCCTCAGTACAAATTGCAACCTGTACGGAACAGGAGGTTAAAGGTGCTGATGCTCCAAGGAGGGAGATTGCTAGTAAAGTGGCTGGAATGGCGAACCC
Organism: Balaenoptera borealis; assembly: GCF_965194805.1. Lineage (NCBI taxonomy): Eukaryota > Metazoa > Chordata > Mammalia > Artiodactyla > Balaenopteridae > Balaenoptera > Balaenoptera borealis. The sequence continues at coordinate 1,202,002 of NW_028123954.1, read as the reverse complement.
GGGCACAAGCAGATGAGAAATGAGGTGCGTTTTAGAAACCTTTCCCCATCACACGGTGTACCATCTTCTGGGTATCTCATGCATGTTTTCGATGTAGGAAGATGCCCTTGAACCTGGAGATTTGGGACCCATGCGATGGGTACCACGCAGTATTATTTAAAGGGTCTGCGTTTGCTCACCCAACCTCACCAAACCTCTCAGCCGCAACAGTGTCCACCCTTAGGTCTCATCCAGCTGTGGGTCTAGATATGGTCAATCCAGGTTGCATCACAGCCCCTGAACGCATTGTGTAAGAATTTCTCTCTCTTTCACTGTCTTTGTTTCATGGGTTTTTCAAAGTAATTTATTTTTATAATGGGGTTTAGCTGCTTTTCACTGCTGTGTTTATGCCGCTTTTTACCCACTTGACCCACTAACAGAGAGATATCAATACATAGGTTTTAAGATTATTACTAGTCAGATATATTCTTGTGCGGTGAATAGGGCGTGTTGAGTCCAGTTCTCTGAGCAAGGAGTAGGTCTAGTCTATTACATATTGGTTTTATGGAACGGTATCTGAGCTAATTTGAAACCCTTGTTTTATGTATCACCCCACCGCACCTTTCCCGTTAAGCAGCCATAGTGTGTTTTCTGCATGTGTGACTCTGTTCTGTTTTGTAATTCAGTTCAAGTGTAACGGTTTCTACATTCCCTCTATCAGTGATACCTTATGAGAAGTGTCCTTTTCTGTGTGACTTATTTCACTTAGAGTCGTCGTACCTAAATCCACTCATCATGCTGCTACTAGCCTTATGACATTGATTTCACGGCTGAGTGATATTCCATTGTACATAAGGACCACAACTTCTTTATCCATTTTTCTCTTTCCTGGGATATTGAAGGTGGAATGAAGTGGAGGTCCTTGTCAACAGAGCAGCCCTAAACTTTGGGGTGCTTGTGTCTTGCTGATTTTTCATTTTCCCAATTTATACCCCCATGAGTGGAAGTGCCCTATGCTCTCTAAGCTTTGCTTTTTAGACGTTTCAGGACTCACCGTACACTTCTCCAGAGTGGCTGTTGACAATTTACATCCTGCCCATCAGTGTAGCAAGGCTCCCATTTTTCCATGGCCTGTCCTGCATTTCTGGTTTTGACACTTTTTTCAGCATGGCCCTTTTGACCGATGGGAAGCGAGACATCTTTGTAGCGCTGATTTGCCTTTCCAGGTTGCTTGGTTGGCCAAAAAGGGCGTATGCGTTTTTTCCTGAATATATTCAGGAAAAAACGCATACGCCCTTTTTGGCCAAGGGCATCATTGTCAACGTTTTGCCGCTTTTCATGTGCTTTAAAGGCGATTCGAATCTACCTCCTGAAATCTGTTTCCTGCAATTCTGCCTTGATTTCAAATCCTCTTCTTTGCCTTCCCTCAATATATTTGTGGATGAGAGTTATCATTTATAAGTCTGCAGGTTTGTGAATTGCAGTGCCCTGAACCTCCATTTTACAACTCGCTTTTTAGGGAGCTGGCAGCAAAAGCGCAGGATGGCTTCAGGCCCTGTTCTGGTTCCGGGGGGCAGGCTGAGCCTGTGGTTAATTCTTCTTCCTGATGGGAAAATAGAGTGACCTGTGCCTGTCCCAACACCAAGAGCTAGTCTCTCATTGGTTCCACGTCTTCCCGTTCATCCTCAGTACAAATTGCAACCTGTACAGAACAGGAGGTTAAAGGTGATGATGCTCCAAGGAGGGAGATTGCTAGTAAAGTGGCTGGAATGGCGAATCCGGGCACAAGCAGATGAGAAATGAGGTGCGTTTTAGAAACCTTTCGCCATCACACGGTGTACCATCTTCTGGGTATCTCATGCATGTTTTCGATGTAGGAAGATGACCTTGAACCTGGAGATTTGGGATCCATGCGATGGGTACCACGCAGTATTACTTTAAAGGGTCTGCGTTTGCTCACCCAACCTCACCAAACCTCTCAGCCGCAACAGTGTCCACCCTTATGTCTCATCCAGCTGTGGGTCTAGATATGGTCAATCCAGGTTGCATCACAGCCCCTGAACGCATTGTGTAAGAATTTCTCTCTCTTTCACTGTCTTTGTTTCATGGGTTTTTCAAAGTAATTTATTTTTATAATGGGGTTTAGCTGCTTTTCACTGCTGTGTTTATGCCGCTTTTTACCCAATTGACACACTAACAGAGAGATATCAATACATAAGTTTTAAGATTATTACTAGTCAGATATATTCTTGTGTGGTGAATAGGGCGTGTTGAGTCCAGTTCTCTGAGCAAGGAGTAGGTCTTGTCTATTACATATTGGGTTTATGGAACGGTATCTGAGCTAATTTGATACCCTTGTTTTATGTATCACCCCACCTCACCTTTCCCGTTAAGCAGCCATAGTGTGTTTTCTGCATGTGTGACTCTGTTCTGTTTTGTAATTCAGTTCAAGTGTAACGGTTTTTACATTCCCTCTATAAGTGATACCTTATGAGAAGTGTCCTTTTCTGTGTGACTTATTTCACTTAGAGTCGTCGTACCTAAATCCACTCATCATGCTGCTACTAGCCTTATGACATTGATTTCACGGCTGAGTGATATTCCATTGTACATAAGGACCACAACTTCTTTATCCATTTTTCTCTTTCCTGGGATATTGAAGGTGGAATGAAGTGGAGGTCCTTGTCAACAGAGCAGCCGTAAACTTTGGGGTGCTTGTGTCTTGCTGATTTTTAATTTTCCCAATTTATACCCCCATGAGTGGAAGTGCCCTATGCTCTCTAAGCTTTGCTTTTTAGACGTTTCAGGACTCACCGTACACTTCTCCAGAGTGGCTGTTGACAATTTACATCCCACCCATCAGTGTAGCAAGGCTCCCATTTCTCCATGGCCTGTCCTGCATTTCTGGTGTTGACACTTTTTTCAGCATGGCCCTTTTGACCGATGGGAAGCGAGACATCTTTGTAGCGCTGATTTGCCTTTCCAGGTTGCTTGGTTGGCCAAAAAGGGCGTATGCGTTTTTTCCTGAATATATTCAGGAAAAAACGCATACGCCCTTTTTGGCCAAGGGCATCATTGTCAACGTTTTGCCGGTTTTCATGTGCTTTAAAGGCGATTCGAATCTACCTCCTGAAATCTGTTTCCTGCAATTCTGCCTTGATTTCAAATCCTCTTCTTTGCCTTCCCTCAATATATTTGTGGATGAGAGTTATCATTTATAACTCTGCAGGTTTGTGAATTGCAGTGCCCTGAACCTCCATTTTACAGCTCGCTTTTTAGGGAGCTGGCAGCAAAAGCGCAGGATGGCTTCAGGCCCTGTTCTGGTTCCGGGGGGCAGGCTGAGCCTGTGGTTAATTCTTCTTCCTGATGGGAAAATAGAGTGACCTGTGCCTGTCCCAACACCAAGAGCTAGTCTCTCATTGGTTCCACGTCTTCCCGTTCATCCTCAGTACAAATTGCAACCTGTACGGAACAGGAGGTTAAAGGTGATGATGCTCCAAGGAGGGAGATTGCTAGTAAAGTGGCTGGAATGGCGAATCCGGGCACAAGCAGATGAGAAATGAGGTGCGTTTTAGAAACCTTTCGCCATCACACGGTGTACCATCTTCTGGGTATCTCATGCATGTTTTCGATGTAGGAAGATGACCTTGAACCTGGAGATTTGGGACCCATGCGATGGGTACCACGCAGTATTACTTTAAAGGGTCTGCGTCTGCTCACCCAACCTCACCAAACCTCTCAGCCGCAACAGTGTCCACCCTTATGTCTCATCCAGCTGTGGGTCTAGATATGGTCAATCCAGGTTGCATCACAGCCCCTGAACGCATTGTGTAAGAATTTCTCTCTCTTTCACTGTCTTTGTTTCATGGGTTTTTCAAAGTAATTTATTTTTATAATGGGGTTTAGCTGCTTTTCACTGCTGTGTTTATGCCGCTTTTTACCCACTTGACCCACTAACAGAGAGATATCAATACATTGGTTTTAAGATTATTACTAGTCAGATATATTCTTGTGCGGTGAATAGGGCGTGTTGAGTCCAGTTCTCTGAGCAAGGAGTAGGTCTTGTCTATTACATATTGGGTTTATGGAACGGTATCTGAGCTAATTTGAAACCCTTGTTTTATGTATCACCCCACCTCACCTTTCCCGTTAAGCAGCCATAGTGTGTTTTCTGCATGTGTGACTCTGTTCTGTTTTGTAATTCAGTTCAAGTGTAACGGTTTTTACATTCCCTCTATAAGTGATACCTTATGAGAAGTGTCCTTTTCTGTGTGACTTATTTCACTTAGAGTCGTCGTACCTAAATCCACTCATCATGCTGCTACTAGCCTTATGACATTGATTTCACGGCTGAGTGATATTCCATTGTACATAAGGACCACAACTTCTTTATCCATTTTTCTCTTTCCTGCGATATTGAAGGTGGAATGAAGTGGAGGTTCTTGTCAACAGAGCAGCCCTAAACTTTGGGGTGCTTGTGTCTTGCTGATTTTTAATTTTCCCAATTTATACCCCCATGAGTGGAAGTGCCCTATGCTCTCTAAGCTTTGCTTTTTAGACGTTTCAGGACTCACCGTACACTTCTCCAGAGTGGCTGTTGACAATTTACATCCCGACCATCAGTGTAGCAAGGCTCCCATTTCTCCATGGCCTGTCCTGCATTTCTGGTTTTGACACTTTTTTCAGCATGGCCCTTTTGACCGATGGGAAGCGAGACATCTTTGTAGCGCTGATTTGCCTTTCCAGGTTGCTTGGTTGGCCAAAAAGTGCGTATGCGTTTTTTCCTGAATATATTTAGGAAAAAACGCATACGCCCTTTTTGGCCAAGGGCATCATTGTCAACGTTTTGCCGCTTTTCATGTGCTTTAAAAGCGATTCGAATCTACCTCCTGAAATCTGTTTCCTGCAATTCTGCCTTGATTTCAAATCCTCTTCTTTGCCTTCCCTCAATATATTTGTGGATGAGAGTTATCATTTATAAGTCTGCAGGTTTGTGAATTGCAGTGCCCTGAACGTCCATTTTACAACTCGCTTTTTAGGGAGCTGGCCGCAAAAGCGCAGGATGGCTTCAGGCCCTGTTCTGGTTCCGGGGGGCAGGCTGAGCCTGTGGTTAATTCTTCTTCCTGATGGGAAAATAGAGTGACCTGTGCCTGTCCCAACACCAAGAGCTAGTCTTTCATTGGTTCCACGTCTTCCCGTTCATCCTCAGTACAAATTGCAACCTGTACGGAACAGGAGGTTAAAGGTGCTGATGCTCCAAGGAGGGAGATTGCTAGTAAAGTGGCTGGAATGGCGAACCCGGGCACAAGCAGATGAGAAATGAGGTGCGTTTTAGAAACCTTTCCCCATCACACGGTGTACCATCTTCTGGGTATCTCATGCATGTTTTCGATGTAGGAAGATGCCCTTGAACCTGGAGATTTGGGACCCATGCGATGGGTACCACGCAGTATTATTTAAAGGGTCTGCGTTTGCTCACCCAACCTCACCAAACCTCTCAGCCGCAACAGTGTCCACCCTTAGGTCTCATCCAGCTGTGGGTCTAGATATGGTCAATCCAGGTTGCATCACAGCCCCTGAACGCATTGTGTAAGAATTTCGCTCTCTTTCACTGTCTTTGTTTCATGGGTTTTTCAAAGTAATTTATTTTTATAATGGGGTTTAGCTGCTTTTCACTGCTGTGTTTATGCCGCTTTTTACCCACTTGACCCACTAACAGAGAGATATCAATACATAGGTTTTAAGATTATTACTAGTCAGATATATTCTTGTGCGGTGAATAGGGCGTGTTGAGTCCAGTTCTCTGAGCAAGGAGTAGGTCTAGTCTATTACATATTGGTTTTATGGAACGGTATCTGAGCTAATTTGAAACCCTTGTTTTATGTATCACCCCACCGCACCTTTCCCGTTAAGCAGCCATAGTGTGTTTTCTGCATGTGTGACTCTGTTCTGTTTTGTAATTCAGTTCAAGTGTAACGGTTTCTACATTCCCTCTATCAGTGATACCTTATGAGAAGTGTCCTTTTCTGTGTGACTTATTTCACTTAGAGTCGTCGTACCTAAATCCACTCATCATGCTGCTACTAGCCTTATGACATTGATTTCACGGCTGAGTGATATTCCATTGTACATAAAGACCACAACTTCTTTATCCATTTTTCTCTTTCCTGCGATATTGAAGGTGGAATGAAGTGGAGGTCCTTGTCAACAGAGCAGCCCTAAACTTTGGGGTGCTTGTGTCTTGCTGATTTTTCATTTTCCCAATTTATACCCCCATGAGTGGAAGTGCCCTATGCTCTCTAAGCTTTGCTTTTTAGACGTTTCAGGACTCACCGTACACTTCTCCAGAGTGGCTGTTGACAATTTACATCCTGCCCATCAGTGTAGCAAGGCTCCCATTTTTCCATGGCCTGTCCTGCATTTCTGGTTTTGACACTTTTTTCAGCATGGCCCTTTTGACCGATGGGAAGCGAGACATCTTTGTAGCGCTGATTTGCCTTTCCAGGTTGCTTGGTTGGCCAAAAAGGGCGTATGCGTTTTTTCCTGAATATATTCAGGAAAAAACGCATACGCCCTTTTTGGCCAAGGGCATCATTGTCAACGTTTTGCCGCTTTTCATGTGCTTTAAAGGCGATTCGAATCTACCTCCTGAAATCTGTTTCCTGCAATTCTGCCTTGATTTCAAATCCTCTTCTTTGCCTTCCCTCAATATATTTGTGGATGAGAGTTATCATTTATAAGTCTGCAGGTTTGTGAATTGCAGTGCCCTGAACCTCCATTTTACAACTCGCTTTTTAGGGAGCTGGCAGCAAAAGCGCAGGATGGCTTCAGGCCCTGTTCTGGTTCCGGGGGGCAGGCTGAGCCTGTGGTTAATTCTTCTTCCTGATGGGAAAATAGAGTGACCTGTGCCTGTCCCAACACCAAGAGCTAGTCTCTCATTGGTTCCACGTCTTCCCGTTCATCCTCAGGACAAATTGCAACCTGTACGGAACAGGAGGTTAAAGGTGATGATGCTCCAAGGAGGGAGATTGCTAGTAAAGTGGCTGGAATGGCGAATCCGGGCACAAGCAGATGAGAAATGAGGTGCGTTTTAGAAACCTTTCGCCATCACACGGTGTACCATCTTCTGGGTATCTCATGCATGTTTTCGATGTAGGAAGATGACCTTGAACCTGGAGATTTGGGACCCATGCGATGGGTACCACGCAGTATTACTTTAAAGGGTCTGCGTTTGCTCACCCAACCTCACCAAACCTCTCAGCCGCAACAGTGTCCACCCTTATGTCTCATCCAGCTGTGGGTCTAGATATGGTCAATCCAGGTTGCATCACAGCCCCTGAACGCATTGTGTAAGAATTTCTCTCTCTTTCACTGTCTTTGTTTCATGGGTTTTTCAAAGTAATTTATTTTTATAATGGGGTTTAGCTGCTTTTCACTGCTGTGTTTATGCCGCTTTTTACCCAATTGACACACTAACAGAGAGATATCAATACATAAGTTTTAAGATTATTACTAGTCAGATATATTCTTGTGCGGTGAATAGGGCGTGTTGAGTCCAGTTCTCTGAGCAAGGAGTAGGTCTTGTCTATTACATATTGGGTTTATGGAACGGTATCTGAGCTAATTTGAAACCCTTGTTTTATGTATCACCCCACCTCACCTTTCCCGTTAAGCAGCCATAGTGTGTTTTCTGCATGTGTGACTCTGTTCTGTTTTGTAATTCAGTTCAAGTGTAACGGTTTTTACATTCCCTCTATAAGTGATACCTTATGAGAAGTGTCCTTTTCTGTGTGACTTATTTCACTTAGAGTCGTCGTACCTAAATCCACTCATCATGCTGCTACTAGCCTTATGACATTGATTTCACGGCTGAGTGATATTCCATTGTACATAAGGACCACAACTTCTTTATCCATTTTTCTCTTTCCTGCGATATTGAAGGTGGAATGAAGTGGAGGTCCTTGTCAACAGAGCAGCCCTAAACTTTGGGGTGCTTGTGTCTTGCTGATTTTTAATTTTCCCAATTTATACCCCCATGAGTGGAAGTGCCCTATGCTCTCTAAGCTTTGCTTTTTAGACGTTTCAGGACTCACCGTACACTTCTCCAGAGTGGCTGTTGACAATTTACATCCCACCCATCAGTGTAGCAAGGCTCCCATTTCTCCATGGCCTGTCCTGCATTTCTGGTGTTGACACTTTTTTCAGCATGGCCCTTTTGACCGATGGGAAGCGAGACATCTTTGTAGCGCTGATTTGCCTTTCCAGGTTGCTTGGTTGGCCAAAAAGGGCGTATGCGTTTTTTCCTGAATATATTCAGGAAAAAACGCATACGCCCTTTTTGGCCAAGGGCATCATTGTCAACGTTTTGCCGGTTTTCATGTGCTTTAAAGGCGATTCGAATCTACCTCCTGAAATCTGTTTCCTGCAATTCTGCCTTGATTTCAAATCCTCTTCTTTGCCTTCCCTCAATATATTTGTGGATGAGAGTTATCATTTATAACCCTGCAGGTTTGTGAATTGCAGTGCCCTGAACCTCCATTTTACAACTCGCTTTTTAGGGAGCTGGCAGCAAAAGCGCAGGATGGCTTCAGGCCCTGTTCTGGTTCCGGGGGGCAGGCTGAGCCTGTGGTTAATTCTTCTTCCTGATGGGAAAATAGAGTGACCTGTGCCTGTCCCAACACCAAGAGCTAGTCTCTCATTGGTTCCACGTCTTCCCGTTCATCCTCAGTACAAATTGCAACCTGTACGGAACAGGAGGTTAAAGGTGATGATGCTCCAAGGAGGGAGATTGCTAGTAAAGTGGCTGGAATGGCGAATCCGGGCACAAGCAGATGAGAAATGAGGTGCGTTTTAGAAACCTTTCGCCATCACACGGTGTACCATCTTCTGGGTATCTCATGCATGTTTTCGATGTAGGAAGATGACCTTGAACCTGGAGATTTGGGACCCATGCGATGGGTACCACGCAGTATTACTTTAAAGGGTCTGCGTTTGCTCACCCAACCTCACCAAACCTCTCAGCCGCCACAGTGTCCACCCTTATGTCTCATCCAGCTGTGGGTCTAGATATGGTCAATCCAGGTTGCATCACAGCCCCTGAACGCATTGTGTAAGAATTTCTCTCTATTTCACTGTCTTTGTTTCATGGGTTTTTCAAAGTAATTTATTTTTATAATGGGGTTTAGCTGCTTTTCACTGCTGTGTTTATGCCGCTTTACACCCACTTGACACACTAACAGAGAGATATTAATACGTAAGTTTTAAGATTATTACTAGTCAGATATATTTTTGTGCGGTGAATAGGGCGTGTTGAGTCCAGTTCTCTGAGCAAGGCGTAGGTCTTGTCTATTACATATTGGGTTTATGGAACGGTATCTGAGCTAATTTGAAACCCTTGTTTTATGTATCACCCCACCTCACCTTTCCCGTTAAGCAGCCATAGTGTGTTTTCTGCATGTGTGACTCTGTTCTGTTTTGTAATTCAGTTCAAGTGTAACGGTTTTTACAGTCCCTCTATAAGTGATACCTTATGAGAAGTGTCCTTTTCTGTGTGACTTATTTCACTTAGAGTCGTCGTACCTAAATCCACTCATCATGCTGCTACTAGCCTTATGACATTGATTTCACGGCTGAGTGATATTCCATTGTACATAAGGACCACAACTTCTTTATCCATTTTTCTCTTTCCTGCGATATTGAAGGTGGAATGAAGTGGAGGTCCTTGTCAACAGAGCAGCCCTAAACTTTGGGGTGCTTGTGTCTTGCTGATTTTTCATTTTCCCAATTTATACCCCCATGAGTGGAAGTGCCCTATGCTCTCTAAGCTTTGCTTTTTAGACGTTTCAGGACTCACCGTACACTTCTCCAGAGTGGCTGTTGACAATTTACATCCCACCCATCAGTGTAGCAAGGCTCCCATTTCTCCATGGCCTGTCCTGCATTTCTGGTTTTGACACTTTTTTCAGCATGGCCCTTTTGACCGATGGGAAGCGAGACATCTTTGTAGCGCTGATTTGCCTTTCCAGGTTGCTTGGTTGGCCAAAAAGGGCGTATGCGTTTTTTCCTGAATATATTCAGGAAAAAACGCATACGCCCTTTTTGGCCAAGGGCATCATTGTCAACGTTTTGCCGCTTTTCATGTGCTTTAAAGGCGATTCGAATCTACCTCCTGAAATCTGTTTCCTGCAATTCTGCCTTGATTTCAAATCCTCTTCTTTGCCTTCCCTCAATATATTTGTGGATGAGAGTTATCATTTATAACTCTGCAGGTTTGTGAATTGCAGTGCCCTGAACCTCCATTTTACAACTCGCTTTTTAGGGAGCTGGCAGCAAAAGCGCAGGATGGCTTCAGGCCCTGTTCTGGTTCCGGGGGGCAGGCTGAGCCTGTGGTTAATTCTTCTTCCTGATGGGAAAATAGAGTGACCTGTGCCTGTCCCAACACCAAGAGCTAGTCTCTCATTGGTTCCACGTCTTCCCGTTCATCCTCAGTACAAATTGCAACCTGTACGGAACAGGAGGTTAAAGGTGATGATGCTCCAAGGAGGGAGATTGCTAGTAAAGTGGCTGGAATGGCGAATCCGGGCACAAGCAGATGAGAAATGAGGTGCGTTTTAGAAACCTTTCGCCATCACACGGTGTACCATCTTCTGGGTATCTCATGCATGTTTTCGATGTAGGAAGATGACCTTGAACCTGGAGATTTGGGACCCATGCGATGGGTACCACGCAGTATTACTTTAAAGGGTCTGCGTTTGCTCACCCAACCTCACCAAACCTCTCAGCCGCAACAGTGTCCACCCTTATGTCTCATCCAGCTGTGGGTCTAGATATGGTCAATCCAGGTTGCATCACAGCCCCTGAACGCATTGTGTAAGAATTTCTCTCTCTTTCACTGTCTTTGTTTCATGGGTTTTTCAAAGTAATTTATTTTTATAATGGGGTTTAGCTGCTTTTCACTGCTGTGTTTATGCCGCTTTACACCCACTTGACACACTAACAGAGAGATATCAATACATAAGTTTTAAGATTATTACTAGTCAGATATATTCTTGTGCGGTGAATAGGGCGTGTTGAGTCCAGTTCTCTGAGCAAGGAGTAGGTCTTGTCTATTACATATTGGGTTTATGGAACGGTATCTGAGCTAATTTGAAACCCTTGTTTTATGTATCACCCCACCTCACCTTTCCCGTTAAGCAGCCATAGTGTGTTTTCTGCATGTGTGACTCTGTTCTGTTTTGTAATTCAGTTCAAGTGTAACGGTTTTTACATTCCCTCTATAAGTGATACCTTATGAGAAGTGTCCTTTTCTGTGTGACTTATTTCACTTAGAGTCGTCGTACCTAAATCCACTCATCATGCTGCTACTAGCCTTATGACATTGATTTCACGGCTGAGTGATATTCCATTGTACATAAGGACCACAACTTCTTTATCCATTTTTCTCTTTCCTGCGATATTGAAGGTGGAATGAAGTGGAGGTCCTTGTCAACAGAGCAGCCCTAAACTTTGGGGTGCTTGTGTCTTGCTGATTTTTCATTTTCCCAATTTATACCCCCATGAGTGGAAGTGCCCTATGCTCTCTAAGCTTTGCTTTTTAGACGTTTCAGGACTCACCGTACACTTCTCCAGAGTGGCTGTTGACAATTTACATCCCACCCATCAGTGTAGCAAGGCTCCCATTTCTCCATGGCCTGTCCTGCATTTCTGGTTTTGACACTTTTTTCAGCATGGCCCTTTTGACCGATGGGAAGCGAGACATCTTTGTAGCGCTGATTTGCCTTTCCAGGTTGCTTGGTTGGCCAAAAAGTGCGTATGCGTTTTTTCCTGAATATATTTAGGAAAAAACGCATACGCCCTTTTTGGCCAAGGGCATCATTGTCAACGTTTTGCCACTTTTCATGTGCTTTAAAGGCGATTCGAATCTACCTCCTGAAATCTGTTTCCTGCAATTCTGCCTTGATTTCAAATCCTCTTCTTTGCCTTCCCTCAATATATTTGTGGATGAGAGTTATCATTTATAACTCTGCAGGTTTGTGAATTGCAGTGCCCTGAACCTCCATTTTACAACTCGCGTTTTTGGGAGCTGGCCGCAAAAGCGCAGGATGGCTTCAGGCCCTGTTCTTGTTCCGGGGGGCAGGCTGAGCCTGTGGTTAATTCTTCTTCCTGATGGGAAAATAGAGTGACCTGTGCCTGTCCCAACACCAAGAGCTAGTCTCTCATTGGTTCCACGTCTTCCCGTTCATCCTCAGGACAAATATCAACCTGTACGGAACAGGAGGTTAAACGTGATGATGCTCCAAGGAGGGAGATTGCTAGTAAAGTGGCTGGAATGGCGAACCCGAGCACAAGGAGATGAGAAATGAGGTGCGTTTTAGAAACCTTTCCCCATCACACTTTGTACCATCTTCTGGGTTTCTCATGCATGTTTTCGATGTAGGAAGATGCCCTTGAACCTGGAGATTTGGGACCCATGCGATGGGTACCACGCAGTATTACTTTAAAGGGTTTGCGTTTGCTCACCCAACCTCACCAAAACTCTCAGCCCCAAGAGTGTCCACCCTTATGTCTCATCCAGCTGTGGGTCTAGATATGGTCAATCCAGGTTGCATCACAGCCCGTGAACGCATTGTGTAAGAATTTCTATCTCTTTCACTGTCTTTGTTTCATGGGTTTTTCAAAGTAATTTATTTTTATAAATGGGTTTAGCTGCTTTTCACTGCTGTGTTTATGCCGCTTTTCACCCACTTGACACACTAACAGAGAGATATCAATACATAGGTTTTAAGATTATTACTAGTCAGATATATTCTTGTGCGGTGAATAGGGCATGTTGAGTCCAGTTCTCTGAGCAAGGAGTAGGTGTTGTCTATTACATATTGGTTTTATGGAACGGTATCTGAGCTAATTTGAAACCCTTGTTTTATGTATCACCCCACCTCACCTTTCCCGTTAAGCAGCCATAGTGTGTTTTCTGCATGTGTGACTCTGTTCTGTTTTGTAATTCAGTTCAAGTGTAACGGTTTTTACATTCCCTCTATCAGTGATACCTTATGAGAAGTGTCCTTTTCTGTGTGCCTTATTTCACTTAGAATCGTCGTACCTAAATCCACTCATCATGCTGCTACTAGCCTTATGACATTGATTTCATGGCTGAGTGATATTCCATTGTACATAAGGACCACAACTTCTTTATCCATTTTTCTCTTTCCTGGGATATTGAAGGTGGAATGAAGTGGAGGTCCTTGTCAACAGAGCAGTCCTAAACTTTGGGGTGCTTGTGTCTTGCTGATTTTTAATTTTCCCAATTTATACCCCCATGAGTGGAAGTGCCCTATGCTCTCTAAGCTGTATTTTTTAGATGTTTCAGGACACACCGTACTCTTCTCCAGAGTGGCTGTTGGCAATTTACATCCCGCCCATCAGTGTAGCAAGGCTCCCATTTCTCCATGGCCTTTCCTGCATTTCTGGTTTTGACACTTTTTTCAGCATGGCCTTTTTAACCGATGGGAAGCGAGACTTCTTTGTAGCGCTGATTTGCCTTTCCAGGTTGCTTGGTTGGCCAAAAAGGGCGTATGCGTTTTTTCCTGAATATATTCAGGAAAAAACGCATACGCCCTTTTTGGCCAAGGGCATCATTGTCAACGTTTTGCCGGTTTTCATGTGCTTTAAAGGCAATTCGAATCTACCTCCTGAAATCTGTTTCCTGCAATTCTGCCTTGATTTCAAATCCTCTTCTTTGCCTTCCCTCAATATATTTGTGGACGAGAGTTATCATTTATAACTCTGCAGGTTTGTGAATTGCAGTGCCCTGAACCTCCATTTTACAACACGCGTTTTTGGGAGATGGCCGCAAAAGCGCAGGATGGCTTCAGGCCCTGTTCTTGTTCCGGGGGGCAGGCTGATCCTGTGGTTAATTCTTCTTCCTGATGGGAAAATAGAGTGACCTGTGCCTGTCCCAACACCAAGAGCTAGTCTGTCATTGGTTCCACGTCTTCCCGTTCATCCTCAGGACAAATTGCAACCTGTACGGAACAGGAGGTTAAAGGTGCTGATGCTCCAAGTAGGGAAATTGCTAGTAAAGCGGCTGGAATAGCGAACCCGGGCACAAGGAGATGAGAAATGAGGTGCGTTTTAGAAACCTTTCCACATCACACGGTGTACCATCTTCTGGGTTTCTCATGCATGTTTTCGATGTAGGAAGATGCCCTTGAACCTGGCGATTTGGGACCCATGCAATGGTTACCATGCAGTATTACTTTAAAGGGTCTGCGTTTGCTCACCCAACCTCACCAAACCTCTCAGCCCCAAGAGTGTCCACCCTTATGTCTCATCCAGCTGTGGGTCTAGATATGGTCAATCCAGGTTGCATCACAGCCCGTGAACGCATTGTGTAGGAATTTCTATCTCTTTCACTGTCTTTGTTTCATGGGTTTTTCAAAGTAATTTATTTTTATAATGGGGTTTAGCTGCTTTTCACTGCTGTGTTTATGCCGCTTTACACCCACTTGACACACTAACAGAGAGATATCAATACATAGGTTTTAAGATTATTACTAGTCAGATATATTCTTGTGCGGTGAATAGGGCGTGTTGAGTCCAGTTCTCTGAGCAAGGAGTAGGTCTTGTCTATTACATATTGGTTTTATGGAACGGTATCTGAGCTAATTTGAAACCCTTGTTTTATGTATCACCCCACCTCACCTTTCCCGTTAAGCAGCCATAGTGTGTTTTCTGCATGTGTGACTCTGTTCTGTTTTGTAATTCAGTTCAAGTGTAACGGTTTTTACATTCCCTCTATCAGTGATACCTTATGAGAAGTGTCCTTTTCTGTGTGACTTATTTCACTTAGAATCGTCGTACCTAAATCCACTCATCATGCTGCTACTAGCCTTATGACATTGATTTCATGGCTGAGTGATATTCCATTGTACATAAGGACCACAACTTCTTTATCCATTTTTCTCTTTCCTGGGATATTGAAGGTGGAATGAAGTGGAGGTCCTTGTCAACAGAGCAGCCCTAAACTTTGGGGTGCTTGTGTCTTGCTGATTTTTCATTTTCCCAATTTATACCCCCATGAGTGGAAGTGCCCTATGCTCTCTAAGCTTTGCTTTTTAGACGTTTCAGGACTCACCGTACACTTCTCCAGAGTGGCTGTTGACAATTTACATCCTGCCCATCAGTGTAGCAAGGCTCCCATTTTTCCATGGCCTGTCCTGCATTTCTGGTTTTGACACTTTTTTCAGCATGGCCCTTTTGACCGATGGGAAGCGAGACATCTTTGTAGCGCTGATTTGCCTTTCCAGGTTGCTTGGTTGGCCAAAAAGGGCGTATGCGTTTTTTCCTGAATATATTCAGGAAAAAACGCATACGCCCTTTTTGGCCAAGGGCATCATTGTCAACGTTTTGCCGCTTTTCATGTGCTTTAAAGGCGATTCGAATCTACCTCCTGAAATCTGTTTCCTGCAATTCTGCCTTGATTTCAAATCCTCTTCTTTGCCTTCCCTCAATATATTTGTGGATGAGAGTTATCATTTATAAGTCTGCAGGTTTGTGAATTGCAGTGCCCTGAACCTCCATTTTACAACTCGCTTTTTAGGGAGCTGGCAGCAAAAGCGCAGGATGGCTTCAGGCCCTGTTCTGGTTCCGGGGGGCAGGCTGAGCCTGTGGTTAATTCTTCTTCCTGATGGGAAAATAGAGTGACCTGTGCCTGTCCCAACACCAAGAGCTAGTCTCTCATTGGTTCCACGTCTTCCCGTTCATCCTCAGGACAAATTGCAACCTGTACGGAACAGGAGGTTAAAGGTGATGATGCTCCAAGGAGGGAGATTGCTAGTAAAGTGGCTGGAATGGCGAATCCGGGCACAAGCAGATGAGAAATGAGGTGCGTTTTAGAAACCTTTCGCCATCACACGGTGTACCATCTTCTGGGTATCTCATGCATGTTTTCGATGTAGGAAGATGACCTTGAACCTGGAGATTTGGGACCCATGCGATGGGTACCACGCAGTATTACTTTAAAGGGTCTGCGTTTGCTCACCCAACCTCACCAAACCTCTCAGCCGCAACAGTGTCCACCCTTATGTCTCATCCAGCTGTGGGTCTAGATATGGTCAATCCAGGTTGCATCACAGCCCCTGAACGCATTGTGTAAGAATTTCTCTCTCTTTCACTGTCTTTGTTTCATGGGTTTTTCAAAGTAATTTATTTTTATAATGGGGTTTAGCTGCTTTTCACTGCTGTGTTTATGCCGCTTTTTACCCAATTGACACACTAACAGAGAGATATCAATACATAAGTTTTAAGATTATTACTAGTCAGATATATTCTTGTGCGGTGAATAGGGCGTGTTGAGTCCAGTTCTCTGAGCAAGGAGTAGGTCTTGTCTATTACATATTGGGTTTATGGAACGGTATCTGAGCTAATTTGAAACCCTTGTTTTATGTATCACCCCACCTCACCTTTCCCGTTAAGCAGCCATAGTGTGTTTTCTGCATGTGTGACTCTGTTCTGTTTTGTAATTCAGTTCAAGTGTAACGGTTTTTACATTCCCTCTATAAGTGATACCTTATGAGAAGTGTCCTTTTCTGTGTGACTTATTTCACTTAGAGTCGTCGTACCTAAATCCACTCATCATGCTGCTACTAGCCTTATGACATTGATTTCACGGCTGAGTGATATTCCATTGTACATAAGGACCACAACTTCTTTATCCATTTTTCTCTTTCCTGCGATATTGAAGGTGGAATGAAGTGGAGGTCCTTGTCAACAGAGCAGCCCTAAACTTTGGGGTGCTTGTGTCTTGCTGATTTTTAATTTTCCCAATTTATACCCCCATGAGTGGAAGTGCCCTATGCTCTCTAAGCTTTGCTTTTTAGACGTTTCAGGACTCACCGTACACTTCTCCAGAGTGGCTGTTGACAATTTACATCCCACCCATCAGTGTAGCAAGGCTCCCATTTCTCCATGGCCTGTCCTGCATTTCTGGTGTTGACACTTTTTTCAGCATGGCCCTTTTGACCGATGGGAAGCGAGACATCTTTGTAGCGCTGATTTGCCTTTCCAGGTTGCTTGGTTGGCCAAAAAGGGCGTATGCGTTTTTTCCTGAATATATTCAGGAAAAAACGCATACGCCCTTTTTGGCCAAGGGCATCATTGTCAACGTTTTGCCGGTTTTCATGTGCTTTAAAGGCGATTCGAATCTACCTCCTGAAATCTGTTTCCTGCAATTCTGCCTTGATTTCAAATCCTCTTCTTTGCCTTCCCTCAATATATTTGTGGATGAGAGTTATCATTTATAACCCTGCAGGTTTGTGAATTGCAGTGCCCTGAACCTCCATTTTACAACTCGCTTTTTAGGGAGCTGGCAGCAAAAGCGCAGGATGGCTTCAGGCCCTGTTCTGGTTCCGGGGGGCAGGCTGAGCCTGTGGTTAATTCTTCTTCCTGATGGGAAAATAGAGTGACCTGTGCCTGTCCCAACACCAAGAGCTAGTCTCTCATTGGTTCCACGTCTTCCCGTTCATCCTCAGTACAAATTGCAACCTGTACGGAACAGGAGGTTAAAGGTGATGATGCTCCAAGGAGGGAGATTGCTAGTAAAGTGGCTGGAATGGCGAATCCGGGCACAAGCAGATGAGAAATGAGGTGCGTTTTAGAAACCTTTCGCCATCACACGGTGTACCATCTTCTGGGTATCTCATGCATGTTTTCGATGTAGGAAGATGACCTTGAACCTGGAGATTTGGGACCCATGCGATGGGTACCACGCAGTATTACTTTAAAGGGTCTGCGTTTGCTCACCCAACCTCACCAAACCTCTCAGCCGCCACAGTGTCCACCCTTATGTCTCATCCAGCTGTGGGTCTAGATATGGTCAATCCAGGTTGCATCACAGCCCCTGAACGCATTGTGTAAGAATTTCTCTCTATTTCACTGTCTTTGTTTCATGGGTTTTTCAAAGTAATTTATTTTTATAATGGGGTTTAGCTGCTTTTCACTGCTGTGTTTATGCCGCTTTACACCCACTTGACACACTAACAGAGAGATATTAATACGTAAGTTTTAAGATTATTACTAGTCAGATATATTTTTGTGCGGTGAATAGGGCGTGTTGAGTCCAGTTCTCTGAGCAAGGCGTAGGTCTTGTCTATTACATATTGGGTTTATGGAACGGTATCTGAGCTAATTTGAAACCCTTGTTTTATGTATCACCCCACCTCACCTTTCCCGTTAAGCAGCCATAGTGTGTTTTCTGCATGTGTGACTCTGTTCTGTTTTGTAATTCAGTTCAAGTGTAACGGTTTTTACAGTCCCTCTATAAGTGATACCTTATGAGAAGTGTCCTTTTCTGTGTGACTTATTTCACTTAGAGTCGTCGTACCTAAATCCACTCATCATGCTGCTACTAGCCTTATGACATTGATTTCACGGCTGAGTGATATTCCATTGTACATAAGGACCACAACTTCTTTATCCATTTTTCTCTTTCCTGCGATATTGAAGGTGGAATGAAGTGGAGGTCCTTGTCAACAGAGCAGCCCTAAACTTTGGGGTGCTTGTGTCTTGCTGATTTTTCATTTTCCCAATTTATACCCCCATGAGTGGAAGTGCCCTATGCTCTCTAAGCTTTGCTTTTTAGACGTTTCAGGACTCACCGTACACTTCTCCAGAGTGGCTGTTGACAATTTACATCCCACCCATCAGTGTAGCAAGGCTCCCATTTCTCCATGGCCTGTCCTGCATTTCTGGTTTTGACACTTTTTTCAGCATGGCCCTTTTGACCGATGGGAAGCGAGACATCTTTGTAGCGCTGATTTGCCTTTCCAGGTTGCTTGGTTGGCCAAAAAGGGCGTATGCGTTTTTTCCTGAATATATTCAGGAAAAAACGCATACGCCCTTTTTGGCCAAGGGCATCATTGTCAACGTTTTGCCGCTTTTCATGTGCTTTAAAGGCGATTCGAATCTACCTCCTGAAATCTGTTTCCTGCAATTCTGCCTTGATTTCAAATCCTCTTCTTTGCCTTCCCTCAATATATTTGTGGATGAGAGTTATCATTTATAACTCTGCAGGTTTGTGAATTGCAGTGCCCTGAACCTCCATTTTACAACTCGCTTTTTAGGGAGCTGGCAGCAAAAGCGCAGGATGGCTTCAGGCCCTGTTCTGGTTCCGGGGGGCAGGCTGAGCCTGTGGTTAATTCTTCTTCCTGATGGGAAAATAGAGTGACCTGTGCCTGTCCCAACACCAAGAGCTAGTCTCTCATTGGTTCCACGTCTTCCCGTTCATCCTCAGTACAAATTGCAACCTGTACGGAACAGGAGGTTAAAGGTGATGATGCTCCAAGGAGGGAGATTGCTAGTAAAGTGGCTGGAATGGCGAATCCGGGCACAAGCAGATGAGAAATGAGGTGCGTTTTAGAAACCTTTCGCCATCACACGGTGTACCATCTTCTGGGTATCTCATGCATGTTTTCGATGTAGGAAGATGACCTTGAACCTGGAGATTTGGGACCCATGCGATGGGTACCACGCAGTATTACTTTAAAGGGTCTGCGTTTGCTCACCCAACCTCACCAAACCTCTCAGCCGCAACAGTGTCCACCCTTATGTCTCATCCAGCTGTGGGTCTAGATATGGTCAATCCAGGTTGCATCACAGCCCCTGAACGCATTGTGTAAGAATTTCTCTCTCTTTCACTGTCTTTGTTTCATGGGTTTTTCAAAGTAATTTATTTTTATAATGGGGTTTAGCTGCTTTTCACTGCTGTGTTTATGCCGCTTTACACCCACTTGACACACTAACAGAGAGATATCAATACATAAGTTTTAAGATTATTACTAGTCAGATATATTCTTGTGCGGTGAATAGGGCGTGTTGAGTCCAGTTCTCTGAGCAAGGAGTAGGTCTTGTCTATTACATATTGGGTTTATGGAACGGTATCTGAGCTAATTTGAAACCCTTGTTTTATGTATCACCCCACCTCACCTTTCCCGTTAAGCAGCCATAGTGTGTTTTCTGCATGTGTGACTCTGTTCTGTTTTGTAATTCAGTTCAAGTGTAACGGTTTTTACATTCCCTCTATAAGTGATACCTTATGAGAAGTGTCCTTTTCTGTGTGACTTATTTCACTTAGAGTCGTCGTACCTAAATCCACTCATCATGCTGCTACTAGCCTTATGACATTGATTTCACGGCTGAGTGATATTCCATTGTACATAAGGACCACAACTTCTTTATCCATTTTTCTCTTTCCTGCGATATTGAAGGTGGAATGAAGTGGAGGTCCTTGTCAACAGAGCAGCCCTAAACTTTGGGGTGCTTGTGTCTTGCTGATTTTTCATTTTCCCAATTTATACCCCCATGAGTGGAAGTGCCCTATGCTCTCTAAGCTTTGCTTTTTAGACGTTTCAGGACTCACCGTACACTTCTCCAGAGTGGCTGTTGACAATTTACATCCCACCCATCAGTGTAGCAAGGCTCCCATTTCTCCATGGCCTGTCCTGCATTTCTGGTTTTGACACTTTTTTCAGCATGGCCCTTTTGACCGATGGGAAGCGAGACATCTTTGTAGCGCTGATTTGCCTTTCCAGGTTGCTTGGTTGGCCAAAAAGTGCGTATGCGTTTTTTCCTGAATATATTTAGGAAAAAACGCATACGCCCTTTTTGGCCAAGGGCATCATTGTCAACGTTTTGCCACTTTTCATGTGCTTTAAAGGCGATTCGAATCTACCTCCTGAAATCTGTTTCCTGCAATTCTGCCTTGATTTCAAATCCTCTTCTTTGCCTTCCCTCAATATATTTGTGGATGAGAGTTATCATTTATAACTCTGCAGGTTTGTGAATTGCAGTGCCCTGAACCTCCATTTTACAACTCGCGTTTTTGGGAGCTGGCCGCAAAAGCGCAGGATGGCTTCAGGCCCTGTTCTTGTTCCGGGGGGCAGGCTGAGCCTGTGGTTAATTCTTCTTCCTGATGGGAAAATAGAGTGACCTGTGCCTGTCCCAACACCAAGAGCTAGTCTCTCATTGGTTCCACGTCTTCCCGTTCATCCTCAGGACAAATATCAACCTGTACGGAACAGGAGGTTAAACGTGATGATGCTCCAAGGAGGGAGATTGCTAGTAAAGTGGCTGGAATGGCGAACCCGAGCACAAGGAGATGAGAAATGAGGTGCGTTTTAGAAACCTTTCCCCATCACACTTTGTACCATCTTCTGGGTTTCTCATGCATGTTTTCGATGTAGGAAGATGCCCTTGAACCTGGAGATTTGGGACCCATGCGATGGGTACCACGCAGTATTACTTTAAAGGGTTTGCGTTTGCTCACCCAACCTCACCAAAACTCTCAGCCCCAAGAGTGTCCACCCTTATGTCTCATCCAGCTGTGGGTCTAGATATGGTCAATCCAGGTTGCATCACAGCCCGTGAACGCATTGTGTAAGAATTTCTATCTCTTTCACTGTCTTTGTTTCATGGGTTTTTCAAAGTAATTTATTTTTATAAATGGGTTTAGCTGCTTTTCACTGCTGTGTTTATGCCGCTTTTCACCCACTTGACACACTAACAGAGAGATATCAATACATAGGTTTTAAGATTATTACTAGTCAGATATATTCTTGTGCGGTGAATAGGGCATGTTGAGTCCAGTTCTCTGAGCAAGGAGTAGGTGTTGTCTATTACATATTGGTTTTATGGAACGGTATCTGAGCTAATTTGAAACCCTTGTTTTATGTATCACCCCACCTCACCTTTCCCGTTAAGCAGCCATAGTGTGTTTTCTGCATGTGTGACTCTGTTCTGTTTTGTAATTCAGTTCAAGTGTAACGGTTTTTACATTCCCTCTATCAGTGATACCTTATGAGAAGTGTCCTTTTCTGTGTGCCTTATTTCACTTAGAATCGTCGTACCTAAATCCACTCATCATGCTGCTACTAGCCTTATGACATTGATTTCATGGCTGAGTGATATTCCATTGTACATAAGGACCACAACTTCTTTATCCATTTTTCTCTTTCCTGGGATATTGAAGGTGGAATGAAGTGGAGGTCCTTGTCAACAGAGCAGTCCTAAACTTTGGGGTGCTTGTGTCTTGCTGATTTTTAATTTTCCCAATTTATACCCCCATGAGTGGAAGTGCCCTATGCTCTCTAAGCTGTATTTTTTAGATGTTTCAGGACACACCGTACTCTTCTCCAGAGTGGCTGTTGGCAATTTACATCCCGCCCATCAGTGTAGCAAGGCTCCCATTTCTCCATGGCCTTTCCTGCATTTCTGGTTTTGACACTTTTTTCAGCATGGCCTTTTTAACCGATGGGAAGCGAGACTTCTTTGTAGCGCTGATTTGCCTTTCCAGGTTGCTTGGTTGGCCAAAAAGGGCGTATGCGTTTTTTCCTGAATATATTCAGGAAAAAACGCATACGCCCTTTTTGGCCAAGGGCATCATTGTCAACGTTTTGCCGGTTTTCATGTGCTTTAAAGGCAATTCGAATCTACCTCCTGAAATCTGTTTCCTGCAATTCTGCCTTGATTTCAAATCCTCTTCTTTGCCTTCCCTCAATATATTTGTGGACGAGAGTTATCATTTATAACTCTGCAGGTTTGTGAATTGCAGTGCCCTGAACCTCCATTTTACAACACGCGTTTTTGGGAGATGGCCGCAAAAGCGCAGGATGGCTTCAGGCCCTGTTCTTGTTCCGGGGGGCAGGCTGATCCTGTGGTTAATTCTTCTTCCTGATGGGAAAATAGAGTGACCTGTGCCTGTCCCAACACCAAGAGCTAGTCTGTCATTGGTTCCACGTCTTCCCGTTCATCCTCAGGACAAATTGCAACCTGTACGGAACAGGAGGTTAAAGGTGCTGATGCTCCAAGTAGGGAAATTGCTAGTAAAGCGGCTGGAATAGCGAACCCGGGCACAAGGAGATGAGAAATGAGGTGCGTTTTAGAAACCTTTCCACATCACACGGTGTACCATCTTCTGGGTTTCTCATGCATGTTTTCGATGTAGGAAGATGCCCTTGAACCTGGCGATTTGGGACCCATGCAATGGTTACCATGCAGTATTACTTTAAAGGGTCTGCGTTTGCTCACCCAACCTCACCAAACCTCTCAGCCCCAAGAGTGTCCACCCTTATGTCTCATCCAGCTGTGGGTCTAGATATGGTCAATCCAGGTTGCATCACAGCCCGTGAACGCATTGTGTAGGAATTTCTATCTCTTTCACTGTCTTTGTTTCATGGGTTTTTCAAAGTAATTTATTTTTATAATGGGGTTTAGCTGCTTTTCACTGCTGTGTTTATGCCGCTTTACACCCACTTGACACACTAACAGAGAGATATCAATACATAGGTTTTAAGATTATTACTAGTCAGATATATTCTTGTGCGGTGAATAGGGCGTGTTGAGTCCAGTTCTCTGAGCAAGGAGTAGGTCTTGTCTATTACATATTGGTTTTATGGAACGGTATCTGAGCTAATTTGAAACCCTTGTTTTATGTATCACCCCACCTCACCTTTCCCGTTAAGCAGCCATAGTGTGTTTTCTGCATGTGTGACTCTGTTCTGTTTTGTAATTCAGTTCAAGTGTAACGGTTTTTACATTCCCTCTATCAGTGATACCTTATGAGAAGTGTCCTTTTCTGTGTGACTTATTTCACTTAGAATCGTCGTACCTAAATCCACTCATCATGCTGCTACTAGCCTTATGACATTGATTTCATGGCTGAGTGATATTCCATTGTACATAAGGACCACAACTTCTTTATCCATTTTTCTCTTTCCTGGGATATTGAAGGTGGAATGAAGTGGAGGTCCTTGTCAACAGAGCAGCCCTAAACTTTGGGGTGCTTGTGTCTTGCTGATTTTTAATTTTCCCAATTTATACCCCCATGAGTGGAAGTGCCCTATGCTCTCTAAGCTTTGCTTTTTAGACGTTTCAGGACTCACCGTACACTTCTCCAGAGTGGCTGTTGACAATTTACATCCCGCCCATCAGTGTAGCAAGGCTCCCATTTCTCCATGGCCTGTCCTGCATTTCTGGTGTTGACACTTTTTTCAGCATGGCCCTTTTGACCGATGGGAAGCGAGACATCTTTGTAGCGCTGATTTGCCTTTCCAGGTTGCTTGGTTGGCCAAAAAGGGCGTATGCGTTTTTTCCTGAATATATTCAGGAAAAAACGCATACGCCCTTTTTGGCCAAGGGCATCATTGTCAACGTTTTGCCGCTTTTCATGTGCTTTAAAGGCGATTCGAATCTACCTCCTGAAATCTGTTTCCTGCAATTCTGCCTTGATTTCAAATCCTCTTCTTTGCCTTCCCTCAATATATTTGTGGATGAGAGTTATCATTTATAACTCTGCAGGTTTGTGAATTGCAGTGCCCTGAACCTCCATTTTACAACTCGCTTTTTAGGGAGCTGGCCGCAAAAGTGCAGGATGGCTTCAGGCCCTGTTCTGGTTCCGGGGGGCAGGCTGAGCCTGTGGTTAATTCTTCTTCCTGATGGGAAAATAGAGTGACCTGTGCCTGTCCCAACACCAAGAGCTAGTCTCTCATTGGTTCCACGTCTTCCCGTTCATCCTCAGGACAAATATCAACCTGTACGGAACAGGAGGTTAAAGGTGATGATGCTCCAAGGACGGAGATTGCTAGTAAAGTGGCTGGAATGGCGAACCCGAGCACAAGGAGATGAGAAATGAGGTGCGTTTTAGAAACCTTTCCCCATCACACGGTGTACCATCTTCTGGGTTTCTCATGCATGTTTTCGATGTAGGAAGATGCCCTTGAACCTGGAGATTTGGGACCCATGCGATGGGTACCACGCAGTATTACTTTAAAGGGTTTGCGTTTGCTCACCCAACCTCACCAAACCTCTCAGCCCCAAGAGTGTCCACCCTTATGTCTCATCCAGCTGTGGGTCTAGATATGGTCAATCCAGGTTGCATCACAGCCCGTGAACGCATTGTGTAAGAATTTCTATCTCTTTCACTGTCTTTGTTTCATGGGTTTTTCAAAGTAATTTATTTTTATAAATGGGTTTAGCTGCTTTTCACTGCTGTGTTTATGCCGCTTTTCACCCACTTGACACACTAACAGAGAGATATCAATACATAGGTTTTAAGATTATTACTAGTCAGATATATTCTTGTGCGGTGAATAGGGCGTGTTGAGTCCAGTTCTCTGAGCAAGGAGTAGGTGTTGTCTATTACATATTGGTTTTATGGAACGGTATCTGAGCTAATTTGAAACCCTTGTTTTATGTATCACCCCACCTCACCTTTCCCGTTAAGCAGCCATAGTGTGTTTTCTGCATGTGTGACTCTGTTCTGTTTTGTAATTCAGTTCAAGTGTAACGGTTTTTACATTCCCTCTATCAGTGATACCTTATGAGAAGTGTCCTTTTCTGTGTGACTTATTTCACTTAGAGTCGTCGTACCTAAATCCACTCATCATGCTGCTACTAGCCTTATGACATTGATTTCATGGCTGAGTGATATTCCATTGTACATAAGGACCACAACTTCTTTATCCATTTTTCTCTTTCCTGGGATATTGAAGGTGGAATGAAGTGGAGGTCCTTGTCAACAGAGCAGTCCTAAACTTTGGGGTGCTTGTGTCTTGCCGATTTTTAATTTTCCCAATTTATACCCCCATGAGTGGAAGTGCCCTATGCTCTCTAAGCTGTGTTTTTTAGATGTTTCAGGACACACCGTAATCTTCTCCAGAGTGGCTGTTGGCAATTTACATCCCGCCCATCAGTGTAGCAAGGCTCCCATTTCTCCATGGCCTGTCCTGCATTTCTGGTTTTGACACTTTTTTCAGCATGGCCTTTTTAACCGATGGGAAGCGAGACTTCTTTGTAGCGCTGATTTGCCTTTCCAGGTTGCTTGGTTGGCCAAAAAGGGCGTATGCGTTTTTTCCTGAATATATTCAGGAAAAAACGCATACGCCCTTTTTGGCCAAGGGCATCATTGTCAACATTTTGCCGCTTTTCATGTGCTTTAAAGGCAATTCGAATCTACCTCCTGAAATCTGTTTCCTGCAATTCTGCCTTGATTTCAAATCCTCTTCTTTGCCTTCCCTCAATATATTTGTGGACGAGAGTTATCATTTATAACTCTGCAGGTTTGTGAATTGCAGTGCCCTGAACCTCCATTTTACAACTCGCGTTTTTGGGAGATGGCCGCAAAAGCGCAGGATGGCTTCAGGCCCTGTTCTTGTTCCGGGGGGCAGGCTGAGCCTGTGGTTAATTCTTCTTCCTGATGGGAAAATAGAGTGACCTGTGCCTGTCCCAACACCAAGAGCTAGTCTTTCATTGGTTCCACGTCTTCCCGTTCATCCTCAGTACAAATTGCAACCTGTACGGAACAGGAGGTTAAAGGTGCTGATGCTCCAAGTAGGGAGATTGCTAGTAAAGCGGCTGGAATAGCGCACCCGGGCACAAGGAGATGAGAAATGAGGTGCGTTTTAGAAACCTTTCCACATCACACGGTGTACCATCTTCTGGGTTTCTCATGCATGTTTTCGATGTAGGAAGATGCCCTTGAACCTGGAGATTTGGGACCCATGCGATGGGTACCACGCAGTATTACTTTAAAGGGTCTGCGTTTGCTCACCCAACCTCACCAAACCTCTCAGCCGCAACAGTGTCCACCCTTATGTCTCATCCAGCTGTGGGTCTAGATATGGTCAATCCAGGTTGCATCACAGCCCCTGAACGCATTGTGTAAGAATTTCTCTCTCTTTCACTGTCTTTGTTTCATGCGTTTTTCAAAGTAATTTATTTTTATAATGGGGTTTAGCTGCTTTTCACTGCTGTGTTTATGCCGCTTTTTACCCACTTGACCCACTAACAGAGAGATATCAATACATAGGTTTTAAGATTATTACTAGTCAGATATATTCTTGTGCGGTGAATAGGGCGTGTTGAGTCCAGTTCTCTGAGCAAGGAGTAGGTCTAGTCTATTACATATTGGGTTTATGGAACGGTATCTGAGCTAATTTGAAACCCTTGTTTTATGTATCACCCCACCTCACGTTTCCCGTTAAGTAGCCATAGTGTGTTTTCTGCATGTGTGACTCTGTTCTGTTTTGTAATTCAGTTCAAGTGTAACGGTTTTTACATTCCCTTTATCAGTGATACCTTATGAGAAGTGTCCTTTTCTGTGTGACTTATTTCACTTAGAATCGTCGTACCTAAATCCACTCATCATGCTGCTACTAGCCTTATGACATTGATTTCATGGCTGAGTGATATTCCATTGTACATAAGGACCACAACTTCTTTATCCATTTTTCTCTTTCCTGGGATATTGAAGGTGGAATGAAGTGGAGGTCCTTGTCAACAGAGCAGCCCTAAACTTTGGGGTGCTTGTGTCTTGCTGATTTTTCATTTTCCCAATTTATACCCCCATGAGTGGAAGTGCCCTATGCTCTCTAAGCTTTGCTTTTTAGACGTTTCAGGACTCACCGTACACTTCTCCAGAGTGGCTGTTGACAATTTACATCCTGCCCATCAGTGTAGCAAGGCTGCCATTTCTCCATGGCCTGTCCTGCATTTCTGGTTTTGACACTTTTTTCAGCATGGCCCTTTTGACCGATGGGAAGCGAGACATCTTTGTAGCGCTGATTTGCCTTTCCAGGTTGCTTGGTTGGCCAAAAAGGGCGTATGCGTTTTTTCCTGAATATATTCAGGAAAAAACGCATATGCCCTTTTTGTCCAAGGGCATCATTGTCAACGTTTTGCCGCTTTTCATGTGCTTTAAAGGCGATTCGAATCTACCTCCTGAAATCTGTTTCCTGCAATTCTGCCTTGATTTCAAATCCTCTTCTTTGCCTTCCCTCAATATATTTGTGGACGAGAGTTATCATTTATAACTCTGCAGGTTTGTGAATTGCAGTGCCCTGAACGTCCATTTTACAACTCGCTTTTTAGGGAGCTGGCCGCAAAAGCGCAGGATGGCTTCAGGCCCTGTTCTGGTTCCGGGGGGCAGGCTGAGCCTGTGGTTAATTCTTCTTCCTGATGGGAAAATAGAGTGACCTGTGCCTGTCCCAACACCAAGAGCTAGTCTTTCATTGGTTCCACGTCTTCCCGTTCATCCTCAGTACAAATTGCAACCTGTACGGAACAGGAGGTTAAAGGTGCTGATGCTCCAAGGAGGGAGATTGCTAGTAAAGTGGCTGGAATGGCGAACCCGGGCACAAGCAGATGAGAAATGAGGTGCGTTTTAGAAACCTTTCCCCATCACACGGTGTACCATCTTCTGGGTATCTCATGCATGTTTTCGATGTAGGAAGATGCCCTTGAACCTGGAGATTTGGGACCCATGCGATGGGTACCACGCAGTATTATTTAAAGGGTCTGCGTTTGCTCACCCAACCTCACCAAACCTCTCAGCCGCAACAGTGTCCACCCTTAGGTCTCATCCAGCTGTGGGTCTAGATATGGTCAATCCAGGTTGCATCACAGCCCCTGAACGCATTGTGTAAGAATTTCTCTCTCTTTCACTGTCTTTGTTTCATGGGTTTTTCAAAGTAATTTATTTTTATAATGGGGTTTAGCTGCTTTTCACTGCTGTGTTTATGCCGCTTTTTACCCACTTGACCCACTAACAGAGAGATATCAATACATAGGTTTTAAGATTATTACTAGTCAGATATATTCTTGTGCGGTGAATAGGGCGTGTTGAGTCCAGTTCTCTGAGCAAGGAGTAGGTCTAGTCTATTACATATTGGTTTTATGGAACGGTATCTGAGCTAATTTGAAACCCTTGTTTTATGTATCACCCCACCGCACCTTTCCCGTTAAGCAGCCATAGTGTGTTTTCTGCATGTGTGACTCTGTTCTGTTTTGTAATTCAGTTCAAGTGTAACGGTTTCTACATTCCCTCTATCAGTGATACCTTATGAGAAGTGTCCTTTTCTGTGTGACTTATTTCACTTAGAGTCGTCGTACCTAAATCCACTCATCATGCTGCTACTAGCCTTATGACATTGATTTCACGGCTGAGTGATATTCCATTGTACATAAGGACCACAACTTCTTTATCCATTTTTCTCTTTCCTGGGATATTGAAGGTGGAATGAAGTGGAGGTCCTTGTCAACAGAGCAGCCCTAAACTTTGGGGTGCTTGTGTCTTGCTGATTTTTAATTTTCCCAATTTATACCCCCATGAGTGGAAGTGCCCTATGCTCTCTAAGCTTTGCTTTTTAGACGTTTCAGGACTCACCGTACACTTCTCCAGAGTGGCTGTTGACAATTTACATCCCGCCCATCAGTGTAGCAAGGCTCCCATTTCTCCATGGCCTGTCCTGCATTTCTGGTGTTGACACTTTTTTCAGCATGGCCCTTTTGACCGATGGGAAGCGAGACATCTTTGTAGCGCTGATTTGCCTTTCCAGGTTGCTTGGTTGGCCAAAAAGGGCGTATGCGTTTTTTCCTGAATATATTCAGGAAAAAACGCATACGCCCTTTTTGGCCAAGGGCATCATTGTCAACGTTTTGCCGCTTTTCATGTGCTTTAAAGGCGATTCGAATCTACCTCCTGAAATCTGTTTCCTGCAATTCTGCCTTGATTTCAAATCCTCTTCTTTGCCTTCCCTCAATATATTTGTGGATGAGAGTTATCATTTATAACTCTGCAGGTTTGTGAATTGCAGTGCCCTGAACCTCCATTTTACAACTCGCTTTTTAGGGAGCTGGCCGCAAAAGTGCAGGATCGCTTCAGGCCCTGTTCTGGTTCCGGGGGGCAGGCTGAGCCTGTGGTTAATTCTTCTTCCTGATGGGAAAATAGTGTGACCTGTGCCTGTCCCAACACCAAGAGCTAGTCTCTCATTGGTTCCACGTCTTCCCGTTCATCCTCAGGACAAATATCAACCTGTACGGAACAGGAGGTTAAACGTGATGATGCTCCAAGGACGGAGATTGCTAGTAAGGTGGCTGGAATGGCGAACCCGAGCACAAGGAGATGAGAAATGAGGTGCGTTTTAGAAACCTTTCCCCATCACACGGTGTACCATCTTCTGGGTTTCTCATGCATGTTTTCGATGTAGGAAGATGCCCTTGAACCTGGAGATTTGGGACCCATGCGATGGGTACCACGCAGTATTACTTTAAAGGGTTTGCGTTTGCTCACCCAACCTCACCAAACCTCTCAGCCCCAAGAGTGTCCACCCTTATGTCTCATCCAGCTGTGGGTCTAGATATGGTCAATCCAGGTTGCATCACAGCCCGTGAACGCATTGTGTAAGAATTTCTATCTCTTTCACTGTCTTTGTTTCATGGGTTTTTCAAAGTAATTTATTTTTATAAATGGGTTTAGCTGCTTTTCACTGCTGTGTTTATGCCGCTTTTCACCCACTTGACACACTAACAGAGAGATATCAATACATAGGTTTTAAGATTATTACTAGTCAGATATATTCTTGTGCGGTGAATAGGGCGTGTTGAGTCCAGTTCTCTGAGCAAGGAGTAGGTCTTGTCTATTACATATTGGGTTTATGGAACGGTATCTGAGCTAATTTGAAACCCTTGTTTTATGTATCACCCCACCTCACCTTTCCCGTTAAGCAGCCATAGTGTGTTTTCTGCATGTGTGACTCTGTTCTGTTTTGTAATTCAGTTCAAGTGTAACGGTTTTTACATTCCCTCTATAAGTGATACCTTATGAGAAGTGTCCTTTTCTGTGTGCCTTATTTCACTTAGAATCGTCGTACCTAAATCCACTCATCATGCTGCTACTAGCCTTATGACATTGATTTCATGGCTGAGTGATATTCCATTGTACATAAGGACCACAACTTCTTTATCCATTTTTCTCTTTCCTGGGATATTGAAGGTGGAATGAAGTGGAGGTCCTTGTCAACAGAGCAGTCCTAAACTTTGGGGTGCTTGTGTCTTGCTGATTTTTAATTTTCCCAATTTATACCCCCATGAGTGGAAGTGCCCTATGCTCTCTAAGCTGTGTTTTTTAGATGTTTCAGGACACACCGTACTTTTCTCCAGAGTGGCTGTTGGCAATTTACATCCCGCCCATCAGTGTAGCAAGGCTCCCATTTCTCCATGGCCTGTCCTGCATTTCTGGTGTTGACACTTTTTTCAGCATGGCCCTTTTGACCGATGGGAAGCGAGACATCTTTGTAGCGCTGATTTGCCTTTCCAGGTTGCTTGGTTGGCCAAAAAGGGCGTATGCGTTTTTTCCTGAATATATTCAGGAAAAAACGCATACGCCCTTTTTGGCCAAGGGCATCATTGTCAACGTTTTGCCGCTTTTCATGTGCTTTAAAGGCGATTCGAATCTACCTCCTGAAATCTGTTTCCTGCAATTCTGCCTTGATTTCAAATCCTCTTCTTTGCCTTCCCTCAATATATTTGTGGATGAGAGTTATCATTTATAAGTCTGCAGGTTTGTGAATTGCAGTGCCCTGAACCTCCATTTTACAACTCGCTTTTTAGGGAGCTGGCCGCAAAAGTGCAGGATGGCTTCAGGCCCTGTTCTGGTTCCGGGGGGCAGGCTGAACCTGTGGTTAATTCTTCTTCCTGATGGGAAAATAGAGTGACCTGTGCCTGTCCCAACACCAAGAGCTAGTCTTTCATTGGTTCCACGTCTTCCCGTTCATCCTCAGTACAAATTGCAACCTGTACGGAACAGGAGGTTAAAGGTGCTGATGCTCCAAGGAGGGAGATTGCTAGTAAAGCGGCTGGAATGGCGAACCCGGGCACAAGCAGATGAGAAATGAGGTGCGTTTTAGAAACCTTTCCCCATCACACGTTGTACCATCTTCTGGGTATCTCATGCATGTTTTCGATGTAGGAAGATGCCCTGGAACCTGGAGATTTGGGACCCATGCGATGGGTACCACGCAGTATTACTTTAAAGGGTCTGCGTTTGCTCACCCAACCTCACCAAACCTCTCAGCCGCAACAGTGTCCACCCTTATGTCTCATCCAGCTGTGGGTCTAGATATGGTCAATCCAGGTTGCATCACAGCCCCTGAACGCATTGTGTAAGAATTTCTCTCTCTTTCACTGTCTTTGTTTCATGGGTTTTTCAAAGTCATTTATTTTTATAATGGGGTTTAGCTGCTTTTCACTGCTGTGTTTATGCCGCTTTTTACCCACTTGACACACTAACAGAGACATATCAATACATAGGTTTTAAGATTATTACTAGTCAGATATATTCGTGTGCGGTGAATAGGGCGTGTTGAGTCCAGTTCTCTGAGCAAGGAGTAGGTCTTGTCTATTACATATTGGGTTTATGGAACGGTATCTGAGCTAATTTGAAACCCTTGTTTTATGTATCACCCCACCTCACCTTTCCCGTTAAGCAGCCATAGTGTGTTTTCTGCATGTGTGACTCTGTTCTGTTTTGTAATTCAGTTCAAGTGTAACGGTTTTTACATTCCCTCTATAAGTGATACCTTATGAGAAGTGTCCTTTGCTGTGTGACTTATTTCACTTAGAGTCGTCGTACCTAAATCCACTCATCATGCTGCTACTAGCCTTATGACATTGATTTCACGGCTGAGTGATATTCCATTGTACATAAGGACCACAACTTCTTTATCCATTTTTCTCTTTCCTGGGATATTGAAGGTGGAATGAAGTGGAGGTCCTTGTCAACAGAGCAGCCCTAAACTTTGGGGTGCTTGTGTCTTGCTGATTTTTAATTTTCCCAATTTATACCCCCATGAGTGGAAGTGCCCTATGCTCTCTAAGCTTTGCTTTTTAGACGTTTCAGGACTCACCGTACACTTCTCCAGAGTGGCTGTTGACAATTTACATCCCGCCCATCAGTGTAGCAAGGCTCCCATTTCTCCATGGCCTGTCCTGCATTTCTGGTTTTGACACTTTTTTCAGCATGGCCCTTTTGACCAATGGGAAGCGAGACATCTTTGTAGCGCTGATTTGCCTTTCCAGGTTGCTTGGTTGGCCAAAAAGGGCGTATGCGTTTTTTCCTGAATATATTCAGGAAAAAACGCATACGCCCTTTTTGGCCAAGGGCATCATTGTCAACGTTTTGCCGCTTTTCATGTGCTTTAAAGGGGATTCGAATCTACCTCCTGAAATCTGTTTCCTGCAATTCTGCCTTGATTTCAAATCCTCTTCTTTGCCTTCCCTCAATATATTTGTGGATGAGAGTTATCATTTATAACTCTGCAGGTTTGTGAATTGCAGTGCCCTGAACCTCCAATTTACAACTCGCTTTTTAGGGAGCTGGCCGCAAAAGCGCAGGATGGCTTCAGGCCCTGTTCTGGTTCCGGGGGGCAGGCTGAGCCTGTGGTTAATTCTTCTTCCTGATGGGAAAATAGAGTGACCTGTGCCTGTCCCAACACCAAGAGCTAGTCTTTCATTGGTTCCACGTCTTCCCGTTCATCCTCAGTACAAATTGCAACCTGTACGGAACAGGAGGTTAAAGGTGCTGATGCTCCAAGGAGGGAGATTGCTAGTTAAGTGGCTGGAATGGCGAACCCGGGCACAAGCAGATGAGAAATGAGGTGCGTTTTAGAAACCTTTCCCCATCACACGGTGTACCATCTTCTGGGTATCTCATGCATGTTTTCGATGTAGGAAGATGCCCTTGAACCTGGAGATTTGGGACCCATGCGATCGGTACCACGCAGTATTACTTTAAAGGGTCTGCGTTTGCTCACCCAACCTCACCAAACCTCTCAGCCCCAAGAGTGTCCACCCTTATGTCTCATCCAGCTGTGGGTCTAGATATGGTCAATCCAGGTTGCATCACAGCCCCTGAATGCATTGTGTAAGAATTTCGCTCTCTTTCACTGTCTTTGTTTCACGGGTTTTTCAAAATAATTTATTTTTATAATGGGGTTTAGCTGCTTTTCACTGCTGTGTTTATGCCGCTTTACACCCACTTGACACACTAACAGAGAGATATCAATACATAGGTTTTAAGATTATTACTAGTCAGATATATTCTTGTGCGGTGAATAGGGCGTGTTGAGTCCAGTTCTCTGAGCAAGGAGTAGGTCTTGTCTATTACATATTGGTTTTATGGAACGGTATCTGAGCTAATTTGAAACCCTTGTTTTATGTATCACCCCACCTCACCTTTCCCGTTAAGCAGCCATAGTGTGTTTTCTGCATGTGTGACTCTGTTCTGTTTTGTAATTCAGTTCAAGTGTAACGGTTTTTACATTCCCTCTATCAGTGATACCTTATGAGAAGTGTCCTTTTCTGTGTGACTTATTTCACTTAGAATCGTCGTACCTAAATCCACTCATCATGCTGCTACTAGCCTTATGACATTGATTTCATGGCTGAGTGATATTCCATTGTACATAAGGACCACAACTTCTTTATCCATTTTTCTCTTTCCTGGGATATTGAAGGTGGAATGAAGTGGAGGTCCTTGTCAACAGAGCAGCCCTAAACTTTGGGGTGCTTGTGTCTTGCTGATTTTTAATTTTCCCAATTTATACCCCCATGAGTGGAAGTGCCCTATGCTCCCTAAGCTTTGCTTTTTAGACGTTTCAGGACTCACCGTACACTTCTCCAGAGTGGCTGTTGACAATTTACATCCCGCCCATCAGTGTAGCAAGGCTCCCATTTCTCCATGGCCTGTCCTGCATTTCTGGTTTTGACACTTTTTTCAGCATGGCCCTTTTGACCGATGGGAAGCGAGACATCTTTGTAGCGCTGATTTGCCTTTCCAGGTTGCTTGGTTGGCCAAAAAGGGCGTATGCGTTTTTTCCTTAATATATTCAGGAAAAAACGCATACGCCCTTTTTGGCCAAGGGCATCATTGTCAACGTTTTGCCGCTTTTCATGTGCTTTAAAGGCGATTCGAATCTACCTCCTGAAATCTGTTTCCTGCAATTCTGCCTTGATTTCAAATCCTCTTCTTTGCCTTCCCTCAATATATTTGTGGATGAGAGTTATCATTTATAACTCTGCAGGTTTGTGAATTGCAGTGCCCTGAACCTCCATTTTACAACTCGCTTTTTAGGGAGCTGGCCGCAAAAGCGCAGGATGGCTTCAGGCCCTGTTCTGGTTCCGGGGGGCAGGCTGAGCCTGTGGTTAATTCTTCTTCCTGATGGGAAAATAGAGTGACCTGTGCCTGTCCCAACACCAAGAGCTAGTCTTTCATTGGTTCCACGTCTTCCCGTTCATCCTCAGTACAAATTGCAACCTGTACGGAACAGGAGGTTAAAGGTTCTGATGCTCCAAGGAGGGAGATTGCTAGTTAAGTGGCTGGAATGGCGAACCCGGGCACAAGCAGATGAGAAATGAGGTGCGTTTTAGAAACCTTTCCCCATCACACGGTGTACCATCTTCTGGGTATCTCATGCATGTTTTCGATGTAGGAAGATGCCCTGGAACCTGGAGATTTGGGACCCATGCGATGGGTACCACGCAGTATTACTTTAAAGGGTCTGCGTTTGCTCACCCAACCTCACCAAACCTCTCAGCCGCAACAGTGTCCACCCTTATGTCTCATCCAGCTGTGGGTCTAGATATGGTCAATCCAGGTTGCATCACAGCCCCTGAACGCATTGTGTAAGAATTTCTCTCTCTTTCACTGTCTTTGTTTCATGGGTTTTTCAAAGTAATTTATTTTTATAATGGGGTTTAGCTGCTTTTCACTGCTGTGTTTATGCCGCTTTTTACCCACTTGACACACTAACAGAGAGATATCAGTACATAGGTTTTAAGATTATTACTAGTCAGATATATTCTTGTGCGGTGAATAGGGCGTGTTGAGTCCAGTTCTCTGAGCAAGGAGTAGGTCTTGTCTATTACATATTGGGTTTATGGAATGGTATCTGAGCTAATTTGAAACCCTTGTTTTATGTATCACCCCACCTCACCTTTCCCGTTAAGCAGCCATAGTGTGTTTTCTGCATGTGTGACTCTGTTCTGTTTTGTAATTCAGTTCAAGTGTAACGGTTTTTACATTCCCTCTATAAGTGATACCTTATGAGAAGTGTCCTTTTCTGTGTGACTTATTTCACTTAGAGTCGTCGTACCTAAATCCACTCATCATGCTGCTACTAGCCTTATGACATTGATTTCATGGCTGAGTGATATTCCATTGTACATAAGGACCACAACTTCTTTATCCATTTTTCTCTTTCCTGGGATATTGAAGGTGGAATGAAGTGGAGGTCCTTGTCAACAGAGCAGCCCTAAACTTTGGGGTGCTTGTGTCTTGCTGATTTTTAATTTTCCCAATTTATAACCCCATGAGTGGAAGTGCCCTATGCTCTCTAAGCTTTGTTTTTTAGATGTTTCAGGACTCACCGTACACTTCTCCAGAGTGGCTGTTGACAATTTACATCCCGCCCATCAGTGTAGCAAGGCTCCCATTTCTCCATGGCCTGTCCTGCATTTCTGGTTTTGACACTTTTTTCAGCATGGCCCTTTTGACCAATGGGAAGCGAGACATCTTTGTAGCGCTGATTTGCCTTTCCAGGTTGCTTGGTTGGCCAAAAAGGGCGTATGCGTTTTTTCCTGAATATATTCAGGAAAAAACGCATACGCCCTTTTTGGCCAAGGGCATCATTGCCAACGTTTTGCCGCATTTCATGTGCTTTAAAGGCGATTCGAATCTACCTCCTGAAATCTGTTTCCTGCAATTCTGCCTTGATTTCAAATCCTCTTCTTTGCCTTCCCTCAATATATTTGTGGATGAGAGTTATCATTTATAACTCTGCAGGTTTGTGAATTGCAGTGCCCTGAACCTCCAATTTACAACTCGCTTTTTAGGGAGCTGGCCGCAAAAGCGCAGGATGGCTTCAGGCCCTGTTCTGGTTCCGGGGGGCAGGCTGAGCCTGTGGTTAATTCTTCTTCCTGATGGGAAAATAGAGTGACCTGTGCCTGTCCCAACACCAAGAGCTAGTCTTTCATTGGTTCCACGTCTTCCCGTTCATCCTCAGTACAAATTGCAACCTGTACGGAACAGGAGGTTAAAGGTGCTGATGCTCCAAGGAGGGAGATTGCTAGTAAAGTGGCTGGAATGGCGAACCCGGGCACAAGCAGATGAGAAATGAGGTGCGTTTTAGAAACCTTTCCCCATCACACGGTGTACCATCTTCTGGGTATCTCATGCATGTTTTCGATGTAGGAAGATGCCCTTGAACCTGGAGATTTGGGACCCATGCGATCGGTACCACGCAGTATTACTTTAAAGGGTCTGCGTTTGCTCACCCAACCTCACCAAACCTCTCAGCCCCAAGAGTGTCCACCCTTATGTCTCATCCAGCTGTGGGTCCTAGATATGGTCAATCCAGGTTGCATCACAGCCCCTGAACGCATTGTGTAAGAATTTCGCTCTCTTTCACTGTCTTTGTTTCACGGGTTTTTCAAAGTAATTTATTTTTATAATGGGGTTTAGCTGCTTTTCACTGCTGTGTTTATGCCGCTTTACACCCACTTGACACACTAACAGAGAGATATCAATACATAGGTTTTAAGATTATTACTAGTCAGATATATTCTTGTGCGGTGAATAGGGCGTGTTGAGTCCAGTTCTCTGAGCAAGGAGTAGGTCTTGTCTATTACATATTGGTTTTATGGAACGGTATCTGAGCTAATTTGAAACCCTTGTTTTATGTATCACCCCACCTCACCTTTCCCGTTAAGCAGCCATAGTGTGTTTTCTGCATGTGTGACTCTGTTCTGTTTTGTAATTCAGTTCAAGTGTAACGGTTTTTACATTCCCTCTATCAGTGATACCTTATGAGAAGTGTCCTTTTCTGTGTGACTTATTTCACTTAGAATCGTCGTACCTAAATCCACTCATCATGCTGCTACTAGCCTTATGACATTGATTTCATGGCTGAGTGATATTCCATTGTACATAAGGACCACAACTTCTTTATCCATTTTTCTCTTTCCTGGGATATTGAAGGTGGAATGAAGTGGAGGTCCTTGTCAACAGAGCAGCCCTAAACTTTGGGGTGCTTGTGTCTTGCTGATTTTTAATTTTCCCAATTTATACCCCCATGAGTGGAAGTGCCCTATGCTCCCTAAGCTTTGCTTTTTAGACGTTTCAGGACTCACCGTACACTTCTCCAGAGTGGCTGTTGACAATTTACATCCCGCCCATCAGTGTAGCAAGGCTCCCATTTCTCCATGGCCTGTCCTGCATTTCTGGTTTTGACACTTTTTTCAGCATGGCCCTTTTGACCGATGGGAAGCGAGACATCTTTGTAGCGCTGATTTGCCTTTCCAGGTTGCTTGGTTGGCCAAAAAGGGCGTATGCGTTTTTTCCTGAATATATTCAGGAAAAAACGCATACGCCCTTTTTGGCCAAGGGCATCATTGTCAACGTTTTGCCGCTTTTCATGTGCTTTAAAGGCGATTCGAATCTACCTCCTGAAATCTGTTTCCTGCAATTCTGCCTTGATTTCAAATCCTCTTCTTTGCCTTCCCTCAATATATTTGTGGATGAGAGTTATCATTTATAACTCTGCAGGTTTGTGAATTGCAGTGCCCTGAACCTCCATTTTACAACTCGCTTTTTAGGGAGCTGGCCGCAAAAGCGCAGGATGGCTTCAGGCCCTGTTCTGGTTCCGGGGGGCAGGCTGAGCCTGTGGTTAATTCTTCTTCCTGATGGGAAAATAGAGTGACCTGTGCCTGTCCCAACACCAAGAGCTAGTCTTTCATTGGTTCCACGTCTTCCCGTTCATCCTCAGTACAAATTGCAACCTGTACGGAACAGGAGGTTAAAGGTGCTGATGCTCCAAGGAGGGAGATTGCTAGTTAAGTGGCTGGAATGGCGAACCCGGGCACAAGCAGATGAGAAATGAGGTGCGTTTTAGAAACCTTTCCCCATCACACGGTGTACCATCTTCTGGGTATCTCATGCATGTTTTCGATGTAGGAAGATGCCCTGGAACCTGGAGATTTGGGACCCATGCGATGGGTACCACGCAGTATTACTTTAAAGGGTCTGCGTTTGCTCACCCAACCTCACCAAACCTCTCAGCCGCAACAGTGTCCACCCTTATGTCTCATCCAGCTGTGGGTCTAGATATGGTCAATCCAGGTTGCATCACAGCCCCTGAACGCATTGTGTAAGAATTTCTCTCTCTTTCACTGTCTTTGTTTCATGGGTTTTTCAAAGTAATTTATTTTTATAATGGGGTTTAGCTGCTTTTCACTGCTGTGTTTATGCCGCTTTTTACCCACTTGACACACTAACAGAGAGATATCAGTACATAGGTTTTAAGATTATTACTAGTCAGATATATTCTTGTGCGGTGAATAGGGCGTGTTGAGTCCAGTTCTCTGAGCAAGGAGTAGGTCTTGTCTATTACATATTGGGTTTATGGAATGGTATCTGAGCTAATTTGAAACCCTTGTTTTATGTATCACCCCACCTCACCTTTCCCGTTAAGCAGCCATAGTGTGTTTTCTGCATGTGTGACTCTGTTCTGTTTTGTAATTCAGTTCAAGTGTAACGGTTTTTACATTCCCTCTATAAGTGATACCTTATGAGAAGTGTCCTTTTCTGTGTGACTTATTTCACTTAGAGTCGTCGTACCTAAATCCACTCATCATGCTGCTACTAGCCTTATGACATTGATTTCATGGCTGAGTGATATTCCATTGTACATAAGGACCACAACTTCTTTATCCATTTTTCTCTTTCCTGGGATATTGAAGGTGGAATGAAGTGGAGGTCCTTGTCAACAGAGCAGCCCTAAACTTTGGGGTGCTTGTGTCTTGCTGATTTTTAATTTTCCCAATTTATAACCCCATGAGTGGAAGTGCCCTATGCTCTCTAAGCTTTGTTTTTTAGATGTTTCAGGACTCACCGTACACTTCTCCAGAGTGGCTGTTGACAATTTACATCCCGCCCATCAGTGTAGCAAGGCTCCCATTTCTCCATGGCCTGTCCTGCATTTCTGGTTTTGACACTTTTTTCAGCATGGCCCTTTTGACCAATGGGAAGCGAGACATCTTTGTAGCGCTGATTTGCCTTTCCAGGTTGCTTGGTTGGCCAAAAAGGGCGTATGCGTTTTTTCCTGAATATATTCAGGAAAAAACGCATACGCCCTTTTTGGCCAAGGGCATCATTGCCAACGTTTTGCCGCATTTCATGTGCTTTAAAGGCGATTCGAATCTACCTCCTGAAATCTGTTTCCTGCAATTCTGCCTTGATTTCAAATCCTCTTCTTTGCCTTCCCTCAATATATTTGTGGATGAGAGTTATCATTTATAACTCTGCAGGTTTGTGAATTGCAGTGCCCTGAACCTCCAATTTACAACTCGCTTTTTAGGGAGCTGGCCGCAAAAGCGCAGGATGGCTTCAGGCCCTGTTCTGGTTCCGGGGGGCAGGCTGAGCCTGTGGTTAATTCTTCTTCCTGATGGGAAAATAGAGTGACCTGTGCCTGTCCCAACACCAAGAGCTAGTCTTTCATTGGTTCCACGTCTTCCCGTTCATCCTCAGTACAAATTGCAACCTGTACGGAACAGGAGGTTAAAGGTGCTGATGCTCCAAGGAGGGAGATTGCTAGTAAAGTGGCTGGAATGGCGAACCCGGGCACAAGCAGATGAGAAATGAGGTGCGTTTTAGAAACCTTTCCCCATCACACGGTGTACCATCTTCTGGGTATCTCATGCATGTTTTCGATGTAGGAAGATGCCCTTGAACCTGGAGATTTGGGACCCATGCGATCGGTACCACGCAGTATTACTTTAAAGGGTCTGCGTTTGCTCACCCAACCTCACCAAACCTCTCAGCCCCAAGAGTGTCCACCCTTATGTCTCATCCAGCTGTGGGTCCTAGATATGGTCAATCCAGGTTGCATCACAGCCCCTGAACGCATTGTGTAAGAATTTCGCTCTCTTTCACTGTCTTTGTTTCACGGGTTTTTCAAAGTAATTTATTTTTATAATGGGGTTTAGCTGCTTTTCACT
The DNA here is from genome assembly GCF_965194805.1 of Balaenoptera borealis. Lineage (NCBI taxonomy): Eukaryota > Metazoa > Chordata > Mammalia > Artiodactyla > Balaenopteridae > Balaenoptera > Balaenoptera borealis. The sequence goes on along the minus strand of NW_028123954.1, from coordinate 1,161,145 downwards.
GCTGTGTTTATGCCGCTTTACACCCACTTGACACACTAACAGAGAGATATCAATACATAGGTTTTAAGATTATTACTAGTCAGATATATTCTTGTGCGGTGAATAGGGCGTGTTGAGTCCAGTTCTCTGAGCAAGGAGTAGGTCTTGTCTATTACATATTGGTTTTATGGAACGGTATCTGAGCTAATTTGAAACCCTTGTTTTATGTATCACCCCACCTCACCTTTCCCGTTAAGCAGCCATAGTGTGTTTTCTGCATGTGTGACTCTGTTCTGTTTTTTAATTCAGTTCAAGTGTAACGGTTTTTACATTCCCTCTATCAGTGATACCTTATGAGAAGTGTCCTTTTCTGTGTGACTTATTTCACTTAGAATCGTCGTACCTAAATCCACTCATCATGCTGCTACTAGCCTTATGACATTGATTTCATGGCTGAGTGATATTCCATTGTACATAAGGACCACAACTTCTTTATCCATTTTTCTCTTTCCTGGGATATTGAAGGTGGAATGAAGTGGAGGTCCTTGTCAACAGAGCAGCCCTAAACTTTGGGGTGCTTGTGTCTTGCTGATTTTTAATTTTCCCAATTTATACCCCCATGAGTGGAAGTGCCCTATGCTCCCTAAGCTTTGCTTTTTAGACGTTTCAGGACTCACCGTACACTTCTCCAGAGTGGCTGTTGACAATTTACATCCCGCCCATCAGTGTAGCAAGGCTCCCATTTCTCCATGGCCTGTCCTGCATTTCTGGTTTTGACACTTTTTTCAGCATGGCCCTTTTGACCGATGGGAAGCGAGACATCTTTGTAGCGCTGATTTGCCTTTCCAGGTTGCTTGGTTGGCCAAAAAGGGCGTATGCGTTTTTTCCTGAATATATTCAGGAAAAAACGCATACGCCCTTTTTGGCCAAGGGCATCATTGTCAACGTTTTGCCGCTTTTCATGTGCTTTAAAGGCGATTCGAATCTACCTCCTGAAATCTGTTTCCTGCAATTCTGCCTTGATTTCAAATCCTCTTCTTTGCCTTCCCTCAATATATTTGTGGATGAGAGTTATCATTTATAACTCTGCAGGTTTGTGAATTGCAGTGCCCTGAACCTCCATTTTACAACTCGCTTTTTAGGGAGCTGGCCGCAAAAGCGCAGGATGGCTTCAGGCCCTGTTCTGGTTCCGGGGGGCAGGCTGAGCCTGTGGTTAATTCTTCTTCCTGATGGGAAAATAGAGTGACCTGTGCCTGTCCCAACACCAAGAGCTAGTCTTTCATTGGTTCCACGTCTTCCCGTTCATCCTCAGTACAAATTGCAACCTGTACGGAACAGGAGGTTAAAGGTGCTGATGCTCCAAGGAGGGAGATTGCTAGTTAAGTGGCTGGAATGGCGAACCCGGGCACAAGCAGATGAGAAATGAGGTGCGTTTTAGAAACCTTTCCCCATCACACGGTGTACCATCTTCTGGGTATCTCATGCATGTTTTCGATGTAGGAAGATGCCCTGGAACCTGGAGATTTGGGACCCATGCGATGGGTACCACGCAGTATTACTTTAAAGGGTCTGCGTTTGCTCACCCAACCTCACCAAACCTCTCAGCCGCAACAGTGTCCACCCTTATGTCTCATCCAGCTGTGGGTCTAGATATGGTCAATCCAGGTTGCATCACAGCCCCTGAACGCATTGTGTAAGAATTTCTCTCTCTTTCACTGTCTTTGTTTCATGGGTTTTACAAAGTAATTTATTTTTATAATGGGGTTTAGCTGCTTTTCACTGCTGTGTTTATGCCGCTTTTTACCCACTTGACACACTAACAGAGAGATATCAGTACATAGGTTTTAAGATTATTACTAGTCAGATATATTCTTGTGCGGTGAATAGGGCGTGTTGAGTCCAGTTCTCTGAGCAAGGAGTAGGTCTTGTCTATTACATATTGGGTTTATGGAATGGTATCTGAGCTAATTTGAAACCCTTGTTTTATGTATCACCCCACCTCACCTTTCCCGTTAAGCAGCCATAGTGTGTTTTCTGCATGTGTGACTCTGTTCTGTTTTGTAATTCAGTTCAAGTGTAACGGTTTTTACATTCCCTCTATAAGTGATACCTTATGAGAAGTGTCCTTTTCTGTGTGACTTATTTCACTTAGAGTCGTCGTACCTAAATCCACTCATCATGCTGCTACTAGCCTTATGACATTGATTTCACGGCTGAGTGATATTCCATTGTACATAAGGACCACAACTTCTTTATCCATTTTTCTCTTTCCTGGGATATTGAAGGTGGAATGAAGTGGAGGTCCTTGTCAACAGAGCAGCCCTAAACTTTGGGGTGCTTGTGTCTTGCTGATTTTTAATTTTCCCAATTTATAACCCCATGAGTGGAAGTGCCCTATGCTCTCTAAGCTTTGTTTTTTAGATGTTTCAGGACTCACCGTACACTTCTCCAGAGTGGCTGTTGACAATTTACATCCCGCCCATCAGTGTAGCAAGGCTCCCATTTCTCCATGGCCTGTCCTGCATTTCTGGTTTTGACACTTTTTTCAGCATGGCCCTTTTGACCGATGGGAAGCGAGACATCTTTGTAGCGCTGATTTGCCTTTCCAGGTTGCTTGGTTGGCCAAAAAGGGCGTATGCGTTTTTTCCTGAATATATTCAGGAAAAAACGCATACGCCCTATTTGGCCAAGGGCATCATTGCCAACGTTTTGCCGCATTTCATGTGCTTTAAAGGCGATTCGAATCTACCTCCTGAAATCTGTTTCCTGCAATTCTGCCTTGATTTCAAATCCTCTTCTTTGCCTTCCCTCAATATATTTGTGGACGAGAGTTATCATTTATAAGTCTGCAGGTTTGTGAATTGCAGTGCCCTGAACCTCCATTTTACAACTCGCTTTTTAGGGAGCTGGCCGCAATAGCACCGGCTGGCTTCAGGCCCTGTTCTGGTTCCGAGTGGCAGGCTGAGCCTGTGGTTAATTCTTCTTCCTGATGGGAAAATAGAGTGACCTGTGCCTGTCCCAACACCAAGAGCTAGTCTCTCATTGGTTCCACGTCTTCCAGTTCATCCTCAGGACAAATTGCAACCTGTACGGAAGAGGAGGTTAAAGGTGCTGATGCTCCAAGGAGGGAGATTGCTAGTAAAGTGGCTGGAATGGCGAACCCGGGCACAAGCAGATGAGAAATGAGGTGCGTTTTAGAAACCTTTCCCCATCACACGGTGTACCATCTTCTGGGTATCTCATGCATGTTTTCGATGTAGGAAGATGCCCTTGAACCTGGAGATTTGGGACCCATGCGATGGGTACCACGCAGTATTACTTTAAAGGGTCTGCGTTTGCTCACCCAACCTCACCAAACCTCTCAGCCGCAACAGTGTCCACCCTTATGTCTCATCCAGCTGTGGGTCTAGATATGGTCAATCCAGGTTGCATCACAGCCCCTGAACGCATTGTGTAAGAATTTCTCTCTCTTTCACTGTCTTTGTTTCATGGGTTTTTCAAAGTAATTTATTTTTATAATGGGGTTTAGCTGCTTTTCACTGCTGTGTTTATGCCGCTTTTTACCCACTTGACACACTAACAGAGAGATATCAGTACATAGGTTTTAAGATTATTACTAGTCAGATGTATTCTTGTGCGGTGAATAGGGCGTGTTGAGTCCAGTTCTCTGAGCAAGGAGTAGGTCTTGTCTATTACATATTGGGTTTATGGAAGGGTATCTGAGCTAATTTGAAACCCTTGTTTTATGTATCACCCCACCTCACCTTTCCCGTTAAGCAGCCATAGTGTGTTTTCTGCATGTGTGACTCTGTTCTGTTTTGTAATTCAGTTCAAGTGTAACGGTTTTTACATTCCCTCTATCAGTGATACCTTATGAGAAGTGTCCTTTTCTGTGTGACTTATTTCACTTAGAGTCGTCGTACCTAAATCCACTCATCATGCTGCTACTAGCCTTATGACATTGATTTCACGGCTGAGTGATATTCCATTGTACATAAGGACCACAACTTCTTTATCCATTTTTCTCTTTCCTGGGATATTGAAGGTGGAATGAAGTGGAGGTCCTTGTCAACAGAGCAGCCCTAAACTTTGGGGTGCTTGTGTCTTGCTGATTTTTAATTTTCCCAATTTATAACCCCATGAGTGGAAGTGCCCTATGCTCTCTAAGCTTTGTTTTTTAGATGTTTCAGGACTCACCGTACGCTTCTCCAGAGTGGCTGTTGGCAATTTACATCCCGCCCATCAGTGTAGCAAGGCTCCCATTTCTCCATGGCCTGTCCTGCATTTCTGGTTTTGACACTTTTTTCAGCATGGCCTTTTTAACCGATGGGAAGCGAGACATCTTTGTAGCGCTGATTTGCCTTTCCAGGTTGCTTGGTTGGCCAAAAAGGGCGTATGCGTTTTTTCCTGAATATATTCAGGAAAAAACGCATACGCCCTTTTTGGCCAAGGGCATCATTGTCAACGTTTTGCCGCTTTTCATGTGCTTTAAAGGCGATTCGAATCTACCTCCTGAAATCTGTTTCCTGCAATTCTGCCTTGATTTCAAATCCTCTTCTTTGCCTTCCCTCAATATATTTGTGGACGAGAGTTATCATTTATAACTCTGCAGGTTTGTGAATTGCAGTGCCCTGAACCTCCATTTTACAACTCGCGTTTTTGGGAGATGGCCGCAAAAGCGCAGGATGGCTTCAGGCCCTGTTCTTGTTCCGGGGGGCAGGCTGAGCCTGTGGTTAATTCTTCTTCCTGATGGGAAAATAGAGTGACCTGTGCCTGTGCCAACACCAAGAGCTAGTCTCTCATTGGTTCCACGTCTTCCCGTTCATCCTCAGGACAAATTGCAACCTGTACGGAACAGGAGGTTAAAGGTGATGATGCTCCAAGGAGGGAGATTGCTAGTAAAGTGGCTGGAATGGTGAACCCGAGCACAAGGAGATGAGAAATGAGGTGCGTTTTAGAAACCTTTCCCCATCACACGGTGTACCATCTTCTGGGTTTCTCATGCATGTTTTCGATGTAGGAAGATGCCCTTGAACCTGGAGATTTGGGACCCATGCGATCGGTACCACGCAGTATTACTTTAAAGGGGCTGCGTTTGCTCACCCAACCTCACCAAACCTCTCAGCCGCAACAGTGTCCACCCTTATGTCTCATCCAGCTGTGGGTCTAGATATGGTCAATCCAGGTTGCATCACAGCCCCTGAACGCATTGTGTAAGAATTTCGCTCTCTTTCACTGTCTTTGTTTCATGGGTTTTTCAAAGTAATTTATTTTTATAATGGGGTTTAGCTTCTTTTCACTGCTGTGTTTATGCCGCTTTACACCCACTTGACACACTAACAGAGAGATATCAATACATAAGTTTTAAGATTATTACTAGTCAGATATATTCTTGTGCGGTGAATAGGGCGTGTTGAGTCCAGTTCTCTGAGCAAGGAGTAGGTCTTGTCTATTACATATTGGGTTTATGGAACGGTATCTGAGCTAATTTGAAACCCTTGTTTTATGTATCACCCCACCTCACCTTTCCCGTTAAGCAGCCATAGTGTGTTTTCTGCATGTGTGACTCTGTTCTGTTTTGTAATTCAGTTCAAGTGTAACGGTTTTTACATTCCCTCTATAAGTGATACCTTATGAGAAGTGCCCTTTTCTGTGTGACTTATTTCACTTAGAGTCGTCGTACCTAAATTCACTCATCATGCTGGTACTAGCCTTATGACATTGATTTCACGGCTGAGTGATATTCCATTGTACATAAGGACCACAACTTCTTTATCCATTTTTCTCTTTCCTGGGATATTGAAGGTGGAATGAAGTGGAGGTCCTTGTCAACAGAGCAGTCCTAAACTTTGGGGTGCTTGTGTCTTGCTGAATTTTAATTTTCCCAATTTATACCCACATGAGTGGAAGTGCCCTATGCTCTCTAAGCTTTGCTTTTCAGACGTTTCAGGACTCACCGTACACTTCTTCAGAGTGGCTGTTGACAATTTACATCCCGCCCATCAGTGTAGCAAGGCTCCCATTTCTCCATGGCCTGTCCTGCATTTCTGGTTTTGACACTTTTTTCAGCATGGCCCTTTTGACCGATGGGAAGCGAGACATCTTTGTAGCGCTGATTTGCCTTTCCAGGTTGCTTGGTTGGCCAAAAAGGGCGTATGCGTTTTTTCCTGAATATATTCAGGAAAAAACGCATACGCCCTTTTTGGCCAAGGGCATCATTGTCAACGTTTTGCCGCTTTTCATGTGCTTTAAAGGCGATTCGAATCTACCTCCTGAAATCTGTTTCCTGCAATTCTGCCTTGATTTCAAATCCTCTTCTTTGCCTTCCCTCAATATATTTGTGGACGAGAGTTATCATTTATAACTCTGCAGGTTTGTGAATTGCAGTGCCCTGAACCTCCATTTTGCAACTCGCTTTTTAGGGAGCTGGCCGCAAAAGCGCAGGATGCCTTCAGGCCCTGTTCTGGTTCCGGGGGCAGGCTGAGCCTGTGGTTAATTCTTCTTCCTGATGGGAAAATAGAGTGACCTGTGCCTGTCCCAACACCAAGAGCTAGTCTCTCATTGGTTCCACGTCTTCCCGTTCATCCTCAGTACAAATTGCAACCTGTACGGAACAGGAGGTTAAAGGTGCTGATGCTCCAAGGAGGGAGATTGCTAGTTAAGTGGCTGCAAAGGCGAACCCGGGCACAAGCAGATGAGAAATGAGGTGCGTTTTAGAAACCTTTCCCCATCACACGGTTTACCATCTTCTGGGTATCTCATGCATGTTTTCGATGTAGGAAGATGCCCTGGAACCTGGAGATTTGGGACCCATGCGATGGGTACCACGCAGTATTACTTTAAAGGGTCTGCGTTTGCTCACCCAACCTCACCAAACCTCTCAGCCGCAACAGTGTCCACCCTTATGTCTCATCCAGCTGTGGGTCTAGATATGGTCAATCCAGGTTGCATCACAGCCCCTGAACGCATTGTGTAAGAATTTCTCTCTCTTTCACTGTCTTTGTTTCATGGGTTTTACAAAGTAATTTATTTTTATAATGGGGTTTAGCTGCTTTTCACTGCTGTGTTTATGCCGCTTTTTACCCACTTGACACACTAACAGAGAGATATCAGTACATAGGTTTTAAGATTATTACTAGTCAGATATATTCTTGTGCGGTGAATAGGGCGTGTTGAGTCCAGTTCTCTGAGCAAGGAGTAGGTCTTGTCTATTACATATTGGGTTTATGGAACGGTATCTGAGCTAATTTGAAACCCTTGTTTTATGTATCACCCCACCTCACCTTTCCCGTTAAGCAGCCATAGTGTGTTTTCTGCATGTGTGACTCTGTTCTGTTTTGTAATTCAGTTCAAGTGTAACGGTTTTTACATTCCCTCTATAAGTGATACCTTATGAGAAGTGTCCTTTTCTGTGTGACTTATTTCACTTAGAGTCGTCGTACCTAAATCCACTCATCATGCTGCTACTAGCCTTATGACATTGATTTCACGGCTGAGTGATATTCCATTGTACATAAGGACCACAACTTCTTTATCCATTTTTCTCTTTCCTGGGATATTGAAGGTGGAATGAAGTGGAGGTCCTTGTCAACAGAGCAGCCCTAAACTTTGGGGTGCTTGTGTCTTGCTGATTTTTCATTTTCCCAATTTATACCCCCATGAGTGGAAGTGCCCTATGCTCTCTAAGCTTTGCTTTTAGACGTTTGAGGAGACACCGTACACTTCTCCAGAGTGGCTGTTGACAATTTACATCCCGCCCATCAGTGTAGCAAGGCTCCCATTTCTCCATGGCCTGTCCTGCATTTCTGGTTTTGACACTTTTTTCAGCATGGCCCTTTTGACCAATGGGAAGCAAGACATCTTTGTAGCGCTGATTTGCCTTTCCAGGTTGCTTGGTTGGCCAAAAAGGGCGTATGCGTTTTTTCCTGAATATATTCAGGAAAAAACGCATACGCCCTTTTTGGCCAAGGGCATCATTGTCAACGTTTTGCCGCTTTTCATGTGCTTTAAAGGCGATTCGAATCTACCTCCTGAAATCTGTTTCCTGCAATTCTGCCTTGATTTCAAATCCTCTTCTTTGCCTTCCCTCAATATATTTGTGGATGAGAGTTATCATTTATAACTCTGCAGGTTTGTGAATTGCAGTGCCCTGAACCTCTATTTTACAACTCGCGTTTTTGGGAGATGGCCGCAAAAGCGCAGGATGGCTTCAGGCCCTGTTCTTGTTCCGGGGGGCAGGCTGAGCCTGTGGTTAATTCTTCTTCCTGATGGGAAAATAGAGTGACCTGTGCCTGTGCCAACACCAAGAGCTAGTCTCTCATTGGTTCCACGTCTTCCCGTTCATCCTCAGGACAAATTGCAACCTGTACGGAACAGGAGGTTAAAGTTGATGATGCTCCAAGGAGGGAGATTGCTAGTAAAGTGGCTGGAATGGCGAACCCGAGCACAAGGAGATGAGAAATGAGGTGCGTTTTAGAAACCTTTCCCCATCACACGGTGTACCATCTTCTGGGTTTCTCATGCATGTTTTCGATGTAGGAAGATGCCCTTGAACCTGGAGATTTGGGACCCATGCGATGGGTACCACGCAGTATTACTTTAAAGGGTCTGCGTTTGCTCACCCAACCTCACCAAACCTCTCAGCCCCAAGAGTGTCCACCCTTATGTCTCATCCAGCTGTGGGTCTAGATATGGTCAATCCAGGTTGCATCACAGCCCCTGAACGCATTGTGTAAGAATTTCGCTCTCTTTCACTGTCTTTGTTTCATGGGTTTTTCAAAGTAATTTATTTTTATAATGGGGTTTAGCTGCTTTTCACTGCTGTGTTTATGCCGCTTTTTACCCACTTGACACACTAACAGAGAGATATCAGTACATAGGTTTTAAGATTATTACTAGTCAGATATATTCTTGTGCGGTGAATAGGGCGTGTTGAGTCCAGTTCTCTGAGCAAGGAGTAGGTCTTGTCTATTACATATTGGGTTTATGGAACGGTATCTGAGCTAATTTGAAACCCTTGTTTTATGTATCACCCCGCCTCACCTTTCCCGTTAAGCAGCCATAGTGTGTTTTCTGCATGTGTGACTCTGTTCTGTTTTGTAATTCAGTTCAAGTGTAACGGTTTTTACATTCCCTCTATAAGTGATACCTTATGAGAAGTGTCCTTTTCTGTGTGACTTATTTCACTTAGAGTCGTCGTACCTAAATCCACTCATCATGCTGCTACTAGCCTTATGACATTGATTTCACGGCTGAGTGATATTCCATTGTACATAAGGACCACAACTTCTTTATCCATTTTTCTCTTTCCTGGGATATTGAAGGTGGAATGAAGTGGAGGTCCTTGTCAACAGAGCAGCCCTAAACTTTGGGGTGCTTGCGTCTTGCTGATTTTTAATTTTCCAATTTATAACCCCATGAGTGGAAGTGCCCTATGCTCTCTAAGCTTTGTTTTTTAGATGTTTCAGGACTCACCGTACGCTTCTCCAGAGTGGCTGTTGGCAATTTACATCCCGCCCATCAGTGTAGCAAGGCTCCCATTTCTCCATGGCCTGTCCTGCATTTCTGGTTTTGACACTTTTTTCAGCATGGCCTTTTTAACCGATGGGAAGCAAGACATCTTTGTAGCGCTGATTTGCCTTTCCAGGTTGCTTGGTTGGCCAAAAAGGGCGTATGCGTTTTTTCCTGAATATATTCAGGAAAAAACGCATACGCCCTTTTTGGCCAAGGGCATCATTGTCAACGTTTTGCCGCTTTTCATGTGCTTTAAAGGCGATTCGAATCTACCTCCTGAAATCTGTTTCCTGCAATTCTGCCTTGATTTCAAATCCTCTTCTTTGCCTTCCCTCAATATATTTGTGGACGAGAGTTATCATTTATAACTCTGCAGGTTTGTGAATTGCAGTGCCCTGAACCTCCATTTTACAACTCGCGTTTTTGGGAGATGGCCGCAAAAGCGCAGGATGGCTTCAGGCCCTGTTCTTGTTCCGGGGGGCAGGCTGAGCCTGTGGTTAATTCTTCTTCCTGATGGGAAAATAGAGTGACCTGTGCCTGTGCCAACACCAAGAGCTAGTCTCTCATTGGTTCCACGTCTTCCCGTTCATCCTCAGGACAAATTGCAACCTGTACGGAACAGGAGGTTAAAGGTGATGATGCTCCAAGGAGGGAGATTGCTAGTAAAGTGGCTGGAATGGCGAACCCGAGCACAAGGAGATGAGAAATGAGGTGCGTTTTAGAAACCTTTCCCCATCACACGGTGTACCATCTTCTGGGTTTCTCATGCATGTTTTCGATGTAGGAAGATGCCCTTGAACCTGGAGATTTGGGACCCATGCGATGGGTACCACACAGTATTACTTTAAAGGGTCTGCGTTTGCTCACCCAACCTCACCAAACCTCTCAGCCGCAACAGTGTCCACCCTTATGTCTCATCCAGCTGTGGGTCTAGATATGGTCAATCCAGGTTGCATCACAGCCCCTGAACGCATTGTGTAAGAATTTCTCTCTCTTTCACTGTCTTTGTTTCATGGGTTTTTCAAAGTAATTTATTTTTATAATGGGGTTTAGCTGCTTTTCACTGCTGTGTTTATGCCGCTTTACACCCACTTGACACACTAACAGAGAGATATCAATACATAGGTTTTAAGATTATTACTAGTCAGATATATTCTTGTGCGGTGAATAGGGCGTGTTGAGTCCAGTTCTCTGAGCAAGGAGTAGGTCTTGTCTATTACATATTGGGTTTATGGAACGGTATCTGAGCTAATTTGAAACCCTTGTTTTATGTATCACCCCACCTCACCTTTCCCGTTAAGCAGCCATAGTGTGTTTTCTGCATGTGTGACTCTGTTCTGTTTTGTAATTCAGTTCAAGTGTAACGGTTTTTACATTCCCTCTATCAGTGATACCTTATGAGAAGTGTCCTTTTCTGTGTGACTTATTTCACTTAGAATCGTCGTACCTAAATCCACTCATCATGCTGCTACTAGCCTTATGACATTGATTTCATGGCTGAGTGATATTCCATTGTACATAAGGACCACAACTTCTTTATCCATTTTTCTCTTTCCTGGGATATTGAAGGTGGAATGAAGTGGAGGTCCTTGTCAACAGAGCAGTCCTAAACTTTGGGGTGCTTGTGTCTTGCTGAATTTTAATTTTCCCAATTTATACCCCCATGAGTGGAAGTGCCCTATGCTCTCTAAGCTTTGCTTTTCAGACGTTTCAGGACTCACCGTACACTTCTCCAGAGTGGCTGTTGACAATTTACATCCCGCCCATCAGTGTAGCAAGGCTCCCATTTCTCCATGGCCTGTCCTGCATTTCTGGTTTTGACACTTTTTTCAGCATGGCCCTTTTGACCGATGGGAAGCGAGACATCTTTGTAGCGCTGATTTGCCTTTCCAGGTTGCTTGGTTGGCCAAAAAGGGCGTATGCGTTTTTTCCTGAATATATTCAGGAAAAAACGCATACGCCCTTTTTGGCCAAGGGCATCATTGTCAACGTTTTGCCGCTTTTCATGTGCTTTAAAGGCGATTCGAATCTACCTCCTGAAATCTGTTTCCTGCAATTCTGCCTTGATTTCAAATCCTCTTCTTTGCCTTCCCTCAATATATTTGTGGACGAGAGTTATCATTTATAACTCTGCAGGTTTGTGAATTGCAGTGCCCTGAACCTCCATTTTGCAACTCGCTTTTTAGGGAGCTGGCCGCAAAAGCGCAGGATGCCTTCAGGCCCTGTTCTGGTTCCGGGGGCAGGCTGAGCCTGTGGTTAATTCTTCTTCCTGATGGGAAAATAGAGTGACCTGTGCCTGTCCCAACACCAAGAGCTAGTCTCTCATTGGTTCCACGTCTTCCCGTTCACCCTCAGGACAAATTGCAACCTGTACGGAGAAGGAGGTTAAAGGTGCTGATTCTCCAAGTAGGGAGATTGTTAGTAAAGCGGCTGGAATAGCGAACCCGGGCACAAGGAGATGAGAAATGAGGTGCGTTTTAGAAACCTTTCCCCATCACACGGTGTACCATCTTCTGGGTTTCTCATGCATGTTTTCGATGTAGGAAGATGCCCTTGAACCTGGAGATTTGGGACCCATGCGATGGGTACCACGCAGTATTACTTTAAAGGGTCTGCGTTTGCTCACCCAACCTCACCAAACCTCTCAGCCGCAACAGTGTCCACCCTTATGTCTCATCCAGCTGTGGGTCTAGATATGGTCAATCCAGGTTGCATCACAGCCCCTGAACGCATTGTGTAAGAATTTCGCTCTCTTTCACTGTCTTTGTTTCATGGGTTTTTCAAAGTAATTTATTTTTATAATGGGGTTTAGCTGCTTTTCACTGCTGTGTTTATGCCGCTTTACACCCACTTGACACACTAACAGAGAGATATCAATACATAGCTTTTAAGATTATTACTAGTCAGATATATTCTTGTGCGGTGAATAGGGCGTGTTGAGTCCAGTTCTCTGAGCAAGGAGTAGGTCTTGTCTATTACATATTGGTTTTATGGAACGGTATCTGAGCTAATTTGAAACCCTTGTTTTATGTATCACCCCACCTCACCTTTCCCGTTAAGCAGCCATAGTGTGTTTTCTGCATGTGTGACTCTGTTCTGTTTTGTAATTCAGTTCAAGTGTAACGGTTTTTACATTCCCTCTATAAGTGATACCTTATGAGAAGTGTCCTTTTCTGTGTGACTTATTTCACTTAGAATCGTCGTACCTAAATCCACTCATCATGCTGCTACTAGCCTTATGACATTGATTTCACGGCTGAGTGATATTCCATTGTACATATGGACCACAACTTCTTTATCCATTTTTCTCTTTCCTGGGATATTGAAGGTGGAATGAAGTGGAGGTCCTTGTCAACAGAGCAGCCCTAAACTTTGGGGTGCTTGTGTCTTGCTGATTTTTCATTTTCCCAATTTATACCCCCATGAGTGGAAGTGCCCTATGCTCTCTAAGCTGTGTTTTTTAGATGTTTCAGGACACACCGTACGCTTCTCCAGAGTGGCTGTTGGCAATTTACATCCCGCCCATCAGTGTAGCAAGGCTCCCATTTCTCCATGGCCTGTCCTGCATTTCTGGTTTTGACACTTTTTTCAGCATGGCCCTTTTGACCGATGGGAAGCGAGACTTCTTTGTAGCACTGATTTACCTTTCCAGGTTGCTTGGTTGGCCAAAAAGGGCGTATGCGTTTTTTCCTGAATATATTCAGGAAAAAACGCATACGCCCTTTTTGGCCAAGGGCATCATTGTCAACGTTTTGCCGCTTTTCATGTGCTTTAAAGGCGATTCGAATCTACCTCCTGAAATCTGTTTCCTGCAATTCTGCCTTGATTTCAAATCCTCTTCTTTGCCTTCCCTCAATATATTTGTGGACGAGAGTTATCATTTATAAGTCTTCAGTTTTGTGAATTGCAGTGCCCTGAACCTCCATTTTACAACTCGCGTTTTTGGGAGATGGCCGCAAAAGCGCAGGATGGCTTCAGGCCCTGTTCTTGTTCCGGGGGGCAGGCTGAGCCTGTGGTTAATTCTTCTTCCTGATGGGAAAATAGAGTGACCTGTGCCTGTGCCAACACCAAGAGCTAGTCTCTCATTGGTTCCACGTCTTCCCGTTCATCCTCAGGACAAATTGCAACCTGTACAGAACAGGAGGTTAAAGGTGATGATGCTCCAAGGAGGGAGATTGCTAGTAAAGTGGCTGGAATGGCGAACCCGAGCACAAGGAGATGAGAAATGAGGTGCGTTTTAGAAACCTTTCCCCATCACACGGTGTACCATCTTCTGAGTTTCTCATGCATGTTTTCGATGTAGGAAGATGCCCTTGAACCTGGAGATTTGGGACCCATGCGATGGGTACCACACAGTATTACTTTAAAGGGTCTGCGTTTGCTCACCCAACCTCACCAAACCTCTCAGCCGCAACAGTGTCCACCCTTATGTCTCATCCAGCTGTGGGTCTAGATATGGTCAATCCAGGTTGCATCACAGCCCCTGAACGCATTGTGTAAGAATTTCGCTCTCTTTCACTGTCTTTGTTTCATGGGTTTTTCAAAGTAATTTATTTTTATAATGGGGTTTAGCTGCTTTTCACTGCTGTGTTTATGCCGCTTTACACCCACTTGACACACTAACAGAGAGATATCAATACATAGCTTTTAAGATTATTACTAGTCAGATATATTCTTGTGCGGTGAATAGGGCGTGTTGAGTCCAGTTCTCTGAGCAAGGAGTAGGTCTTGTCTATTACATATTGGGTTTATGGAACGGTATCTGAGCTAATTTGAAACCCTTGTTTTATGTATCACCCCACCTCACCTTTCCCGTTAAGCAGCCATAGTGTGTTTTCTGCATGTGTGACTCTGTTCTGTTTTGTAATTCAGTTCAAGTGTAACGGTTTTTACATTCCCTCTATCAGTGATACCTTATGAGAAGTGTCCTTTGCTGTGTGACTTATTTCACTTAGAATCGTCGTACCTAAATCCACTCATCATGCTGCTACTTGCCTTATGACATTGATTTCATGGCTGAGTGATATTCCATTGTACATAAGGACCACAACTTCTTTATCCATTTTTCTCTTTCCTGGGATATTGAAGGTGGAATGAAGTGGAGGTCCTTGTCAACAGAGCAGTCCTAAACTTTGGGGTGCTTGTGTCTTGCTGAATTTTAATTTTCCCAATTTATACCCCCATGAGTGGAAGTGCCCTATGCTCTCTAAGCTTTGCTTTTCAGACGTTTCAGGACTCACCGTACACTTCTCCAGAGTGGCTGTTGACAATTTACATCCCGCCCATCAGTGTAGCAAGGCTCCCATTTCTCCATGGCCTGTCCTGCATTTCTGGTTTTGACACTTTTTTCAGCATGGCCCTTTTGACCGATGGGAAGCGAGACATCTTTGTAGCGCTGATTTGCCTTTCCAGGTTGCTTGGTTGGCCAAAAAGGGCGTATGCGTTTTTTCCTGAATATATTCAGGAAAAAACGCATACGCCCTTTTTGGCCAAGGGCATCATTGTCAACGTTTTGCCGCTTTTCATGTGCTTTAAAGGCGATTCGAATCTACCTCCTGAAATCTGTTTCCTGCAATTCTGCCTTGATTTCAAATCCTCTTCTTTGCCTTCCCTCAATATATTTGTGGACGAGAGTTATCATTTATAACTCTGCAGGTTTGTGAATTGCAGTGCCCTGAACCTCCATTTTGCAACTCGCTTTTTAGGGAGCTGGCCGCAAAAGCGCAGGATGCCTTCAGGCCCTGTTCTGGTTCCGGGGGCAGGCTGAGCCTGTGGTTAATTCTTCTTCCTGATGGGAAAATAGAGTGACCTGTGCCTGTCCCAACACCAAGAGCTAGTCTCTCATTGGTTCCACGTCTTCCCGTTCACCCTCAGGACAAATTGCAACCTGTACGGAGAAGGAGGTTAAAGGTGCTGATTCTCCAAGTAGGGAGATTGTTAGTAAAGCGGCTGGAATAGCGAACCCGGGCACAAGGAGATGAGAAATGAGGTGCGTTTTAGAAACCTTTCCCCATCACACGGTGTACCATCTTCTGGGTTTCTCATGCATGTTTTCGATGTAGGAAGATGCCCTTGAACCTGGAGATTTGGGACCCATGCGATGGGTACCACGCAGTATTACTTTAAAGGGTCTGCGTTTGCTCACCCAACCTCACCAAACCTCTCAGCCGCAACAGTGTCCACCCTTATGTCTCATCCAGCTGTGGGTCTAGATATGGTCAATCCAGGTTGCATCACAGCCCCTGAACGCATTGTGTAAGAATTTCGCTCTCTTTCACTGTCTTTGTTTCATGGGTTTTTCAAAGTAATTTATTTTTATAATGGGGTTTAGCTGCTTTTCACTGCTGTGTTTATGCCGCTTTACACCCACTTGACACACTAACAGAGAGATATCAATACATAGCTTTTAAGATTATTACTAGTCAGATATATTCTTGTGCGGTGAATAGGGCGTGTTGAGTCCAGTTCTCTGAGCAAGGAGTAGGTCTTGTCTATTACATATTGATTTTATGGAACGGTATCTGAGCTAATTTGAAACCCTTGTTTTATGTATCACCCCACCTCACCTTTCCCGTTAAGCAGCCATAGTGTGTTTTCTGCATGTGTGACTCTGTTCTGTTTTGTAATTCAGTTCAAGTGTAACGGTTTTTACATTCCCTCTATAAGTGATACCTTATGAGAAGTGTCCTTTTCTGTGTGACTTATTTCACTTAGAATCGTCGTACCTAAATCCACTCATCATGCTGCTACTAGCCTTATGACATTGATTTCACGGCTGAGTGATATTCCATTGTACATATGGACCACAACTTCTTTATCCATTTTTCTCTTTCCTGGGATATTGAAGGTGGAATGAAGTGGAGGTCCTTGTCAACAGAGCAGCCCTAAACTTTGGGGTGCTTGTGTCTTGCTGATTTTTCATTTTCCCAATTTATACCCCCATGAGTGGAAGTGCCCTATGCTCTCTAAGCTGTGTTTTTTAGATGTTTCAGGACACACCGTACGCTTCTCCAGAGTGGCTGTTGGCAATTTACATCCCGCCCATCAGTGTAGCAAGGCTCCCATTTCTCCATGGCCTGTCCTGCATTTCTGGTTTTGACACTTTTTTCAGCATGGCCCTTTTGACCGATGGGAAGCGAGACTTCTTTGTAGCACTGATTTACCTTTCCAGGTTGCTTGGTTGGCCAAAAAGGGCGTATGCGTTTTTTCCTGAATATATTCAGGAAAAAACGCATACGCCCTTTTTGGCCAAGGGCATCATTGTCAACGTTTTGCCGCTTTTCATGTGCTTTAAAGGCGATTCGAATCTACCTCCTGAAATCTGTTTCCTGCAATTCTGCCTTGATTTCAAATCCTCTTCTTTGCCTTCCCTCAATATATTTGTGGACGAGAGTTATCATTTATAAGTCTTCAGTTTTGTGAATTGCAGTGCCCTGAACCTCCATTTTACAACTCGCGTTTTTGGGAGATGGCCGCAAAAGCGCAGGATGGCTTCAGGCCCTGTTCTTGTTCCGGGGGGCAGGCTGAGCCTGTGGTTAATTCTTCTTCCTGATGGGAAAATAGAGTGACCTGTGCCTGTGCCAACACCAAGAGCTAGTCTCTCATTGGTTCCACGTCTTCCCGTTCATCCTCAGGACAAATTGCAACCTGTACGGAACAGGAGGTTAAAGGTGATGATGCTCCAAGGAGGGAGATTGCTAGTAAAGTGGCTGGAATGGCGAACCCGAGCACAAGGAGATGAGAAATGAGGTGCGTTTTAGAAACCTTTCCCCATCACACGGTGTACCATCTTCTGAGTTTCTCATGCATGTTTTCGATGTAGGAAGATGCCCTTGAACCTGGAGATTTGGGACCCATGCGATGGGTACCACACAGTATTACTTTAAAGGGTCTGCGTTTGCTCACCCAACCTCACCAAACCTCTCAGCCGCAACAGTGTCCACCCTTATGTCTCATCCAGCTGTGGGTCTAGATATGGTCAATCCAGGTTGCATCACAGCCCCTGAACGCATTGTGTAAGAATTTCGCTCTCTTTCACTGTCTTTGTTTCATGGGTTTTTCAAAGTAATTTATTTTTATAATGGGGTTTAGCTGCTTTTCACTGCTGTGTTTATGCCGCTTTACACCCACTTGACACACTAACAGAGAGATATCAATACATAGCTTTTAAGATTATTACTAGTCAGATATATTCTTGTGCGGTGAATAGGGCGTGTTGAGTCCAGTTCTCTGAGCAAGGAGTAGGTCTTGTCTATTACATATTGGGTTTATGGAACGGTATCTGAGCTAATTTGAAACCCTTGTTTTATGTATCACCCCACCTCACCTTTCCCGTTAAGCAGCCATAGTGTGTTTTCTGCATGTGTGACTCTGTTCTGTTTTGTAATTCAGTTCAAGTGTAACGGTTTTTACATTCCCTCTATCAGTGATACCTTATGAGAAGTGTCCTTTGCTGTGTGACTTATTTCACTTAGAATCGTCGTACCTAAATCCACTCATCATGCTGCTACTTGCCTTATGACATTGATTTCATGGCTGAGTGATATTCCATTGTACATAAGGACCACAACTTCTTTATCCATTTTTCTCTTTCCTGGGATATTGAAGGTGGAATGAAGTGGAGGTCCTTGTCAACAGAGCAGTCCTAAACTTTGGGGTGCTTGTGTCTTGCTGAATTTTAATTTTCCCAATTTATACCCCCATGAGTGGAAGTGCCCTATGCTCTCTAAGCTTTGCTTTTCAGACGTTTCAGGACTCACCGTACACTTCTCCAGAGTGGCTGTTGGCAATTTACATCCCGCCCATCAGTGTAGCAAGGCTCCCATTTCTCCATGGCCTGTCCTGCATTTCTGGTTTTGACACTTTTTTCAGCATGGCCCTTTTGACCGATGGGAAGCGAGACATCTTTGTAGCGCTGATTTGCCTTTCCAGGTTGCTTGGTTGGCCAAAAAGGGCGTATGCGTTTTTTCCTGAATATATTCAGGAAAAAACGCATACGCCCTTTTTGGCCAAGGGCATCATTGTCAACGTTTTGCCGCTTTTCATGTGCTTTAAAGGCGATTCGAATCTACCTCCTGAAATCTGTTTCGTGCAATTCTGCCTTGATTTCAAATCCTCTTCTTTGCCTTCCCTCAATATATTTGTGGACGAGAGTTATCATTTATAACTCTGCAGGTTTGTGAATTGCAGTGCCCTGAACCTCCATTTTGCAACTCGCTTTTTAGGGAGCTGGCCGCAAAAGCGCAGTATGCCTTCAGGCCCTGTTCTGGTTCCGGGGGCAGGCTGAGCCTGTGGTTAATTCTTCTTCCTGATGGGAAAATAGAGTGACCTGTGCCTGTCCCAACACCAAGAGCTAGTCTCTCATTGGTTCCACGTCTTCCCGTTCACCCTCAGGACAAATTGCAACCTGTACGGAGAAGGAGGTTAAAGGTGCTGATTCTCCAAGTAGGGAGATTGTTAGTAAAGCGGCTGGAAGAGCGAACCCGGGCACAAGGAGATGAGAAATGAGGTGCGTTTTAGAAACCTTTCCACATCACACGGTGTACCATCTTCTGGGTTTCTCATGCATGTTTTCGATGTAGGAAGATGCCCTTGAACCTGGCGATTTGGGACCCATGCGATGGGTACCATGCAGTATTACTTGAAAGGGTCTGCGTTTGCTCACCCAACCTCACCAAACCTCTCAGCCCCAAGAGTGTCCACCCTTATGTCTCATCCAGCTGTGGGTCTAGATATGGTCAATCCAGGTTGCATCACAGCCCGTGAACGCATTGTGTAAGAATTTCTATCTCTTTCACTGTCTTTGTTTCATGGGTTTTTCAAAGTAATTTATTTTTATAATGGGGTTTAGCTGCTTTTCACTGCTGTGTTTATGCCGCTTTACACCCACTTGACACACTAACAGAGAGATATCAATACATAGGTTTTAAGATTATTACTAGTCAGATATATTCTTGTGCGGTGAATAGGGCGTGTTGAGTCCAGTTCTCTGAGCAAGGAGTAGGTCTTGTCTATTACATATTGGTTTTATGGAACGGTATCTGAGCTAATTTGAAACCCTTGTTTTATGTATCACCCCACCTCACCTTTCCCGTTAAGCAGCCATAGTGTGTTTTCTGCATGTGTGACTCTGTTCTGTTTTGTAATTCAGTTCAAGTGTAACGGTTTTTACATTCCCTCTATCAGTGATACCTTATGAGAAGTGTCCTTTTCTGTGTGACTTATTTCACTTAGAATCGTCGTACCTAAATCCACTCATCATGCTGCTACTAGCCTTATGACATTGATTTCATGGCTGAGTGATATTCCATTGTACATAAGGACCACAACTTCTTTATCCATTTTTCTCTTTCCTGGGATATTGAAGGTGGAATGAAGTGGAGGTCCTTGTCAACAGAGCAGTCCTAAACTTTGGGGTGCTTGTGTCTTGCTGAATTTTAATTTTCCCAATTTATACCCCCATGAGTGGAAGTGCCCTATGCTCTCTAAGCTTTGCTTTTCAGACGTTTCAGGACTCACCGTACACTTCTCCAGAGTGGCTGTTGACAATTTACATCCCGCCCATCAGTGTAGCAAGGCTCCCATTTCTCCATGGCCTGTCCTGCATTTCTGGTTTTGACACTTTTTTCAGCATGGCCCTTTTGACCGATGGGAAGCGAGACATCTTTGTAGCGCTGATTTGCCTTTCCAGGTTGCTTGGTTGGCCAAAAAGGGCGTATGCGTTTTTTCCTGAATATATTCAGGAAAAAACGCATACGCCCTTTTTGGCCAAGGGCATCATTGTCAACGTTTTGCCGCTTTTCATGTGCTTTAAAGGCGATTCGAATCTACCTCCTGAAATCTGTTTCCTGCAATTCTGCCTTGATTTCAAATCCTCTTCTTTGCCTTCCCTCAATATATTTGTGGACGAGAGTTATCATTTATAACTCTGCAGGTTTGTGAATTGCAGTGCCCTGAACCTCCATTTTGCAACTCGCTTTTTAGGGAGCTGGCCGCAAAAGCGCAGGATGCCTTCAGGCCCTGTTCTGGTTCCGGGGGCAGGCTGAGCCTGTGGTTAATTCTTCTTCCTGATGGGAAAATAGAGTGACCTGTGCCTGTCCCAACACCAAGAGCTAGTCTCTCATTGGTTCCACGTCTTCCCGTTCACCCTCAGGACAAATTGCAACCTGTACGGAGAAGGAGGTTAAAGGTGCTGATTCTCCAAGTAGGGAGATTGTTAGTAAAGCGGCTGGAATAGCGAACCCGGGCACAAGGAGATGAGAAATGAGGTGCGTTTTAGAAACCTTTCCCCATCACACGGTGTACCATCTTCTGGGTTTCTCATGCATGTTTTCGATGTAGGAAGATGCCCTTGAACCTGGAGATTTGGGACCCATGCGATGGGTACCACGCAGTATTACTTTAAAGGGTCTGCGTTTGCTCACCCAACCTCACCAAACCTCTCAGCCGCAACAGTGTCCACCCTTATGTCTCATCCAGCTGTGGGTCTAGATATGGTCAATCCAGGTTGCATCACAGCCCCTGAACGCATTGTGTAAGAATTTCGCTCTCTTTCACTGTCTTTGTTTCATGGGTTTTTCAAAGTAATTTATTTTTATAATGGGGTTTAGCTGCTTTTCACTGCTGTGTTTATGCCGCTTTACACCCACTTGACACACTAACAGAGAGATATCAATACATAGCTTTTAAGATTATTACTAGTCAGATATATTCTTGTGCGGTGAATAGGGCGTGTTGAGTCCAGTTCTCTGAGCAAGGAGTAGGTCTTGTCTATTACATATTGGTTTTATGGAACGGTATCTGAGCTAATTTGAAACCCTTGTTTTATGTATCACCCCACCTCACCTTTCCCGTTAAGCAGCCATAGTGTGTTTTCTGCATGTGTGACTCTGTTCTGTTTTGTAATTCAGTTCAAGTGTAACGGTTTTTACATTCCCTCTATAAGTGATACCTTATGAGAAGTGTCCTTTTCTGTGTGACTTATTTCACTTAGAATCGTCGTACCTAAATCCACTCATCATGCTGCTACTAGCCTTATGACATTGATTTCACGGCTGAGTGATATTCCATTGTACATATGGACCACAACTTCTTTATCCATTTTTCTCTTTCCTGGGATATTGAAGGTGGAATGAAGTGGAGGTCCTTGTCAACAGAGCAGCCCTAAACTTTGGGGTGCTTGTGTCTTGCTGATTTTTCATTTTCCCAATTTATACCCCCATGAGTGGAAGTGCCCTATGCTCTCTAAGCTGTGTTTTTTAGATGTTTCAGGACACACCGTACGCTTCTCCAGAGTGGCTGTTGGCAATTTACATCCCGCCCATCAGTGTAGCAAGGCTCCCATTTCTCCATGGCCTGTCCTGCATTTCTGGTTTTGACACTTTTTTCAGCATGGCCCTTTTGACCGATGGGAAGCGAGACTTCTTTGTAGCACTGATTTACCTTTCCAGGTTGCTTGGTTGGCCAAAAAGGGCGTATGCGTTTTTTCCTGAATATATTCAGGAAAAAACGCATACGCCCTTTTTGGCCAAGGGCATCATTGTCAACGTTTTGCCGCTTTTCATGTGCTTTAAAGGCGATTCGAATCTACCTCCTGAAATCTGTTTCCTGCAATTCTGCCTTGATTTCAAATCCTCTTCTTTGCCTTCCCTCAATATATTTGTGGACGAGAGTTATCATTTATAAGTCTTCAGTTTTGTGAATTGCAGTGCCCTGAACCTCCATTTTACAACTCGCGTTTTTGGGAGATGGCCGCAAAAGCGCAGGATGGCTTCAGGCCCTGTTCTTGTTCCGGGGGGCAGGCTGAGCCTGTGGTTAATTCTTCTTCCTGATGGGAAAATAGAGTGACCTGTGCCTGTGCCAACACCAAGAGCTAGTCTCTCATTGGTTCCACGTCTTCCCGTTCATCCTCAGGACAAATTGCAACCTGTACGGAACAGGAGGTTAAAGGTGATGATGCTCCAAGGAGGGAGATTGCTAGTAAAGTGGCTGGAATGGCGAACCCGAGCACAAGGAGATGAGAAATGAGGTGCGTTTTAGAAACCTTTCCCCATCACACGGTGTACCATCTTCTGAGTTTCTCATGCATGTTTTCGATGTAGGAAGATGCCCTTGAACCTGGAGATTTGGGACCCATGCGATGGGTACCACACAGTATTACTTTAAAGGGTCTGCGTTTGCTCACCCAACCTCACCAAACCTCTCAGCCGCAACAGTGTCCACCCTTATGTCTCATCCAGCTGTGGGTCTAGATATGGTCAATCCAGGTTGCATCACAGCCCCTGAACGCATTGTGTAAGAATTTCGCTCTCTTTCACTGTCTTTGTTTCATGGGTTTTTCAAAGTAATTTATTTTTATAATGGGGTTTAGCTGCTTTTCACTGCTGTGTTTATGCCGCTTTACACCCACTTGACACACTAACAGAGAGATATCAATACATAGCTTTTAAGATTATTACTAGTCAGATATATTCTTGTGCGGTGAATAGGGCGTGTTGAGTCCAGTTCTCTGAGCAAGGAGTAGGTCTTGTCTATTACATATTGGGTTTATGGAACGGTATCTGAGCTAATTTGAAACCCTTGTTTTATGTATCACCCCACCTCACCTTTCCCGTTAAGCAGCCATAGTGTGTTTTCTGCATGTGTGACTCTGTTCTGTTTTGTAATTCAGTTCAAGTGTAACGGTTTTTACATTCCCTCTATCAGTGATACCTTATGAGAAGTGTCCTTTGCTGTGTGACTTATTTCACTTAGAATCGTCGTACCTAAATCCACTCATCATGCTGCTACTTGCCTTATGACATTGATTTCATGGCTGAGTGATATTCCATTGTACATAAGGACCACAACTTCTTTATCCATTTTTCTCTTTCCTGGGATATTGAAGGTGGAATGAAGTGGAGGTCCTTGTCAACAGAGCAGTCCTAAACTTTGGGGTGCTTGTGTCTTGCTGAATTTTAATTTTCCCAATTTATACCCCCATGAGTGGAAGTGCCCTATGCTCTCTAAGCTTTGCTTTTCAGACGTTTCAGGACTCACCGTACACTTCTCCAGAGTGGCTGTTGACAATTTACATCCCGCCCATCAGTGTAGCAAGGCTCCCATTTCTCCATGGCCTGTCCTGCATTTCTGGTTTTGACACTTTTTTCAGCATGGCCCTTTTGACCGATGGGAAGCGAGACATCTTTGTAGCGCTGATTTGCCTTTCCAGGTTGCTTGGTTGGCCAAAAAGGGCGTATGCGTTTTTTCCTGAATATATTCAGGAAAAAACGCATACGCCCTTTTTGGCCAAGGGCATCATTGTCAACGTTTTGCCGCTTTTCATGTGCTTTAAAGGCGATTCGAATCTACCTCCTGAAATCTGTTTCGTGCAATTCTGCCTTGATTTCAAATCCTCTTCTTTGCCTTCCCTCAATATATTTGTGGACGAGAGTTATCATTTATAACTCTGCAGGTTTGTGAATTGCAGTGCCCTGAACCTCCATTTTGCAACTCGCTTTTTAGGGAGCTGGCCGCAAAAGCGCAGTATGCCTTCAGGCCCTGTTCTGGTTCCGGGGGCAGGCTGAGCCTGTGGTTAATTCTTCTTTCTGATGGGAAAATAGAGTGACCTGTGCCTGTCCCAACACCAAGAGCTAGTCTCTCATTGGTTCCACGTCTTCCCGTTCACCCTCAGGACAAATTGCAACCTGTACGGAGAAGGAGGTTAAAGGTGCTGATTCTCCAAGTAGGGAGATTGTTAGTAAAGCGGCTGGAAGAGCGAACCCGGGCACAAGGAGATGAGAAATGAGGTGCGTTTTAGAAACCTTTCCACATCACACGGTGTACCATCTTCTGGGTTTCTCATGCATGTTTTCGATGTAGGAAGATGCCCTTGAACCTGGCGATTTGGGACCCATGCGATGGGTACCATGCAGTATTACTTGAAAGGGTCTGCGTTTGCTCACCCAACCTCACCAAACCTCTCAGCCCCAAGAGTGTCCACCCTTATGTCTCATCCAGCTGTGGGTCTAGATATGGTCAATCCAGGTTGCATCACAGCCCGTGAACGCATTGTGTAAGAATTTCTATCTCTTTCACTGTCTTTGTTTCATGGGTTTTTCAAAGTAATTTATTTTTATAATGGGGTTTAGCTGCTTTTCACTGCTGTGTTTATGCCGCTTTACACCCACTTGACACACTAACAGAGAGATATCAATACATAGGTTTTAAGATTATTACTAGTCAGATATATTCTTGTGCGGTGAATAGGGCGTGTTGAGTCCAGTTCTCTGAGCAAGGAGTAGGTCTTGTCTATTACATATTGGTTTTATGGAACGGTATCTGAGCTAATTTGAAACCCTTGTTTTATGTATCACCCCACCTCACCTTTCCCGTTAAGCAGCCATAGTGTGTTTTCTGCATGTGTGACTCTGTTCTGTTTTGTAATTCAGTTCAAGTGTAACGGTTTTTACATTCCCTCTATCAGTGATACCTTATGAGAAGTGTCCTTTTCTGTGTGACTTATTTCACTTAGAATCGTCGTACCTAAATCCACTCATCATGCTGCTACTAGCCTTATGACATTGATTTCATGGCTGAGTGATATTCCATTGTACATAAGGACCACAACTTCTTTATCCATTTTTCTCTTTCCTGGGATATTGAAGGTGGAATGAAGTGGAGGTCCTTGTCAACAGAGCAGCCCTAAACTTTGGGGTGCTTGTGTCTTGCTGATTTTTCATTTTCCCAATTTATACCCCCATGAGTGGAAGTGCCCTATGCTCTCTAAGCTTTGCTTTTTAGACGTTTCAGGACTCACCGTACACTTCTCCAGAGTGGCTGTTGACAATTTACATCCCGCCCATCAGTGTAGCAAGGCTCCCATTTCTCCATGGCCTGTCCTGCATTTCTGGTGTTGACACTTTTTTCAGCATGGCCCTTTTGACCGATGGGAAGCGAGACATCTTTGTAGCGCTGATTTGCCTTTCCAGGTTGCTTGGTTGGCCAAAAAGGGCGTATGCGTTTTTTCCTGAATATATTCAGGAAAAAACGCATACGCCCTTTTTGGCCAAGGGCATCATTGTCAACGTTTTGCCGCTTTTCATGTGCTTTAAAGGCGATTCGAATCTACCTCCTGAAATCTGTTTCCTGCAATTCTGCCTTGATTTCAAATCCTCTTCTTTGCCTTCCCTCAATATATTTGTGGATGAGAGTTATCATTTATAAGTCTGCAGGTTTGTGAATTGCAGTGCCCTGAACCTCCATTTTACAACTCGCTTTTTAGGGAGCTGGCCGCAAAAGCGCAGGATGGCTTCAGGCCCTGTTCTGGTTCCGGGGGCAGGCTGAGCCTGTGGTTAATTCTTCTTCCTGATGGGAAAATAGAGTGACCTGTGCCTGTCCCGACACCAAGAGCTAGTCTCTCGTTGGTTCCCCGTCTTCCCGTTCATCCTCAGGACAAATTGCAACCTGTACGGAACAGGAGGTTAAAGGTGCTGATGCTCCAAGTAGGGAGATTGCTAGTAAAGCGGCTGGAATGGCGAACCCGGGCACAAGGAGATGAGAAATGAGGTGCGTTTTAGAAACCTTTCCCCATCACACGGTGTACCATCTTCTGGGTTTCTCATGCATGTTTTCGATGTAGGAAGATGCCCTTGAACCTGGAGATTTGGGACCCATGCGATGGGTACCACGCAGTATTACTTTAAAGGGTCTGCGTTTGCTCACCCAACCTCACCAAACCTCTCAGCCCCAAGAGTGTCCACCCTTATGTCTCATCCAGCTGTGGGTCTAGATATGGTCAATCCAGGTTGCATCACAGCCCCTGAACGCATTGTGTAAGAATTTCTATCTCTTTCACTGTCGTTGTTTCATGGGTTTTTCAAAGTAATTTATTTTCATAATGGGGTTTAGCTGCTTTTCACGGCTGTGTTTATGCCGCTTTACACCCACTTGACACACTAACAGAGAGATATCAATACATAGGTTTTAAGATTATTACTAGTCAGATATATTCTTGTGCGGTGAATAGGGCGTGTTGAGTCCAGTTCTCTGAGCAAGGAGTAGGTCTTGTCTACTACATATTGGGTTTATGGAACCGTATCTGAGCTAATTTGATACCCTTGTTTTATGTATCACCCCACCTCACCTTTCCCGTTAAGCAGCCATAGTGTGTTTTCTGCATGTGTGACTCTGTTCTGTTTTGTAATTCAGTTCAAGTGTAACGGTTTTTACATTCCCTCTAAAAGTGATACCTTATGAGAAGTGTCCTTTTCTGTGTGACTTATTTCAGTTAGAATCGTCGTACCTAAATCCACTCATCATGCTGCTACTAACCTTATGACATTGATTTCATGGCTGAGTGATATTCCATTGTACATAAGGACCACAACTTCTTTATCCATTTTTCTCTTTCCTTGGATATTTAAGGTGGAATGAAGTGGAGGTCCTTGTCAACAGAGCAGCCCTCAACTTTGGGGTGCTTGCGTCTTGCTGATTTTTAATTTTCCCAATTTATACCCCCATGAGTGGAAGTGCCCTATGCTCTCTAAGCTGTGTTTTTCAGATGTTTCAGGACACACCGTACACTTCTCCAGAGTGGCTGTTGGCAATTTACATCCCGCCCATCAGTGTAGCAAGGCTCCCATTTCTCCATGGCCTGTCCTGCATTTCTGGTTTTGACACTTTTTTCAGCATGGCCCTTTTGACCGATGGGAAGCGAGACTTCTCTGTAGCGCTGATTTGCCTTTCCAGGTTGCTTGGTTGGCCAAAAAGGGCGTATGCGTTTTTTCCTGAATATATTCAGGAAAAAACGCATACGCCCTTTTTGGCCAAGGGCATCATTGTCAACGTTTTGCCGCTTTTCATGTGCTTTAAAGGTGATTCGTATCTACCTCCTGAAATCTGTTTCGTGCAATTCTGCCTTGATTTCAAATCCTCTTCTTTGCCTTCCCTCAATATATTTGTGGACGAGAGTTATCATTTATAACTCTGCAGGTTTGTGAATTGCAGTGCCCTGAACCTCCATTTTACAACTCGCTTTTTTGGGAGCTGGCCGCAAAAGCGCAGGATGGCTTCAGGCCCTGTTCTGTTTCCGGGGGGCAGGCTGAGCCTGTGGTTAATTCTTCTTCCTGATGGGAAAATAGAGTGACCTGTGCCTGTCCCGACACCAAGAGCTAGTCTCTCGTTGGTTCCCCGTCTTCCCGTTCATCCTCAGGACAAATTGCAACCTGTACGGAACAGGAGGTTAAAGGTGCTGATGCTCCAAGTAGGGAGATTGCTAGTAAAGCGGCTGGAATGGCGAACCCGGGCACAAGGAGATGAGAAATGAGGTGCGTTTTAGAAACCTTTCCCCATCACACGGTGTACCATCTTCTGGGTTTCTCATGCATGTTTTCGATGTAGGAAGATGCCCTTGAACCTGGAGATTTGGGACCCATGCGATGGGTACCATGCAGTATTACTTTAAAGGGTCTGCGTTTGCTCACCCAACCTCACCAAACCTCTCAGCCCCAAGAGTGTCCACCCTTATGTCTCATCCAGCTGTGGGTCTAGATATGGTCAATCCAGGTTGCACCACAGCCCCTGAACGCATTGTGTAAGAATTTCTCTCTCTTTCACTGTCGTTGTTTCATGGGTTTTTCAAAGTAATTTATTTTCATAATGGGGTTTAGCTGCTTTTCACTGCTGTGTTTATGTCGCTTTACACCCACTTGACACACTAACAGAGAGATATCAATACATAGGTTTTAAGATTATTACTAGTCAGATATATTCTTGTGCGGTGAATAGGGCGTGTTGAGTCCAGTTCTCTGAGCAAGGAGTAGGTCTTGTCTACTACATATTGGGTTTATGGAACGGTATCTGAGCTAATTTGATACCCTTGTTTTATGTATCCCCCCACCTCACCTTTCCCGTTAAGCAGCCATAGTGTGTTTTCTGCATGTGTGACTCTGTTCTGTTTTGTAATTCAGTTCAAGTGTAACGGTTTTTACATTCCCTCTAAAAGTGATACCTTATGAGAAGTGTCCTTTTCTGTGTGACTTATTTCAGTTAGAATCGTTGTACCTAAATCCACTCATCATGCTGCTACTAACCTTATGACATTGATTTCATGGCTGAGTGATATTCCATTGTACATAAGGACCACAACTTCTTTATCCATTTTTCTCTTTCCTGGGATATTTAAGGTGAAATGAAGTGGAGGTCCTTGTCAACAGAGCAGCCCTCAACTTTGGGGTGCTTGTGTCTTGCTGATTTTTCATTTTCCCAATTTATACCCCCATGAGTGGAAGTGCCCTATGCTCTCTAAGCTGTGTTTTTCAGATGTTTCAGGACACACCGTACACTTCTCCAGAGTGGCTGTTGGCAATTTACATCCCGCCCATCAGTGTAGCAAGGCTCCCATTTCTCCATGGCCTGTCCTGCATTTCTGGTTTTGACACTTTTTTCAGCATGGCCCTTTTGACCGATGGGAAGCGAGACTTCTCTGTAGCGCTGATTTGCCTTTCCAGGTTGCTTGGTTGGCCAAAAAGGGCGTATGCGTTTTTTCCTGAATATATTCAGGAAAAAACGCATACGCCCTTTTTGGCCAAGGGCATCATTGTCTACGTTTTGCCGCTTTTCATGTGCTTTAAAGGTGATTCGTATCTACCTCCTGAAATCTGTTTCGTGCAATTCTGCCTTGATTTCAAATCCTCTTCTTTGCCTTCCCTCAATATATTTGTGGACGAGAGTTATCATTTATAACTCTGCAGTTTTGTGAATTGCAGTGCCCTGAACCTCCATTTTACAACTCGCTTTTTTGGGAGCTGGCCGCAAAAGCGCAGGATGGCTTCAGGCCCTGTTCTGGTTCCGGGGGGCAGGCTGAGCCTGTGGTTAATTCTTCTTCCTGATGGGAAAATAGAGTGACCTGTGCCTGTCCCGACACCAAGAGCTAGTCTCTCGTTGGTTCCCCGTCTTCCCGTTCATCCTCAGGACAAATTGCAACCTGTACGGAACAGGAGGTTAAAGGTGCTGATGCTCCAAGTAGGGAGATTGCTAGTAAAGCGGCTGGAATGGCGAACCCGGGCACAAGGAGATGAGAAATGAGGTGCGTTTTAGAAACCTTTCCCCATCACACGGTGTACCATCTTCTGGGTTTCTCATGCATGTTTTCGATGTAGGAAGATGCCCTTGAACCTGGAGATTTGGGACCCATGCGATGGGTACCACGCAGTATTACTTTAAAGGGTCTGCGTTTGCTCACCCAACCTCACCAAACCTCTCAGCCCCAAGAGTGTCCACCCTTATGTCTCATCCAGCTGTGGGTCTAGATATGGTCAATCCAGGTTGCACCACAGCCCCTGAACGCATTGTGTAAGAATTTCTCTCTCTTTCACTGTCGTTGTTTCATGGGTTTTTCAAAGTAATTTATTTTCATAATGGGGTTTAGCTGCTTTTCACTGCTGTGTTTATGTCGCTTTACACCCACTTGACACACTAACAGAGAGATATCAATACATAGGTTTTAAGATTATTACTAGTCAGATATATTCTTGTGCGGTGAATAGGGCGTGTTGAGTCCAGTTCTCTGAGCAAGGAGTAGGTCTTGTCTACTACATATTGGGTTTATGGAACGGTATCTGAGCTAATTTGATACCCTTGTTTTATGTATCCCCCCACCTCACCTTTCCGGTTAAGCAGCCATAGTGTGTTTTCTGCATGTGTGACTCTGTTCTGTTTTGTAATTCAGTTCAAGTGTAACGGTTTTTACATTCCCTCTATCAGTGATACCTTATGAGAAGTGTCCTTTTCTGTGTGACTTATTTCACTTAGAATCGTCGTACCTAAATCCACTCATCATGCTGCTACTAACCTTATGACATTGATTTCATGGCTGAGTGATATTCCATTGTACATAAGGACCACAACTTCTTTATCCATTTTTCTCTTTCCTGGGATATTTAAGGTGGAATGAAGTGGAGGTCCTTGTCAACAGAGCAGCCCTAAACTTTGGGGTGCTTGTGTCTTGCTGATTTTTCATTTTCCCAATTTATACCCCCATGAGTGGAAGTGCCCTATGCTCTCTAAGCTGTGTTTTTCAGATGTTTCAGGACACACCGTACACTTCTCCAGAGTGGCTGTTGGCAATTTACATCCCGCCCATCAGTGTAGCAAGGCTCCCATTTCTCCATGGCCTGTCCTGCATTTCTGGTTTTGACACTTTTTTCAGCATGGCCCTTTTGACCGATGGGAAGCGAGACTTCTCTGTAGCGCTGATTTGCCTTTCCAGGTTGCTTGGTTGGCCAAAAAGGGCGTATGCGTTTTTTCCTGAATATATTCAGGAAAAACCGCATACGCCCTTTTTGGCCAAGGGCATCATTGTCAACGTTTTGCCGCTTTTCATGTGCTTTAAAGGCGATTCGTATCTACCTCCTGAAATCTGTTTCGTGCAATTCTGCCTTGATTTCAAATCCTCTTCTTTGCCTTCCCTCAATATATTTGTGGACGAGAGTTATCATTTATAACTCTGCAGGTTTGTGAATTGCAGTGCCCTGAACCTCCATTTTACAACTCGCTTTTTTGGGAGCTGGCCGCAAAAGCGCAGGATGGCTTCAGGCCCTGTTCTGGTTCCGGGGGGCAGGCTGAGCCTGTGGTTAATTCTTCTTCCTGATGGGAAAATAGAGTGACCTGTGCCTGTCCCAACACCAAGAGCTAGTCTCTCGTTGGTTCCCCGTCTTCCCGTTCATCCTCAGGACAAATTGCAACCTGTACGGAACAGGAGGTTAAAGGTGCTGATGCTCCAAGTAGGGAGATTGCTAGTAAAGCGGCTGGAATGGCGAACCCGGGCACAAGGAGATGAGAAATGAGGTGCGTTTTAGAAACCTTTCCCCGTCACACGGTGTACTATCTTCTGCGTTTCTCAAGCATGTTTTCGATGTAGGAAGATGCCCTTGAAGCTGGAGATTTGGGACCCATGTGATGGGTACCACGCAGTATTACTTTAAAGGGTCTGCGTTTGCTCACCCAACCTCACCAAACCTCTCAGCCCCAAGAGTGTCCACCCTTATGTCTCATCCAGCTGTGGGTCTAGATATGGTCAATCCAGGTTGCATCACAGCCCCTGAACGCATTGTGTAAGAATTTCTCTCTCTTTCACTGTCGTTGTTTCATGGGTTTTTCAAAGTAATTTATTTTCATAATGGGGTTTAGCTGCTTTTCACTGCTGTGTTTATGCCGCTTTACACCCACTTGACACACTAACAGAGAGATATCAATACATAGGTTTTAAGATTATTACTAGTCAGATATATTCTTGTGCGGTGAATAGGGCGTGTTGAGTCCAGTTCTCTGAGCAAGGAGTAGGTCTTGTCTACTACATATTGGGTTTATGGAACGGTATCTGAGCTAATTTGATACCCTTGTTTTATGTATCACCCCACCTCACCTTTCCCGTTAAGCAGCCATAGTGTGTTTTCTGCATGTGTGACTCTGTTCTGTTTTGTAATTCAGTTCAAGTGTAACGGTTTTTACATTCCCTCTAAAAGTGATACCTTATGAGAAGTGTCCTTTTCTGTGTGACTTATTTCAGTTAGAATCGTCGTACCTAAATCCACTCATCATGCTGCTACTAACCTTATGACATTGATTTCATGGCTGAGTGATATTCCATTGTACATAAGGACCACAACTTCTTTATCCATTTTTCTCTTTCCTTGGATATTTAAGGTGGAATGAAGTGGAGGTCCTTGTCAACAGAGCAGCCCTCAACTTTGGGGTGCTTGTGTCTTGCTGATTTTTCATTTTCCCAATTTATACCCCCATGAGTGGAAGTGCCCTATGCTCTCTAAGCTGTGTTTTTCAGATGTTTCAGGACACACCGTACACTTCTCCAGAGTGGCTGTTGGCAATTTACATCCCGCCCATCAGTGTAGCAAGGCTCCCATTTCTCCATGGCCTGTCCTGCATTTCTGGTTTTGACACTTTTTTCAGCATGGCCCTTTTGACCGATGGGAAGCGAGACTTCTCTGTAGCGCTGATTTGCCTTTCCAGGTTGCTTGGTTGGCCAAAAAGGGCGTATGCGTTTTTTCCTGAATATATTCAGGAAAAAACGCATACGCCCTTTTTGGCCAAGGGCATCATTGTCAACGTTTTGCCGCTTTTCATGTGCTTTAAAGGCGATTCGTATCTACCTCCTGAAATCTGTTTCGTGCAATTCTGCCTTGATTTCAAATCCTCTTCTTTGCCTTCCCTCAATATATTTGTGGACGAGAGTTATCATTTATAACTCTGCAGGTTTGTGAATTGCAGTGCCCTGAACCTCCATTTTACAACTCGCTTTTTAGGGAGCTGGCCGCAAAAGCGCCGGATGGCTTCAGGCCCTGTTCTGGTTCCGGGGGGCAGGCTGAGCCTGTGGTTAATTCTTCTTCCTGATGGGAAAATAGAGTGACCTGTGCCTGTCCCGACACCAAGAGCTAGTCTCTCGTTGGTTCCCCGTCTTCCCGTTCATCCTCAGGACAAATTGCAACCTGTACGGAAAAGGAGGTTAAAGGTGCTGATGCTCCAAGTAGGGAGATTGCTAGTAAAGTGGCTGGAATGGCGAACCCGGGCACAAGGAGATGAGAAATGAGGTGCGTTTTAGAAACCTTTCCCCATCACACGGTGTACCATCTTCTGGGTTTCTCATGCATGTTTTCGATGTAGGAAGATGCCCTTGAACCTGGAGATTTGGGACCCATGCGATGGGTACCACGCAGTATTACTTTAAAGGGTCTGCGTTTGCTCACCCAACCTCACCAAACCTCTCAGCCCCAAGAGTGTCCACCCTTATGTCTCATCCAGCTGTGGGTCTAGATATGGTCAATCCAGGTTGCATCACAGCCCCTGAACGCATTGTGTAAGAATTTCTCTCTCTTTCACTGTCGTTGTTTCATGGGTTTTTCAAAGTAATTTATTTTCATAATGGGGTTTAGCTGCTTTTCACTGCTGTGTTTATGTCGCTTTACACCCACTTGACACACTAACAGAGAGATATCAATACATAGGTTTTAAGATTATTACTAGTCAGATATATTCTTGTGCGGTGAATAGGGCGTGTTGAGTCCAGTTCTCTGAGCAAGGAGTAGGTCTTGTCTATTACATATTGGGTTTATGGAACGGTATCTGAGCTAATTTGATACCCTTGTTTTATGTATCACCCCACCTCACCTTTCCCGTTAAGCAGCCATAGTGTGTTTTCTGCATGTGTGACTCTGTTCTGTTTTGTAATTCAGTTCAAGTGTAACGGTTTTTACATTCCCTCTAAAAGTGATACCTTAGGAGAAGTGTCCTTTTCTGTGTGACTTATTTCAGTTAGAATCGTCGTACCTAAATCCACTCATCATGCTGCTACTAACCTTATGACATTGATTTCATGGCTGAGTGATATTCCATTGTACATAAGGACCACAACTTCTTTATCCATTTTTCTCTTTCCTTGGATATTTAAGGTGGAATGAAGTGGAGGTCCTTGTCAACAGAGCAGCCCTCAACTTTGGGGTGCTTGTGTCTTGCTGATTTTTCATTTTCCCAATTTATACCCCCATGAGTGGAAGTGCCCTATGCTCTCTAAGCTGTGTTTTTCAGATGTTTCAGGACACACCGTACACTTCTCCAGAGTGGCTGTTGGCAATTTACATCCCGCCCATCAGTGTAGCAAGGCTCCCATTTCTCCATGGCCTGTCCTGCATTTCTGGTTTTGACACTTTTTTCAGCATGGCCCTTTTGACCGATGGGAAGCGAGACTTCTCTGTAGCGCTGATTTGCCTTTCCAGGTTGCTTGGTTGGCCAAAAAGGGCGTATGCGTTTTTTCCTGAATATATTCAGGAAAAACCGCATACGCCCTTTTTGGCCAAGGGCATCATTGTCAACGTTTTGCCGCTTTTCATGTGCTTTAAAGGCGATTCGTATCTACCTCCTGAAATCTGTTTCGTGCAATTCTGCCTTGATTTCAAATCCTCTTCTTTGCCTTCCCTCAATATATTTGTGGACGAGAGTTATCATTTATAACTCTGCAGGTTTGTGAATTGCAGTGCCCTGAACCTCCATTTTACAACTCGCTTTTTTGGGAGCTGGTCGCAAAAGCGCAGGATGGCTTCAGGCCCTGTTCTGGTTCCGGGGGGCAGGCTGAGCCTGTGGTTAATTCTTCTTCCTGATGGGAAAATAGAGTGACCTGTGCCTGTCCCGACACCAAGAGCTAGTCTCTCGTTGGTTCCCCGTCTTCCCGTTCATCCTCAGGACAAATTGCAACCTGTACGGAACAGGAGGTTAAAGGTGCTGATGCTCCAAGTAGGGAGATTGCTAGTAAAGCGGCTGGAATGGCGAACCCGGGCACAAGGAGATGAGAAATGAGGTGCGTTTTAGAAACCTTTCCCCATCACACGGTGTACCATCTTCTGGGTTTCTCATGCATGTTTTCGATGTAGGAAGATGCCCTTGAACCTGGAGATTTGGGACCCATGCGATGGGTACCACGCAGTATTACTTTAAAGGGTCTGCGTTTGCTCACCCAACCTCACCAAACCTCTCAGCCCCAAGAGTGTCCACCCTTATGTCTCATCCAGCTGTGGGTCTAGATATGGTCAATCCAGGTTGCATCACAGCCCCTGAACGCATTGTGTAAGAATTTCTCTCTCTTTCACTGTCGTTGTTTCATGGGTTTTTCAAAGTAATTTATTTTCATAATGGGGTTTAGCTGCTTTTCACTGCTGTGTTTATGTCGCTTTACACCCACTTGACACACTAACAGAGAGATATCAATACATAGGTTTTAAGATTATTACTAGTCAGATATATTCTTGTGCGGTCAATAGGGCGTGTTGAGTCCAGTTCTCTGAGCAAGGAGTAGGTCTTGTCTATTACATATTGGGTTTATGGAACGGTATCTGAGCTAATTTGATACCCTTGTTTTATGTATCACCCCACCTCACCTTTCCCGTTAAGCAGCCATAGTGTGTTTTCTGCATGTGTGACTCTGTTCTGTTTTGTAATTCAGTTCAAGTGTAACGGTTTTTACATTCCCTCTATCAGTGATACCTTATGAGAAGTGTCCTTTTCTGTGTGACTTATTTCACTTAGAATCGTCGTACCTAAATCCACTCATCATGCTGCTACTAACCTTATGACATTGATTTCCTGGCTGAGTGATATTCCATTGTACATAAGGACCACAACTTCTTTATCCATTTTTCTCTTTCCTGGGATATTTAAGGTGGAATGAAGTGGAGGTCCTTGTCAACAGAGCAGCCCTCAACTTTGGGGTGCTTGTGTCTTGCTGATTTTTAATTTTCCCAATTTATAACCCCATGAGTGGAAGTGCCCTATGCTCTCTAAGCTGTGTTTTTCAGATGTTTCAGGACACACCGTACACTTCTCCAGAGTGCCTGTTGGCAATTTACATCCCGCCCATCAGTGTAGCAAGGCTCCCATTTCTCCATGGCCTGTCCTGCATTTCTGGTTTTGACACTTTTTTCAGCATGGCCCTTTTGACCGATGGGAAGCGAGACTTCTCTGTAGCGCTGACTTGCCTTTCCAGGTTGCTTGGTTGGCCAAAAAGGGCGTATGCGTTTTTTCCTGAATATATTCAGGAAAAAACGCATACGCCCTTTTTGGCCAAGGGCATCATTATCAACGTTTTGCCGCTTTTCATGTGCTTTAAAGGCGATTCGTATCTACCTCCTGAAATCTGTTTCGTGCAATTCTGCCTTGATTTCAAATCCTCTTCTTTGCCTTCCCTCAATATATTTGTGGACGAGAGTTATCATTTATAACTCTGCAGGTTTGTGAATTGCAGTGCCCTGAACCTCCATTTTACAACTCGCTTTTTTGGGAGCTGGCCGCAAAAGCGCAGGATGGCTTCAGGCCCTGTTCTGGTTCCGGTGGGCAGGCTGAGCCTGTGGTTAATTCTTCTTCCTGATGGGAAAATAGAGTGACCTGTGCCTGTCCCGACACCAAGAGCTAGTCTCTCGTTGGTTCCCCGTCTTCCCGTTCATCCTCAGGACAAATTGCAACCTGTACGGAACAGGAGGTTAAAGGTGCTGATGCTCCAAGTAGGGAGATTGCTAGTAAAGCGGCTAGAATGGCGAACCCGGGCACAAGGAGATGAGAAATGAGGTGCGTTTTAGAAACCTTTCCCCATCACACGGTGTACCATCTTCTGGGTTTCTCATGCATGTTTTCGATGTAGGAAGATGCCCTTGAACCTGGAGATTTGGGACCCATGCGATGGGTACCACGCAGTATTACTTTAAAGGGTCTGCGTTTGCTCACCCAACCTCACCAAACCTCTCAGCCCCAAGAGTGTCCACCCTTATGTCTCATCCAGCTGTGGGTCTAGATATGGTCAATCCAGGTTGCATCACAGCCCCTGAACGCATTGTGTAAGAATTTCTATCTCTTTCACTGTCGTTGTTTCATGGGTTTTTCAAAGTAATTTATTTTCATAATGGGGTTTAGCTGCTTTTCACGGCTGTGTTTATGCCGCTTTACACCCACTTGACACACTAACAGAGAGATATCAATACATAGGTTTTAAGATTATTACTAGTCAGATATATTCTTGTGCGGTGAATAGGGCGTGTTGAGTCCAGTTCTCTGAGCAAGGAGTAGGTCTTGTCTACTACATATTGGGTTTATGGAACGGTATCTGAGCTAATTTGATACCCTTGTTTTATGTATCACCCCACCTCACCTTTCCCGTTAAGCAGCCATAGTGTGTTTTCTGCATGTGTGACTCTGTTCTGTTTTGTAATTCAGTTCAAGTGTAACGGTTTTTACATTCCCTCTAAAAGTGATACCTTATGAGAAGTGTCCTTTTCTGTGTGACTTATTTCAGTTAGAATCGTCGTACCTAAATCCACTCATCATGCTGCTACTAACCTTATGACATTGATTTCATGGCTGAGTGATATTCCATTGTACATAAGGACCACAACTTCTTTATCCATTTTTCTCTTTCCTTGGATATTTAAGGTGGAATGAAGTGGAGGTCCTTGTCAACAGAGCAGCCCTCAACTTTGGGGTGCTTGTGTCTTGCTGATTTTTAATTTTCCCAATTTATACCCCCATGAGTGGAAGTGCCCTATGCTCTCTAAGCTGTGTTTTTCAGATGTTTCAGGACACACCGTACACTTCTCCAGAGTGGCTGTTGGCAATTTACATCCCGCCCATCAGTGTAGCAAGGCTCCCATTTCTCCATGGCCTGTCCTGCATTTCTGGTTTTGACACTTTTTTCAGCATGGCCCTTTTGACCGATGGGAAGCGAGACTTCTCTGTAGCGCTGATTTGCCTTTCCAGGTTGCTTGGTTGGCCAAAAAGGGCGTATGCGTTTTTTCCTGAATATATTCAGGAAAAAACGCATACGCCCTTTTTGGCCAAGGGCATCATTATCAACGTTTTGCCGCTTTTCATGTGCTTTAAAGGCGATTCGTATCTACCTCCTGAAATCTGTTTCATGCAATTCTGCCTTGATTTCAAATCCTCTTCTTTGCCTTCCCTCAATATATTTGTGGACGAGAGTTATCATTTATAACTCTGCAGGTTTGTGAATTGCAGTGCCCTGAACCTCCATTTTACAACTCGCTTTTTTGGGAGCTGGCCGCAAAAGCGCAGGATGGCTTCAGGCCCTGTTCTGGTTCCGGGGGGCAGGCTGAGCCTGTGGTTAATTCTTCTTCCTGATGGGAAAATAGAGTGACCTGTGCCTGTCCCGACACCAAGAGCTAGTCTCTCGTTGGTTCCCCGTCTTCCCGTTCATCCTCAGGACAAATTGCAACCTGTACGGAACAGGAGGTTAAAGGTGCTGATGCTCCAAGTAGGGAGATTGCTAGTAAAGCGGCTGGAATGGCAAACCCGGGCACAAGGAGATGAGAAATGAGGTGCGTTTTAGAAACCTTTCCCCATCACACGGTGTACCATCTTCTGGGTTTCTCATGCATGTTTTCGATGTAGGAAGATGCCCTTGAACCTGGAGATTTGGGACCCATGCGATGGGTACCACGCAGTATTACTTTAAAGGGTCTGCGTTTGCTCACCCAACCTCACCAAACCTCTCAGCCCCAAGAGTGTCCACCCTTATGTCTCATCCAGCTGTGGGTCTAGATATGGTCAATCCAGGTTGCATCACAGCCCCTGAACGCATTGTGTAAGAATTTCTCTCTCTTTCACTGTCGTTGTTTCATGGGTTTTTCAAAGTAATTTATTTTCATAATGGGGTTTAGCTGCTTTTCACTGCTGTGTTTATGTCGCTTTACACCCACTTGACACACTAACAGAGAGATATCAATACATAGGTTTTAAGATTATTACTAGTCAGATATATTCTTGTGCGGTGAATAGGGCGTGTTGAGTCCAGTTCTCTGAGCAAGGAGTAGGACTTGTCTATTACATATTGGGTTTATGGAACGGTATCTGAGCTAATTTGATACCCTTTTTTTATGTATCCCCCCACCTCACCTTTCCCGTTAAGCAGCCATAGTGTGTTTTCTGCATGTGTGACTCTGTTCTGTTTTGTAATTCAGTTCAAGTGTAACGGTTTTTACATTCCCTCTATCAGTGATACCTTATGAGAAGTGTCCTTTTCTGTGTGACTTATTTCACTTAGAATCGTCGTACCTAAATCCACTCATCATGCTGCTACTAGCCTTATGACATTGATTTCATGGCTGAGTGATATTCCATTGTACATAAGGACCACAACTTCTTTATCCATTTTTCTCTTTCCTGGGATATTGAAGGTGGAATGAAGTGGAGGTCCTTGTCAACAGAGCAGCCCTAAACTTTGGGGTGCTTGTGTCTTGCTGATTTTTCATTTTCCCAATTTATACCCCCATGAGTGGAAGTGCCCTATGCTCTCTAAGCTGTGTTTTTTAGATGTTTCAGGACACACCGTACTCTTCTCCAGAGTGGCTGTTGGCAATTTACATCCCGCCCATCAGTGTAGCAAGGCTCCCATTTCTCCATGGCCTGTCCTGCATTTATGGTTTTGACACTTTTTTCAGCATGGCCCTTTTGACCGATGGGAAGCGAGACTTCTTTGTAGCGCTGATTTGCCTTTCCAGGTTGCTTGGTTGGCCAAAAAGGGCGTATGCGTTTTTTCCTGAATATATTCAGGAAAAAACGCATACGCCCTTTATGGCCAAGGGCATCATTGTCAACGTTTTGCCGCTTTTCATGTGCTTTAAAGGCGATTCGAATCTACCTCCTGAAATCTGTTTCCTGCAATTCTGCCTTGATTTCAAATCCTCTTCTTTGCCTTCCCTCAATATATTTGTGGATGAGAGTTATCATTTATAACTCTGCAGGTTTGTGAATTGCAGTGCCCTGAACCTCCATTTTACAACTCGCTTTTTAGGGAGCTGGCCGCAAAAGCGCAGGATGGCTTCAGGCCCTGTTCTGGTTCCGGTGGGCAGGCTGAGCCTGTGGTTAATTATTCTTCCTGATGGGAAAATAGAGTGACCTGTGCCTGTCCCAACACCAAGAGCTAGTCTTTCATTGGTTCCACGTCTTCCCGTTCATCCTCAGTACAAATTGCAACCTGTACGGAACAGGAGATTAAAGGTGCTGATGCTCCAAGGAGGGAGATTGCTAGTTAAGTGGCTGGAATGGCGAACCCGGGCACAAGCAGATGAGAAATGAGGTGCGTTTTAGAAACCTTTCCCCATCACACGGTGTACCATCTTCTGGGTATCTCATGCATGTTTTCGATGTAGGAAGATGCCCTGGAACCTGGAGATTTGGGACCCATGCGATGTGTACCACGCAGTATTACTTTAAAGGGTCTGCGTTTGCTCACCCAACCTCACCAAACCTCTCAGCCGCAACAGTGTCCACCCTTATGTCTCATCCAGCTGTGGGTCTAGATATGGTCAATCCAGGTTGCATCACAGCCCCTGAACGCATTGTGTAAGAATTTCTCTCTCTTTCACTGTCTTTGTTTCATGGGTTTTTCAAAGTAATTTATTTTTATAATGGGGTTTAGCTGCTTTTCACTGCTGTGTTTATGCCGCTTTTTACCCACTTGACACACTAACAGAGAGATATCAATACATAGGTTTTAAGATTATTACTAGTCAGATATATTCTTGTGCGGTGAATAGGGCGTGTTGAGTCCAGTTCTCTGAGCAAGGAGTAGGTCTTGTCTATTACATATTGGGTTTATGGAACGGTATCTGAGCTAATTTGAAACCCTTGTTTTATATATCACCCCACCTCACCTTTCCCGTTAAGCAGCCATAGTTTGTTTTCTGCATGTGTGCCTCTGTTCTGTTTTGTAATTCAGTTCAAGTGTAACGGTTTTTACATTCCCTCTATAAGTGATACCTTATGAGAAGTGTCCTTTTCTGTGTGACTTATTTCACTTAGAGTCGTCGTACCTAAATCCACTCATCATGCTGCTACTAGCCTTATGACATTGATTTCACGGCTGAGTGATATTCCATTGTACATAAGGACCACAACTTCTTTATCCATTTTGCTCTTTCCTGGGATATTGAAGGTGGAATGAAGTGGAGGTCCTTGTCAACAGAGCAGCCCTAAACTTTGGGGTGCTTGTGTCTTGCTGATTTTTAATTTTCCCAATTTATAACCCCATGAGTGGAAGTGCCCTATGCTCTCTAAGCTTTGTTTTTTAGATGTTTCAGGACTCACCGTACACTTCTCCAGAGTGGCTGTTGGCAATTTGCATCCCGCCCATCAGTGTAGCAAGGCTCCCATTTCTCCATGGCCTGTCCTGCATTTCTGGTTTTGACACTTTTTTCAGCATGGCCTTTTTAACCGATGGGAAGCGAGACATCTTTGTAGCGCTGATTTGCCTTTCCAGGTTGCTTGGTTGGCCAAAAAGGGCGTATGCGTTTTTTCCTGAATATATTCAGGAAAAAACGCATACGCCCTTTTTGGCCAAGGGCATCATTGTCAACGTTTTGCCGCTTTTCATGTGCTTTAAAGGCGATTCGAATCTACCTCCTGAAATCTGTTTCCTGCAATTCTGCCTTGATTTCAAATCCTCTTCGTTGCCTTCCCTCAATATATTTGTGGACGAGAGTTATCATTAATAACTCTGCAGGTTTGTGAATTGCAGTGCCCTGAACCTCCATTTTACAACTCGCGTTTTTGGGAGATGGCCGCAAAAGCGCAGGATGGCTTCAGGCCCTGTTCTTGTTCCGGGGGACAGGCTGAGCCTGTGGTTAATTCTTCTTCCTGATGGGAAAATAGAGTGACCTGTGCCTGTGCCAACACCAAGAGCTAGTCTCTCATTGGTTCCACGTCTTCCCGTTCATCCTCAGGACAAATTGCAACCTGTACGGAACAGGAGGTTAAAGGTGATGATGCTCCAAGGAGGGAGATTGCTAGTAAAGTGGCTGGAATGGCGAACCCGAGCACAAGGAGATGAGAAATGAGGTGCGTTTTAGAAACCTTTCCCCATCACACGGTGTACCATCTTCTGGGTTTCTCATGCATGTTTTCGATGTAGGAAGATGCCCTTGAACCTGGAGATTTGGGACCCATGCGATGGGTACCACACAGTATTACTTTAAAGGGTCTGCGTTTGCTCACCCAACCTCACCAAACCTCTCAGCCGCAACAGTGTCCACCCTTATGTCTCATGCAGCTGTGTGTCTAGATATGGTCAATCCAGGTTGCATCACAGCCCCTGAACGAATTGTGTAAGAATTTCGCTCTCTTTCACTGTCTTTGTTTCATGGGTTATTCAAAGTAATTTATTTTTATAATGGGGTTTAGCTGCTTTTCACTTCTGTGTTTATGCCGCTTTACACCCACTTGACACACCAACAGAGAGATATCTATACATAGGTTTTAAGATTATTACTAGTCAGATATATTCTTGTGCGGTGAATAGGGCGTGTTGAGTCCAGTTCTCTGAGCAAGGAGTAGGTCTTGTCTATTACATATTGGTTTTATGGAACGGTATCTGAGCTAATTTGAAACCCTTGTTTTATGTATCACCCCACCTCACCTTTCCCGTTAAGCAGCCATAGTGTGTTTTCTGCATGTGTGACTCTGTTCTGTTTTGTAATTCAGTTCAAGTGTAACGGTTTTTACATTCCCTCTATCAGTGATACCTTATGAGAAGTGTCCTTTTCTGTGTGACTTATTTCACTTAGAATCGTCGTACCTAAATCCACTCATCATGCTGCTACTAGCCTTATGACATTGATTTCACG
This sequence comes from Balaenoptera borealis, assembly GCF_965194805.1. Lineage (NCBI taxonomy): Eukaryota > Metazoa > Chordata > Mammalia > Artiodactyla > Balaenopteridae > Balaenoptera > Balaenoptera borealis. Next base: position 1,118,483 of record NW_028123954.1, on the reverse strand, counting down.
GCTGAGTGATATTCCATTGTACATAAGGACCACAACTTCTTTATCCATTTTTCTCTTTCCTGGGATATTGAAGGTGGAATGAAGTGGAGGTCCTTGTCAACAGAGCAGCCCTAAACTTTGGGGTGCTTGTGTCTTGCTGATTTTTAATTTTCCCAATTTATACCCCCATGAGTGGAAGTGCCCTATGCTCTCTAAGCTTTGCTTTTTAGACGTTTCAGGACTCACCGTACGCTTCTCCAGAGTGGCTGTTGACAATTTACATCCCGCCCATCAGTGTAGCAAGGCTCCCATTTCTCCATGGCCTGTCCTGCATTTCTGGTTTTGACACTTTTTTCAGCATGGCCCTTTTGACCGATGGGAAGCGAGACATCTTTGTAGCGCTGATTTGCCTTTCCAGGTTGCTTGGTTGGCCAAAAAGGGCGTATGCGTTTTTTCCTGAATATATTCAGGAAAAAACGCATACGCCCTTTTTGGCCAAGGGCATCATTGTCAACGTTTTGCCGCTTTTCATGTGCTTTAAAGGCGATTCGAATCTACCTCCTGAAATCTGTTTCCTGCAATTCTGCCTTGATTTCAAATCCTCTTCTTTGCCTTCCCTCAATATATTTGTGGACGAGAGTTATCATTTATAACTCTGCAGGTTGTGAATTGCAGTGCCCTGAACCTCCATTTTACAACTCGCGTTTTTGGGAGATGGCCGCAAAAGCGCACGATGGCTTCAGGCCCTGTTCTTGTTCCGGGGGCAGGCTGAGCCTGTGGTTAATTTTTCTTCCTGATGGGAAAATAGAGTAACCTGTGCCTGTCCCAACACTAAGAGATAGTCTCTCATTGGTTTCACGTCTTCCCGTTCATCCTCAGGACAAATTGCAACCTGTACGGAACAGGAGGTTAAAGGTGATGATGCTCCAAGGAGGGAGATTGCTGGTAAAGTGGCTGGAATGGCGAACCCGAGCACAAGGAGATGAGAAATGAGGTGCGTTTTAGAAACCTTTCCCCATCACACGGTGTACCATCTTCTGGGTTTCTCATGCATGTTTTCGATGTAGGAAGATTCCCTTGAACCTAGAGATTTGGGACCCATGCGATGGGTACCACGCAGTATTACTTTAAAGGGTCTGCGTTTGCTCACCCAACCTCACCAAACCTCTCAGCCGCAACAGTGTTCACCCTTATGTCTCATCCAGCTGTGGGTCTAGATATGGTCAATCCAGGTTGCATCACAGCCCCTGAACGCATTGTGTAAGAATTTCGCTCTCTTTCACTGTCTTTGTTTCATGGGTTTTTCAAAGTAATTTATTTTTATAATGGGGTTTAGCTGCTTTTCACTGCTGTGTTTATGCCGCTTTACACCCACTTGACACACTAACAGAGAGATATCAATACATAGGTTTTAAGATTATTACTAGTCAGATATATTCTTCTGCGGTGAATAGGGCGTGTTGAGTCCAGTTCTCTGAGCAAGGAGTAGGTCTTGTCTATTACATATTGGGTTTATGGAACGGTATCTGAGCTAATTTGAAACCCTTGTTTTATGTATCACCCCACCTCACCTTTCCCGTTAAGCAGCCATAGTGTGTTTTCTGCATGTGTGACTCTGTTCTGTTTTGTAATTCAGTTCAAGTGTAACGGTTTTTACATTCCCTCTATAAGTGATACCTTCTGAGAAGTGTCCTTTTCTGTGTGACTTATTTCACTTAGAGTCGTCGTACCTAAATCCACTCATCATCCTGCTACTAGCCTTATGACATTGATTTCACGGCTGAGTGATATTCCATTGTACATAAGGACCACAACTTCTTTATCCATTTTTCTCTTTCCTGGGATATTGAAGGTGGAATGAAGTGGAGGTCCTTGTCAACAGAGCAGCCCTAAACTTTGGGGTGCTTGTGTCTTGCTGATTTTTCATTTTCCCAATTTATACCCCCATGAGTGGAAGTGCCCTATGCTCTCTAAGCTTTGCTTTTTAGACGTTTCAGGATTCACCGTACACTTCTCCAGAGTGGCTGTTGACAATTTACATCCCGCCCATCAGTGTAGCAAGGCTCCCATTTCTCCATGGCCTGTCCTGCGTTTCTGGTTTTGACACTTTTTTCAGCATGGCCCTTTTGACCGATGGGAAGCGAGACATCTTTGTAGCGCTGATTTGCCTTTCCAGGTTGCTTGGTTGGCCAAAAAGGGCGTATGCGTTTTTTCCTGAATATATTCAGGAAAAAACGCATACGCCCTTTTTGGCCAAGGGCATCATTGTCAACGTTTTGCCGCTTTTCATGTGCTTTAAAGGCGATTCGAATCTACCTCCTGAAATCTGTTTCCTGCAATTCTGCCTTGATTTCAAATCCTCTTCTTTGCCTTCCCTCAATATATTTGTGGATGAGAGTTATCATTTATAAGTCTGCAGGTTTGTGAATTGCAGTGCCCTGAACCTCCATTTTACAACTCGCTTTTTAGGGAGCTGGCCGCAAAAGCGCAGGATGGCTTCAGGCCCTGTTCTTGTTCCGGGGGGCAGGCTGAGCCTATGGTTAATTTTTCTTCCTGATGGGAAAATAGAGTGACCTGTGCCTGTCCCAACACCAAGAGCTAGTCTTTCATTGGTTCCACGTATTCCCGTTCATCCTCAGTACAAATTGCAACCTGTACGGAACAGGAAGTTAAAGGTGCTGATGCTCCAAGGAGGGAGATTGCTAGTAAAGTGGCTGGAATGGCGAACCCGGGCACAAGCAGATGAGAAATGAGGTGCGTTTTAGAAACCTTTCCCCATCACACGGTGTACCATCTTCTGGGTATCTCATGCATGTTTTTGATGTAGGAAGATGCCCTTGAACCTGGAGATTTGGGACCCATGCGATGGGTACCACGCAGTATTACTTTAAAGGGTCTGCGTTTGCTCACCCAACCTCACCAAACCTTTCAGCCGCAACAGTGTCCACCCTTATGTCTCATGCAGCTGTGGGTCTAGATATGGTCAATCCAGGTTGCATCACAGCCCCTGAACGCATTGTGTAAGAATTTCTCTCTCTTTCACTGTCTTTGTTTCATGGGTTATTCAAAGTAATTTATTTTTATAATGGGGTTTAGCTGCTTTTCACTGCTGTGTTTATGCCGCTTTTTACCCACTTGACACACTAACAGAGAGATATCAATACATAGGTTTTAAGATTATTACTAGTCAGATATATTCTTGTGCGGTGAATAGGGCGTGTTGAGTCCAGTTCTCTGAGCAAGGAGTAGGTCTTGTCTATTACATATTGGTTTTATGGAACGGTATCTGAGCTAATTTGAAACCCTTGTTTTATGTATCACCCCACCTCACCTTTCCCGTTAAGCAGCCATAGTGTGTTTTCTGCATGTGTGACTCTGTTCTGTTTTGTAATTCAGTTCAAGTGTAACGGTTTTTACATTCCCTCTATCAGTGATACCTTATGAGAAGTGTCCTTTTCTGTGTGACTTATTTCACTTAGAATCGTCGTACCTAAATCCACTCATCATGCTGCTACTAGCCTTATGACATTGATTTCATGGCTGAGTGATATTCCATTGTACATAAGGACCACAACTTCTTTATCCATTTTTCTCTTTCCTGGGATATTGAAGGTGGAATGAAGTGGAGGTCCTTGTCAACAGAGCAGCCCTAAACTTTGGGGTGCTTGTGTCTTGCTGATTTTTCATTTTCCCAATTTATACCCCCATGAGTGGAAGTGCCCTATGCTCTCTAAGCTTTGCTTTTTAGACGTTTCAGGACTCACCGTACGCTTCTCCAGAGTGGCTGTTGACAATTTACATCCCGCCCATCAGTGTAGCAAGGCTCCCATTTCTCCATGGCCTGTCCTGCATTTCTGGTTTTGACACTTTTTTCAGCATGGCCCTTTTGACCGATGGGAAGCGAGACATCTTTGTAGCGCTGATTTGCCTTTCCAGGTTGCTTGGTTGGCCAAAAAGGGCGTATGCGTTTTTTCCTGAATATATTCAGGAAAAAACGCATACGCCCTTTTTGGCCAAGGGCATCATTGTCAACGTTTTGCCGCTTTTCATGTGCTTTAAAGGCGATTCGAATCTACCTCCTGAAATCTGTTTCCTGCAATTCTGCCTTGATTTCAAATCCTCTTCTTTGCCTTCCCTCAATATATTTGTGGACGAGAGTTATCATTTATAACTCTGCAGGTTTGTGAATTGCAGTGCCCTGAACCTCCATTTTACAACTCGCGTTTTTGGGAGATGGCCGCAAAAGCGCACGATGGCTTCAGGCCCTGTTCTTGTTCCGGGGGCAGGCTGAGCCTGTGGTTAATTTTTCTTCCTGATGGGAAAATAGAGTAACCTGTGCCTGTCCCAACACCAAGAGATAGTCTCTCATTGGTTTCACGTCTTCCCGTTCATCCTCAGGACAAATTGCAACCTGTACGGAACAGGAGGTTAAAGGTGATGATGCTCCAAGGAGGGAGATTGCTGGTAAAGCGGCTGGAATGGCGAACCCGAGCACAAGGAGATGAGAAATGAGGTGCGTTTTAGAAACCTTTCCCCATCACACGGTGTACCATCTTCTGGGTTTCTCATGCATGTTTTCGATGTAGGAAGATTCCCTTGAACCTAGAGATTTGGGACCCATGCGATGGGTACCACCCAGTATTACTTTAAAGGGTCTGCGTTTGCTCACCCAACCTCACCAAACCTCTCAGCCGCAACAGTGTTCACCCTTATGTCTCATCCAGCTGTGGGTCTAGATATGGTCAATCCAGGTTGCATCACAGCCCCTGAACGCATTGTGTAAGAATTTCGCTCTCTTTCACTGTCTTTGTTTCATGGGTTTTTCAAAGTAATTTATTTTTATAATGGGGTTTAGCTGCTTTTCACTGCTGTGTTTATGCCGCTTTACACCCACTTGACACACTAACAGAGAGATATCAATACATAGCTTTTAAGATTATTACTAGTCAGATATATTCTTCTGCGGTGAATAGGGCGTGTTGAGTCCAGTTCTCTGAGCAAGGAGTAGGTCTTGTCTATTACATATTGGGTTTATGGAACGGTATCTGAGCTAATTTGAAACCCTTGTTTTATGTATCACCCCACCTCACCTTTCCCGTTAAGCAGCCATAGTGTGTTTTCTGCATGTGTGACTCTGTTCTGTTTTGTAATTCAGTTCAAGTGTAACGGTTTTTACATTCCCTCTATAAGTGATACCTTCTGAGAAGTGTCCTTTTCTGTGTGACTTATTTCACTTAGAGTCGTCGTACCTAAATCCACTCATCATCCTGCTACTAGCCTTATGACATTGATTTCACGGCTGAGTGATATTCCATTGTACATAAGGACCACAACTTCTTTATCCATTTTTCTCTTTCCTGGGATATTGAAGGTGGAATGAAGTGGAGGTCCTTGTCAACAGAGCAGCCCTAAACTTTGGGGTGCTTGTGTCTTGCTGATTTTTCATTTTCCCAATTTATACCCCCATGAGTGGAAGTGCCCTATGCTCTCTAAGCTTTGCTTTTTAGACGTTTCAGGATTCACCGTACACTTCTCCAGAGTGGCTGTTGACAATTTACATCCCGCCCATCAGTGTAGCAAGGCTCCCATTTCTCCATGGCCTGTCCTGCGTTTCTGGTTTTGACACTTTTTTCAGCATGGCCCTTTTGACCGATGGGAAGCGAGACATCTTTGTAGCGCTGATTTGCCTTTCCAGGTTGCTTGGTTGGCCAAAAAGGGCGTATGCGTTTTTTCCTGAATATATTCAGGAAAAAACGCATACGCCCTTTTTGGCCAAGGGCATCATTGTCTACGTTTTGCCGCTTTTCATGTGCTTTAAAGGCGATTCGAATCTACCTCCTGAAATCTGTTTCCTGCAATTCTGCCTTGATTTCAAATCCTCTTCTTTGCCTTCCCTCAATATATTTGTGGATGAGAGTTATCATTTATAAGTCTGCAGGTTTGTGAATTGCAGTGCCCTGAACCTCCATTTTACAACTCGCTTTTTAGGGAGCTGGCCGCAAAAGCGCAGGATGGCTTCAGGCCCTGTTCTGGTTCCGGGGGGCAGGCTGAGCCTATGGTTAATTTTTCTTCCTGATGGGAAAATAGAGTGACCTGTGCCTGTCCCAACACCAAGAGCTAGTCTTTCATTGGTTCCACGTATTCCCGTTCATCCTCAGTACAAATTGCAACCTGTACGGAACAGGAAGTTAAAGGTGCTGATGCTCCAAGGAGGGAGATTGCTAGTAAAGTGGCTGGAATGGCGAACCCGGGCACAAGCAGATGAGAAATGAGGTGCGTTTTAGAAACCTTTCCCCATCACACGGTGTACCATCTTCTGGGTATCTCATGCATGTTTTCGATGTAGGAAGATGCCCTTGAACCTGGAGATTTGGGACCCATGCGATGGGTACCACGCAGTATTACTTTAAAGGGTCTGCGTTTGCTCACCCAACCTCACCAAACCTCTCAGCCGCAACAGTGTCCACCCTTATGTCTCATCCAGCTGTGGGTCTAGATATGGTCAATCCAGGTTGCATCACAGCCCCTGAACGCATTGTGTAAGAATTTCTCTCTCTTTCACTGTCTTTGTTTCATGGGTTTTTCAAAGTAATTTATTTTTATAATGGGGTTTAGCTGCTTTTCACTGCTGTGTTTATGCCGCTTTTTACCCACTTGACACACTAACAGAGAGATATCAATACATAGGTTTTAAGATTATTACTAGTCAGATATATTCTTGTGCGGTGAATAGGGCGTGTTGAGTCCAGTTCTCTGAGCAAGGAGTAGGTCTTGTCTATTACATATTGGGTTTATGGAACGGTATCTGAGCTAATTTGAAACCCTTGTTTTATGTATCACCCCACCTCACCTTTCCCGTTAAGCAGCCATAGTGTGTTTTCTGCATGTGTGACTCTGTTCTGTTTTGTAATTCAGTTCAAGTGTAACGGTTTTTACATTCCCTCTATAAGTGATACCTTATGAGAAGTGTCCTTTTCTGTGTGACTTATTTCACTTAGAGTCGTCGTACCTAAATCCACTCATCATGCTGCTACTACCCTTATGACAGTGATTTCATGGCTGAGTGATATTCCATTGTACATAAGGACCACAACTTCTTTATCCATTTTTCTCTTTCCTGGGATATTGAAGGTGGAATGAAGTGGAGGTCCTTGTCAACAGAGCAGCCCTAAACTTTGGGGTGCTTGTGTCTTGCTGATTTTTAATTTTCCCAATTTATACCCCCATGAGTGGAAGTGCCCTATGCTCTCTAAGCTTTGCTTTTTAGACGTTTCAGGACTCACCGTACGCTTCTGCAGAGTGGCTGTTGACAATTTACATCCCGCCCATCAGTGTAGCAATGCTCCCATTTCTCCATGGCCTTTCCTGCATTTCTGGTTTTGACACTTTTTTCAGCATGGCCCTTTTGACCGATGGGAAGCGAGACATCTTTGTAGCGCTGATTTGCCTTTCCAGGTTGCTTGGTTGGCCAAAAAGGGCGTATGCGTTTTTTCCTGAATATATTCAGGAAAAAACGCATACGCCCTTTTTGGCCAAGGGCATCATTGTCAACGTTTTGCCGCTTTTCATGTGCTTTAAATGCGATTCGAATCTACCTCCTGAAATCTGTTTCCTGCAATTCTGCCTTGATTTCAAATCCTCTTCTTTGCCTTCCCTCAATATATTTGTGGACGAGAGTTATCATTTATAACTCTGCAGGTTTGTGAATTGCAGTGCCCTGAACCTCCATTTTACAACTCGCGTTTTAGGGAGATGGCCGCAAAAGCGCACGATGGCTTCAGGCCCTGTTCTTGTTCCGGGGGCAGGCTGAGCCTGTGGTTAATTTTTCTTCCTGATGGGAAAATAGAGTAACCTGTGCCTGTCCCAACACCAAGAGATAGTCTCTCATTGGTTTCACGTCTTCCCGTTCATCCTCAGGACAAATTGCAACCTGTACGGAACAGGAGGTTAAAGGTGATGATGCTCCAAGGAGGGAGATTGCTGGTAAAGCGGCTGGAATGGCGAACCCGAGCACAAGGAGATGAGAAATGAGGTGCGTTTTAGAAACCTTTCCCCATCACACGGTGTACCATCTTCTGGGTTTCTCATGCATGTTTTCGATGTAGGAAGATTCCCTTGAACCTAGAGATTTGGGACCCATGCGATGGGTACCACCCAGTATTACTTTAAAGGGTCTGCGTTTGCTCACCCAACCTCACCAAACCTCTCAGCCGCAACAGTGTTCACCCTTATGTCTCATCCAGCTGTGGGTCTAGATATGGTCAATCCAGGTTGCATCACAGCCCCTGAACGCATTGTGTAAGAATTTCGCTCTCTTTCACTGTCTTTGTTTCATGGGTTTTTCAAAGTAATTTATTTTTATAATGGGGTTTAGCTGCTTTTCACTGCTGTGTTTATGCCGCTTTACACCCACTTGACACACTAACAGAGAGATATCAATACATAGCTTTTAAGATTATTACTAGTCAGATATATTCTTCTGCGGTGAATAGGGCGTGTTGAGTCCAGTTCTCTGAGCAAGGAGTAGGTCTTGTCTATTACATATTGGGTTTATGGAACGGTATCTGAGCTAATTTGAAACCCTTGTTTTATGTATCACCCCACCTCACCTTTCCCGTTAAGCAGCCATAGTGTGTTTTCTGCATGTGTGACTCTGTTCTGTTTTGTAATTCAGTTCAAGTGTAACGGTTTTTACATTCCCTCTATAAGTGATACCTTCTGAGAAGTGTCCTTTTCTGTGTGACTTATTTCACTTAGAGTCGTCGTACCTAAATCCACTCATCATCCTGCTACTAGCCTTATGACATTGATTTCACGGCTGAGTGATATTCCATTGTACATAAGGACCACAACTTCTTTATCCATTTTTCTCTTTCCTGGGATATTGAAGGTGGAATGAAGTGGAGGTCCTTGTCAACAGAGCAGCCCTAAACTTTGGGGTGCTTGTGTCTTGCTGATTTTTCATTTTCCCAATTTATACCCCCATGAGTGGAAGTGCCCTATGCTCTCTAAGCTTTGCTTTTTAGACGTTTCAGGATTCACCGTACACTTCTCCAGAGTGGCTGTTGACAATTTACATCCCGCCCATCAGTGTAGCAAGGCTCCCATTTCTCCATGGCCTGTCCTGCGTTTCTGGTTTTGACACTTTTTTCAGCATGGCCCTTTTGACCGATGGGAAGCGAGACATCTTTGTAGCGCTGATTTGCCTTTCCAGGTTGCTTGGTTGGCCAAAAAGGGCGTATGCGTTTTTTCCTGAATATATTCAGGAAAAAACGCATACGCCCTTTTTGGCCAAGGGCATCATTGTCTACGTTTTGCCGCTTTTCATGTGCTTTAAAGGCGATTCGAATCTACCTCCTGAAATCTGTTTCCTGCAATTCTGCCTTGATTTCAAATCCTCTTCTTTGCCTTCCCTCAATATATTTGTGGATGAGAGTTATCATTTATAAGTCTGCAGGTTTGTGAATTGCAGTGCCCTGAACCTCCATTTTACAACTCGCTTTTTAGGGAGCTGGCCGCAAAAGCGCAGGATGGCTTCAGGCCCTGTTCTGGTTCCGGGGGGCAGGCTGAGCCTATGGTTAATTTTTCTTCCTGATGGGAAAATAGAGTGACCTGTGCCTGTCCCAACACCAAGAGCTAGTCTTTCATTGGTTCCACGTATTCCCGTTCATCCTCAGTACAAATTGCAACCTGTACGGAACAGGAAGTTAAAGGTGCTGATGCTCCAAGGAGGGAGATTGCTAGTAAAGTGGCTGGAATGGCGAACCCGGGCACAAGCAGATGAGAAATGAGGTGCGTTTTAGAAACCTTTCCCCATCACACGGTGTACCATCTTCTGGGTATCTCATGCATGTTTTCGATGTAGGAAGATGCCCTTGAACCTGGAGATTTGGGACCCATGCGATGGGTACCACGCAGTATTACTTTAAAGGGTCTGCGTTTGCTCACCCAACCTCACCAAACCTCTCAGCCGCAACAGTGTCCACCCTTATGTCTCATCCAGCTGTGGGTCTAGATATGGTCAATCCAGGTTGCATCACAGCCCCTGAACGCATTGTGTAAGAATTTCTCTCTCTTTCACTGTCTTTGTTTCATGGGTTTTTCAAAGTAATTTATTTTTATAATGGGGTTTAGCTGCTTTTCACTGCTGTGTTTATGCCGCTTTTTACCCACTTGACACACTAACAGAGAGATATCAATACATAGGTTTTAAGATTATTACTAGTCAGATATATTCTTGTGCGGTGAATAGGGCGTGTTGAGTCCAGTTCTCTGAGCAAGGAGTAGGTCTTGTCTATTACATATTGGGTTTATGGAACGGTATCTGAGCTAATTTGAAACCCTTGTTTTATGTATCACCCCACCTCACCTTTCCCGTTAAGCAGCCATAGTGTGTTTTCTGCATGTGTGACTCTGTTCTGTTTTGTAATTCAGTTCAAGTGTAACGGTTTTTACATTCCCTCTATAAGTGATACCTTATGAGAAGTGTCCTTTTCTGTGTGACTTATTTCACTTAGAGTCGTCGTACCTAAATCCACTCATCATGCTGCTACTACCCTTATGACAGTGATTTCATGGCTGAGTGATATTCCATTGTACATAAGGACCACAACTTCTTTATCCATTTTTCTCTTTCCTGGGATATTGAAGGTGGAATGAAGTGGAGGTCCTTGTCAACAGAGCAGCCCTAAACTTTGGGGTGCTTGTGTCTTGCTGATTTTTAATTTTCCCAATTTATACCCCCATGAGTGGAAGTGCCCTATGCTCTCTAAGCTTTGCTTTTTAGACGTTTCAGGACTCACCGTACGCTTCTGCAGAGTGGCTGTTGACAATTTACATCCCGCCCATCAGTGTAGCAATGCTCCCATTTCTCCATGGCCTGTCCTGCATTTCTGGTTTTGACACTTTTTTCAGCATGGCCCTTTTGACCGATGGGAAGCGAGACATCTTTGTAGCGCTGATTTGCCTTTCCAGGTTGCTTGGTTGGCCAAAAAGGGCGTATGCGTTTTTTCCTGAATATATTCAGGAAAAAACGCATACGCCCTTTTTGGCCAAGGGCATCATTGTCAACGTTTTGCCGCTTTTCATGTGCTTTAAATGCGATTCGAATCTACCTCCTGAAATCTGTTTCCTGCAATTCTGCCTTGATTTCAAATCCTCTTCTTTGCCTTCCCTCAATATATTTGTGGACGAGAGTTATCATTTATAACTCTGCAGGTTTGTGAATTGCAGTGCCCTGAACCTCCATTTTACAACTCGCGTTTTTGGGAGATGGCCGCAAAAGCGCACGATGGCTTCAGGCCCTGTTCTTGTTCCGGGGGCAGGCTGAGCCTGTGGTTAATTTTTCTTCCTGATGGGAAAATAGAGTAACCTGTGCCTGTCCCAACACCAAGAGATAGTCTCTCATTGGTTTCACGTCTTCCCGTTCATCCTCAGGACAAATTGCAACCTGTACGGAACAGGAGGTTAAAGGTGATGATGCTCCAAGGAGGGAGATTGCTGGTAAAGCGGCTGGAATGGCGAACCCGAGCACAAGGAGATGAGAAATGAGGTGCGTTTTAGAAACCTTTCCCCATCACACGGTGTACCATCTTCTGGGTTTCTCATGCATGTTTTCGATGTAGGAAGATTCCCTTGAACCTAGAGATTTGGGACCCATGCGATGGGTACCACCCAGTATTACTTTAAAGGGTCTGCGTTTGCTCACCCAACCTCACCAAACCTCTCAGCCGCAACAGTGTTCACCCTTATGTCTCATCCAGCTGTGGGTCTAGATATGGTCAATCCAGGTTGCATCACAGCCCCTGAACGCATTGTGTAAGAATTTCGCTCTCTTTCACTGTCTTTGTTTCATGGGTTTTTCAAAGTAATTTATTTTTATAATGGGGTTTAGCTGCTTTTCACTGCTGTGTTTATGCCGCTTTACACCCACTTGACACACTAACAGAGAGATATCAATACATAGCTTTTAAGATTATTACTAGTCAGATATATTCTTCTGCGGTGAATAGGGCGTGTTGAGTCCAGTTCTCTGAGCAAGGAGTAGGTCTTGTCTATTACATATTGGGTTTATGGAACGGTATCTGAGCTAATTTGAAACCCTTGTTTTATGTATCACCCCACCTCACCTTTCCCGTTAAGCAGCCATAGTGTGTTTTCTGCATGTGTGACTCTGTTCTGTTTTGTAATTCAGTTCAAGTGTAACGGTTTTTACATTCCCTCTATAAGTGATACCTTCTGAGAAGTGTCCTTTTCTGTGTGACTTATTTCACTTAGAGTCGTCGTACCTAAATCCACTCATCATCCTGCTACTAGCCTTATGACATTGATTTCACGGCTGAGTGATATTCCATTGTACATAAGGACCACAACTTCTTTATCCATTTTTCTCTTTCCTGGGATATTGAAGGTGGAATGAAGTGGAGGTCCTTGTCAACAGAGCAGCCCTAAACTTTGGGGTGCTTGTGTCTTGCTGATTTTTCATTTTCCCAATTTATACCCCCATGAGTGGAAGTGCCCTATGCTCTCTAAGCTTTGCTTTTTAGACGTTTCAGGATTCACCGTACACTTCTCCAGAGTGGCTGTTGACAATTTACATCCCGCCCATCAGTGTAGCAAGGCTCCCATTTCTCCATGGCCTGTCCTGCGTTTCTGGTTTTGACACTTTTTTCAGCATGGCCCTTTTGACCGATGGGAAGCGAGACATCTTTGTAGCGCTGATTTGCCTTTCCAGGTTGCTTGGTTGGCCAAAAAGGGCGTATGCGTTTTTTCCTGAATATATTCAGGAAAAAACGCATACGCCCTTTTTGGCCAAGGGCATCATTGTCTACGTTTTGCCGCTTTTCATGTGCTTTAAAGGCGATTCGAATCTACCTCCTGAAATCTGTTTCCTGCAATTCTGCCTTGATTTCAAATCCTCTTCTTTGCCTTCCCTCAATATATTTGTGGATGAGAGTTATCATTTATAAGTCTGCAGGTTTGTGAATTGCAGTGCCCTGAACCTCCATTTTACAACTCGCTTTTTAGGGAGCTGGCCGCAAAAGCGCAGGATGGCTTCAGGCCCTGTTCTGGTTCCGGGGGGCAGGCTGAGCCTATGGTTAATTTTTCTTCCTGATGGGAAAATAGAGTGACCTGTGCCTGTCCCAACACCAAGAGCTAGTCTTTCATTGGTTCCACGTATTCCCGTTCATCCTCAGTACAAATTGCAACCTGTACGGAACAGGAAGTTAAAGGTGCTGATGCTCCAAGGAGGGAGATTGCTAGTAAAGTGGCTGGAATGGCGAACCCGGGCACAAGCAGATGAGAAATGAGGTGCGTTTTAGAAACCTTTCCCCATCACACGGTGTACCATCTTCTGGGTATCTCATGCATGTTTTCGATGTAGGAAGATGCCCTTGAACCTGGAGATTTGGGACCCATGCGATGGGTACCACGCAGTATTACTTTAAAGGGTCTGCGTTTGCTCACCCAACCTCACCAAACCTCTCAGCCGCAACAGTGTCCACCCTTATGTCTCATCCAGCTGTGGGTCTAGATATGGTCAATCCAGGTTGCATCACAGCCCCTGAACGCATTGTGTAAGAATTTCTCTCTCTTTCACTGTCTTTGTTTCATGGGTTTTTCAAAGTAATTTATTTTTATAATGGGGTTTAGCTGCTTTTCACTGCTGTGTTTATGCCGCTTTTTACCCACTTGACACACTAACAGAGAGATATCAATACATAGGTTTTAAGATTATTACTAGTCAGATATATTCTTGTGCGGTGAATAGGGCGTGTTGAGTCCAGTTCTCTGAGCAAGGAGTAGGTCTTGTCTATTACATATTGGGTTTATGGAACGGTATCTGAGCTAATTTGAAACCCTTGTTTTATGTATCACCCCACCTCACCTTTCCCGTTAAGCAGCCATAGTGTGTTTTCTGCATGTGTGACTCTGTTCTGTTTTGTAATTCAGTTCAAGTGTAACGGTTTTTACATTCCCTCTATAAGTGATACCTTATGAGAAGTGTCCTTTTCTGTGTGACTTATTTCACTTAGAGTCGTCGTACCTAAATCCACTCATCATGCTGCTACTACCCTTATGACAGTGATTTCATGGCTGAGTGATATTCCATTGTACATAAGGACCACAACTTCTTTATCCATTTTTCTCTTTCCTGGGATATTGAAGGTGGAATGAAGTGGAGGTCCTTGTCAACAGAGCAGCCCTAAACTTTGGGGTGCTTGTGTCTTGCTGATTTTTAATTTTCCCAATTTATACCCCCATGAGTGGAAGTGCCCTATGCTCTCTAAGCTTTGCTTTTTAGACGTTTCAGGACTCACCGTACGCTTCTGCAGAGTGGCTGTTGACAATTTACATCCCGCCCATCAGTGTAGCAATGCTCCCATTTCTCCATGGCCTGTCCTGCATTTCTGGTTTTGACACTTTTTTCAGCATGGCCCTTTTGACCGATGGGAAGCGAGACATCTTTGTAGCGCTGATTTGCCTTTCCAGGTTGCTTGGTTGGCCAAAAAGGGCGTATGCGTTTTTTCCTGAATATATTCAGGAAAAAACGCATACGCCCTTTTTGGCCAAGGGCATCATTGTCAACGTTTTGCCGCTTTTCATGTGCTTTAAAGGCGATTCGAATCTACCTCCTGAAATCTGTTTCCTGCAATTCTGCCTTGATTTCAAATCCTCTTCTTTGCCTTCCCTCAATATATTTGTGGACGAGAGTTATCATTTATAAGTCTGCAGGTTTGTGAATTGTAGTGCCCTGAACCTCCATTTTACAACTCGCTTTTTAGAGAGCTGGCCGCAATAGCGCAGGATGGCTTCAGGCCCTGTTTTGGTTCCGGGTGGCAGGCTGAGCCTGTGGTTAATTCTTCTTCCTGATGGGAAAATAGAGTGACCTGTGCCTGTCCCAACACCAAGAGCTAGTCTCTCATTGGTTCCACGTCTTCCAGTTCATCCTCAGGACAAATTGCAACCTGTACGGAACAGGAGGTTAAAGGTGCTGATGCTCCAAGTAGGGAGATTGCTAGTAAAGCGGCTGGAATAGCGAACCCGGCCACAAGGAGATGAGAAATGAGGTGCGTTTTAGAAACCTTTCCCCATCACACGGTGTACCATCTTCTGGGTTTCTCATGCATGTTTTCGATGTAGGAAGATGCCCTTGAACCTGGAGATTTGTGACCCATGCGATGGGTACCATGCAGTATTACTGTAAAGGGTCTGCGTTTGCTCACCCAACCTCACCAAACCTCTCAGCCCCAAGAGTGTCCACCCTTATGTCTCATCCAGCTGTGTGTCTAGATATGGTCAATCCAGGTTGCATCACAGCCCCTGAACGAATTGTGTAAGAATTTCGCTCTCTTTCACTGTCTTTGTTTCATGGGTTATTCAAAGTAATTTATTTTTATAATGGGGTTTAGCTGCTTTTCACTTCTGTGTTTATGCCGCTTTACACCCACTTGACACACTAACAGAGAGATATCTATACATAGGTTTTAAGATTATTACTAGTCAGATATATTCTTGTGCGGTGAATAGGGCGTGTTGAGTCCAGTTCTCTGAGCAAGGAGTAGGTCTTGTCTATTACATTTTGGTTTTATGGAACGGTATCTGAGCTAATTTGAAACCCTTGTTTTATGTATCACCCCACCTCACCTTTCCCATTAAGCAGCCATAGTGTGTTTTCTGCATGTGTGACTCTGTTCTGTTTTGTAATTCAGTTCAAGTGTAACGGTTTTTACATTCCCTCTATCAGTGATACCTTATGAGAAGTGTCCTTTTCTGTGTGACTTATTTCACTTAGAATCGTCGTACCTAAATCCACTCATCATGCTGCTACTAGCCTTATGACATTGATTTCATGGCTGAGTGATATTCCATTGTACATAAGGACCACAACTTCTTTATCCATTTTTCTCTTTCCTGGGATATTGAAGGTGGAATGAAGTGGAGGTCCTTGTCAACAGAGCAGCCCTAAACTTTGGGGTGCTTGTGTCTTGCTGATTTTTAATTTTCCCAATTTATACCCCCATGAGTGGAAGTGCCCTATGCTCTCTAAGCTTTGCTTTTTAGACGTTTCAGGACTCACCGTACGCTTCTCCAGAGTGGCTGTTGACAATTTACATCCCGCCCATCAGTGTAGCAAGGCTCCCATTTCTCCATGGCCTGTCCTGCATTTCTGGTTTTGACACTTTTTTCAGCATGGCCCTTTTGACCGATGGGAAGCGAGACATCTTTGTAGCGCTGATTTGCCTTTCCAGGTTGCTTGGTTGGCCAAAAAGGGCGTATGCGTTTTTTCCTGAATATATTCAGGAAAAAACGCATACGCCCTTTTTGGCCAAGGGCATCATTGTCAACGTTTTGCCGCTTTTCATGTGCTTTAAAGGCGATTCGAATCTACCTCCTGAAATCTGTTTCCTGCAATTCTGCCTTGATTTCAAATCCTCTTCTTTGCCTTCCCTCAATATATTTGTGGACGAGAGTTATCATTTATAACTCTGCAGGTTTGTGAATTGCAGTGCCCTGAACCTCCATTTTACAACTCGCGTTTTTGGGAGATGGCCGCAAAAGCGCACGATGGCTTCAGGCCCTGTTCTTGTTCCGGGGGCAGGCTGAGCCTGTGGTTAATTCTTCTTCCTGATGGGAAAATAGAGTGACCTGTGCCTGTCCCAACACCAAGAGATAGTCTCTCATTGGTTTCACGTCTTCCCGTTCATCCTCAGGACAAATTGCAACCTGTACGGAACAGGAGGTTAAAGGTCATGATGCTCCAAGGAGGGAGATTGCTAGTAAAGTGGCTGGAATGGCGAACCCGAGTACAAGGAGATGAGAAATGAGGTGCGTTTTAGAAACCTTTCCCCATCACACGGTGTACCATCTTCTGGGTTTCTCATGCATGTTTTCGATGTAGGAAGATTCCCTTGAACCTAGAGATTTGAGACCCATGCGATGGGTACCACGCAGTATTACTTTAAAGGGTCTGCGTTTGCTCACCCAACCTCACCAAACCTCTCAGCCGCAACAGTGTTCACCCTTATGTCTCATCCAGCTGTGGGTCTAGATATGGTCAATCCAGGTTGCATCACAGCCCCTGAACGCATTGTGTAAGAATTTCGCTCTCTTTCACTGTCTTTGTTTCATGGGTTTTTCAAAGTAATTTATTTTTATAATGGGGTTTAGCTGCTTTTCACTGCTGTGTTTATGCCGCTTTACACCCACTTGACACACAAACAGAGAGATATCAATACATAGCTTTTAAGATTATTACTAGTCAGATATATTCTTGTGCGGTGAATAGGGCGTGTTGAGTCCAGTTCTCTGAGCAAGGAGTAGGTCTTGTCTATTACATATTGGTTTTATGGAACGGTATCTGAGCTAATTTGAAACCCTTGTTTTATGTATCACCCCACCTCACCTTTCCCGTTAAGCAGCCATAGTGTGTTTTCTGCATGTGTGACTCTGCTCTGTTTTGTAATTCAGTTCAAGTGTAACGGTTTTTACATTCCCTCTATAAGTGATACCTTCTGAGAAGTGTCCTTTTCTGTGTGACTTATTTCACTTAGAGTCGTCGTACCTAAATCCACTCATCATCCTGCTACTAGCCTTATGACATTGATTTCACGGCTGAGTGATATTCCATTGTACATAAGGACCACAACTTCTTTATCCATTTTTCTCTTTCCTGGGATATTGAAGGTGGAATGAAGTGGAGGTCCTTGTCAACAGAGCAGCCCTAAACTTTGGGGTGCTTGTGTCTTGCTGATTTTTCATTTTCCCAATTTATACCCCCATGAGTGGAAGTGCCCTATGCTCTCTAAGCTTTGCTTTTTAGACGTTTCAGGACTCACCGTACACTTCTCCAGAGTGGCTGTTGACAATTTACATCCCGCCCATCAGTGTAGCAAGGCTCCCATTTCTCCATGGCCTGTCCTGCATTTTTGGTTTTGAGACTTTTTTCAGCATGGCCCTTTTGACCGATGGGAAGCGAGACATCTTTGTAGCGCTGATTTGCCTTTCCAGGTTGCTTGGTTGGCCAAAAAGGGCGTATGCGTTTTTTCCTGAATATATTCAGGAAAAAACGCATACGCCCTTTTTGGCCAAGGGCATCATTGTCAACGTTTTGCCGCTTTTCATGTGTTTTAAAGGAGCTTCGAATCTACCTCCTGAAATCTGTTTCCTGCAATTCTGCCTTGATTTCAAATCCTCTTCTTTGCCTTCCCTCAATATATTTGTGGACGAGAGTTATCATTTATAACTCTGCAGGTTTGTGAATTGCAGTGCCCTGAACCTCCATTTTACAACTCGCTTTTTAGGGAGCTGGCCGCAAAAGCGCAAGATGCCTTCAGGCCCTGTTCTGGTTCCGGGGGCAGGATGAGCCTGTGGTTAATTCTTCTTCCTGATGGGAAAATAGAGTGACCTGTGCCTGTCCCAACACCAAGAGCTAGTCTTTCATTGGTTCCACGTCTTCCCGTTCATCCTCAGTACAAATTGCAACCTGTACGGAACAGGAGGTTAAAGGTGCTGATGCTCCAAGGAGGGAGATTGCTAGTTAAGTGGCTGGAATGGCGAACCCAGGCACAAGCAGATGAGAAATGAGGTGCGTTTTAGAAACCTTTCCCCATCACACGGTGTACCATCTTCTGGGTATCTCATGCATGTTTTCGATGTAGGAAGATGCCCTGGAACCTGGAGATTTGGGACCCATGCGATGGGTACCACGCAGTATTACTTTAAAGGGTCTGCGTTTGCTCACCCAACCTCACCAAACCTCTCAGCCGCAACAGTGTCCACCCTTATGTCTCATCCAGCTGTGGGTCTAGATATGGTCAATCCAGGTTGCATCACAGCCCCTGAACGCATTGTGTAAGAATTTCTCTCTCTTTCACTGTCTTTGTTTCATGGGTTTTTCAAAGTAATTTATTTTTATAATGGGGTTTAGCTGCTTTTCACTGCTGTGTTTATGCCGCTTTTTACACACTTGACACACTAACAGAGAGATATCAATACATAGGTTTTAAGATTATTACTAGTCAGATATATTCTTGTGCGGTGAATAGGGCGTGTTGAGTCCAGTTCTCTGAGCAAGGAGTAGGTCTTGTCTATTACATATTGGGTTTATGGAACGGTATCTGAGCTAATTTGAAACCCTTGTTTTATGTATCACCCCACCTCACCTTTCCCGTTAAGCAGCCATAGTGTGTTTTCTGCATGTGTGACTCTGTTCTGTTTTGTAATTCAGTTCAAGTGTAACGGTTTTTACATTCCCTCTATAAGTGATACCTTCTGAGAAGTGTCCTTTTCTGTGTGACTTATTTCACTTAGAGTCGTCGTACCTAAATCCACTCATCATCCTGCTACTAGCCTTATGACATTGATTTCACGGCTGAGTGATATTCCATTGTACATAAGGACCACAACTTCTTTATCCATTT
The DNA here is from genome assembly GCF_965194805.1 of Balaenoptera borealis. Classification (NCBI taxonomy): domain Eukaryota; kingdom Metazoa; phylum Chordata; class Mammalia; order Artiodactyla; family Balaenopteridae; genus Balaenoptera; species Balaenoptera borealis. The sequence continues at coordinate 1,099,080 of NW_028123954.1, read as the reverse complement.
TTCTCTTTCCTGGGATATTGAAGGTGGAATGAAGTGGAGGTCCTTGTCAACAGAGCAGCCCTAAACTTTGGGGTGCTTGTGTCTTGCTGATTTTTCATTTTCCCAATTTATACCCCCATGAGTGGAAGTGCCCTATGCTCTCTAAGCTTTGCTTTTTAGACGTTTCAGGATTCACCGTACACTTCTCCAGAGTGGCTGTTGACAATTTACATCCCGCCCATCAGTGTAGCAAGGCTCCCATTTCTCCATGGCCTGTCCTGCGTTTCTGGTTTTGACACTTTTTTCAGCATGGCCCTTTTGACCGATGGGAAGCGAGACATCTTTGTAGCGCTGATTTGCCTTTCCAGGTTGCTTGGTTGGCCAAAAAGGGCGTATGCGTTTTTTCCTGAATATATTCAGGAAAAAACGCATACGCCCTTTTTGGCCAAGGGCATCATTGTCAACGTTTTGCCGCTTTTCATGTGCTTTAAAGGCGATTCGAATCTACCTCCTGAAATCTGTTTCCTGCAATTCTGCCTTGATTTCAAATCCTCTTCTTTGCCTTCCCTCAATATATTTGTGGATGAGAGTTATCATTTATAAGTCTGCAGGTTTGTGAATTGCAGTGCCCTGAACCTCCATTTTACAACTCGCTTTTTAGGGAGCTGGCCGCAAAAGCGCAGGATGGCTTCAGGCCCTGTTCTGGTTCCGGGGGGCAGGCTGAGCCTATGGTTAATTTTTCTTCCTGATGGGAAAATAGAGTGACCTGTGCCTGTCCCAACACCAAGAGCTAGTCTTTCATTGGTTCCACGTATTCCCGTTCATCCTCAGTACAAATTGCAACCTGTACGGAACAGGAAGTTAAAGGTGCTGATGCTCCAAGGAGGGAGATTGCTAGTAAAGTGGCTGGAATGGCGAACCCGGGCACAAGCAGATGAGAAATGAGGTGCGTTTTAGAAACCTTTCCCCATCACACGGTGTACCATCTTCTGGGTATCTCATGCATGTTTTCGATGTAGGAAGATGCCCTTGAACCTGGAGATTTGGGACCCATGCGATGGGTACCACGCAGTATTACTTTAAAGGGTCTGCGTTTGCTCACCCAACCTCACCAAACCTCTCAGCCGCAACAGTGTCCACCCTTATGTCTCATGCAGCTGTGGGTCTAGATATGGTCAATCCAGGTTGCATCACAGCCCCTGAACGCATTGTGTAAGAATTTCTCTCTCTTTCACTGTCTTTGTTTCATGGGTTATTCAAAGTAATTTATTTTTATAATGGGGTTTAGCTGCTTTTCACTGCTGTGTTTATGCCGCTTTTTACCCACTTGACACACTAACAGAGAGATATCAATACATAGGTTTTAAGATTATTACTAGTCAGATATATTCTTGTGCGGTGAATAGGGCGTGTTGAGTCCAGTTCTCTGAGCAAGGAGTAGGTCTTGTCTATTACATATTGGTTTTATGGAACGGTATCTGAGCTAATTTGAAACCCTTGTTTTATGTATCACCCCACCTCACCTTTCCCGTTAAGCAGCCATAGTGTGTTTTCTGCATGTGTGACTCTGTTCTGTTTTGTAATTCAGTTCAAGTGTAACGGTTTTTACATTCCCTCTATCAGTGATACCTTATGAGAAGTGTCCTTTTCTGTGTGACTTATTTCACTTAGAATCGTCGTACCTAAATCCACTCATCATGCTGCTACTAGCCTTATGACATTGATTTCATGGCTGAGTGATATTCCATTGTACATAAGGACCACAACTTCTTTATCCATTTTTCTCTTTCCTGGGATATTGAAGGTGGAATGAAGTGGAGGTCCTTGTCAACAGAGCAGCCCTAAACTTTGGGGTGCTTGTGTCTTGCTGATTTTTAATTTTCCCAATTTATACCCCCATGAGTGGAAGTGCCCTATGCTCTCTAAGCTTTGCTTTTTAGACGTTTCAGGACTCACCGTACGCTTCTCCAGAGTGGCTGTTGACAATTTACATCCCGCCCATCAGTGTAGCAAGGCTCCCATTTCTCCATGGCCTGTCCTGCATTTCTGGTTTTGACACTTTTTTCAGCATGGCCCTTTTGACCGATGGGAAGCGAGACATCTTTGTAGCGCTGATTTGCCTTTCCAGGTTGCTTGGTTGGCCAAAAAGGGCGTATGCGTTTTTTCCTGAATATATTCAGGAAAAAACGCATACGCCCTTTTTGGCCAAGGGCATCATTGTCAACGTTTTGCCGCTTTTCATGTGCTTTAAAGGCGATTCGAATCTACCTCCTGAAATCTGTTTCCTGCAATTCTGCCTTGATTTCAAATCCTCTTCTTTGCCTTCCCTCAATATATTTGTGGACGAGAGTTATCATTTATAACTCTGCAGGTTGTGAATTGCAGTGCCCTGAACCTCCATTTTACAACTCGCGTTTTTGGGAGATGGCCGCAAAAGCGCACGATGGCTTCAGGCCCTGTTCTTGTTCCGGGGGCAGGCTGAGCCTGTGGTTAATTTTTCTTCCTGATGGGAAAATAGAGTAACCTGTGCCTGTCCCAACACTAAGAGATAGTCTCTCATTGGTTTCACGTCTTCCCGTTCATCCTCAGGACAAATTGCAACCTGTACGGAACAGGAGGTTAAAGGTGATGATGCTCCAAGGAGGGAGATTGCTGGTAAAGTGGCTGGAATGGCGAACCCGAGCACAAGGAGATGAGAAATGAGGTGCGTTTTAGAAACCTTTCCCCATCACACGGTGTACCATCTTCTGGGTTTCTCATGCATGTTTTCGATGTAGGAAGATTCCCTTGAACCTAGAGATTTGGGACCCATGCGATGGGTACCACGCAGTATTACTTTAAAGGGTCTGCGTTTGCTCACCCAACCTCACCAAACCTCTCAGCCGCAACAGTGTTCACCCTTATGTCTCATCCAGCTGTGGGTCTAGATATGGTCAATCCAGGTTGCATCACAGCCCCTGAACGCATTGTGTAAGAATTTCGCTCTCTTTCACTGTCTTTGTTTCATGGGTTTTTCAAAGTAATTTATTTTTATAATGGGGTTTAGCTGCTTTTCACTGCTGTGTTTATGCCGCTTTACACCCACTTGACACACTAACAGAGAGATATCAATACATAGCTTTTAAGATTATTACTAGTCAGATATATTCTTCTGCGGTGAATAGGGCGTGTTGAGTCCAGTTCTCTGAGCAAGGAGTAGGTCTTGTCTATTACATATTGGGTTTATGGAACGGTATCTGAGCTAATTTGAAACCCTTGTTTTATGTATCACCCCACCTCACCTTTCCCGTTAAGCAGCCATAGTGTGTTTTCTGCATGTGTGACTCTGTTCTGTTTTGTAATTCAGTTCAAGTGTAACGGTTTTTACATTCCCTCTATAAGTGATACCTTCTGAGAAGTGTCCTTTTCTGTGTGACTTATTTCACTTAGAGTCGTCGTACCTAAATCCACTCATCATCCTGCTACTAGCCTTATGACATTGATTTCACGGCTGAGTGATATTCCATTGTACATAAGGACCACAACTTCTTTATCCATTTTTCTCTTTCCTGGGATATTGAAGGTGGAATGAAGTGGAGGTCCTTGTCAACAGAGCAGCCCTAAACTTTGGGGTGCTTGTGTCTTGCTGATTTTTCATTTTCCCAATTTATACCCCCATGAGTGGAAGTGCCCTATGCTCTCTAAGCTTTGCTTTTTAGACGTTTCAGGATTCACCGTACACTTCTCCAGAGTGGCTGTTGACAATTTACATCCCGCCCATCAGTGTAGCAAGGCTCCCATTTCTCCATGGCCTGTCCTGCGTTTCTGGTTTTGACACTTTTTTCAGCATGGCCCTTTTGACCGATGGGAAGCGAGACATCTTTCTAGCGCTGATTTGCCTTTCCAGGTTGCTTGGTTGGCCAAAAAGGGCGTATGCGTTTTTTCCTGAATATATTCAGGAAAAAACGCATACGCCCTTTTTGGCCAAGGGCATCATTGTCAACGTTTTGCCGCTTTTCATGTGCTTTAAAGGCGATTCGAATCTACCTCCTGAAATCTGTTTCCTGCAATTCTGCCTTGATTTCAAATCCTCTTCTTTGCCTTCCCTCAATATATTTGTGGATGAGAGTTATCATTTATAAGTCTGCAGGTTTGTGAATTGCAGTGCCCTGAACCTCCATTTTACAACTCGCTTTTTAGGGAGCTGGCCGCAAAAGCGCAGGATGGCTTCAGGCCCTGTTCTGGTTCCGGGGGGCAGGCTGAGCCTATGGTTAATTTTTCTTCCTGATGGGAAAATAGAGTGACCTGTGCCTGTCCCAACACCAAGAGCTAGTCTTTCATTGGTTCCACGTATTCCCGTTCATCCTCAGTACAAATTGCAACCTGTACGGAACAGGAAGTTAAAGGTGCTGATGCTCCAAGGAGGGAGATTGCTAGTAAAGTGGCTGGAATGGCGAACCCGGGCACAAGCAGATGAGAAATGAGGTGCGTTTTAGAAACCTTTCCCCATCACACGGTGTACCATCTTCTGGGTATCTCATGCATGTTTTCGATGTAGGAAGATGCCCTTGAACCTGGAGATTTGGGACCCATGCGATGGGTACCACGCAGTATTACTTTAAAGGGTCTGCGTTTGCTCACCCAACCTCACCAAACCTCTCAGCCGCAACAGTGTCCACCCTTATGTCTCATGCAGCTGTGGGTCTAGATATGGTCAATCCAGGTTGCATCACAGCCCCTGAACGCATTGTGTAAGAATTTCTCTCTCTTTCACTGTCTTTGTTTCATGGGTTATTCAAAGTAATTTATTTTTATAATGGGGTTTAGCTGCTTTTCACTGCTGTGTTTATGCCGCTTTTTACCCACTTGACACACTAACAGAGAGATATCAATACATAGGTTTTAAGATTATTACTAGTCAGATATATTCTTGTGCGGTGAATAGGGCGTGTTGAGTCCAGTTCTCTGAGCAAGGAGTAGGTCTTGTCTATTACATATTGGTTTTATGGAACGGTATCTGAGCTAATTTGAAACCCTTGTTTTATGTATCACCCCACCTCACCTTTCCCGTTAAGCAGCCATAGTGTGTTTTCTGCATGTGTGACTCTGTTCTGTTTTGTAATTCAGTTCAAGTGTAACGGTTTTTACATTCCCTCTATCAGTGATACCTTATGAGAAGTGTCCTTTTCTGTGTGACTTATTTCACTTAGAATCGTCGTACCTAAATCCACTCATCATGCTGCTACTAGCCTTATGACATTGATTTCATGGCTGAGTGATATTCCATTGTACATAAGGACCACAACTTCTTTATCCATTTTTCTCTTTCCTGGGATATTGAAGGTGGAATGAAGTGGAGGTCCTTGTCAACAGAGCAGCCCTAAACTTTGGGGTGCTTGTGTCTTGCTGATTTTTCATTTTCCCAATTTATACCCCCATGAGTGGAAGTGCCCTATGCTCTCTAAGCTTTGCTTTTTAGACGTTTCAGGACTCACCGTACGCTTCTCCAGAGTGGCTGTTGACAATTTACATCCCGCCCATCAGTGTAGCAAGGCTCCCATTTCTCCATGGCCTGTCCTGCATTTCTGGTTTTGACACTTTTTTCAGCATGGCCCTTTTGACCGATGGGAAGCGAGACATCTTTGTAGCGCTGATTTGCCTTTCCAGGTTGCTTGGTTGGCCAAAAAGGGCGTATGCGTTTTTTCCTGAATATATTCAGGAAAAAACGCATACGCCCTTTTTGGCCAAGGGCATCATTGTCAACGTTTTGCCGCTTTTCATGTGCTTTAAAGGCGATTCGAATCTACCTCCTGAAATCTGTTTCCTGCAATTCTGCCTTGATTTCAAATCCTCTTCTTTGCCTTCCCTCAATATATTTGTGGATGAGAGTTATCATTTATAAGTCTGCAGGTTTGTGAATTGCAGTGCCCTGAACCTCCATTTTACAACTCGCTTTTTAGGGAGCTGGCCGCAAAAGCGCAGGATGGCTTCAGGCCCTGTTCTGGTTCCGGGGGGCAGGCTGAGCCTATGGTTAATTTTTCTTCCTGATGGGAAAATAGAGTGACCTGTGCCTGTCCCAACACCAAGAGCTAGTCTTTCATTGGTTCCACGTATTCCCGTTCATCCTCAGTACAAATTGCAACCTGTACGGAACAGGAAGTTAAAGGTGCTGATGCTCCAAGGAGGGAGATTGCTAGTAAAGTGGCTGGAATGGAGAACCCGGGCACAAGCAGATGAGAAATGAGGTGCGTTTTAGAAACCTTTCCCCATCACACGGTGTACCATCTTCTGGGTATCTCATGCATGTTTTCGATGTAGGAAGATGCCCTTGAACCTGGAGATTTGGGACCCATGCGATGGGTACCACGCAGTATTACTTTAAAGGGTCTGCGTTTGCTCACCCAACCTCACCAAACCTCTCAGCCGCAACAGTGTCCACCCTTATGTCTCATGCAGCTGTGGGTCTAGATATGGTCAATCCAGGTTGCATCACAGCCCCTGAACGCATTGTGTAAGAATTTCTCTCTCTTTCACTGTCTTTGTTTCATGGGTTATTCAAAGTAATTTATTTTTATAATGGGGTTTAGCTGCTTTTCACTGCTGTGTTTATGCCGCTTTTTACCCACTTGACACACTAACAGAGAGATATCAATACATAGGTTTTAAGATTATTACTAGTCAGATATATTCTTGTGCGGTGAATAGGGCGTGTTGAGTCCAGTTCTCTGAGCAAGGAGTAGGTCTTGTCTATTACATATTGGTTTTATGGAACGGTATCTGAGCTAATTTGAAACCCTTGTTTTATGTATCACCCCACCTCACCTTTCCCGTTAAGCAGCCATAGTGTGTTTTCTGCATGTGTGACTCTGTTCTGTTTTGTAATTCAGTTCAAGTGTAACGGTTTTTACATTCCCTCTATCAGTGATACCTTATGAGAAGTGTCCTTTTCTGTGTGACTTATTTCACTTAGAATCGTCGTACCTAAATCCACTCATCATGCTGCTACTAGCCTTATGACATTGATTTCATGGCTGAGTGATATTCCATTGTACATAAGGACCACAACTTCTTTATCCATTTTTCTCTTTCCTGGGATATTGAAGGTGGAATGAAGTGGAGGTCCTTGTCAACAGAGCAGCCCTAAACTTTGGGGTGCTTGTGTCTTGCTGATTTTTCATTTTCCCAATTTATACCCCCATGAGTGGAAGTGCCCTATGCTCTCTAAGCTTTGCTTTTTAGACGTTTCAGGACTCACCGTACGCTTCTCCAGAGTGGCTGTTGACAATTTACATCCCGCCCATCAGTGTAGCAAGGCTCCCATTTCTCCATGGCCTGTCCTGCATTTCTGGTTTTGACACTTTTTTCAGCATGGCCCTTTTGACCGATGGGAAGCGAGACATCTTTGTAGCGCTGATTTGCCTTTCCAGGTTGCTTGGTTGGCCAAAAAGGGCGTATGCGTTTTTTCCTGAATATATTCAGGAAAAAACGCATACGCCCTTTTTGGCCAAGGGCATCATTGTCAACGTTTTGCCGCTTTTCATGTGCTTTAAAGGCGATTCGAATCTACCTCCTGAAATCTGTTTCCTGCAATTCTGCCTTGATTTCAAATCCTCTTCTTTGCCTTCCCTCAATATATTTGTGGACGAGAGTTATCATTTATAACTCTGCAGGTTTGTGAATTGCAGTGCCCTGAACCTCCATTTTACAACTCGCGTTTTTGGGAGATGGCCGCAAAAGCGCACGATGGCTTCAGGCCCTGTTCTTGTTCCGGGGGCAGGCTGAGCCTGTGGTTAATTTTTCTTCCTGATGGGAAAATAGAGTAACCTGTGCCTGTCCCAACACCAAGAGATAGTCTCTCATTGGTTTCACGTCTTCCCGTTCATCCTCAGGACAAATTGCAACCTGTACGGAACAGGAGGTTAAAGGTGATGATGCTCCAAGGAGGGAGATTGCTGGTAAAGCGGCTGGAATGGCGAACCCGAGCACAAGGAGATGAGAAATGAGGTGCGTTTTAGAAACCTTTCCCCATCACACGGTGTACCATCTTCTGGGTTTCTCATGCATGTTTTCGATGTAGGAAGATTCCCTTGAACCTAGAGATTTGGGACCCATGCGATGGGTACCACCCAGTATTACTTTAAAGGGTCTGCGTTTGCTCACCCAACCTCACCAAACCTCTCAGCCGCAACAGTGTTCACCCTTATGTCTCATCCAGCTGTGGGTCTAGATATGGTCAATCCAGGTTGCATCACAGCGCCTGAACGCATTGTGTAAGAATTTCGCTCTCTTTCACTGTCTTTGTTTCATGGGTTTTTCAAAGTAATTTATTTTTATAATGGGGTTTAGCTGCTTTTCACTGCTGTGTTTATGCCGCTTTACACCCACTTGACACACTAACAGAGAGATATCAATACATAGCTTTTAAGATTATTACTAGTCAGATATATTCTTCTGCGGTGAATAGGGCGTGTTGAGTCCAGTTCTCTGAGCAAGGAGTAGGTCTTGTCTATTACATATTGGGTTTATGGAACGGTATCTGAGCTAATTTGAAACCCTTGTTTTATGTATCACCCCACCTCACCTTTCCCGTTAAGCAGCCATAGTGTGTTTTCTGCATGTGTGACTCTGTTCTGTTTTGTAATTCAGTTCAAGTGTAACGGTTTTTACATTCCCTCTATAAGTGATACCTTCTGAGAAGTGTCCTTTTCTGTGTGACTTATTTCACTTAGAGTCGTCGTACCTAAATCCACTCATCATCCTGCTACTAGCCTTATGACATTGATTTCACGGCTGAGTGATATTCCATTGTACATAAGGACCACAACTTCTTTATCCATTTTTCTCTTTCCTGGGATATTGAAGGTGGAATGAAGTGGAGGTCCTTGTCAACAGAGCAGCCCTAAACTTTGGGGTGCTTGTGTCTTGCTGATTTTTCATTTTCCCAATTTATACCCCCATGAGTGGAAGTGCCCTATGCTCTCTAAGCTTTGCTTTTTAGACGTTTCAGGATTCACCGTACACTTCTCCAGAGTGGCTGTTGACAATTTACATCCCGCCCATCAGTGTAGCAAGGCTCCCATTTCTCCATGGCCTGTCCTGCGTTTCTGGTTTTGACACTTTTTTCAGCATGGCCCTTTTGACCGATGGGAAGCAAGACATCTTTGTAGCGCTGATTTGCCTTTCCAGGTTGCTTGGTTGGCCAAAAAGGGCGTATGCGTTTTTTCCTGAATATATTCAGGAAAAAACGCATACGCCCTTTTTGGCCAAGGGCATCATTGTCAACGTTTTGCCGCTTTTCATGTGCTTTAAAGGCGATTCGAATCTACCTCCTGAAATCTGTTTCCTGCAATTCTGCCTTGATTTCAAATCCTCTTCTTTGCCTTCCCTCAATATATTTGTGGATGAGAGTTATCATTTATAAGTCTGCAGGTTTGTGAATTGCAGTGCCCTGAACCTCCATTTTACAACTCGCTTTTTAGGGAGCTGGCCGCAAAAGCGCAGGATGGCTTCAGGCCCTGTTCTGGTTCCGGGGGGCAGGCTGAGCCTATGGTTAATTTTTCTTCCTGATGGGAAAATAGAGTGACCTGTGCCTGTCCCAACACCAAGAGCTAGTCTTTCATTGGTTCCACGTCTTCCCGTTCATCCTCAGTACAAATTGCAACCTGTACGGAACAGGAAGTTAAAGGTGCTGATGCTCCAAGGAGGGAGATTGCTAGTAAAGTGGCTGGAATGGCGAACCCGGGCACAAGCAGATGAGAAATGAGGTGCGTTTTAGAAACCTTTCCCCATCACACGGTGTACCATCTTCTGGGTATCTCATGCATGTTTTCGATGTAGGAAGATGCCCTTGAACCTGGAGATTTGGGACCCATGCGATGGGTACCACGCAGTATTACTTTAAAGGGTCTGCGTTTGCTCACCCAACCTCACCAAACCTCTCAGCCGCAACAGTGTCCACCCTTATGTCTCATCCAGCTGTGGGTCTAGATATGGTCAATCCAGGTTGCATCACAGCCCCTGAACGCATTGTGTAAGAATTTCTCTCTCTTTCACTGTCTTTGTTTCATGGGTTTTTCAAAGTAATTTATTTTTATAATGGGGTTTAGCTGCTTTTCACTGCTGTGTTTATGCCGCTTTTTACCCACTTGACACACTAACAGAGAGATATCAATACATAGGTTTTAAGATTATTACTAGTCAGATATATTCTTGTGCGGTGAATAGGGCGTGTTGAGTCCAGTTCTCTGAGCAAGGAGTAGGTCTTGTCTATTACATATTGGGTTTATGGAACGGTATCTGAGCTAATTTGAAACCCTTGTTTTATGTATCACCCCACCTCACCTTTCCCGTTAAGCAGCCATAGTGTGTTTTCTGCATGTGTGACTCTGTTCTGTTTTGTAATTCAGTTCAAGTGTAACGGTTTTTACATTCCCTCTATAAGTGATACCTTATGAGAAGTGTCCTTTTCTGTGTGACTTATTTCACTTAGAGTCGTCGTACCTAAATCCACTCATCATGCTGCTACTACCCTTATGACAGTGATTTCATGGCTGAGTGATATTCCATTGTACATAAGGACCACAACTTCTTTATCCATTTTTCTCTTTCCTGGGATATTGAAGGTGGAATGAAGTGGAGGTCCTTGTCAACAGAGCAGCCCTAAACTTTGGGGTGCTTGTGTCTTGCTGATTTTTAATTTTCCCAATTTATACCCCCATGAGTGGAAGTGCCCTATGCTCTCTAAGCTTTGCTTTTTAGACGTTTCAGGACTCACCGTACGCTTCTGCAGAGTGGCTGTTGACAATTTACATCCCGCCCATCAGTGTAGCAATGCTCCCATTTCTCCATGGCCTGTCCTGCATTTCTGGTTTTGACACTTTTTTCAGCATGGCCCTTTTGACCGATGGGAAGCGAGACATCTTTGTAGCGCTGATTTGCCTTTCCAGGTTGCTTGGTTGGCCAAAAAGGGCGTATGCGTTTTTTCCTGAATATATTCAGGAAAAAACGCATACGCCCTTTTTGGCCAAGGGCATCATTGTCAACGTTTTGCCGCTTTTCATGTGCTTTAAATGCGATTCGAATCTACCTCCTGAAATATGTTTCCTGCAATTCTGCCTTGATTTCAAATCCTCTTCTTTGCCTTCCCTCAATATATTTGTGGACGAGAGTTATCATTTATAAGTCTGCAGGTTTGTGAATTGTAGTGCCCTGAACCTCCATTTTACAACTCGCTTTTTAGAGAGCTGGCCGCAATAGCGCAGGATGGCTTCAGGCCCTGTTTTGGTTCCGGGTGGCAGGCTGAGCCTGTGGTTAATTCTTCTTCCTGATGGGAAAATAGAGTGACCTGTGCCTGTCCCAACACCAAGAGCTAGTCTCTCATTGGTTCCACGTCTTCCAGTTCATCCTCAGGACAAATTGCAACCTGTACGGAACAGGAGGTTAAAGGTGCTGATGCTCCAAGTAGGGAGATTGCTAGTAAAGCGGCTGGAATAGCGAACCCGGCCACAAGGAGATGAGAAATGAGGTGCGTTTTAGAAACCTTTCCCCATCACACGGTGTACCATCTTCTGGGTTTCTCATGCATGTTTTCGATGTAGGAAGATGCCCTTGAACCTGGAGATTTGTGACCCATGCGATGGGTACCATGCAGTATTACTGTAAAGGGTCTGCGTTTGCTCACCCAACCTCACCAAACCTCTCAGCCCCAAGAGTGTCCACCCTTATGTCTCATCCAGCTGTGTGTCTAGATATGGTCAATCCAGGTTGCATCACAGCCCCTGAACGAATTGTGTAAGAATTTCGCTCTCTTTCACTGTCTTTGTTTCATGGGTTATTCAAAGTAATTTATTTTTATAATGGGGTTTAGCTGCTTTTCACTTCTGTGTTTATGCCGCTTTACACCCACTTGACACACTAACAGAGAGATATCTATACATAGGTTTTAAGATTATTACTAGTCAGATATATTCTTGTGCGGTGAATAGGGCGTGTTGAGTCCAGTTCTCTGAGCAAGGAGTAGGTCTTGTCTATTACATTTTGGTTTTATGGAACGGTATCTGAGCTAATTTGAAACCCTTGTTTTATGTATCACCCCACCTCACCTTTCCCATTAAGCAGCCATAGTGTGTTTTCTGCATGTGTGACTCTGTTCTGTTTTGTAATTCAGTTCAAGTGTAACGGTTTTTACATTCCCTCTATCAGTGATACCTTATGAGAAGTGTCCTTTTCTGTGTGACTTATTTCACTTAGAATCGTCGTACCTAAATCCACTCATCATGCTGCTACTAGCCTTATGACATTGATTTCATGGCTGAGTGATATTCCATTGTACATAAGGACCACAACTTCTTTATCCATTTTTCTCTTTCCTGGGATATTGAAGGTGGAATGAAGTGGAGGTCCTTGTCAACAGAGCAGCCCTAAACTTTGGGGTGCTTGTGTCTTGCTGATTTTTAATTTTCCCAATTTATACCCCCATGAGTGGAAGTGCCCTATGCTCTCTAAGCTTTGCTTTTTAGACGTTTCAGGACTCACCGTACGCTTCTCCAGAGTGGCTGTTGACAATTTACATCCCGCCCATCAGTGTAGCAAGGCTCCCATTTCTCCATGGCCTGTCCTGCATTTCTGGTTTTGACACTTTTTTCAGCATGGCCCTTTTGACCGATGGGAAGCGAGACATCTTTGTAGCGCTGATTTGCCTTTCCAGGTTGCTTGGTTGGCCAAAAAGGGCGTATGCGTTTTTTCCTGAATATATTCAGGAAAAAACGCATACGCCCTTTTTGGCCAAGGGCATCATTGTCAACGTTTTGCCGCTTTTCATGTGCTTTAAAGGCGATTCGAATCTACCTCCTGAAATCTGTTTCCTGCAATTCTGCCTTGATTTCAAATCCTCTTCTTTGCCTTCCCTCAATATATTTGTGGACGAGAGTTATCATTTATAACTCTGCAGGTTTGTGAATTGCAGTGCCCTGAACCTCCATTTTACAACTCGCGTTTTTGGGAGATGGCCGCAAAAGCGCACGATGGCTTCAGGCCCTGTACTTGTTCCGGGGGCAGGCTGAGCCTGTGGTTAATTCTTCTTCCTGATGGGAAAATAGAGTGACCTGTGCCTGTCCCAACACCAAGAGATAGTCTCTCATTGGTTTCACGTCTTCCCGTTCATCCTCAGGACAAATTGCAACCTGTACGGAACAGGAGGTTAAAGGTGATGATGCTCCAAGGAGGGAGATTGCTAGTAAAGTGGCTGGAATGGCGAACCCGAGTACAAGGAGATGAGAAATGAGGTGCGTTTTAGAAACCTTTCCCCATCACACGGTGTACCATCTTCTGGGTTTCTCATGCATGTTTTCGATGTAGGAAGATTCCCTTGAACCTAGAGATTTGAGACCCATGCGATGGGTACCACGCAGTATTACTTTAAAGGGTCTGCGTTTGCTCACCCAACCTCACCAAACCTCTCAGCCGCAACAGTGTTCACCCTTATGTCTCATCCAGCTGTGGGTCTAGATATGGTCAATCCAGGTTGCATCACAGCCCCTGAACGCATTGTGTAAGAATTTCGCTCTCTTTCACTGTCTTTGTTTCATGGGTTTTTCAAAGTAATTTATTTTTATAATGGGGTTTAGCTGCTTTTCACTGCTGTGTTTATGCCGCTTTACACCCACTTGACACACAAACAGAGAGATATCAATACATAGCTTTTAAGATTATTACTAGTCAGATATATTCTTGTGCGGTGAATAGGGCGTGTTGAGTCCAGTTCTCTGAGCAAGGAGTAGGTCTTGTCTATTACATATTGGGTTTATGGAACGGTATCTGAGCTAATTTGAAACCCTTGTTTTATGTATCACCCCACCTCACCTTTCCCGTTAAGCAGCCATAGTGTGTTTTCTGCATGTGTGACTCTGTTCTGTTTTGTAATTCAGTTCAAGTGTAACGGTTTTTACATTCCCTCTATAAGTGATACCTTCTGAGAAGTGTCCTTTTCTGTGTGACTTATTTCACTTAGAGTCGTCGTACCTAAATCCACTCATCATCCTGCTACTAGCCTTATGACATTGATTTCACGGCTGAGTGATATTCCATTGTACATAAGGACCACAACTTCTTTATCCATTTTTCTCTTTCCTGGGATATTGAAGGTGGAATGAAGTGGAGGTCCTTGTCAACAGAGCAGCCCTAAACTTTGGGGTGCTTGTGTCTTGCTGATTTTTCATTTTCCCAATTTATACCCCCATGAGTGGAAGTGCCCTATGCTCTCTAAGCTTTGCTTTTTAGACGTTTCAGGACTCACCGTACACTTCTCCAGAGTGGCTGTTGACAATTTACATCCCGCCCATCAGTGTAGCAAGGCTCCCATTTCTCCATGGCCTGTCCTGCATTTTTGGTTTTGAGACTTTTTTCAGCATGGCCCTTTTGACCGATGGGAAGCGAGACATCTTTGTAGCGCTGATTTGCCTTTCCAGGTTGCTTGGTTGGCCAAAAAGGGCGTATGCGTTTTTTCCTGAATATATTCAGGAAAAAACGCATACGCCCTTTTTGGCCAAGGGCATCATTGTCAACGTTTTGCCGCTTTTCATGTGTTTTAAAGGAGCTTCGAATCTACCTCCTGAAATCTGTTTCCTGCAATTCTGCCTTGATTTCAAATCCTCTTCTTTGCCTTCCCTCAATATATTTGTGGACGAGAGTTATCATTTATAACTCTGCAGGTTTGTGAATTGCAGTGCCCTGAACCTCCATTTTACAACTCGCTTTTTAGGGAGCTGGCCGCAAAAGCGCAAGATGCCTTCAGGCCCTGTTCTGGTTCCGGGGGCAGGATGAGCCTGTGGTTAATTCTTCTTCCTGATGGGAAAATAGAGTGACCTGTGCCTGTCCCAACACCAAGAGCTAGTCTTTCATTGGTTCCCCGTCTTCCCGTTCATCCTCAGTACAAATTGCAACCTGTACGGAACAGGAGGTTAAAGGTGCTGATGCTCCAAGGAGGGAGATTGCTAGTTAAGTGGCTGGAATGGCGAACCCAGGCACAAGCAGATGAGAAATGAGGTGCGTTTTAGAAACCTTTCCCCATCACACGGTGTACCATCTTCTGGGTATCTCATGCATGTTTTCGATGTAGGAAGATGCCCTGGAACCTGGAGATTTGGGACCCATGCGATGGGTACCACGCAGTATTACTTTAAAGGGTCTGCGTTTGCTCACCCAACCTCACCAAACCTCTCAGCCGCAACAGTGTCCACCCTTATGTCTCATCCAGCTGTGGGTCTAGATATGGTCAATCCAGGTTGCATCACAGCCCCTGAACGCATTGTGTAAGAATTTCTCTCTCTTTCACTGTCTTTGTTTCATGGGTTTTTCAAAGTAATTTATTTTTATAATGGGGTTTAGCTGCTTTTCACTGCTGTGTTTATGCCGCTTTTTACACACTTGACACACTAACAGAGAGATATCAATACATAGGTTTTAAGATTATTACTAGTCAGATATATTCTTGTGCGGTGAATAGGGCGTGTTGAGTCCAGTTCTCTGAGCAAGGAGTAGGTCTTGTCTATTACATATTGGGTTTATGGAACGGTATCTGAGCTAATTTGAAACCCTTGTTTTATGTATCACCCCACCTCACCTTTCCCGTGAAGCAGCCATAGTGTGTTTTCTGCATGTGTGACTCTGTTCTGTTTTGTAATTCAGTTCAAGTGTAACGGTTTTTACATTCCCTCTATCAGTGATACCTTATGAGAAGTGTCCTTTTCTGTGTGACTTATTTCACTTAGAATCGTCGTACCTAAATCCACTCATCATGCTGCTACTAGCCTTATGACAGTGATTTCATGGCTGAGTGATATTCCATTGTACATAAGGACCACAACTTCTTTATCCATTTTTCTCTTTCCTGGGATATTGAAGGTGGAATGAAGTGGAGGTCCTTGTCAACAGAGCAGCCCTAAACTTTGGGGTGCTTGTGTCTTGCTGATTTTTAATTTTCCCAATTTATACCTCCATGAGTGGAAGTGCCCTATGCTCTCTAAGCTTTGCTTTTTAGACGTTTCAGGACTCACCGTACGCTTCTCCAGAGTGGCTGTTGACAATTTACATCCCGCCCATCAGTGTAGCAAGGCTCCCATTTCTCCATGGCCTGTCCTGCATTTCTGGTTTTGACACTTTTTTCAGCATGGCCCTTTTGACCAATGGGAAGCGAGACATCTTTGTAGCGCTGATTTGCCTTTCCAGGTTGCTTGGTTGGCCAAAAAGGGCGTATGCGTTTTTTCCTGAATATATTCAGGAAAAAACGCATACGCCCTTTTTGGCCAAGGGCATCATTGTCAACGTTTTGCCGCTTTTCATGTGCTTTAAAGGCGATTCGAATCTACCTCCTGAAATCTGTTTCCTGCAATTCTGCCTTGATTTCAAATCCTCTTCGTTGCCTTCCCTCAATATATTTGTGGACGAGAGTTATCATTAATAACTCTGCAGGTTTGTGAATTGCAGTGCCCTGAACCTCCATTTTACAACTCGCGTTTTTGGGAGATGGCCGCAAAAGCGCAGGATGGCTTCAGGCCCTGTTCTTGTTCCGGGGGACAGGCTGAGCCTGTGGTTAATTCTTCTTCCTGATGGGAAAATAGAGTGACCTGTGCCTGTGCCAACACCAAGAGCTAGTCTCTCATTGGTTCCACGTCTTCCCGTTCATCCTCAGGACAAATTGCAACCTGTACGGAACAGGAGGTTAAAGGTGATGATGCTCCAAGGAGGGAGATTGCTAGTAAAGTGGCTGGAATGGCGAACCCGAGCACAAGGAGATGAGAAATGAGGTGCGTTTTAGAAACCTTTCCCCATCACACGGTGTACCATCTTCTGGGTTTCTCATGCATGTTTTCGATGTAGGAAGATGCCCTTGAACCTGGAGATTTGGGACCCATGCGATGGGTACCACACAGTATTACTTTAAAGGGTCTGCGTTTGCTCACCCAACCTCACCAAACCTCTCAGCCCCAAGAGTGTCCACCCTTATGTCTCATGCAGCTGTGTGTCTAGATATGGTCAATCCAGGTTGCATCACAGCCCCTGAACGAATTGTGTAAGAATTTCGCTCTCTTTCACTGTCTTTGTTTCATGGGTTATTCAAAGTAATTTATTTTTATAATGGGGTTTAGCTGCTTTTCACTTCTGTGTTTATGCCGCTTTACACCCACTTGACACACTAACAGAGAGATATCTATACATAGGTTTTAAGATTATTACTAGTCAGATATATTCTTGTGCGGTGAATAGGGCGTGTTGAGTCCAGTTCTCTGAGCAAGGAGTAGGTCTTGTCTATTACATATTGGTTTTATGGAACGGTATCTGAGCTAATTTGAAACCCTTGTTTTATGTATCACCCCACCTCACCTTTCCCGTTAAGCAGCCATAGTGTGTTTTCTGCATGTGTGACTCTGTTCTGTTTTGTAATTCAGTTCAAGTGTAACGGTTTTTACATTCCCTCTATCAGTGATACCTTATGAGAAGTGTCCTTTTCTGTGTGACTTATTTCACTTAGAATCGTCGTACCTAAATCCACTCATCATGCTGCTACTAGCCTTATGACAGTGATTTCATGGCTGAGTGATATTCCATTGTACATAAGGACCACAACTTCTTTATCCATTTTTCTCTTTCCTGGGATATTGAAGGTGGAATGAAGTGGAGGTCCTTGTCAACAGAGCAGTCCTAAACTTTGGGGTGCTTGTGTCTTGCTGATTTTTAATTTTCCCAATTTATACCTCCATGAGTGGAAGTGCCCTATGCTCTCTAAGCTTTGCTTTTTAGACGTTTCAGGACTCACCGTACGCTTCTCCAGAGTGGCTGTTGACAATTTACATCCCGCCCATCAGTGTAGCAAGGCTCCCATTTCTCCATGGCCTGTCCTGCATTTCTGGTTTTGACACTTTTTTCAGCATGGCCCTTTTGACCGATGGGAAGCGAGACATCTTTGTAGCGCTGATTTGCCTTTCCAGGTTGCTTGGTTGGCCAAAAAGGGCGTATGCGTTTTTTCCTGAATATATTCAGGAAAAAACGCATACGCCCTTTTTGGCCAAGGGCATCATTGTCAACGTTTTGCCGCTTTTCATGTGCTTTAAAGGCGATTCGAATCTACCTCCTGAAATCTGTTTCCTGCAATTCTGCCTTGATTTCAAATCCTCTTCTTTGCCTTCCCTCAATATATTTGTGGACGAGAGTTATCATTTATAACTCTGCAGGTTTGTGAATTGCAGTGCCCTGAACCTCCATTTTACAACTCGCGTTTTTGGGAGATGGCCGCAAAAGCGCACGATGGCTTCAGGCCCTGTACTTGTTCCGGGGCAGGCTGAGCCTGTGGTTAATTCTTCTTCCTGATGGGAAAATAGAGTGACCTGTGCCTGTCCCAACACCAAGAGATAGTCTCTCATTGGTTTCACGTCTTCCCGTTCATCCTCAGGACAAATTGCAACCTGTACGGAACAGGAGGTTAAAGGTGATGATGCTCCAAGGAGGGAGATTGCTAGTAAAGTGGCTGGAATGGCGAACCCGAGCACAAGGAGATGAGAAATGAGGTGCGTTTTAGAAACCTTTCCCCATCACACGGTGTACCATCTTCTGGGTTTCTCATGCATGTTTTCGATGTAGGAAGATGCCCTTGAACCTGGAGATTTGGGACCCATGCGATGGGTACCACACAGTATTACTTTAAAGGGTCTGCGTTTGCTCACCCAACCTCACCAAACCTCTCAGCCCCAAGAGTGTCCACCCTTATGTCTCATCCAGCTGTGTGTCTAGATATGGTCAATCCAGGTTGCATCACAGCCCCTGAACGAATTGTGTAAGAATTTCGCTCTCTTTCACTGTCTTTGTTTCATGGGTTATTCAAAGTAATTTATTTTTATAATGGGGTTTAGCTGCTTTTCACTTCTGTGTTTATGCCGCTTTACACCCACTTGACACACTAACAGAGAGATATCTATACATAGGTTTTAAGATTATTACTAGTCAGATATATTCTTGTGCGGTGAATAGGGCGTGTTGAGTCCAGTTCTCTGAGCAAGGAGTAGGTCTTGTCTATTACATATTGGTTTTATGGAACGGTATCTGAGCTAATTTGAAACCCTTGTTTTATGTATCACCCCACCTCACCTTTCCCGTTAAGCAGCCATAGTGTGTTTTCTGCATGTGTGACTCTGTTCTGTTTTGTAATTCAGTTCAAGTGTAACGGTTTTTACATTCCCTCTATCAGTGATACCTTATGAGAAGTGTCCTTTTCTGTGTGACTTATTTCACTTAGAATCGTCGTACCTAAATCCACTCATCATGCTGCTACTAGCCTTATGACATTGATTTCATGGCTGAGTGATATTCCATTGTACATAAGGACCACAACTTCTTTATCCATTTTTCTCTTTCCTGGGATATTGAAGGTGGAATGAAGTGGAGGTCCTTGTCAACAGAGCAGCCCTAAACTTTGGGGTGCTTGTGTCTTGCTGATTTTTAATTTTCCCAATTTATACCCCCATGAGTGGAAGTGCCCTATGCTCTCTAAGCTTTGCTTTTTAGACGTTTCAGGACTCACCGTACGCTTCTCCAGAGTGGCTGTTGACAATTTACATCCCGCCCATCAGTGTAGCAAGGCTCCCATTTCTCCATGGCCTGTCCTGCATTTCTGGTTTTGACACTTTTTTCAGCATGGCCCTTTTGACCGATGGGAAGCGAGACATCTTTGTAGCGCTGATTTGCCTTTCCAGGTTGCTTGGTTGGCCAAAAAGGGCGTATGCGTTTTTTCCTGAATATATTCAGGAAAAAACGCATACGCCCTTTTTGGCCAAGGGCATCATTGTCAACGTTTTGCCGCTTTTCATGTGCTTTAAAGGCGATTCGAATCTACCTCCTGAAATCTGTTTCCTGCAATTCTGCCTTGATTTCAAATCCTCTTCTTTGCCTTCCCTCAATATATTTGTGGACGAGAGTTATCATTTATAACTCTGCAGGTTTGTGAATTGCAGTGCCCTGAACCTCCATTTTACAACTCGCGTTTTTGGGAGATGGCCGCAAAAGCGCACGATGGCTTCAGGCCCTGTACTTGTTCCGGGGGCAGGCTGAGCCTGTGGTTAATTCTTCTTCCTGATGGGAAAATAGAGTGACCTGTGCCTGTCCCAACACCAAGAGATAGTCTCTCATTGGTTTCACGTCTTCCCGTTCATCCTCAGGACAAATTGCAACCTGTACGGAACAGGAGGTTAAAGGTGATGATGCTCCAAGGAGGGAGATTGCTAGTAAAGTGGCTGGAATGGCGAACCCGAGCACAAGGAGATGAGAAATGAGGTGCGTTTTAGAAACCTTTCCCCATCACACGGTGTACCATCTTCTGGGTTTCTCATGCATGTTTTCGATGTAGGAAGATTCCCTTGAACCTAGAGATTTGGGACCCATGCGATGGGTACCACGCAGTATTACTTTAAAGGGTCTGCGTTTGCTCACCCAACCTCACCAAACCTCTCAGCCGCAACAGTGTTCACCCTTATGTCTCATCCAGCTGTGGGTCTAGATATGGTCAATCCAGGTTGCATCACAGCCCCTGAACGCATTGTGTAAGAATTTCGCTCTCTTTCACTGTCTTTGTTTCATGGGTTTTTCAAAGTAATTTATTTTTATAATGGGGTTTAGCTGCTTTTCACTGCTGTGTTTATGCCGCTTTACACCCACTTGACACACTAACAGAGAGATATCAATACATAGCTTTTAAGATTATTACTAGTCAGATATATTCTTCTGCGGTGAATAGGGCGTGTTGAGTCCAGTTCTCTGAGCAAGGAGTAGGTCTTGTCTATTACATATTGGGTTTATGGAACGGTATCTGAGCTAATTTGAAACCCTTGTTTTATGTATCACCCCACCTCACCTTTCCCGTTAAGCAGCCATAGTGTGTTTTCTGCATGTGTGACTCTGTTCTGTTTTGTAATTCAGTTCAAGTGTAACGGTTTTTACATTCCCTCTATAAGTGATACCTTCTGAGAAGTGTCCTTTTCTGTGTGACTTATTTCACTTAGAGTCGTCGTACCTAAATCCACTCATCATCCTGCTACTAGCCTTATGACATTGATTTCACGGCTGAGTGATATTCCATTGTACATAAGGACCACAACTTCTTTATCCATTTTTCTCTTTCCTGGGATATTGAAGGTGGAATGAAGTGGAGGTCCTTGTCAACAGAGCAGCCCTAAACTTTGGGGTGCTTGTGTCTTGCTGATTTTTCATTTTCCCAATTTATACCCCCATGAGTGGAAGTGCCCTATGCTCTCTAAGCTTTGCTTTTTAGACGTTTCAGGATTCACCGTACACTTCTCCAGAGTGGCTGTTGACAATTTACATCCCGCCCATCAGTGTAGCAAGGCTCCCATTTCTCCATGGCCTGTCCTGCGTTTCTGGTTTTGACACTTTTTTCAGCATGGCCCTTTTGACCGATGGGAAGCGAGACATCTTTGTAGCGCTGATTTGCCTTTCCAGGTTGCTTGGTTGGCCAAAAAGGGCGTATGCGTTTTTTCCTGAATATATTCAGGAAAAAACGCATACGCCCTTTTTGGCCAAGGGCATCATTGTCAACGTTTTGCCGCTTTTCATGTGCTTTAAAGGCGATTCGAATCTACCTCCTGAAATCTGTTTCCTGCAATTCTGCCTTGATTTCAAATCCTCTTCTTTGCCTTCCCTCAATATATTTGTGGACGAGAGTTATCATTTATAACTCTGCAGGTTTGTGAATTGCAGTGCCCTGAACCTCCATTTTACAACTCGCTTTTTAGGGAGCTGGCCGCAAAAGCGCAAGATGCCTTCAGGCCCTGTTCTGGTTCCGGGGGCAGGATGAGCCTGTGGTTAATTCTTCTTCCTGATGGGAAAATAGAGTGACCTGTGCCTGTCCCAACACCAAGAGCTAGTCTTTCATTGGTTCCACGTCTTCCCGTTCATCCTCAGTACAAATTGCAACCTGTACGGAACAGGAGGTTAAAGGTGCTGATGCTCCAAGGAGGGAGATTGCTAGTTAAGTGGCTGGAATGGCGAACCCAGGCACAAGCAGATGAGAAATGAGGTGCGTTTTAGAAACCTTTCCCCATCACACGGTGTACCATCTTCTGGGTATCTCATGCATGTTTTCGATGTAGGAAGATGCCCTGGAACCTGGAGATTTGGGACCCATGCGATGGGTACCACGCAGTATTACTTTAAAGGGTCTGCGTTTGCTCACCCAACCTCACCAAACCTCTCAGCCGCAACAGTGTCCACCCTTATGTCTCATCCAGCTGTGGGTCTAGATATGGTCAATCCAGGTTGCATCACAGCCCCTGAACGCATTGTGTAAGAATTTCTCTCTCTTTCACTGTCTTTGTTTCATGGGTTTTTCAAAGTAATTTATTTTTATAATGGGGTTTAGCTGCTTTTCACTGCTGTGTTTATGCCGCTTTTTACACACTTGACACACTAACAGAGAGATATCAATACATAGGTTTTAAGATTATTACTAGTCAGATATATTCTTGTGCGGTGAATAGGGCGTGTTGAGTCCAGTTCTCTGAGCAAGGAGTAGGTCTTGTCTATTACATATTGGGTTTATGGAACGGTATCTGAGCTAATTTGAAACCCTTGTTTTATGTATCACCCCACCTCACCTTTCCCGTGAAGCAGCCATAGTGTGTTTTCTGCATGTGTGACTCTGTTCTGTTTTGTAATTCAGTTCAAGTGTAACGGTTTTTACATTCCCTCTATCAGTGATACCTTATGAGAAGTGTCCTTTTCTGTGTGACTTATTTCACTTAGAATCGTCGTACCTAAATCCACTCATCATGCTGCTACTAGCCTTATGACAGTGATTTCATGGCTGAGTGATATTCCATTGTACATAAGGACCACAACTTCTTTATCCATTTTTCTCTTTCCTGGGATATTGAAGGTGGAATGAAGTGGAGGTCCTTGTCAACAGAGCAGCCCTAAACTTTGGGGTGCTTGTGTCTTGCTGATTTTTCATTTTCCCAATTTATACCCCCATGAGTGGAAGTGCCCTATGCTCTCTAAGCTTTGCTTTTTAGACGTTTCAGGACTCACCGTACGCTTCTCCAGAGTGGCTGTTGACAATTTACATCCCGCCCATCAGTGTAGCAAGGCTCCCATTTCTCCATGGCCTGTCCTGCATTTTTGGTTTTGACACTTTTTTCAGCATGGCCCTTTTGACCGATGGGAAGCGAGACATCTTTGTAGCGCTGATTTGCCTTTCCAGGTTGCTTGGTTGGCCAAAAAGGGCGTATGCGTTTTTTCCTGAATATATTCAGGAAAAAACGCATACGCCCTTTTTGGCCAAGGGCATCATTGTCAACGTTTTGCCGCTTTTCATGTGCTTTAAAGGCGATTCGAATCTACCTCCTGAAATCTGTTTCCTGCAATTCTGCCTTGATTTCAAATCCTCTTCGTTGCCTTCCCTCAATATATTTGTGGACGAGAGTTATCATTAATAACTCTGCAGGTTTGTGAATTGCAGTGCCCTGAACCTCCATTTTACAACTCGCGTTTTTGGGAGATGGCCGCAAAAGCGCAGGATGGCTTCAGGCCCTGTTCTTGTTCCGGGGGACAGGCTGAGCCTGTGGTTAATTCTTCTTCCTGATGGGAAAATAGAGTGACCTGTGCCTGTGCCAACACCAAGAGCTAGTCTCTCATTGGTTCCACGTCTTCCCGTTCATCCTCAGGACAAATTGCAACCTGTACGGAACAGGAGGTTAAAGGTGATGATGCTCCAAGGAGGGAGATTGCTAGTAAAGTGGCTGGAATGGCGAACCCGAGCACAAGGAGATGAGAAATGAGGTGCGTTTTAGAAACCTTTCCCCATCACACGGTGTACCATCTTCTGGGTTTCTCATGCATGTTTTCGATGTAGGAAGATGCCCTTGAACCTGGAGATTTGGGACCCATGCGATGGGTACCACACAGTATTACTTTAAAGGGTCTGCGTTTGCTCACCCAACCTCACCAAACCTCTCAGCCCCAAGAGTGTCCACCCTTATGTCTCATGCAGCTGTGTGTCTAGATATGGTCAATCCAGGTTGCATCACAGCCCCTGAACGAATTGTGTAAGAATTTCGCTCTCTTTCACTGTCTTTGTTTCATGGGTTATTCAAAGTAATTTATTTTTATAATGGGGTTTAGCTGCTTTTCACTTCTGTGTTTATGCCGCTTTACACCCACTTGACACACTAACAGAGAGATATCTATACATAGGTTTTAAGATTATTACTAGTCAGATATATTCTTGTGCGGTGAATAGGGCGTGTTGAGTCCAGTTCTCTGAGCAAGGAGTAGGTCTTGTCTATTACATATTGGTTTTATGGAACGGTATCTGAGCTAATTTGAAACCCTTGTTTTATGTATCACCCCACCTCACCTTTCCCGTTAAGCAGCCATAGTGTGTTTTCTGCATGTGTGACTCTGTTCTGTTTTGTAATTCAGTTCAAGTGTAACGGTTTTTACATTCCCTCTATCAGTGATACCTTATGAGAAGTGTCCTTTTCTGTGTGACTTATTTCACTTAGAATCGTCGTACCTAAATCCACTCATCATGCTGCTACTAGCCTTATGACAGTGATTTCATGGCTGAGTGATATTCCATTGTACATAAGGACCACAACTTCTTTATCCATTTTTCTCTTTCCTGGGATATTGAAGGTGGAATGAAGTGGAGGTCCTTGTCAACAGAGCAGTCCTAAACTTTGGGGTGCTTGTGTCTTGCTGATTTTTAATTTTCCCAATTTATACCTCCATGAGTGGAAGTGCCCTATGCTCTCTAAGCTTTGCTTTTTAGACGTTTCAGGACTCACCGTACGCTTCTCCAGAGTGGCTGTTGACAATTTACATCCCGCCCATCAGTGTAGCAAGGCTCCCATTTCTCCATGGCCTGTCCTGCATTTCTGGTTTTGAGACTTTTTTCAGCATGGCCCTTTTGACCGATGGGAAGCGAGACATCTTTGTAGCGCTGATTTGCCTTTCCAGGTTGCTTGGTTGGCCAAAAAGGGCGTATGCGTTTTTTCCTGAATATATTCAGGAAAAAACGCATACGCCCTTTTTGGCCAAGGGCATCATTGTCAACGTTTTGCCGCTTTTCATGTGCTTTAAAGGCGATTCGAATCTACCTCCTGAAATCTGTTTCCTGCAATTCTGCCTTGATTTCAAATCCTCTTCTTTGCCTTCCCTCAATATATTTGTGGACGAGAGTTATCATTTATAACTCTGCAGGTTTGTGAATTGCAGTGCCCTGAACCTCCATTTTACAACTCGCGTTTTTGGGAGATGGCCGCAAAAGCGCACGATGGCTTCAGGCCCTGTACTTGTTCCGGGGCAGGCTGAGCCTGTGGTTAATTCTTCTTCCTGATGGGAAAATAGAGTGACCTGTGCCTGTCCCAACACCAAGAGATAGTCTCTCATTGGTTTCACGTCTTCCCGTTCATCCTCAGGACAAATTGCAACCTGTACGGAACAGGAGGTTAAAGGTGATGATGCTCCAAGGAGGGAGATTGCTAGTAAAGTGGCTGGAATGGCGAACCCGAGCACAAGGAGATGAGAAATGAGGTGCGTTTTAGAAACCTTTCCCCATCACACGGTGTACCATCTTCTGGGTTTCTCATGCATGTTTTCGATGTAGGAAGATGCCCTTGAACCTGGAGATTTGGGACCCATGCGATGGGTACCACACAGTATTACTTTAAAGGGTCTGCGTTTGCTCACCCAACCTCACCAAACCTCTCAGCCCCAAGAGTGTCCACCCTTATGTCTCATGCAGCTGTGTGTCTAGATATGGTCAATCCAGGTTGCATCACAGCCCCTGAACGAATTGTGTAAGAATTTCGCTCTCTTTCACTGTCTTTGTTTCATGGGTTATTCAAAGTAATTTATTTTTATAATGGGGTTTAGCTGCTTTTCACTTCTGTGTTTATGCCGCTTTACACCCACTTGACACACTAACAGAGAGATATCTATACATAGGTTTTAAGATTATTACTAGTCAGATATATTCTTGTGCGGTGAATAGGGCGTGTTGAGTCCAGTTCTCTGAGCAAGGAGTAGGTCTTGTCTATTACATATTGGTTTTATGGAACGGTATCTGAGCTAATTTGAAACCCTTGTTTTATGTATCACCCCACCTCACCTTTCCCGTTAAGCAGCCATAGTGTGTTTTCTGCATGTGTGACTCTGTTCTGTTTTGTAATTCAGTTCAAGTGTAACGGTTTTTACATTCCCTCTATCAGTGATACCTTATGAGAAGTGTCCTTTTCTGTGTGACTTATTTCACTTAGAATCGTCGTACCTAAATCCACTCATCATGCTGCTACTAGCCTTATGACATTGATTTCATGGCTGAGTGATATTCCATTGTACATAAGGACCACAACTTCTTTATCCATTTTTCTCTTTCCTGGGATATTGAAGGTGGAATGAAGTGGAGGTCCTTGTCAACAGAGCAGCCCTAAACTTTGGGGTGCTTGTGTCTTGCTGATTTTTAATTTTCCCAATTTATACCCCCATGAGTGGAAGTGCCCTATGCTCTCTAAGCTTTGCTTTTTAGACGTTTCAGGACTCACCGTACGCTTCTCCAGAGTGGCTGTTGACAATTTACATCCCGCCCATCAGTGTAGCAAGGCTCCCATTTCTCCATGGCCTGTCCTGCATTTCTGGTTTTGACACTTTTTTCAGCATGGCCCTTTTGACCGATGGGAAGCGAGACATCTTTGAAGCGCTGATTTGCCTTTCCAGGTTGCTTGGTTGGCCAAAAAGGGCGTATGCGTTTTTTCCTGAATATATTCAGGAAAAAACGCATACGCCCTTTATGGCCAAGGGCATCATTGTCAACGTTTTGCCGCTTTTCATGTGCTTTAAAGGCGATTCGAATCTACCTCCTGAAATCTGTTTCCTGCAATTCTGCCTTGATTTCAAATCCTCTTCTTTGCCTTCCCTCAATATATTTGTGGACGAGAGTTATCATTTATAACTCTGCATGTTTGTGAATTGCAGTGCCCTGAACCTCCATTTTACAACTCGCGTTTTTGGGAGATGGCCGCAAAAGCGCACGATGGCTTCAGGCCCTGTACTTGTTCCGGGGGCAGGCTGAGCCTGTGGTTAATTCTTCTTCCTGATGGGAAAATAGAGTGACCTGTGCCTGTCCCAACACCAAGAGATAGTCTCTCATTGGTTTCACGTCTTCCCGTTCATCCTCAGGACAAATTGCAACCTGTACGGAACAGGAGGTTAAAGGTGATGATGCTCCAAGGAGGGAGATTGCTAGTAAAGTGGCTGGAATGGCGAACCCGAGCACAAGGAGATGAGAAATGAGGTGCGTTTTAGAAACCTTTCCCCATCACACGGTGTACCATCTTCTGGGTTTCTCATGCATGTTTTCGATGTAGGAAGATTCCCTTGAACCTAGAGATTTGGGACCCATGCGATGGGTACCACGCAGTATTACTTTAAAGGGTCTGCGTTTGCTCACCCAACCTCACCAAACCTCTCAGCCGCAACAGTGTTCACCCTTATGTCTCATCCAGCTGTGGGTCTAGATATGGTCAATCCAGGTTGCATCACAGCCCCTGAACGCATTGTGTAAGAATTTCGCTCTCTTTCACTGTCTTTGTTTCATGGGTTTTTCAAAGTAATTTATTTTTATAATGGGGTTTAGCTGCTTTTCACTGCTGTGTTTATGCCGCTTTACACCCACTTGACACACTAACAGAGAGATATCAATACATAGCTTTTAAGATTATTACTAGTCAGATATATTCTTGTGCGGTGAATAGGGCGTGTTGAGTCCAGTTCTCTGAGCAAGGAGTAGGTCTTGTCTATTACATATTGGGTTTATGGAACGGTATCTGAGCTAATTTGAAACCCTTGTTTTATGTATCACCCCACCTCACCTTTCCCGTTAAGCAGCCATAGTGTGTTTTCTGCATGTGTGACTCTGTTCTGTTTTGTAATTCAGTTCAAGTGTAACGGTTTTTACATTCCCTCTATAAGTGATACCTTCTGAGAAGTGTCCTTTTCTGTGTGACTTATTTCACTTAGAGTCGTCGTACCTAAATCCACTCATCATGCTGCTACTAGCCTTATGACATTGATTTCACGGCTGAGTGATATTCCATTGTACATAAGGACCACAACTTCTTTATCCATTTTTCTCTTTCCTGGGATATTGAAGGTGGAATGAAGTGGAGGTCCTTGTCAACAGAGCAGCCCTAAACTTTGGGGTGCTTGTGTCTTGCTGATTTTTCATTTTCCCAATTTATACCCCCATGAGTGGAAGTGCCCTATGCTCTCTAAGCTTTGCTTTTTAGACGTTTCAGGATTCACCGTACACTTCTCCAGAGTGGCTGTTGACAATTTACATCCCGCCCATCAGTGTAGCAAGGCTCCCATTTCTCCATGGCCTGTCCTGCGTTTCTGGTTTTGACACTTTTTTCAGCATGGCCCTTTTGACCGATGGGAAGCGAGACATCTTTGTAGAGCTGATTTGCCTTTCCAGGTTGCTTGGTTGGCCAAAAAGGGCGTATGCGTTTTTTCCTGAATATATTCAGGAAAAAACGCATACGCCCTTTTTGGCCAAGGGCATCATTGTCAACGTTTTGCCGCTTTTCATGTGCTTTAAAGGCGATTCGAATCTACCTCCTGAAATCTGTTTCCTGCAATTCTGCCTTGATTTCAAATCCTCT
Organism: Balaenoptera borealis; assembly: GCF_965194805.1. Classification (NCBI taxonomy): domain Eukaryota; kingdom Metazoa; phylum Chordata; class Mammalia; order Artiodactyla; family Balaenopteridae; genus Balaenoptera; species Balaenoptera borealis. Next base: position 1,070,398 of record NW_028123954.1, on the reverse strand, counting down.
TCTTTGCCTTCCCTCAATATATTTGTGGACGAGAGTTATCATTTATAACTCTGCAGGTTTGTGAATTGCAGTGCCCTGAACCTCCATTTTACAACTCGCTTTTTAGGGAGCTGGCCGCAAAAGCGCAAGATGCCTTCAGGCCCTGTTCTGTTTCCGGGGGCAGGATGAGCCTGTGGTTAATTCTTCTTCCTGATGGGAAAATATAGTGACCTGTGCCTGTCCCAACAGCAAGAGATAGTCTCTCATTGGTTCCACGTCTTCCCGTTCATCCTCAGTACAAATTGCAACCTGTACGGAACAGGAGGTTAAAGGTGCTGATGCTCCAAGGAGGGAGATTGCTAGTTAAGTGGCTGGAATGGCGAACCCAGGCACAAGCAGATGAGAAATGAGGTGCGTTTTAGAAACCTTTCCCCATCACACGGTGTACCATCTTCTGGGTATCTCATGCATGTTTTCGATGTAGGAAGATGCCCTGGAACCTGGAGATTTGGGACCCATGCGATGGGTACCACGCAGTATTACTTTAAAGGGTCTGCGTTTGCTCACCCAACCTCACCAAACCTCTCAGCCGCAACAGTGTCCACCCTTATGTCTCATCCAGCTGTGGGTCTAGATATGGTCAATCCAGGTTGCATCACAGCCCCTGAACGCATTGTGTAAGAATTTCTCTCTCTTTCACTGTCTTTGTTTCATGGGTTTTTCAAAGTAATTTATTTTTATAATGGGGTTTAGCTGCTTTTCACTGCTGTGTTTATGCCGCTTTTTACACACTTGACACACTAACAGAGAGATATCAATACATAGGTTTTAAGATTATTACTAGTCAGATATATTCTTGTGCGGTGAATAGGGCGTGTTGAGTCCAGTTCTCTGAGCAAGGAGTAGGTCTTGTCTATTACATATTGGGTTTATGGAACGGTATCTGAGCTAATTTGAAACCCTTGTTTTATGTATCACCCCACCTCACCTTTCCCGTGAAGCAGCCATAGTGTGTTTTCTGCATGTGTGACTCTGTTCTGTTTTGTAATTCAGTTCAAGTGTAACGGTTTTTACATTCCCTCTATCAGTGATACCTTATGAGAAGTGTCCTTTTCTGTGTGACTTATTTCACTTAGAATCGTCGTACCTAAATCCACTCATCATGCTGCTACTAGCCTTATGACAGTGATTTCATGGCTGAGTGATATTCCATTGTACATAAGGACCACAACTTCTTTATCCATTTTTCTCTTTCCTGGGATATTGAAGGTGGAATGAAGTGGAGGTCCTTGTCAACAGAGCAGCCCTAAACTTTGGGGTGCTTGTGTCTTGCTGATTTTTAATTTTCCCAATTTATACCTCCATGAGTGGAAGTGCCCTATGCTCTCTAAGCTTTGCTTTTTAGACGTTTCAGGACTCACCGTACGCTTCTCCAGAGTGGCTGTTGACAATTTACATCCCGCCCATCAGTGTAGCAAGGCTCCCATTTCTCCATGGCCTGTCCTGCATTTCTGGTTTTGACACTTTTTTCAGCATGGCCCTTTTGACCGATGGGAAGCGAGACATCTTTGTAGCGCTGATTTGCCTTTCCAGGTTGCTTGGTTGGCCAAAAAGGGCGTATGCGTTTTTTCCTGAATATATTCAGGAAAAAACGCATACGCCCTTTTTGGCCAAGGGCATCATTGTCAACGTTTTGCCGCTTTTCATGTGCTTTAAAGGCGATTCGAATCTACCTCCTGAAATCTGTTTCCTGCAATTCTGCCTTGATTTCAAATCCTCTTCGTTGCCTTCCCTCAATATATTTGTGGACGAGAGTTATCATTAATAACTCTGCAGGTTTGTGAATTGCAGTGCCCTGAACCTCCATTTTACAACTCGCTTTTTAGAGAGCTGGCCGCAATAGCGCAGGATGGCTTCAGGCCCTGTTTTGGTTCCGGGTGGCAGGCTGAGACTGTGGTTAATTCTTCTTCCTGATGGGAAAATAGAGTGACCTGTGCCTGTCCCAACACCAAGAGCTAGTCTCTCATTGGTTCCACGTCTTCCCGTTCATCCTCAGGACAAATTGCAACCTGTACGGAACAGGAGGTTAAAGGTGCTGATGCTCCAAGTAGGGAGATTGCTAGTAAAGCGGCTGGAATAGCGAACCCGGCCACAAGGAGATGAGAAATGAGGTGCGTTTTAGAAACCTTTCCCCATCACACGGTGTACCATCTTCTGGGTATCTCATGCATGTTTTCGATGTAGGAAGATGCCCTTGAACCTGGAGATTTGTGACCCATGCGATGGGTACCATGCAGTATTACTGTAAAGGGTCTGCGTTTGCTCACCCAACCTCACCAAACCTCTCAGCCCCAAGAGTGTCCACCCTTATGTCTCATGCAGCTGTGTGTCTAGATATGGTCAATCCAGGTTGCATCACAGCCCCTGAACGAATTGTGTAAGAATTTCGCTCTCTTTCACTGTCTTTGTTTCATGGGTTATTCAAAGTAATTTATTTTTATAATGGGGTTTAGCTGCTTTTCACTTCTGTGTTTATGCCGCTTTACACCCACTTGACACACTAACAGAGAGATATCTATACATAGGTTTTAAGATTATTACTAGTCAGATATATTCTTGTGCGGTGAATAGGGCGTGTTGAGTCCAGTTCTCTGAGCAAGGAGTAGGTCTTGTCTATTACATATTGGTTTTATGGAACGGTATCTGAGCTAATTTGAAACCCTTGTTTTATGTATCACCCCACCTCACCTTTCCCGTTAAGCAGCCATAGTGTGTTTTCTGCATGTGTGACTCTGTTCTGTTTTGTAATTCAGTTCAAGTGTAACGGTTTTTACATTCCCTCTATCAGTGATACCTTATGAGAAGTGTCCTTTTCTGTGTGACTTATTTCACTTAGAATCATCGTACCTAAATCCACTCATCATGCTGCTACTAGCCTTATGACATTGATTTCATGGCTGAGTGATATTCCATTGTACATAAGGACCACAACTTCTTTATCCATTTTTCTCTTTCCTGGGATATTGAAGGTGGAATGAAGTGGAGGTCCTTGTCAACAGAGCAGCCCTAAACTTTGGGGTGCTTGTGTCTTGCTGATTTTTAATTTTCCCAATTTATACCCCCATGAGTGGAAGTGCCCTATGCTCTCTAAGCTTTGCTTTTTAGACGTTTCAGGACTCACCGTACGCTTCTCCAGAGTGGCTGTTGACAATTTACATCCCGCCCATCAGTGTAGCAAGGCTCCCATTTCTCCATGGCCTGTCCTGCATTTCTGGTTTTGACACTTTTTTCAGCATGGCCCTTTTGACCGATGGGAAGCGAGACATCTTTGTAGCGCTGATTTGCCTTTCCAGGTTGCTTGGTTGGCCAAAAAGGGCGTATGCGTTTTTTCCTGAATACATTCAGGAAAAAACGCATACGCCCTTTTTGGCCAAGGGCATCATTGTCAACGTTTTGCCGCTTTTCATGTGCTTTAAAGGCGATTCGAATCTACCTCCTGAAATCTGTTTCCTGCAATTCTGCCTTGATTTCAAATCCTCTTCTTTGCCTTCCCTCAATATATTTGTGGACGAGAGTTATCATTTATAACTCTGCAGGTTTGTGAATTGCAGTGCCCTGAACCTCCATTTTACAACTCGCGTTTTTGGGAGATGGCCGCAAAAGCGCAGGATGGCTTCAGGCCCTGTTCTTGTTCCGGGGGGCAGGCTGAGCCTGTGGTTAATTCTTCTTCCTGATGGGAAAATAGAGTGACCTGTGCCTGTCCCAACAGCAAGAGATAGTCTCTCATTGGTTTCACGTCTTCCCGTTCATCCTCAGGACAAATTACAACCTGTACGGAACAGGAGGTTAAAGGTGATGATGCTCCAAGGAGGGAGATTGCTAGTAAAGTGGCTGGAATGGCGAACCCGAGCACAAGGAGATGAGAAATGAATTGCGTTTTAGAAACCTTTCCCCATCACACGGTGTACCATCTTCTGGGTTTCTCATGCATGTTTCCGATGTAGGAAGATGCCCTTGAACCTGGAGATTTGGGACCCATGCGATGGGTACCACACAATATTACTTTAAAGGGGCTGCGTTTGCTCACCCAACCTCACCAAACCTCTCAGCCGCAACAGTGTCCACCCTTATGTCTCATCCAGCTGTGGGTCTAGATATGGTCAATCCAGGTTGCATCACAGCCCCTGAACGCATTGTGTAAGAATTTCGCTCTCTTTCACTGTCTTTGTTTCATGGGTTTTTCAAAGTAATTTATTTTTATAATGGGGTTTAGCTGCTTTTCACTGCTGTGTTTATGCCGCTTTACACCCACTTGACACACTAACAGAGAGATATCAATACATAGCTTTTAAGATTATTACTAGTCAGATATATTCTTGTGCGGTGAATAGGGCGTGTTGAGTCCAGTTCTCTGAGCAAGGAGTAGGTCTTGTCTATTACATATTGGGTTTATGGAACGGTATCTGAGCTAATTTGAAACCCTTGTTTTATGTATCACCCCACCTCACCTTTCCCGTTAAGCAGCCATAGTGTGTTTTCTGCATGTGTGACTCTGTTCTGTTTTGTAATACAGTTCAAGTGTAACGGTTTTTACATTCCCTCTATAAGTGATACCTTATGAGAAGTGTCCTTTTCTGTGTGACTTATTTCACTTAGAATCGTCGTACCTAAATCCACTCATCATCCTGCTACTAGCCTTATGACATTGATTTCACGGCTGAGTGATATTCCATTGTACATAAGGACCACAACTTCTTTATCCATTTTTCTCTTTCCTGGGATATTGAAGGTGGAATGAAGTGGAGGTCCTTGTCAACAGAGCAGCCCTAAACTTTGGGGTGCTTGTGTCTTGCTGATTTTTCATTTTCCCAATTTATACCCCCATGAGTGGAAGTGCCCTATGCTCTCTAAGCTTTGCTTTTTAGACGTTTCAGGACTCACCGTACACTTCTCCAGAGTGGCTGTTGACAATTTACATCCCGCCCATCAGTGTAGCAAGGCTCCCATTTCTCCATGGCCTGTCCTGCATTTTTGGTTTTGAGACTTTTTTCAGCATGGCCCTTTTGACCGATGGGAAGCGAGACATCTTTGTAGCGCTGATTTGCCTTTCCAGGTTGCTTGGTTGGCCAAAAAGGGCGTATGCGTTTTTTCCTGAATATATTCAGGAAAAAACGCATACGCCCTTTTTGGCCAAGGGCATCATTGTCAACGTTTTGCCGCTTTTCATGTGCTTTAAAGGCGATTCGAATCTACCTCCTGAAATCTGTTTCCTGCAATTCTGCCTTGATTTCAAATCCTCTTCTTTGCCTTCCCTCAATATATTTGTGGACGAGAGTTATCATTTATAACTCTGCAGGTTTGTGAATTGCAGTGCCCTGAACCTCCATTTTACAACTCGCTTTTTAGGGAGCTGGCCGCAAAAGCGCAGGATGCCTTCAGGCCCTGTTCTGGTTCCGGGGGCAGGCTGAGCCTGTGGTTAATTCTTCTTCCTGATGGGAAAATAGAGTGACCTGTGCCTGTCCCAACACCAAGAGCTAGTCTCTCATTGGTTCCACGTCTTCCAGTTCATCCTCAGGACAAATTGCAACCTGTACGGAACAGGATGTTAAAGGTGCTGATGCTCCAAGTAGGGAGATTGCTAGTAAAGCGGCTGGAATAGCGAACCCGGCCACCAGGAGATGAGAAATGAGGTGCGTTTTAGAAACCTTTCCACATCACACGGTGTACCATCTTCTGGGTTTCTCATGCATGTTTTCGATGTAGGAAGATGCCCTTGAACCTGGAGATTTGGGACCCATGCGATGGGTACCATGCAGTATTACTGTAAAGGGTCTGCGTTTGCTCACCCAACCTCACCAAACCTCTCAGCCCCAAGAGTGTCCACCCTTATGTCTCATCCAGCTGTGGGTCTAGATATGGTCAATCCAGGTTGCATCACAGCCCCTGAACGAATTGTGTAAGAATTTCGCTCTCTTTCACTGTCTTTGTTTCATGGGTTATTCAAAGTAATTTATTTTTATAATGGGGTTTAGCTGCTTTTCACTTCTGTGTTTATGCCCCTTTACACCCACTTGACACACTAACAGAGAGATATCTATACATAGGTTTTAAGATTATTACTAGTCAGATATATTCTTGTGCGGTGAATAGGGCGTGTTGAGTCCAGTTCTCTGAGCAAGGAGTAGGTCTTGTCTATTACATATTGGTTTTATGGAACGGTATCTGAGCTAATTTGAAACCCTTGTTTTATGTATCACCCCACCTCACCTTTCCCGTTAAGCAGCCATAGTGTGTTTTCTGCATGTGTGACTCTGTTCTGTTTTGTAATTCAGTTCAAGTGTAACGGTTTTTACATTCCCTCTATCAGTGATACCTTATGAGAAGTGTCCTTTTCTGTGTGACTTATTTCACTTAGAATCGTCGTACCTAAATCCACTCATCATGCTGCTACTAGCTTTATGACATTGATTTCATGGCTGAGTGATATTCCATTGTACATAAGGACCACAACTTCTTTATCCATTTTTCTCTTTCCTGGGATATTGAAGGTGGAATGAAGTGGAGGTCCTTGTCAACAGAGCAGCCCTAAACTTTGGGGTGCTTGTGTCTTGCTGATTTTTAATTTTCCCAATTTATACCCCCATGAGTGGAAGTGCCCTATGCTCTCTAAGCTTTGCTTTTTAGACGTTTCAGGACTCACCGTACGCTTCTCCAGAGTGGCTGTTGACAATTTACATCCCGCCCATCAGTGTAGCAAGGCTCCCATTTCTCCATGGCCTGTCCTGCATTTCTGGTTTTGACACTTTTTTCAGCATGGCCCTTTTGACCGATGGGAAGCGAGACATCTTTGTAGCGCTGATTTGCCTTTCCAGGTTGCTTGGTTGGCCAAAAAGGGCGTATGCGTTTTTTCCTGAATATATTCAGGAAAAAACGCATACGCCCTTTTTGGCCAAGGGCATCATTGTCAACGTTTTGCCGCTTTTCATGTGCTTTAAAGGCGATTCAAATCTACCTCCTGAAATCTGTTTCCTGCAATTCTGCCTTGATTTCAAATCCTCTTCTTTGCCTTCCCTCAATATATTTGTGGACGAGAGTTATCATTTATAACTCTGCAGGTTTGTGAATTGCAGTGCCCTGAACCTCCATTTTACAACTCGCGTTTTTGGGAGATGGCCGCAAAAGCGCACGATGGCTTCAGGCCCTGTTCTTATTCCGGGGGGCAGGCTGAGCCTGTGGTTAATTCTTCTTCCTGATGGGAAAATAGAGTGACCTGTGCCTGTCCCAACACCAAGAGATAGTCTCTCATTGGTTTCACGTCTTCCCGTTCATCCTCAGGACAAATTGCAACCTGTACGGAACAGGAGGTTAAAGGTGATGATGCTCCAAGGAGGGAGATTGCTAGTAAAGTGGCTGGAATGGCGAACCCGAGCACAAGGAGATGAGAAATGAGGTGCGTTTTAGAAACCTTTCCCCATCACACGGTGTACCATCTTCTGGGTTTCTCATGCATGTTTTCGATGTAGGAAGATGCCCTTGAACCTGGATATTTGGGACCCATGCGATGGGTACCACGCAGTATTACTTTAAAGGGGCTGCGTTTGCTCACCCAACCTCACCAAACCTCTCAGCCGCAACAGTGTCCACCCTTATGTCTCATCCAGCTGTGGGTCTAGATATGGTCAATCCAGGTTGCATCACAGCCCCTGAACGCATTGTGTAAGAATTTCGCTCTCTTTCACTGTCTTTGTTTCATGGGTTTTTCAAAGTAATTTATTTTTATAATGGGGTTTAGCTGCTTTTCACTGCTGTGTTTATGCCGCTTTACACCCACTTGACACACTAACAGAGAGATATCAATACATAGCTTTTAAGATTATTACTAGTCAGATATATTCTTGTGCGGTGAATAGGGCGTGTTGAGTCCAGTTCTCTGAGCAAGGAGTAGGTCTTGTCTATTACATATTGGGTTTATGGAACGGTATCTGAGCTAATTTGAAACCCTTGTTTTATGTATCACCCCACCTCACCTTTCCCGTTAAGCAGCCATAGTGTGTTTTCTGCATGTGTGACTCTGTTCTGTTTTGTAATTCAGTTCAAGTGTAACGGTTTTTACATTCCCTCTATAAGTGATACCTTATGAGAAGTGTCCTTTTCTGTGTGACTTATTTCACTTAGAGTCGTCGTACCTAAATCCACTCATCATGCTGCTACTAGCCTTATGACATTGATTTCACGGCTGAGTGATATTCCATTGTACATAAGGACCACAACTTCTTTATCCATTTTTCTCTTTCCTGGGATATTGAAGGTGGAATGAAGTGGAGGTCCTTGTCAACAGAGCAGCCCTAAACTTTGGGGTGCTTGTGTCTTGCTGATTTTTAATTTTCCCAATTTATACCCCCATGAGTGGAAGTGCCCTATGCTCTCTAAGCTTTGCTTTTTAGACGTTTCAGGACTCACCGAACACTTCTCCAGAGTGGCTGTTGACAATTTACATCCCGCCCATCAGTGTAGCAAGGCTCCCATTTCTCCATGGCCTGTCCTGCATTTTTGGTTTTGAGACTTTTTTCAGCATGGCCCTTTTGACCGATGGGAAGCGAGACATCTTTGTAGCGCTGATTTGCCTTTCCAGGTTGCTTGGTTGGCCAAAAAGGGCGTATGCGTTTTTTCCTGAATATATTCAGGAAAAAACGCATACGCCCTTTTTGGCCAAGGGCATCATTGTCAACGTTTTGCCGCTTTTCATGTGCTTTAAAGGCGATTCGAATCTACCTCCTGAAATCTGTTTCCTGCAATTCTGCCTTGATTTCAAATCCTCTTCTTTGCCTTCCCTCAATATATTGGTGGACGAGAGTTATCATTTATAACTCTGCAGGTTTGTGAATTGCAGTGCCCTGAACCTCCATTTTACAACTCGCTTTTTAGGGAGCTGGCCGCAAAAGCGCAGGATGCCTTCAGGCCCTGTTCTGGTTCCGGGGGCAGGCTGAGCCTGTGGTTAATTCTTCTTCCTGATGGGAAAATAGAGTGACCTGTGCCTGTCCCAACACCAAGAGCTAGTCTCTCATTGGTTCCACGTCTTCCCGTTCACCCTCAGGACAAATTGCAACCTGCACGGAGCAGGAGCTTAAAGGTGCTGATGCTCCAAGTAGGGAGATTGCTAGTAAAGCGGCTGGAATAGCGAACCCGGGCGCAAGGAGATGAGAAATGAGGTGCGTTTTAGAAACCTTTCCACATCACACGGTGTACCATCTTCTGGGTTTCTCATGCATGTTTTCGATGTAGGAAGATGCCCTTGAACCTGGAGATTTGGGACCCATGCGATGGGTACCACGCAGTATTAGTTGAAAGGGTCTGCGTTTGCTCACCCAACCTCACCAAACCTCTCAGCCCCAAGAGTGTCCACCCTTATGTCTCATCCAGCTGTGGGTCTAGATATGGTCAATCCAGGTTGCATCACAGCCCGTGAACGCATTGTGTAAGAATTTCTATCTCTTTCACTGTCTTTGTTTCATGGGTTTTTCAAAGTAATTTATTTTTATAATGGGGTTTAGCTGCTTTTCACTGCTGTGTTTATGCCACTTTACACCCACTTGACACACTAACAGAGAGATATCAATACATAGGTTTTAAGATTATTACTAGTCAGATATATTCTTGTGCGGTGAATAGGGCGTGTTGAGTCCAGTTCTCTGAGCAAGGAGTAGGTCTTGTCTATTACATATTGGGTTTATGGAACGGTATCTGAGCTAATTTGAAACCCTTGTTTTATGTATCACCCCACCTCACCTTTCCCGTTAAGCAGCCATAGTGTGTTTTCTGCATGTGTGACTCTGTTCTGTTTTGTAATTCAGTTCAAGTGTAACGGTTTTTACATTCCCTCTATAAGTGATACCTTATGAGAAGTGTCCTTTTCTGTTTGACTTATTTCACTTAGAATCGTCGTACCTAAATCCACTCATCATGCTGCTACTAGCCTTATGACATTGATTTCATGGCTGAGGGATATTCCATTGTACATAAGGACCACAACTTCTTTATCCATTTTTCTCTTTCCTGGGATATTGAAGGTGGAATGAAGTGGAGGTCCTTGTCAACAGAGCAGCCCTAAACTTTGGGGTGCTTGTGTCTTGCTGATTTTTCATTTTCCCAATTTATACCCCCATGAGTGGAAGTGCCCTATGCTCTCTAAGCTGTGTTTTTTAGATGTTTCAGGACACACCGTACGCTTCTCCAGAGTGGCTGTTGGCAATTTACATCCCGCCCATCAGTGTAGCAAGGCTCCCATTTCTCCATGGCATGTCCTGCATTTCTGGTTTTGACAGTTTTTTCAGCATGGGCCTTTTGACCGATGGGAAGCGAGACTTCTTTGTAGCACTGATTTGCCTTTCCAGGTTGCTTGCTTGGCCAAAAAGGGCGTATGCGTTTTTTCCTGAATATATTCAGGAAAAAACGCATACGCCCTTTTTGGCCAAGGGCATCATTGTCAACGTTTTGCCGCTTTTCATGTGCTTTAAAGGCGATTCGAATCTACCTCCTGAAATCTGTTTCCTGCAATTCTGCCTTGATTTCAAATCCTCTTCTTTGCCTTCCCTCAATATATTTGTGGACGAGAGTTATCATTTATAAGTCTGCAGTTTTGTGAATTGCAGTGCCCTGAACCTCCATTTTACAACTCGCTTTTTAGGGAGCTGGCCGCAATAGCGCAGGATGGCTTCAGGCCCTGTTCTGGTTCCGGGTGGCAGGCTGAGCCTGTGGTTAATTCTTCTTCCTGATAGGAAAATAGAGTGACCTGTGCCTGTCCCAACACCAAGAGCTAGTCTCTCATTGGTTCCACGTCTTCCCGTTCATCCTCAGGACAAATTGCAACCTGTACGGAACAGGAGGTTAAAGGTGATGATGCTCCAAGGAGGGAGATTGCTAGTAAAGTGGCTGGAATGGCGAACCCGAGCACAAGGAGATGAGAAATGAGGTGCGTTTTAGAAACCTTTCCCCATCACACGGTGTACCATCTTCTGGGTACCTCATGCATGTTTTCGATGTAGGAAGGTGCCCTTGAACCTGGAGATTTGGGACCCATGCGATGGGTACCACACAGTATTACTTTAAAGGGTCTGCGTTTGCTCACCCAACCTCACCAAACCTCTCAGCCCCAAGAGTGTCCACCCTTATGTCTCATCCAGCTGTGGGTCTAGATATGGTCAATCCAGGTTGCATCACAGCCCCTGAACGCATTGTGTAAGAATTTCGCTCTCTTTCACTGTCTTTGTTTCATGGGTTTTTCAAAGTAATTTATTTTTATAATGGGGTTTAGCTGCTTTTCACTGCTGTGTTTATGCCGCTTTACACCCACTTGACACACTAACAGAGAGATATCAATACATAGGTTTTAAGAGTATTACTAGTCAAATATATTCTTGTGCGGTGAATAGGGCGTGTTGAGTCCAGTTCTCTGAGCAAGGAGTAGGTCTTGTCTATTACATATTGGGTTTATGGAATGGTATCTGAGCTAATTTGAAAACCTTGTTTTATGTATCACCCCACCTCACCTTTCCCGTTAAGCAGCCATAGTGTGTTTTCTGCATGTGTGACTCTGTTCTGTTTTGTAATTCAGTTCAAGTGTAACGGTTTTTACATTCCCTCTATAAGTGATACCTTATGAGAAGTGTCCTTTTCTGTGTGACTTATTTCACTTAGAATCGTCGTACCTAAATCCACTCATCATGCTGCTACTAGCCTTATGACATTGCTTTCATGGCTGAATGATATTCCATTGTACATAAGGACCACAACTTCTTTATCCATTTTTCTCTTTCCTGGGATATTGAAGGTGGAATGAAGTGGAGGTCCTTGTCAACAGAGCAGCCCTAAACTTTGGGGTGCTTGTGTCTTGCTGATTTTTAATTTTCCCAATTTATAACCCCATGAGTGGAAGTGCCCTATGCTCTCTAAGCTTTGTTTTTTAGATTTTTCAGGACTCACCGTACGCTTCTCCAGAGTGGCTGTTGACAATTTACATCCCGCCCATCAGTGTAGCAAGGCTCCCATTTCTCCATGGCCTGTCCTGCATTTCTGGTTTTGACACTTTTTTCAGCATGGCCCTTTTGACCGATGGGAAGCGAGACATCTTTGTAGCGCTGATTTGCCTTTCCAGGTTGCTTGGTTGGCCAAAAAGGGCGTATGCGTTTTTTCCTGAATATATTCAGGAAAAAACGCATACGCCCTTTTTGGCCAAGGGCATCATTGTCAACGTTTTGCCGCTTTTCATGTGCTTTAAAGGCGATTCGAATCTACCTCCTGAAATCTGTTTCCTGCAATTCTGCCTTGATTTCAAATCCTCTTCTTTGCCTTCCCTCAATATATTTGTGGACGAGAGTTATCATTTATAACTCTGCAGGTTTGTGAATTGCAGTGCCCTGAACCTACATTTTACAACTCGCTTTTTAGGGAGCTGGCCACAAAAGCGCAGGATGCCTTCAGGCCCTGTTCTGGTTCCGGGGGCAGGCTGAGCCTGTGGTTAATTCTTCTTCCTGATGGGAAAATAGCGTGACCTGTGCCTGTCCCAACACCAAGAGCCAGTCTCTCATTGGTTCCACGTCTTCCCGTTCACACTCAGGACAAATTGCAACCTGTACGGAGCAGGAGGTTAAAGGTGCTGATGCTCCAAGTAGGGAGATTGCTAGTAAAGCGGCTGGAATGGCGAACCCGGGCACAAGGAGATTAGAAATGAGGTGCGTTTTAGAAACCTTTCCCCATCACACGGTGTACCATCTTCTGGGTTTCTCATGCATGTTTCCGATGTAGGAAGATGCCCTTGAACCTGGAGATTTGGGACCCATGCGATGGGTACCACACAATATTACTTTAAAGGGGCTGCGTTTGCTCACCCAACCTCACCAAACCTCTCAGCCGCAACAGTGTCCACCCTTATGTCTCATCCAGCTGTGGGTCTAGATATGGTCAATCCAGGTTGCATCACAGCCCCTGAACGCATTGTGTAAGAATTTCGCTCTCTTTCACTGTCTTTGTTTCATGGGTTTTTCAAAGTAATTTATTTTTATAATGGGGTTTAGCTGCTTTTCACTGCTGTGTTTATGCCGCTTTACACCCACTTGACACACTAACAGAGAGATATCAATACATAGCTTTTAAGATTATTACTAGTCAGATATATTCTTGTGCGGTGAATAGGGCGTGTTGAGTCCAGTTCTCTGAGCAAGGAGTAGGTCTTGTCTATTACATATTGGGTTTATGGAACGGTATCTGAGCTAATTTGAAACCCTTGTTTTATGTATCACCCCACCTCACCTTTCCCGTTAAGCAGCCATAGTGTGTTTTCTGCATGTGTGACTCTGTTCTGTTTTGTAATTCAGTTCAAGTGTAACGGTTTTTACATTCCCTCTATAAGTGATACCTTATGAGAAGTGTCCTTTTCTGTGTGACTTATTTCACTTAGAGTCGTCGTACCTAAATCCACTCATCATGCTGCTACTAGCCTTATGACATTGATTTCACGGCTGAGTGATATTCCATTGTACATAAGGACCACAACTTCTTTATCCATTTTTCTCTTTCCTGGGATATTGAAGGTGGAATGAAGTGGAGGTCCTTGTCAACAGAGCAGCCCTAAACTTTGGGGTGCTTGTGTCTTGCTGATTTTTAATTTTCCCAATTTATACCCCCATGAGTGGAAGTGCCCTATGCTCTCTAAGCTTTGCTTTTTAGACGTTTCAGGACTCACCGAACACTTCTCCAGAGTGGCTGTTGACAATTTACATCCCGCCCATCAGTGTAGCAAGGCTCCGATTTCTCCATGGCCTGTCCTGCATTTTTGGTTTTGAGACTTTTTTCAGCATGGCCCTTTTGACCGATGGGAAGCGAGACATCTTTGTAGCGCTGATTTGCCTTTCCAGGTTGCTTGGTTGGCCAAAAAGGGCGTATGCGTTTTTTCCTGAATATATTCAGGAAAAAACGCATACGCCCTTTTTGGCCAAGGGCATCATTGTCAACGTTTTGCCGCTTTTCATGTGCTTTAAAGGCGATTCGAATCTACCTCCTGAAATCTGTTTCCTGCAATTCTGCCTTGATTTCAAATCCTCTTCTTTGCCTTCCCTCAATATATTGGTGGACGAGAGTTATCATTTATAACTCTGCAGGTTTGTGAATTGCAGTGCCCTGAACCTCCATTTTACAACTCGCTTTTTAGGGAGCTGGCCGCAAAAGCGCAGGATGCCTTCAGGCCCTGTTCTGGTTCCGGGGGCAGGCTGAGCCTGTGGTTAATTCTTCTTCCTGATGGGAAAATAGAGTGACCTGTGCCTGTCCCAACACCAAGAGCTAGTCTCTCATTGGTTCCACGTCTTCCCGTTCACCCTCAGGACAAATTGCAACCTGCACGGAGCAGGAGCTTAAAGGTGCTGATGCTCCAAGTAGGGAGATTGCTAGTAAAGCGGCTGGAATAGCGAACCCGGGCGCAAGGAGATGAGAAATGAGGTGCGTTTTAGAAACCTTTCCACATCACACGGTGTACCATCTTCTGGGTTTCTCATGCATGTTTTCGATGTAGGAAGATGCCCTTGAACCTGGAGATTTGGGACCCATGCGATGGGTACCACGCAGTATTAGTTGAAAGGGTCTGCGTTTGCTCACCCAACCTCACCAAACCTCTCAGCCCCAAGAGTGTCCACCCTTATGTCTCATCCAGCTGTGGGTCTAGATATGGTCAATCCAGGTTGCATCACAGCCCGTGAACGCATTGTGTAAGAATTTCTATCTCTTTCACTGTCTTTGTTTCATGGGTTTTTCAAAGTAATTTATTTTTATAATGGGGTTTAGCTGCTTTTCACTGCTGTGTTTATGCCACTTTACACCCACTTGACACACTAACAGAGAGATATCAATACATAGGTTTTAAGATTATTACTAGTCAGATATATTCTTGTGCGGTGAATAGGGCGTGTTGAGTCCAGTTCTCTGAGCAAGGAGTAGGTCTTGTCTATTACATATTGGGTTTATGGAACGGTATCTGAGCTAATTTGAAACCCTTGTTTTATGTATCACCCCACCTCACCTTTCCCGTTAAGCAGCCATAGTGTGTTTTCTGCATGTGTGACTCTGTTCTGTTTTGTAATTCAGTTCAAGTGTAACGGTTTTTACATTCCCTCTATAAGTGATACCTTATGAGAAGTGTCCTTTTCTGTGTGACTTATTTCACTTAGAATCGTCGTACCTAAATCCACTCATCATGCTGCTACTAGCCTTATGACATTGATTTCATGGCTGAGTGATATTCCATTGTACATAAGGACCACAACTTCTTTATCCATTTTTCTCTTTCCTGGGATATTGAAGGTGGAATGAAGTGGAGGTCCTTGTCAACAGAGCAGCCCTAAACTTTGGGGTGCTTGTGTCTTGCTGATTTTTCATTTTCCCAATTTATACCCCCATGAGTGGAAGTGCCCTATGCTCTCTAAGCTGTGTTTTTTAGATGTTTCAGGACACACCGTACGCTTCTCCAGAGTGGCTGTTGGCAATTTACATCCCGCCCATCAGTGTAGCAAGGCTCCCATTTCTCCATGGCATGTCCTGCATTTCTGGTTTTGACAGTTTTTTCAGCATGGGCCTTTTGACCGATGGGAAGCGAGACTTCTTTGTAGCACTGATTTGCCTTTCCAGGTTGCTTGCTTGGCCAAAAAGGGCGTATGCGTTTTTTCCTGAATATATTCAGGAAAAAACGCATACGCCCTTTTTGGCCAAGGGCATCATTGTCAACGTTTTGCCGCTTTTCATGTGCTTTAAAGGCGATTCGAATCTACCTCCTGAAATCTGTTTCCTGCAATTCTGCCTTGATTTCAAATCCTCTTCTTTGCCTTCCCTCAATATATTTGTGGACGAGAGTTATCATTTATAAGTCTGCAGTTTTGTGAATTGCAGTGCCCTGAACCTCCATTTTACAACTCGCTTTTTAGGGAGCTGGCCGCAATAGCGCAGGATGGCTTCAGGCCCTGTTCTGGTTCCGGGTGGCAGGCTGAGCCTGTGGTTAATTCTTCTTCCTGATAGGAAAATAGAGTGACCTGTGCCTGTCCCAACACCAAGAGCTAGTCTCTCATTGGTTCCACGTCTTCCCGTTCATCCTCAGGACAAATTGCAACCTGTACGGAACAGGAGGTTAAAGGTGCTGATGCTCCAAGTAGGGAGATTGCTAGTAAAGCGGCTGGAATGGCGAACCCGGGCACAAGGAGATTAGAAATGAGGTGCGTTTTAGAAACCTTTCCCCATCACACGGTGTACCATCTTCTGGGTTTCTCATGCATGTTTCCGATGTAGGAAGATGCCCTTGAACCTGGAGATTTGGGACCCATGCGATGGGTACCACACAATATTACTTTAAAGGGGCTGCGTTTGCTCACCCAACCTCACCAAACCTCTCAGCCGCAACAGTGTCCACCCTTATGTCTCATCCAGCTGTGGGTCTAGATATGGTCAATCCAGGTTGCATCACAGCCCCTGAACGCATTGTGTAAGAATTTCGCTCTCTTTCACTGTCTTTGTTTCATGGGTTTTTCAAAGTAATTTATTTTTATAATGGGGTTTAGCTGCTTTTCACTGCTGTGTTTATGCCGCTTTACACCCACTTGACACACTAACAGAGAGATATCAATACATAGCTTTTAAGATTATTACTAGTCAGATATATTCTTGTGCGGTGAATAGGGCGTGTTGAGTCCAGTTCTCTGAGCAAGGAGTAGGTCTTGTCTATTACATATTGGGTTTATGGAACGGTATCTGAGCTAATTTGAAACCCTTGTTTTATGTATCACCCCACCTCACCTTTCCCGTTAAGCAGCCATAGTGTGTTTTCTGCATGTGTGACTCTGTTCTGTTTTGTAATTCAGTTCAAGTGTAACGGTTTTTACATTCCCTCTATAAGTGATACCTTATGAGAAGTGTCCTTTTCTGTTTGACTTATTTCACTTAGAATCGTCGTACCTAAATCCACTCATCATGCTGCTACTAGCCTTATGACATTGATTTCATGGCTGAGGGATATTCCATTGTACATAAGGACCACAACTTCTTTATCCATTTTTCTCTTTCCTGGGATATTGAAGGTGGAATGAAGTGGAGGTCCTTGTCAACAGAGCAGCCCTAAACTTTGGGGTGCTTGTGTCTTGCTGATTTTTCATTTTCCCAATTTATACCCCCATGAGTGGAAGTGCCCTATGCTCTCTAAGCTGTGTTTTTTAGATGTTTCAGGACACACCGTACGCTTCTCCAGAGTGGCTGTTGGCAATTTACATCCCGCCCATCAGTGTAGCAAGGCTCCCATTTCTCCATGGCATGTCCTGCATTTCTGGTTTTGACAGTTTTTTCAGCATGGGCCTTTTGACCGATGGGAAGCGAGACTTCTTTGTAGCACTGATTTGCCTTTCCAGGTTGCTTGCTTGGCCAAAAAGGGCGTATGCGTTTTTTCCTGAATATATTCAGGAAAAAACGCATACGCCCTTTTTGGCCAAGGGCATCATTGTCAACGTTTTGCCGCTTTTCATGTGCTTTAAAGGCGATTCGAATCTACCTCCTGAAATCTGTTTCCTGCAATTCTGCCTTGATTTCAAATCCTCTTCTTTGCCTTCCCTCAATATATTTGTGGACGAGAGTTATCATTTATAAGTCTGCAGTTTTGTGAATTGCAGTGCCCTGAACCTCCATTTTACAACTCGCTTTTTAGGGAGCTGGCCGCAATAGCGCAGGATGGCTTCAGGCCCTGTTCTGGTTCCGGGTGGCAGGCTGAGCCTGTGGTTAATTCTTCTTCCTGATAGGAAAATAGAGTGACCTGTGCCTGTCCCAACACCAAGAGCTAGTCTCTCATTGGTTCCACGTCTTCCCGTTCATCCTCAGGACAAATTGCAACCTGTACGGAACAGGAGGTTAAAGGTGATGATGCTCCAAGGAGGGAGATTGCTAGTAAAGTGGCTGGAATGGCGAACCCGAGCACAAGGAGATGAGAAATGAGGTGCGTTTTAGAAACCTTTCCCCATCACACGGTGTACCATCTTCTGGGTACCTCATGCATGTTTTCGATGTAGGAAGGTGCCCTTGAACCTGGAGATTTGGGACCCATGCGATGGGTACCACACAGTATTACTTTAAAGGGTCTGCGTTTGCTCACCCAACCTCACCAAACCTCTCAGCCCCAAGAGTGTCCACCCTTATGTCTCATCCAGCTGTGGGTCTAGATATGGTCAATCCAGGTTGCATCACAGCCCCTGAACGCATTGTGTAAGAATTTCGCTCTCTTTCACTGTCTTTGTTTCATGGGGTTTTCAAAGTAATTTATTTTTATAATGGGGTTTAGCTGCTTTTCACTGCTGTGTTTATGCCGCTTTACACCCACTTGACACACTAACAGAGAGATATCAATACATAGGTTTTAAGAGTATTACTAGTCAAATATATTCTTGTGCGGTGAATAGGGCGTGTTGAGTCCAGTTCTCTGAGCAAGGAGTAGGTCTTGTCTATTACATATTGGGTTTATGGAATGGTATCTGAGCTAATTTGAAAACCTTGTTTTATGTATCACCCCACCTCACCTTTCCCGTTAAGCAGCCATAGTGTGTTTTCTGCATGTGTGACTCTGTTCTGTTTTGTAATTCAGTTCAAGTGTAACGGTTTTTACATTCCCTCTATAAGTGATACCTTATGAGAAGTGTCCTTTTCTGTGTGACTTATTTCACTTAGAATCGTCGTACCTAAATCCACTCATCATGCTGCTACTAGCCTTATGACATTGCTTTCATGGCTGAGTGATATTCCATTGTACATAAGGACCACAACTTCTTTATCCATTTTTCTCTTTCCTGGGATATTGAAGGTGGAATGAAGTGGAGGTCCTTGTCAACAGAGCAGCCCTAAACTTTGGGGTGCTTGTGTCTTGCTGATTTTTAATTTTCCCAATTTATAACCCCATGAGTGGAAGTGCCCTATGCTCTCTAAGCTTTGTTTTTTAGATTTTTCAGGACTCACCGTACGCTTCTCCAGAGTGGCTGTTGGCAATTTACATCCCGCCCATCAGTGTAGCAAGGCTCCCATTTCTCCATGGCCTGTCCTGCATTTCTGGTTTTGACACTTTTTTCAGCATGGCCTTTTTAACCGATGGGAAGCGAGACATCTTTGTAGCGCTGATTTGCCTTTCCAGGTTGCTTGGTTGGCCAAAAAGGGCGTATGCGTTTTTTCCTGAATATATTCAGGAAAAAACGCATACGCCCTTTTTGGCCAAGGGCATCATTGTCAACGTTTTGCCGCTTTTCATGTGCTTTAAAGGCGATTCGAATCTACCTCCTGAAATCTGTTTCCTGCAATTCTGCCTTGATTTCAAATCCTCTTCTTTGCCTTCCCTCAATATATTTGTGGACGAGAGTTATCATTTATAACTCTGCAGGTTTGTGAATTGCAGTGCCCTGAACCTACATTTTACAACTCGCTTTTTAGGGAGCTGGCCACAAAAGCGCAGGATGCCTTCAGGCCCTGTTCTGGTTCCGGGGGCAGGCTGAGCCTGTGGTTAATTCTTCTTCCTGATGGGAAAATAGCGTGACCTGTGCCTGTCGCAACACCAAGAGCCAGTCTCTCATTGGTTCCACGTCTTCCCGTTCACACTCAGGACAAATTGCAACCTGTACGGAGCAGGAGGTTAAAGGTGCTGATGCTCCAAGTAGGGAGATTGCTAGTAAAGCGGCTGGAATGGCGAACCCGGGCACAAGGAGATTAGAAATGAGGTGCGTTTTAGAAACCTTTCCCCATCACACGGTGTACCATCTTCTGGGTTTCTCATGCATGTTTCCGATGTAGGAAGATGCCCTTGAACCTGGAGATTTGGGACCCATGCGATGGGTACCACACAATATTACTTTAAAGGGGCTGCGTTTGCTCACCCAACCTCACCAAACCTCTCAGCCGCAACAGTGTCCACCCTTATGTCTCATCCAGCTGTGGGTCTAGATATGGTCAATCCAGGTTGCATCACAGCCCCTGAACGCATTGTGTAAGAATTTCGCTCTCTTTCACTGTCTTTGTTTCATGGGTTTTTCAAAGTAATTTATTTTTATAATGGGGTTTAGCTGCTTTTCACTGCTGTGTTTATGCCGCTTTACACCCACTTGACACACTAACAGAGAGATATCAATACATAGCTTTTAAGATTATTACTAGTCAGATATATTCTTGTGCGGTGAATAGGGCGTGTTGAGTCCAGTTCTCTGAGCAAGGAGTAGGTCTTGTCTATTACATATTGGGTTTATGGAACGGTATCTGAGCTAATTTGAAACCCTTGTTTTATGTATCACCCCACCTCACCTTTCCCGTTAAGCAGCCATAGTGTGTTTTCTGCATGTGTGACTCTGTTCTGTTTTGTAATTCAGTTCAAGTGTAACGGTTTTTACATTCCCTCTATAAGTGATACCTTATGAGAAGTGTCCTTTTCTGTGTGACTTATTTCACTTAGAGTCGTCGTACCTAAATCCACTCATCATGCTGCTACTAGCCTTATGACATTGATTTCACGGCTGAGTGATATTCCATTGTACATAAGGACCACAACTTCTTTATCCATTTTTCTCTTTCCTGGGATATTGAAGGTGGAATGAAGTGGAGGTCCTTGTCAACAGAGCAGCCCTAAACTTTGGGGTGCTTGTGTCTTGCTGATTTTTAATTTTCCCAATTTATACCCCCATGAGTGGAAGTGCCCTATGCTCTCTAAGCTTTGCTTTTTAGACGTTTCAGGACTCACCGAACACTTCTCCAGAGTGGCTGTTGACAATTTACATCCCGCCCATCAGTGTAGCAAGGCTCCCATTTCTCCATGGCCTGTCCTGCATTTTTGGTTTTGAGACTTTTTTCAGCATGGCCCTTTTGACCGATGGGAAGCGAGACATCTTTGTAGCGCTGATTTGCCTTTCCAGGTTGCTTGGTTGGCCAAAAAGGGCGTATGCGTTTTTTCCTGAATATATTCAGGAAAAAACGCATACGCCCTTTTTGGCCAAGGGCATCATTGTCAACGTTTTGCCGCTTTTCATGTGCTTTAAAGGCGATTCGAATCTACCTCCTGAAATCTGTTTCCTGCAATTCTGCCTTGATTTCAAATCCTCTTCTTTGCCTTCCCTCAATATATTGGTGGACGAGAGTTATCATTTATAACTCTGCAGGTTTGTGAATTGCAGTGCCCTGAACCTCCATTTTACAACTCGCTTTTTAGGGAGCTGGCCGCAAAAGCGCAGGATGCCTTCAGGCCCTGTTCTGGTTCCGGGGGCAGGCTGAGCCTGTGGTTAATTCTTCTTCCTGATGGGAAAATAGAGTGACCTGTGCCTGTCCCAACACCAAGAGCTAGTCTCTCATTGGTTCCACGTCTTCCCGTTCACCCTCAGGACAAATTGCAACCTGCACGGAGCAGGAGCTTAAAGGTGCTGATGCTCCAAGTAGGGAGATTGCTAGTAAAGCGGCTGGAATAGCGAACCCGGGCGCAAGGAGATGAGAAATGAGGTGCGTTTTAGAAACCTTTCCACATCACACGGTGTACCATCTTCTGGGTTTCTCATGCATGTTTTCGATGTAGGAAGATGCCCTTGAACCTGGAGATTTGGGACCCATGCGATGGGTACCACGCAGTATTAGTTGAAAGGGTCTGCGTTTGCTCACCCAACCTCACCAAACCTCTCAGCCCCAAGAGTGTCCACCCTTATGTCTCATCCAGCTGTGGGTCTAGATATGGTCAATCCAGGTTGCATCACAGCCCGTGAACGCATTGTGTAAGAATTTCTATCTCTTTCACTGTCTTTGTTTCATGGGTTTTTCAAAGTAATTTATTTTTATAATGGGGTTTAGCTGCTTTTCACTGCTGTGTTTATGCCACTTTACACCCACTTGACACACTAACAGAGAGATATCAATACATAGGTTTTAAGATTATTACTAGTCAGATATATTCTTGTGCGGTGAATAGGGCGTGTTGAGTCCAGTTCTCTGAGCAAGGAGTAGGTCTTGTCTATTACATATTGGGTTTATGGAACGGTATCTGAGCTAATTTGAAACCCTTGTTTTATGTATCACCCCACCTCACCTTTCCCGTTAAGCAGCCATAGTGTGTTTTCTGCATGTGTGACTCTGTTCTGTTTTGTAATTCAGTTCAAGTGTAACGGTTTTTACATTCCCTCTATAAGTGATACCTTATGAGAAGTGTCCTTTTCTGTTTGACTTATTTCACTTAGAATCGTCGTACCTAAATCCACTCATCATGCTGCTACTAGCCTTATGACATTGATTTCATGGCTGAGGGATATTCCATTGTACATAAGGACCACAACTTCTTTATCCATTTTTCTCTTTCCTGGGATATTGAAGGTGGAATGAAGTGGAGGTCCTTGTCAACAGAGCAGCCCTAAACTTTGGGGTGCTTGTGTCTTGCTGATTTTTCATTTTCCCAATTTATACCCCCATGAGTGGAAGTGCCCTATGCTCTCTAAGCTGTGTTTTTTAGATGTTTCAGGACACACCGTACGCTTCTCCAGAGTGGCTGTTGGCAATTTACATCCCGCCCATCAGTGTAGCAAGGCTCCCATTTCTCCATGGCATGTCCTGCATTTCTGGTTTTGACAGTTTTTTCAGCATGGGCCTTTTGACCGATGGGAAGCGAGACTTCTTTGTAGCACTGATTTGCCTTTCCAGGTTGCTTGCTTGGCCAAAAAGGGCGTATGCGTTTTTTCCTGAATATATTCAGGAAAAAACGCATACGCCCTTTTTGGCCAAGGGCATCATTGTCAACGTTTTGCCGCTTTTCATGTGCTTTAAAGGCGATTCGAATCTACCTCCTGAAATCTGTTTCCTGCAATTCTGCCTTGATTTCAAATCCTCTTCTTTGCCTTCCCTCAATATATTTGTGGACGAGAGTTATCATTTATAAGTCTGCAGTTTTGTGAATTGCAGTGCCCTGAACCTCCATTTTACAACTCGCTTTTTAGGGAGCTGGCCGCAATAGCGCAGGATGGCTTCAGGCCCTGTTCTGGTTCCGGGTGGCAGGCTTGAGCCTGTGGTTAATTCTTCTTCCTGATAGGAAAATAGAGTGACCTGTGCCTGTCCCAACACCAAGAGCTAGTCTCTCATTGGTTCCACGTCTTCCCGTTCATCCTCAGGACAAATTGCAACCTGTACGGAACAGGAGGTTAAAGGTGATGATGCTCCAAGGAGGGAGATTGCTAGTAAAGTGGCTGGAATGGCGAACCCGAGCACAAGGAGATGAGAAATGAGGTGCGTTTTAGAAACCTTTCCCCATCACACGGTGTACCATCTTCTGGGTACCTCATGCATGTTTTCGATGTAGGAAGGTGCCCTTGAACCTGGAGATTTGGGACCCATGCGATGGGTACCACACAGTATTACTTTAAAGGGTCTGCGTTTGCTCACCCAACCTCACCAAACCTCTCAGCCCCAAGAGTGTCCACCCTTATGTCTCATCCAGCTGTGGGTCTAGATATGGTCAATCCAGGTTGCATCACAGCCCCTGAACGCATTGTGTAAGAATTTCGCTCTCTTTCACTGTCTTTGTTTCATGGGTTTTTCAAAGTAATTTATTTTTATAATGGGGTTTAGCTGCTTTTCACTGCTGTGTTTATGCCGCTTTACACCCACTTGACACACTAACAGAGAGATATCAATACATAGGTTTTAAGAGTATTACTAGTCAAATATATTCTTGTGCGGTGAATAGGGCGTGTTGAGTCCAGTTCTCTGAGCAAGGAGTAGGTCTTGTCTATTACATATTGGGTTTATGGAATGGTATCTGAGCTAATTTGAAAACCTTGTTTTATGTATCACCCCACCTCACCTTTCCCGTTAAGCAGCCATAGTGTGTTTTCTGCATGTGTGACTCTGTTCTGTTTTGTAATTCAGTTCAAGTGTAACGGTTTTTACATTCCCTCTATAAGTGATACCTTATGAGAAGTGTCCTTTTCTGTGTGAGTTATTTCACTTAGAATCGTCGTACCTAAATCCACTCATCATGCTGCTACTAGCCTTATGACATTGCTTTCATGGCTGAATGATATTCCATTGTACATAAGGACCACAACTTCTTTATCCATTTTTCTCTTTCCTGGGATATTGAAGGTGGAATGAAGTGGAGGTCCTTGTCAACAGAGCAGCCCTAAACTTTGGGGTGCTTGTGTCTTGCTGATTTTTAATTTTCCCAATTTATAACCCCATGAGTGGAAGTGCCCTATGCTCTCTAAGCTTTGTTTTTTATATTTTTCAGGACTCACCGTACGCTTCTCCAGAGTGGCTGTTGGCAATTTACATCCCGCCCATCAGTGTAGCAAGGCTCCCATTTCTCCATGGCCTGTCCTGCATTTCTGGTTTTGACACTTTTTTCAGCATGGCCTTTTTAACCGATGGGAAGCGAGACATCTTTGTAGCGCTGATTTGCCTTTCCAGGTTGCTTGGTTGGCCAAAAAGGGCGTATGCGTTTTTTCCTGAATATATTCAGGAAAAAACGCATACGCCCTTTTTGGCCAAGGGCATCATTGTCAACGTTTTGCCGCTTTTCATGTGCTTTAAAGGCGATTCGAATCTACCTCCTGAAATCTGTTTCCTGCAATTCTGCCTTGATTTCAAATCCTCTTCTTTGCCTTCCCTCAATATATTTGTGGACGAGAGTTATCATTTATAACTCTGCAGGTTTGTGAATTGCAGTGCCCTGAACCTACATTTTACAACTCGCTTTTTAGGGAGCTGGCCACAAAAGCGCAGGATGCCTTCAGGCCCTGTTCTGGTTCCGGGGGCAGGCTGAGCCTGTGGTTAATTCTTCTTCCTGATGGGAAAATAGCGTGACCTGTGCCTGTCCCAACACCAAGAGCCAGTCTCTCATTGGTTCCACGTCTTCCCGTTCACACTCAGGACAAATTGCAACCTGTACGGAGCAGGAGGTTAAAGGTGCTGATGCTCCAAGTAGGGAGATTGCTAGTAAAGCGGCTGGAATGGCGAACCCGGGCACAAGGAGATTAGAAATGAGGTGCGTTTTAGAAACCTTTCCCCATCACACGGTGTACCATCTTCTGGGTTTCTCATGCATGTTTCCGATGTAGGAAGATGCCCTTGAACCTGGAGATTTGGGACCCATGCGATGGGTACCACACAATATTACTTTAAAGGGGCTGCGTTTGCTCACCCAACCTCACCAAACCTCTCAGCCGCAACAGTGTCCACCCTTATGTCTCATCCAGCTGTGGGTCTAGATATGGTCAATCCAGGTTGCATCACAGCCCCTGAACGCATTGTGTAAGAATTTCGCTCTCTTTCACTGTCTTTGTTTCATGGGTTTTTCAAAGTAATTTATTTTTATAATGGGGTTTAGCTGCTTTTCACTGCTGTGTTTATGCCGCTTTACACCCACTTGACACACTAACAGAGAGATATCAATACATAGCTTTTAAGATTATTACTAGTCAGATATATTCTTGTGCGGTGAATAGGGCGTGTTGAGTCCAGTTCTCTGAGCAAGGAGTAGGTCTTGTCTATTACATATTGGGTTTATGGAACGGTATCTGAGCTAATTTGAAACCCTTGTTTTATGTATCACCCCACCTCACCTTTCCCGTTAAGCAGCCATAGTGTGTTTTCTGCATGTGTGACTCTGTTCTGTTTTGTAATTCAGTTCAAGTGTAACGGTTTTTACATTCCCTCTATAAGTGATACCTTATGAGAAGTGTCCTTTTCTGTGTGACTTATTTCACTTAGAATCGTCGTACCTAAATCCACTCATCATGCTGCTACTAGCCTTATGATATTGATTTCATGGCTGAGTGATATTCCATTGTACATAAGGACCACAACTTCTTTATCCATTTTTCTCTTTCCTGGGATATTGAAGGTGGAATGAAGTGGAGGTCCTTGTCAACAGAGCAGCCCTAAACTTTGGGGTGCTTGTGTCTTGCTGATTTTTCATTTTCCCAATTTATACCCCCATGAGTGGAAGTGCCCTATGCTCTCTAAGCTTTGCTTTTTAGACGTTTCAGGACTCACCGTACACTTCTCCAGAGTGGCTGTTGACAATTTACATCCCGCCCATCAGTGTAGCAAGGCTCCCATTTCTCCATGGCCTGTCCTGCATTTTTGGTTTTGAGACTTTTTTCAGCATGGCCCTTTTGACCGATGGGAAGCGAGACATCTTTGTAGCGCTGATTTGCCTTTCCAGGTTGCTTGGTTGGCCAAAAAGGGCGTATGCGTTTTTTCCTGAATATATTCAGGAAAAAACGCATACGCCCTTTTTGGCCAAGGGCATCATTGTCAACGTTTTGCCGCTTTTCATGTGCTTTAAAGGCGATTCGAATCTACCTCCTGAAATCTGTTTCCTGCAATTCTGCCTTGATTTCAAATCCTCTTCTTTGCCTTCCCTCAATATATTTGTGGACGAGAGTTATCATTTATAACTCTGCAGGTTTGTGAATTGCAGTGCCCTGAACCTCCATTTTACAACTCGCTTTTTAGGGAGCTGGCCGCAAAAGCGCAGGATGCCTTCAGGCCCTGTTCTGGTTCCGGGGGCAGGCTGAGCCTGTGGTTAATTCTTCTTCCTGATGGGAAAATAGAGTGACCTGTGCCTGTCCCAAAACCAAGAGCTAGTCTCTCATTGGTTCCACGTCTTCCAGTTCATCCTCAGGACAAATTGCAACCTGTACGGAACAGGATGTTAAAGGTGCTGATGCTCCAAGTAGGGAGATTGCTAGTAAAGCGGCTGGAATAGCGAACCCGGCCACCAGGAGATGAGAAATGAGGTGCGTTTTAGAAACCTTTCCACATCACACGGTGTACCATCTTCTGGGTTTCTCATGCATGTTTTCGATGTAGGAAGATGCCCTTGAACCTGGAGATTTGGGACCCATGCGATGGGTACCATGCAGTATTACTGTAAAGGGTCTGCGTTTGCTCACCCAACCTCACCAAACCTCTCAGCCCCAAGAGTGTCCACCCTTATGTCTCATCCAGCTGTGGGTCTAGATATGGTCAATCCAGGTTGCATCACAGCCCCTGAACGAATTGTGTAAGAATTTCGCTCTCTTTCACTGTCTTTGTTTCATGGGTTATTCAAAGTAATTTATTTTTATAATGGGGTTTAGCTGCTTTTCACTTCTGTGTTTATGCCGCTTTACACCCACTTGACACACTAACAGAGAGATATCTATACATAGGTTTTAAGATTATTACTAGTCAGATATATTCTTGTGCGGTGAATATGGCGTGTTGAGTCCAGTTCTCTGAGCAAGGAGTAGGTCTTGTCTATTACATATTGGTTTTATGGAACGGTATCTGAGCTAATTTGAAACCCTTGTTTTATGTATCACCCCACCTCACCTTTCCCGTTAAGCAGCCATAGTGTGTTTTCTGCATGTGTGACTCTGTTCTGTTTTGTAATTCAGTTCAAGTGTAACGGTTTTTACATTCCCTCTATCAGTGATACCTTATGAGAAGTGTCCTTTTCTGTGTGACTTATTTCACTTAGAATCGTCGTACCTAAATCCACTCATCATGCTGCTACTAGCTTTATGACATTGATTTCATGGCTGAGTGATATTCCATTGTACATAAGGACCACAACTTCTTTATCCATTTTTCTCTTTCCTGGGATATTGAAGGTGGAATGAAGTGGAGGTCCTTGTCAACAGAGCAGCCCTAAACTTTGGGGTGCTTGTGTCTTGCTGATTTTTAATTTTCCCAATTTATACCCCCATGAGTGGAAGTGCCCTATGCTCTCTAAGCTTTGCTTTTTAGACGTTTCAGGACTCACCGTACGCTTCTCCAGAGTGGCTGTTGACAATTTACATCCCGCCCATCAGTGTAGCAAGGCTCCCATTTCTCCATGGCCTGTCCTGCATTTCTGGTTTTGACACTTTTTTCAGCATGGCCCTTTTGACCGATGGGAAGCGAGACATCTTTGTAGCGCTGATTTGCCTTTCCAGGTTGCTTGGTTGGCCAAAAAGGGCGTATGCGTTTTTTCCTGAATATATTCAGGAAAAAACGCATACGCCCTTTTTGGCCAAGGGCATCATTGTCAACGTTTTGCCGCTTTTCATGTGCTTTAAAGGCGATTCAAATCTACCTCCTGAAATCTGTTTCCTGCAATTCTGCCTTGATTTCAAATCCTCTTCTTTGCCTTCCCTCAATATATTTGTGGACGAGAGTTATCATTTATAACTCTGCAGGTTTGTGAATTGCAGTGCCCTGAACCTCCATTTTACAACTCGCGTTTTTGGGAGATGGCCGCAAAAGCGCACGATGGCTTCAGGCCCTGTTCTTATTCCGGGGGGCAGGCTGAGCCTGTGGTTAATTCTTCTTCCTGATGGGAAAATAGAGTGACCTGTGCCTGTCCCAACACCAAGAGATAGTCTCTCATTGGTTTCACGTCTTCCCGTTCATCCTCAGGACAAATTGCAACCTGTACGGAACAGGAGGTTAAAGGTGATGATGCTCCAAGGAGGGAGATTGCTAGTAAAGTGGCTGGAATGGCGAACCCGAGCACAAGGAGATGAGAAATGAGGTGCGTTTTAGAAACCTTTCCCCATCACACGGTGTACCATCTTCTGGGTTTCTCATGCATGTTTTCGATGTAGGAAGATGCCCTTGAACCTGGATATTTGGGACCCATGCGATGGGTACCACGCAGTATTACTTTAAAGGGGCTGCGTTTGCTCACCCAACCTCACCAAACCTCTCAGCCGCAACAGTGTCCACCCTTATGTCTCATCCAGCTGTGGGTCTAGATATGGTCAATCCAGGTTGCATCACAGCCCCTGAACGCATTGTGTAAGAATTTCGCTCTCTTTCACTGTCTTTGTTTCATGGGTTTTTCAAAGTAATTTATTTTTATAATGGGGTTTAGCTGCTTTTCACTGCTGTGTTTATGCCGCTTTACACCCACTTGACACACTAACAGAGAGATATCAATACATAGCTTTTAAGATTATTACTAGTCAGATATATTCTTGTGCGGTGAATAGGGCGTGTTGAGTCCAGTTCTCTGAGCAAGGAGTAGGTCTTGTCTATTACATATTGGGTTTATGGAACGGTATCTGAGCTAATTTGAAACCCTTGTTTTATGTATCACCCCACCTCACCTTTCCCGTTAAGCAGCCATAGTGTGTTTTCTGCATGTGTGACTCTGTTCTGTTTTGTAATTCAGTTCAAGTGTAACGGTTTTTACATTCCCTCTATAAGTGATACCTTATGAGAAGTGTCCTTTTCTGTGTGACTTATTTCACTTAGAGTCGTCGTACCTAAATCCACTCATCATGCTGCTACTAGCCTTATGACATTGATTTCACGGCTGAGTGATATTCCATTGTACATAAGGACCACAACTTCTTTATCCATTTTTCTCTTTCCTGGGATATTGAAGGTGGAATGAAGTGGAGGTCCTTGTCAACAGAGCAGCCCTAAACTTTGGGGTGCTTGTGTCTTGCTGATTTTTAATTTTCCCAATTTATACCCCCATGAGTGGAAGTGCCCTATGCTCTCTAAGCTTTGCTTTTTAGACGTTTCAGGACTCACCGAACACTTCTCCAGAGTGGCTGTTGACAATTTACATCCCGCCCATCAGTGTAGCAAGGCTCCCATTTCTCCATGGCCTGTCCTGCATTTTTGGTTTTGAGACTTTTTTCAGCATGGCCCTTTTGACCGATGGGAAGCAAGACATCTTTGTAGCGCTGATTTGCCTTTCCAGGTTGCTTGGTTGGCCAAAAAGGGCGTATGCGTTTTTTCCTGAATATATTCAGGAAAAAACGCATACGCCCTTTTTGGCCAAGGGCATCATTGTCAACGTTTTGCCGCTTTTCATGTGCTTTAAAGGCGATTCGAATCTACCTCCTGAAATCTGTTTCCTGCAATTCTGCCTTGATTTCAAATCCTCTTCTTTGCCTTCCCTCAATATATTTGTGGACGAGAGTTATCATTTATAAGTCTGCAGTTTTGTGAATTGCAGTGCCCTGAACCTCCATTTTACAACTCGCTTTTTAGGGAGCTGGCCGCAATAGCGCAGGATGGCTTCAGGCCCTGTTCTGGTTCCGGGTGGCAGGCTGAGCCTGTGGTTAATTCTTCTTCCTGATAGGAAAATAGAGTGACCTGTGCCTGTCCCAACACCAAGAGCTAGTCTCTCATTGGTTCCACGTCTTCCCGTTCATCCTCAGGACAAATTGCAACCTGTACGGAACAGGAGGTTAAAGGTGATGATGCTCCAAGGAGGGAGATTGCTAGTAAAGTGGCTGGAATGGCGAACCCGAGCACAAGGAGATGAGAAATGAGGTGCGTTTTAGAAACCTTTCCCCATCACACGGTGTACCATCTTCTGGGTACCTCATGCATGTTTTCGATGTAGGAAGGTGCCCTTGAACCTGGAGATTTGGGACCCATGCGATGGGTACCACGCAGTATTACTTTAAAGGGTCTGCGTTTGCTCACCCAACCTCACCAAACCTCTCAGCCCCAAGAGTGTCCACCCTTATGTCTCATCCAGCTGTGGGTCTAGATATGGTCAATCCAGGTTGCATCACAGCCCCTGAACGCATTGTGTAAGAATTTCGCTCTCTTTCACTGTCTTTGTTTCATGGGTTTTTCAAAGTAATTTATTTTTATAATGGGGTTTAGCTGCTTTTCACTGCTGTGTTTATGCCGCTTTACACCCACTTGACACACTAACAGAGAGATATCAATATATAGGTTTTAAGAGTATTACTAGTCAGATATATTCTTGTGCGGTGAATAGGGCGTGTTGAGTCCAGTTCTCTGAGCAAGGAGTAGGTCTTGTCTATTACATATTGGGTTTATGGAATGGTATCTGAGCTAATTTGAAAACCTTGTTTTATGTATCACCCCACCTCACCTTTCCCGTTAAGCAGCCATAGTGTGTTTTCTGCATGTGTGACTCTGTTCTGTTTTGTAATTCAGTTCAAGTGTAACGGTTTTTACATTCCCTCTATAAGTGATACCTTATGAGAAGTGTCCTTTTCTGTGTGACTTATTTCACTTAGAATCGTCGTACCTAAATCCACTCATCATGCTGCTACTAGCCTTATGACATTGCTTTCATGGCTGAATGATATTCCATTGTACATAAGGACCACAACTTCTTTATCCATTTTTCTCTTTCCTGGGATATTGAAGGTGGAATGAAGTGGAGGTCCTTGTCAACAGAGCAGCCCTAAACTTTGGGGTGCTTGTGTCTTGCTGATTTTTAATTTTCCCAATTTATAACCCCATGAGTGGAAGTGCCCTATGCTCTCTAAGCTTTGTTTTTTAGATTTTTCAGGACTCACCGTACGCTTCTCCAGAGTGGCTGTTGGCAATTTACATCCCGCCCATCAGTGTAGCAAGGCTCCCATTTCTCCATGGCCTGTCCTGCATTTCTGGTTTTGACACTTTTTTCAGCATGGCCTTTTTAACCGATGGGAAGCGAGACATCTTTGTAGCGCTGATTTGCCTTTCCAGGTTGCTTGGTTGGCCAAAAAGGGCGTATGCGTTTTTTCCTGAATATATTCAGGAAAAAACGCATACGCCCTTTTTGGCCAAGGGCATCATTGTCAACGTTTTGCCGCTTTTCATGTGCTTTAAAGGCGATTCGAATCTACCTCCTGAAATCTGTTTCCTGCAATTCTGCCTTGATTTCAAATCCTCTTCTTTGCCTTCCCTCAATATATTTGTGGACGAGAGTTATCATTTATAACTCTGCAGGTTTGTGAATTGCAGTGCCCTGAACCTCCATTTTACAACTCGCTTTTTAGGGAGCTGGCCACAAAAGCGCAGGATGCCTTCAGGCCCTGTTCTGGTTCCGGGGGCAGGCTGAGCCTGTGGTTAATTCTTCTTCCTGATGGGAAAATAGAGTGACCTGTGCCTGTCCCAACACCAAGAGCCAGTCTCTCATTGGTTCCACGTCTTCCCGTTCACACTCAGGACAAATTGCAACCTGTACGGAGCAGGAGGTTAAAGGTGCTGATGCTCCAAGTAGGGAGATTGCTAGTAAAGCGGCTGGAATGGCGAACCCGGGCACAAGGAGATTAGAAATGAGGTGCGTTTTAGAAACCTTTCCCCATCACACGGTGTACCATCTTCTGGGTTTCTCATGCATGTTTTCGATGTAGGAAGATGCCCTTGAACCTGGTGATTTGGGACCCATGCGATGGGTACCACGCAGTATTACTTTAAAGGGGCTGCGTTTGCTCACCCAACCTCACCAAACCTCTCAGCCGCAACAGTGTCCACCCTTATGTCTCATCCAGCTGTGGGTCTAGATATGGTCAATCCAGGTTGCATCACAGCCCCTGAACGCATTGTGTAAGAATTTCGCTCTCTTTCACTGTCTTTGTTTCATGGGTTTTTCAAAGTAATTTATTTTTATAATGGGGTTTAGCTGCTTTTCACTGCTGTGTTTATGCCGCTTTACACCCACTTCACACACTAACAGAGAGATATCAATACATAGCTTTTAAGATTATTACTAGTCAGATATATTCTTGTGCGGTGAATAGGGCGTGTTGAGTCCAGTTCTCTGAGCAAGGAGTAGGTCTTGTCTATTACATATTGGGTTTATGGAACGGTATCTGAGCTAATTTGAAACCCTTGTTTTATGTATCACCCCACCTCACCTTTCCCGTTAAGCAGCCATAGTGTGTTTTCTGCATGTGTGACTCTGTTCTGTTTTGTAATTCAGTTCAAGTGTAACGGTTTTTACATTCCCTCTATAAGTGATACCTTCTGAGAAGTGTCCTTTTCTGTGTGACTTATTTCACTTAGAGTCGTCGTACCTAAATCCACTCATCATGCTGCTACTAGCCTTATGACATTGATTTCACGGCTGAGTGATATTCCATTGTACATAAGGACCACAACTTCTTTATCCATTTTTCTCTTTCCTGGGATATTGAAGGTGGAATGAAGTGGAGGTCCTTGTCAACAGAGCAGCCCTAAACTTTGGGGTGCTTGTGTCTTGCTGATTTTTAATTTTCCCAATTTATACCCCCATGAGTGGAAGTGCCCTATGCTCTCTAAGCTTTGCTTTTTAGACGTTTCAGGACTCACCGAACACTTCTCCAGAGTGGCTGTTGACAATTTACATCCCGCCCATCAGTGTAGCAAGGCTCCCATTTCTCCATGGCCTGTCCTGCATTTTTGGTTTTGAGACTTTTTTCAGCATGGCCCTTTTGACCGATGGGAAGCGAGACATCTTTGTAGCGCTGATTTGCCTTTCCAGGTTGCTTGGTTGGCCAAAAAGGGCGTATGCGTTTTTTCCTGAATATATTCAGGAAAAAACGCATACGCCCTTTTTGGCCAAGGGCATCATTGTCAACGTTTTGCCGCTTTTCATGTGCTTTAAAGGCGATTCGAATCTACCTCCTGAAATCTGTTTCCTGCAATTCTGCCTTGATTTCAAATCCTCTTCTTTGCCTTCCCTCAATATATTGGTGGACGAGAGTTATCATTTATAACTCTGCAGGTTTGTGAATTGCAGTGCCCTGAACCTCCATTTTACAACTCGCTTTTTAGGGAGCTGGCCGCAAAAGCGCAGGATGCCTTCAGGCCCTGTTCTGGTTCCGGGGGCAGGCTGAGCCTGTGGTTAATTCTTCTTCCTGATGGGAAAATAGAGTGACCTGTGCCTGTCCCAACACCAAGAGCTAGTCTCTCATTGGTTCCACGTCTTCCCGTTCACCCTCAGGACAAATTGCAACCTGCACGGAGCAGGAGCTTAAAGGTGCTGATGCTCCAAGTAGGGAGATTGCTAGTAAAGCGGCTGGAATAGCGAACCCGGGCGCAAGGAGATGAGAAATGAGGTGCGTTTTAGAAACCTTTCCACATCACACGGTGTACCATCTTCTGGGTTTCTCATGCATGTTTTCGATGTAGGAAGATGCCCTTGAACCTGGAGATTTGGGACCCATGCGATGGGTACCACGCAGTATTAGTTGAAAGGGTCTGCGTTTGCTCACCCAACCTCACCAAACCTCTCAGCCCCAAGAGTGTCCACCCTTATGTCTCATCCAGCTGTGGGTCTAGATATGGTCAATCCAGGTTGCATCACAGCCCGTGAACGCATTGTGTAAGAATTTCTATCTCTTTCACTGTCTTTGTTTCATGGGTTTTTCAAAGTAATTTATTTTTATAATGGGGTTTAGCTGCTTTTCACTGCTGTGTTTATGCCACTTTACACCCACTTGACACACTAACAGAGAGATATCAATACATAGGTTTTAAGATTATTACTAGTCAGATATATTCTTGTGCGGTGAATAGGGCGTGTTGAGTCCAGTTCTCTGAGCAAGGAGTAGGTCTTGTCTATTACATATTGGGTTTATGGAACGGTATCTGAGCTAATTTGAAACCCTTGTTTTATGTATCACCCCACCTCACCTTTCCCGTTAAGCAGCCATAGTGTGTTTTCTGCATGTGTGACTCTGTTCTGTTTTGTAATTCAGTTCAAGTGTAACGGTTTTTACATTCCCTCTATAAGTGATACCTTATGAGAAGTGTCCTTTTCTGTGTGACTTATTTCACTTAGAATCGTCGTACCTAAATCCACTCATCATGCTGCTACTAGCCTTATGACATTGATTTCATGGCTGAGTGATATTCCATTGTACATAAGGACCACAACTTCTTTATCCATTTTTCTCTTTCCTGGGATATTGAAGGTGGAATGAAGTGGAGGTCCTTGTCAACAGAGCAGCCCTAAACTTTGGGGTGCTTGTGTCTTGCTGATTTTTCATTTTCCCAATTTATACCCCCATGAGTGGAAGTGCCCTATGCTCTCTAAGCTGTGTTTTTTAGATGTTTCAGGACACACCGTACGCTTCTCCAGAGTGGCTGTTGGCAATTTACATCCCGCCCATCAGTGTAGCAAGGCTCCCATTTCTCCATGGCATGTCCTGCATTTCTGGTTTTGACAGTTTTTTCAGCATGGGCCTTTTGACCGATGGGAAGCGAGACTTCTTTGTAGCACTGATTTGCCTTTCCAGGTTGCTTGCTTGGCCAAAAAGGGCGTATGCGTTTTTTCCTGAATATATTCAGGAAAAAACGCATACGCCCTTTTTGGCCAAGGGCATCATTGTCAACGTTTTTCCGCTTTTCATGTGCTTTAAAGGCGATTCGAATCTACCTCCTGAAATCTGTTTCCTGCAATTCTGCCTTGATTTCAAATCCTCTTCTTTGCCTTCCCTCAATATATTTGTGGACGAGAGTTATCATTTATAAGTCTGCAGTTTTGTGAATTGCAGTGCCCTGAACCTCCATTTTACAACTCGCTTTTTAGGGAGCTGGCCGCAATAGCGCAGGATGGCTTCAGGCCCTGTTCTGGTTCCGGGTGGCAGGCTGAGCCTGTGGTTAATTCTTCTTCCTGATAGGAAAATAGAGTGACCTGTGCCTGTCCCAACACCAAGAGCTAGTCTCTCATTGGTTCCACGTCTTCCCGTTCATCCTCAGGACAAATTGCAACCTGTACGGAACAGGAGGTTAAAGGTGATGATGCTCCAAGGAGGGAGATTGCTAGTAAAGTGGCTGGAATGGCGAACCCGAGCACAAGGAGATGAGAAATGAGGTGCGTTTTAGAAACCTTTCCCCATCACACGGTGTACCATCTTCTGGGTACCTCATGCATGTTTTCGATGTAGGAAGGTGCCCTTGAACCTGGAGATTTGGGACCCATGCGATGGGTACCACACAGTATTACTTTAAAGGGTCTGCGTTTGCTCACCCAACCTCACCAAACCTCTCAGCCCCAAGAGTGTCCACCCTTATGTCTCATCCAGCTGTGGGTCTAGATATGGTCAATCCAGGTTGCATCACAGCCCCTGAACGCATTGTGTAAGAATTTCGCTCTCTTTCACTGTCTTTGTTTCATGGGTTTTTCAAAGTAATTTATTTTTATAATGGGGTTTAGCTGCTTTTCACTGCTGTGTTTATGCCGCTTTACACCCACTTGACACACTAACAGAGAGATATCAATACATAGGTTTTAAGAGTATTACTAGTCAAATATATTCTTGTGCGGTGAATAGGGCGTGTTGAGTCCAGTTCTCTGAGCAAGGAGTAGGTCTTGTCTATTACATATTGGGTTTATGGAATGGTATCTGAGCTAATTTGAAAACCTTGTTTTATGTATCACCCCACCTCACCTTTCCCGTTAAGCAGCCATAGTGTGTTTTCTGCATGTGTGACTCTGTTCTGTTTTGTAATTCAGTTCAAGTGTAACGGTTTTTACATTCCCTCTATAAGTGATACCTTATGAGAAGTGTCCTTTTCTGTGTGACTTATTTCACTTAGAATCGTCGTACCTAAATCCACTCATCATGCTGCTACTAGCCTTATGACATTGCTTTCATGGCTGAATGATATTCCATTGTACATAAGGACCACAACTTCTTTATCCATTTTTCTCTTTCCTGGGATATTGAAGGTGGAATGAAGTGGAGGTCCTTGTCAACAGAGCAGCCCTAAACTTTGGGGTGCTTGTGTCTTGCTGATTTTTAATTTTCCCAATTTATAACCCCATGAGTGGAAGTGCCCTATGCTCTCTAAGCTTTGTTTTTTAGATTTTTCAGGACTCACCGTACGCTTCTCCAGAGTGGCTGTTGGCAATTTACATCCCGCCCATCAGTGTAGCAAGGCTCCCATTTCTCCATGGCCTGTCCTGCATTTCTGGTTTTGACACTTTTTTCAGCATGGCCTTTTTAACCGATGGGAAGCGAGACATCTTTGTAGCGCTGATTTGCCTTTCCAGGTTGCTTGGTTGGCCAAAAAGGGCGTATGCGTTTTTTCCTGAATATATTCAGGAAAAAACGCATACGCCCTTTTTGGCCAAGGGCATCATTGTCAACGTTTTGCCGCTTTTCATGTGCTTTAAAGGCGATTCGAATCTACCTCCTGAAATCTGTTTCCTGCAATTCTGCCTTGATTTCAAATCCTCTTCTTTGCCTTCCCTCAATATATTTGTGGACGAGAGTTATCATTTATAACTCTGCAGGTTTGTGAATTGCAGTGCCCTGAACCTCCATTTTACAACTCGCTTTTTAGGGAGCTGGCCACAAAAGCGCAGGATGCCTTCAGGCCCTGTTCTGGTTCCGGGGGCAGGCTGAGCCTGTGGTTAATTCTTCTTCCTGATGGGAAAATAGAGTGACCTGTGCCTGTCCCAACACCAAGAGCCAGTCTCTCATTGGTTCCACGTCTTCCCGTTCACACTCAGGACAAATTGCAACCTGTACGGAGCAGGAGGTTAAAGGTGCTGATGCTCCAAGTAGGGAGATTGCTAGTAAAGCGGCTGGAATGGCGAACCCGGGCACAAGGAGATTAGAAATGAGGTGCGTTTTAGAAGCCTTTCCCCATCACACGGTGTACCATCTTCTGGGTTTCTCATGCATGTTTTCGATGTAGGAAGATGCCCTTGAACCTGGTGATTTGGGACCCATGCGATGGGTACCACGCAGTATTACTTTAAAGGGTCTGCGTTTGCTCACCCAACCTCACCAAACCTCTCAGCCCCAAGAGTGTCCACCCTTAGATCTCATCCAGCTGTGGGTCTAGATATGGTCAATCCAGGTTGCATCACAGCCCCTGAACGCATTGTGTAAGAATTTCTCTCTCTTTCACTGTCTTTGTTTCATGGGTTTTTCAAAGTAATTTATTTTCATAATGGGGTTTAGCTGCTTTTCACCGCTGTGTTTATGCCGCTTTACACCCACTTGACACACTAACAGAGAGATATCAATACATAGGTTTTAAGATTATTACTAGTCAGATATATTCTTGTGCGGTGAATAGGGCGTGTTGAGTCTAGTTCTCTGAGCAAGGAGTAGGTCTTGTCTATTACATATTGGGTTTATGGAACGGTATCTGAGCTAATTTGAAACCCTTGTTTTATGTATCACCCCACCTCACCTTTCCCGTTAAGCAGCCATAGTGTGTTTTCTGCATGTGTGACTCTGTTCTGTTTTGTAATTCAGTTCAAGTGTAACGGTTTTTACATTCCCTCTATAAGTGATTCCTTATGAGAAGTGTCCTTTTCTGTGTGACTTATTTCACTTAGAGTCGTCGTACCTAAATCCACTCATCATGCTGCTACTAGCCTTATGACATTGATTTCACGGCTGAGTGATATTCCATTGTACATAAGGACCACAACTTCTTTATCCATTTTTCTCTTTCCTGGGATATTGAAGGTGGAATGAAGTGGAGGTCCTTGTCAACAGAGCAGCCCTAAACTTTGGGGTGCTTGTGTCTTGCTGATTTTTAATTTTCCCAATTTATAACCCCATGAGTGGAAGTGCCCTATGCTCTCTAAGCTTTGTTTTTTAGATTTTTCAGGACTCACCGTACGCTTCTCCAGAGTGGCTGTTGGCAATTTACATCCCGCCCATCAGTGTAGCAAGGCTCCCATTTCTCCATGGCCTGTCCTGCATTTCTGGTTTTGACACTTTTTTCAGCATGGCCTTTTTAACCGATGGGAAGCGAGACATCTTTGTAGCGCTGATTTGCCTTTCCAGGTTGCTTGGTTGGCCAAACAGGGCGTATGCGTTTTTTCCTGAATATATTCAGGAAAAAACGCATACGCCCTTTTTGGCCAAGGGCATCATTGTCAACGTTTTGCCGCTTTTCATGTGCTTTAAAGGCGATTCGAATCTACCTCCTGAAATCTGTTTCCTGCAATTCTGCCTTGATTTCAAATCCTCTTCTTTGCCTTCCCTCAATATATTTGTGGACGAGAGTTATCATTTATAACTCTGCAGGTTTGTGAATTGCAGTGCCCTGAACCTCCATTTTACAACTCGCTTTTTTGGGAGCTGGCCGCAAAAGCGCAGGATGGCTTCAGGCCCTGTTCTGGTTCCGGTGGGCAGGCTGAGCCTGTGGTTAATTCTTCTTCCTGATGGGAAAATAGAGTGACCTGTGCCTGTCCCAACACCAAGAGCCAGTCTCTCATTGGTTCCACGTCTTCCCGTTCACACTCAGGACAAATTGCAACCTGTACGGAGCAGGAGGTTAAAGGTGCTGATGCTCCAAGTAGGGAGATTGCTAATAAAGCGGCTGGAATGGTGAACCCGGGCACAAGGAGATTAGAAATGAGGTGCGTTTTAGAAACCTTTCCCCATCACACGGTGTACCATCTTCTGGGTTTCTCATGCATGTTTTCGATGTAGGAAGATGCCCTTGAACCTGGTGATTTGGGACCCATGCGATGGGTACCACGCAGTATTACTTTAAAGGGTCTGCGTTTGCTCACCCAACCTCACCAAACCTCTCAGCCCCAAGAGTGTCCACCCTTAGATCTCATCCAGCTGTGGGTCTAGATATGGTCAATCCAGGTTGCATCACAGCCCCTGAACGCATTGTGTAAGAATTTCTCTCTCTTTCACTGTCTTTGTTTCATGGGTTTTTCAAAGTAATTTATTTTCATAATGGGGTTTAGCTGCTTTTCACCGCTGTGTTTATGCCGCTTTACACCCACTTGACACACTAACAGAGAGATATCAATACATAGGTTTTAAGATTATTACTAGTCAGATATATTCTTGTGCGGTGAATAGGGCGTGTTGAGTCTAGTTCTCTGAGCAAGGAGTAGGTCTTGTCTATTACATATTGGGTTTATGGAACGGTATCTGAGCTAATTTGAAACCCTTGTTTTATGTATCACCCCACCTCACCTTTCCCGTTAAGCAACTATAGTGTGTTTTCTGCATGTCTGACTCTGTTCTGTTTTGTAATTCAGTTCAAGTGTAACGGTTTTTACATTCCCTCTATAAGTGATACCTTATGAGAAGTGTCCTTTTCTGTGTGACTTATTTCACTTAGAGTCGTCGTACCTAAATCCACTCATCATGCTGCTACTAGCCTTATGACATTGATTTCACGGCTGAGTGATATTCCATTGTACATAAGGACCACAACTTCTTTATCCATTTTTCTCTTTCCTGGGATATTGAAGGTGGAATGAAGTGGAGGTCCTTGTCAACAGAGCAGCCCTAAACTTTGGGGTGCTTGTGTCTTGCTGATTTTTCATTTTCCCAATTTATACCCCCATGCGTGGAAGTGCCCTATGCTCTCTAAGCTGTGTTTTTTAGATGTTTCAGGACACACCGTAAACTTCTCCAGAGTGGCTGTTGGCAATTTACATCCCGCCCATCAGTGTAGCAAGGCACCCATTTCTCCATGGCCTGTCCTGCATTTCTGGTTTTGACACTTTTTTCAGCATGGCCCTTTTGAGCGATGGGTAGCGAGTCTTCTTTGTAGCGCTGATTTGCCTTTCCAGGTTGCTTGGTTGGCCAAAAAGGGCGTATGCGTTTTTTCCTGAATATATACAGGAAAAAACGCATACGCCCTTTTTGGCCAAGGGCATCATTGTCAACGTTTTGCCGCTTTTCATGTGCTTTAAAGGCGATTCGAATCTACCTCGTGAAATCTGTTTCCTGCAATTCTGCCTTGATTTCAAATCCTCTTCTTTGCCTTCCCTCAATATATTTGTGGACGAGAGTTATCATTTATAATTCTGCAGGTTTGTGAATTGCAGTGCCCTGTAGCTCCATTTTACAACTCGCTTTTTTGGAGATGGCCGCAAAAGCGCAGGATGGCTTCAGGCCCTGTTCTGGTTCCGGGGGGCAGGCTGAGTCTGTGGTAAATTCTTCTTCCTGATGGGACAATAGAGTGACCTTTGCCTGTCCCAACACCAAGAACTAGTCTCTCATTGGTTCCCCATCTACCCGTTCATCCTCAGGACAAATTGCAACCTGTATGGAACAGGAGGTTAAAGGTGCTGATGCTCCAAGTAGGGAGCTTGCTAGAAAAGCGGCTGGAATGGCGAACCTGGGCACAAGGAGATGAGAAATGAGGTGCGTTTTAGAAACCTTTCCCCATCACACGGTGTACCATCTTCTGGGTTTCTCATGCATGTTTTCGATGTAGGAAGATGCCCTTGAACCTGGAGATTTGGGACCCATGGGATGGGTACCACGCAATAGTACTTTAAAGGGTCTGCATTTGCTCACCCAACCTCACCAAACCTCTCAGCCGCAAGAGTGTCCACCCTTATGTCTCATCCAGCTGTGGGTCTAGATATGGTCAATCCAAGTTTCATCACAGCCCCTGAACGCATTGTGTAAGAATTTCGCTCTCTTTCACTGTCTTTGTTTCATCGGTTTTTCAAAGTTATTTATTTTTATAATGGGTTTTAGCTGCTTTTCATTGTTGTGTTTATGCCGCTTTACATCCACTTGACACACTAACAGAGAGATATCAATATATAGGTTTTAAGATTATTACTAGTCAGATATAATTTTGTGCGGTGAACAGGGCGTGTTGAGTCCAGTTCTCTGAGCAAGGAGTAGGTCTTGTCTATTACATATTGGGTTTATGCAACGGTATCTGAGCTAATTTGAAACCCTTGTTTTATGTATCACCCCACCTCACCTTTCCCGTTAGCACCCATAGTGTGTTTTCTGCATGTGTGACTCTGTTCTCTTTTGTAATTCAGTTCAAGTGTAACGGTTTTTACATTCCCTCTATCAGTGAGACCTTATGAGAAGTGTCCTTTTCTGTGTGACTTATTTCACTTAGAATCGTCGTACCTAAATCCACTCATCATGCTGCTACTAGCCTTATGACATTGATTTCATGGCTGAGTGATATTCCATTGTACATAAGGACCACAACTTCTTTATCCATTTTTCTCTTTCCTGGGATATTTAAGGTGGAATGAAGTGGAGGTCCTTGTCAAGAGAGCAGCCCTAAACTTTGGTGTGCTTGTGTCTTGCTGATTTTTCATTTTCCCAATTTATACCCCCATGAGTGGAAGTGCCCTATTCTCTCTAAGCTGTGTTTTTTAGATGTTTCAGGACACACCGTACACTTCTCCAGAGTGGCTGTTGGCCATTTACATCCCGCCCATCAGTGTAGCAAGGCTCTCTTTCCTCCCTGGCCTCTCCTGCTTTTCTTGTTTTACACTTTTTTAGGAAGGCCATTTTGACCGATGGGAAGTCAGACTTCTTTGTAGCGCTGAATTGCATTTCCGGCTTGTTTGGTTGGCCAAAAAGGGCCTATGGGTTTTTTCCTGAATTCATTCAGAACAAAACGCATATGCTCTTTTTGGCCAAGTGCATCATTGTCGACGTTTTGCCGCTTTTCATGTGCTTTAGTGGTGATTCGAATCTATCTCCTGAAATCTGTTTCCTGCAATTCTGCCTTAATTTCAAATCCTCTTCGTTGCCTTCCCTCAATATATTTGTGGACGAGAGTTATCATTTATAACTCTGCAGGTTTGTGAATTGCAGTGCCCCTGAGCTCCATTTTTCAACTCGCTTTTTTGGGAGCTTTCTGCAGAACCGCTCGTTTGCTTCTGTCCCTACTCTGGTTCCCGGTGGCAGGCTAAGCCTTTGCTTAATTCTTCTTCCTGACTGGAAAGTAGAGTGACATGTGCCTCTCCGAACATCTAGGGCTTGGCTCCCCTTGTTTCTCCTCCTTCCCCTTCTTCCTTTGGACAAATTCCGATTTCTGTGCAACTGGATGTTGAAGGTGCTGACATCCTCTAGTGGGGAGATTTTAAGGAAAAAGGCTGGAGGGGTGAACCCAACAACCAGGAAATTAGGCGTTTTGGTGCCTTTTCCAAAAATCTTCCTGATCCAACCGTGTTCCATCTTCTGGGTGTCACAGGCATGTTTTAGCTGTAGGAAAGGTCCCGTGTATGTAAGGAGAACACAAGGGATTTTTCCAAATCAGTGTCTCCCCGAACTCCAATCTGGGGAATTTTTAAGCTACTGGTACATGTGTGTTCATTAAGGGACTTGGGCCGTAGGCAGAGTCCGAACTTTAGATGATTGAAGTCTTCAGGTTCAGAAACGCTCACCATCGGCCTCCTTTAGTTTCCATTTTATCTGTAGTTGATAGATGATGTCGATATAGATATCTATTGTTTTTCAGATTATTTCCCCTCAGGGGTCATTACAAAATATTGAGTATAGTTCCCTGTGCTATACAGTAGTTCCCTGTTGATGATATATTTTATACATAGCAGTGTGTATATGTTAATCTGAAACTGTTAATTTATCCCTC
Organism: Balaenoptera borealis; assembly: GCF_965194805.1. NCBI lineage: Eukaryota > Metazoa > Chordata > Mammalia > Artiodactyla > Balaenopteridae > Balaenoptera > Balaenoptera borealis. The sequence goes on along the minus strand of NW_028123954.1, from coordinate 1,027,324 downwards.
CTCCCACCTTTCCCCTTTGGTAATAAAAAATATAAGATTTTATACTTCTCAGAAATCTAGGAGCTGAAAGAGAGGTATCATTTTCAATGGAAAATCATTCAAAACAAGGTTGAAACTTCAACCAAGATTATTAGATGTACATCCTTGGAAAGAAATCCCTGCATTTCTCTACTCTTGACCTGCCAAATAAGACAATCCCCTCCACTGAACTTGCTTATAATAAAGTGATGGAAATATCAAATGGAAGTGTTAGAAACATCTTATTTTACACGAGCCTTATACACTGCTCTATGTTAATTACAGTTTGGCTCACACATCTGTGCATTGAAGTTACAATGTTCTCAAATTCTGTTACTGATCCTGCAGAGTGGGCCCCAACAAGGGTCTCCCTGCCCAGTGTCATTGGAGCCAACAGATCGAGACTGACTTTGGTTCAGAAGCAAAGGAAAACTTTATATTTTGATCAGAGAATGGAGAGGTGAGAGTGTGTGCTCCCCTGCGGGTTGTGGGCCGGGCTGCTGTGTAGGGATCCTGTCAGCATCAGCGGGAGGGAGGGGGCGGAGCTCTCGAGGGCCAGGTTGGCTGGAGCTCAGGCTCTATGTCGCAGAGTCTGCACGGGGCCCCACGAGCTGAGGTGTCGGCCCAGCCATTTTGCACGAGGAAATCGGGTCTGAAGTGTCGGGTGTGGGACCTCTGCATGTGGAAACCTAGGAGCAAGTGAAATTAGACAAAGCACAAAGGAAAAAATGGTTAGACTTTATTTTATTGCCCAGATTCTATTTTTATCTCCCAGGAATTTTTAATGGGCTTTGCCAGTGACAAAGCCCTCCTCTGCCTTTTGTCCCATTCCTCATTCTTGGGGCGCTGAGGGTGCAGACACGTCTTCTGTAAATGCTTCATGCTGAGTTGGGTGTCCTCATACCCGGGGGGAGGGGCAGGACTTCTCCCCAGCAGCCTCCAGGTGAGGTTGATTGTCCGCAGGCCTCCTCCCTCACTGCTCGTCTGCCTGAGCACCAGCATTGGAAGTTTTATAGATTCTAATGACCTTTAAGGGTCCAGGAAAGAGATGTGCAGAGACGCTGGGGGGGTGGGCGGTTTTACCCTGCTCCACATTGGTTCGGCCCCCTTAGGCTGATGGTTTCTGCCAGCCTAGATGCTCTGACCAGTAGTCTGTGCTTTCTTCAGTTAGGCCACTGAATTAACGTACAAACAGCACCAGGTGTCAGAGCCCTGCTTGCTCAACTCCCAGACAGTCCAGGGCCGGTGGTGATCCAGGACCATGACGGCCACTCAGTCAACGGCCTTTTGAAGTAGCCAGGAGTACAGCCGGTCTCATTGGCCACCGTCACTGCGGTGTCTGTAGGCTTTTCTATGGTGGCAGCGTTATTTACGGTTCCCCTGCCAAGTTTATTAGCTCCACTCTGGGTGCAGTAAGTCCTGTAAGCAATAGTCTGCTCTTTTGGGGCACACTCTTGTTGTTTTCTGAGAGAAGCTCCAGGTCAAGTGATGGTCACACGAGTCGTCATGGGGGCCCATTGCCCCAGGTTGTCTCTCTGGAGGTTGGTGTTGGAGGGCCTCCTCACTCGAGGTCATTGTGCCCACAGAGCAATCCCTGCAACTTCAGGGCATGGTGGGTGGTTAGGATCACCAAGTGGCGTCCTTTTCCCTTAGGAGGGAACTGGCCTTGCGGGCTGCTGATTTCCAGGTTTTTAGATACCCCCAGTATCCTGGTCGGATGGGGTGGCTGGCCAATGCCTGGAGGGCATTCTTACATTGTTCCATTTCAAGTGGTCCCAGTTTTTGCACTAATACTCCAAGGGCGATTCGCCTTGGACCAGGAATGTAAAGGTCAAAGGGTTTAGCTAACTTAGGGAGGTCCAGGGCCAGGGTCTGAATTGACTGCTCTTTCCATTCTTGAAAGGCCGCTTCTGGATTCTATTCAAAAGGATCATCATCTTTTCCTTTCAGTGTTTCATATAGAGGCCCAGCTATTAGACTGTAGTTAGGGATCCAGATGCAGCAAACCCCGGTCTCCCCAGGAACCCCTAAGCTGTCTTCTAGTTTCAGGAAAGGTGAGGCTGCAAATGGCTTCTTCCCTTTCCTGGGGTGGGCTTCTCCGACCTTCTGTGCGAATGAAGCCCAGGAAGGCCACCTTAGTTTGTGATATTTGAGCCTTTTCCTTGGACACCTTCTATCTTTTATTGGCTAGGTAGTTCAGAGGCCTCCTTAGTCGGGCTGGTGATCAGAATGTCATCTGCATATTGAAGGAGGGTTCCCTTCTCCAGAGGTAGATCTTTTAGGTCTTTAGCTAACGTTTCCCCAAAGATGGTGTGGGAATTTTTGAACCCCTGGGGCAGGACGGCCCAGCAGTATTGTTTTTGTTGTAGGTTGAGTCCTGCCACTCACAGCCAAAATTTCTTGTGACTCTGGGACTAATGGAATACAGAAGAAGGCATCATTGAAGTCTAATACAGAATGCCATGTCCTGGTGGATGGTAGAATGACCAGCAGGGTGTAGGAATTAGGAACTACTAGATGTATATCCTCTGTGGCTTCACTGACTGTCCTGGCGTCCTCTACCAGGTCCCCAGCAGCCCACGGGGCTCTTGTGGTCAGGCCCCTCCCAGGATATGGAGCTCACCTGGGCAGGTACGCAGCAGCCCACGGGGCTCTCGTGGGCAGGCCCCTCCCTGGATATGGAGCTCCCGTGGACAGGTACCCCGGCAGGGCTGGGCACACAGGAACCGTGCACGTAGCCCTCATTGCAGAGCACCCCCAGCACCCCTGTCACTCAGAGCTGACACAGAGCACCTCAGAGCAGAGCTTGAACTAACAAACAGCAGCTCCAACAGGTCTGTGACCCTAGGCTTCACTCTGTGCGGCCTCCCTCTGCCTGGTCTTCCAGGGGCTTCCACTGCAGCCGGGGCACCAGGCCTCTGTCTCCACCCACCACCCCTCCTCTCCCTGACTCCTGGGTTCCTCTCATTAGCAGAGGGTCTTCTTGAAGTTGTCTCCCACTCATGGACCAGATAAAATGATTCGAAAACAAGCCAGGGCTGCCGCCCCTTATCTATCCTGACTCTCGGGACCCTACACCTGTTCCTTGGATCTGGCCGGTGCAGCAAGGCCCATTTTCTGCAACTCTGAGCCCCTGAGGGGCGAGGATTGGCTGACCTGGGCAGCCTGACCCGGCCGGCCAGCCCTTCCCAGGTGTGCCTGGGTTGAGGTCAATATAAACACCCCTCCAGGCAGCAAAAGCCTCTGCAGCTGTGCCTGACGCCATATTCTCTGCCCCGTCAGCAGTCTCGGGGTTGGGCTGGTGGGAGGGAGTAGGGCCCACGGCTCTATGAGTGGCCCAGTGTGACTGGGGCTCTGCTGGACTTTCTGCAGGAGTTGCCGGGCTGCCACCTGCTAAAGAAGAGGATGTGTCACCCATACTTGCTGCTGGAATTTCTCCCCGGGCAGAGGTGAGGAAGGAAAAAAGCAGTGGGGGCCGGGACAGGAGGGGTACCTCAGGCAGGGAAATGGAAAGCTTCCAGACGAGCGCCCGGGGCCAGGACCATCCTGGCTGGCCTGCAGGCACCAAGTCGGCCTGCGTGCTGTCGCTGGTGTGACTCCAAGCCCCTTCCTCTAGTTTTTAAAGTCTTTGCACACATTCAGGTGTTTTACCTGGGAAGGGTGGGAAAAGTTCAGCAGCAGCTGGCCTGGGGCTCAGCTCACGTTTACTCAGAGACGCCTCCTCACGGTCCCCCAGCTTTGCAATGAGGACGCTCCTCGTGTGGGGGCTGCTGGCTGCATGGGAGATGATTCCCCACCTGTGACCAACTTCAGAATTGTTTACCCCTGGAGCAAGTGCCCTGATAGGGTTTTCCTCTGTATGACCAGTGGGTTCTGTTTTTTTTTTTTTTTCTTTTTTGGTTCAAGGTAAGTTTTATTCCTCTTTTTGTATTTATGGATATAAGCATGGAAATAATTCATTCATATAAATACGTCTATGGGAAGGACAGAACTTTTTTTCTGTTTTATTTTTTTAAGTATTACTTATTTTTTAATTTTTGAATTTATTTTATTCATTTTTTTATACAGCAGGCTCTTATTGGTAACCTATTTTATACATATAAGTGTATATATGTCAATCCCAGGCTCGCAATTCATCCCACCACCACCACCCTGCCACTTTCCCCCCTTGGTGTCCATACATTTGTTCTCTACATCTGTGTCTCTATTTCTGCCTTGCAAACCGGTTCATCTTTACCATTTTTCTAGGTTCCACATGTATGCGTTAATATACGATATTTGTTTTTCTCTTTCTGACTTACTTCACTCTGTATGACAGTCTCTAGATCTATCCACGTCTCTACAAATGACCCAATTTCATTCCTTTTTATGGCTGAGTAATATTCCATTTTATATATGTAGCACATCTTTTCTGTTCGTCTGTCTATGGGCATTTAGGTTGCTTCCATGACCTGGCTATTGTAAATAGTGCTGCAATGAATATTGTGGTGAATATGTCTTTTTGAATTATGGTTTTCTCTGGGTATATGGCCAGTAGTGGGATTGCTGGGTCATATGGTAATTCTATTTTTAGTTTCTTAAGGAACCTCCATACTGTTCTCCATCGTGACTGTATCAATTTACATTCCCACAAATAGTGTAAGAGGGTTCCCTTTTCTCCACACCCTCTCCAGCATTTGTTGCTTGTAGATTTTCTGATGATGCCCATTCTAACTCGTGTGAGGCGATACCTCATTGTAGTTTTGGTTTATATTTCTCTAATAATTAGTGATGTTGAGCAGCTTTTCATGTGCTTCTTGGTCATCTGTATGTCTTCTTGGGACAAATGTCTATTTACGTCATCTGCCCATTTTTGGATTGGGTTGTTTGTTTTTTTACTGTTGAGCTGCATGAGCTGTTTATATACATTGGAGATTAATCCTTTGTCCATTGATTCGTTTGCAAATATTTTCTCCCATTGTGAGGGTTGTCTTTTCGTCTTGTTTGTAGTTTCCTTTGCTTTGCAAAAGCTTTTAGGTTTCATTTGCTCCCATATGTTTATTTTTTTTTATTCCATTACTCTAGGAGGTGGATCAAAAAAGATCTTGCTGTGATTTATGTCAAAGAGTATTCTTCCTATGTTTTCCTCTAAGAGTTTTATAGTGTCCGGTCTTACATTTCGGTCTCTAATCCATTTTGAGTTTATTTTTTGTGTATGGTGTTAGGGAGTGTTCTAATTTCATTCTTTTACATGTAGCTGTCCATTTTTCCCAGCACCACTTATTGAAGAGACTGTCTTTTCTCCTTTGTATACCCTTGCCTCCTTTGTCATAGATTAGTGGGCCATAGGTGTGTAGGTTTATCTCTGGGCTTTTTTTTTTCTTTTACATCTTTATTGGAGTATAATTGCTTTACAATTGTGTGTTAGTTTCTGCTGTATAAAAAAGTGAATCAGCTGTGCGTATACATATAACACCATATCCCCTCCCTCTTGCACCTCCCTCTCACTCCCTTATCCCACCCTTTTAGGTGGTCACAAAGCACAGAGCTGATCTCCCTGTGCTATGTGGCTGCTTCCCAGTAGCTATCAATTTTACATTTGGTAGTGTATATATGTCCATACCACTCTCTCACTTTGTCCCAGCTTACCCTTCCCTCTCCCCATGTCCTCAAGTCCTTTCTCTACGTCTGTGTCCTTAATCCTTTCCTGCCCCTAGGTTCTTCATAAACTTTTTTTTTTAAGATTCCATATATATGTGTTAGCATACGGTATTTGTTTTTCTCTTTCTGACTTACTTCACTCTGTAGGACAGACTCTAGATCCATCCACCTCACTAAAAGTAACTCAATTTCGTTTCTTTTTATGGCTGAATAATGTTCCATTGTATATTTGTGCCACATCTTCCTTATCCATTTATCTGTTGATGGACACTTAGGTTGCTTCCATGTCCTGGCTATTGTAAATAGAGCTACAGTGAACATTGTGGTACATGACTCTTTTTGAATTATGGTTTTCTCAGGGTAAATGTCCAGGAGTGGGTTTGCTGGGTTGTATGGTAGTTCTATTTTTAGTTTTTAAGGAACCCCCATACCGTTCTCCCTAGTGGCTATATCAATTTACATTCCCACCAACAGTGCAAGAGGGTTCCCTTTGCTCCAATAAATGCCTCTCCAGCATTTATTGTTGGTAGATTTTTTGATGATGGCCATTCTGACTGGTGTGAGGTGATACCTCACTGTAGTTTTGATTTGCATTTCTCTAATGATTAGTGATGTTCAGCATCCTTTCATGTGTTTGTTGGCAACCTGTATATCTTCTTTGGAGAAATGTCTATTTAGGTCTTCTGCCCATTTTTGGATTGGGTTGTTTGGTTTTGTGATATTGAACTACATGAGCTGCTTTTTGGAGATTAATCCTTTGCCATTTGCTTCATTTGAAAATATTTTCTCCCATTCTGATGGTTGTCTTTTCATCTTGCTTATGTTTTCCTTTGCTGTGCAAAAGAATTTATGTTTCATTCGGTCCCATTTTTTTATTTTTGTTTTTATTTCCATTTCTCTAGGAGGTGGGTCAAAAAGGATCTTGCTGTGATTTATGTCATAGACTGTTCTGCTTATGTTTTCCTCTAAGAGTTTTATAGTGGCTGGTCTTATATTTAGGTCTCTAATCCATTTTGAGTTTATTTTTGTGTATGGTGTTAGGGAGTGTACTAATTTCATTCTTTTACATGTAACTGTCCAGTTTTCCCAGCACCACTTGCTGAAGACACTGTCTTTTCTCCATTGTATACCCTTGCCTCCTTTGTCATAGATTAGTGAACCATAGGTACGTGGGTTTATCTCTGTGCTTTCTATCCTGTTCTATTGACCTATATTTCTGTTTTTGTGTCAGTACCATATTATCTTGATTACTGTAGCTTTGCAATATAGTCTGAAGTCTGGAAGTCTGATTCCTCCAGCTCTTTTTTTTCCCCCCTCAAGACTGCTTTGGCTATCCAGGGTCTTTTGTGTCTCCCTACAAATTTTAAGATTTTTTTTTCTTGTTCTGTAGAAAATGCCAAAGGTATTTTGATCGGGATTGCATTGAATCTGTAGATTGCTTTGGGTAGTATAGTCATTTTCACAATATTGATTCTTCTAATCCGAGAACATGGTATATGTCTCCATCTGTTTATATCATCTTTGATTTCTTTCATCAGTGTCTTATAGTTTTCTGAGTACAGGTCTTTTACTTCCTTAGGTAGGTTTATTCCTAGGTATTTTATTCTTTTTGTTGCAGTGGTAATGGGATTGTTTCCTTAATTTCTCTTTCTGATCTTTCATTGTTAGTGTATAGGAATGCAAGCAATTTCTGTGCATTAATTTTGTATCCTGCAACTTTACCAAATTCATTGATTAGCTCCAGTGGTTTTCTGGTGGCATCTTTAGGATTCTCTATCTATGATATCATGTCATCTGCAAACAGTGACAATTTTACTTCTTCTTTTCCTTTTTGTATTCCTTTTATTTCTTTTTCTTCTCTGATTGCCATGGCTAGGACTTCCAAAACTATGTTGAATAGCAGTGGTGAGAGTGGACATCCTCGTCTTGTTCCTGATCTTAGAGGAAACGCTTTCAGTTTTTCACCATTGAGAATGCTGTTTGCTGTGGGTTTGTCATATATGGCCTTTATTATGTTGAGGTAGTTTCCCTCTATGCCCACACTCTGCAGAGTTTTTATCGTAAATGAGTGTTGAATTTTCTCAAAATCTTTTCCTTCAGCTATTGAGATGATCATATGGTTTTATTCTACAATTTGTTAATATGGTGTATCACATTGATTTGTGTATATTGAAGAATCCTCGCATCCCTGGGATAAACCCCACTTGATCATGGTGTATGATCCTTTTCATGTGTTGTTCGATTCTGTTTGCTAGTATTTTGTTGAGGATTTTTACATCTATATTCATCAGTGATATTGGTCTATAATTTTCTTTCCTTGTAGTATCTCTGTCTGATTTTGGTATCAGGGTGATGGTGGTCTCATAGAATGAGTTTGGGAGTGTTCCTTCCCCTGCAATTGTTTTGAAGAATTTGAGAAGGTTGGGTGTTAGCTCTGCTCTAAATGTTTGATAGAATTCACCTGTGATGCCATCTGGTTCTGGACTTTTGTTTGTTGGAAGATTTTTAATCACAGTTTCAATTTCATTGCTTGTGATAGGTTTGTTCATATTTTCTATTTCTTCCTGGTTCAGTCTTAGAAGGTTATCCCTTTCTAAGAATTTGTCCATTTCTTCCAGATTGTCCATTTTATTGGCCTAGAGTTGCTTGTAGTAGTCTCTTAGGATGCTTTGTATTCCTGTGGTGTCTGTTGTAACTTCTGCTTTTTCACTTCTAATTTTGTTGATTTGCGTCCTCTCCCTCTTTTTCTGGAGTCTGGCTAAAGGTTGATCATTTTTGCTTATCTTCTCAAAGAACCAGCTTTTAGTTTTATTGATCTTTGCTTTCGTTTTCTTTGTTTCTATTTCATTTATTTCTGCTCTGATCTTTATGATTTCTTTCCTTCTACTAACTTTGGGTTTTGTTCTTCTTTCTCTAGTTCCTCTAGGTGTAAGGTTAGATTGTTTATTTGAGATTTTTCTTGTTTCTTGAGGTAGGCTTGTATTGCTATAAACTTCCCTCTTAGAACTCCTTTTGCTGCATCCCATAGGTTTTGGATCATCGTGTTTTTGTTGTCATTTGTCTCTAGGTAGTTTTTGATTTCCTCTTTGATTTCTTCAGTGATCTCTTGGTTATTTAGTAACGTATTGTTTAGCTTCCATGTGTTTGTGTTTTTTACGGTTTTTTCCGTGTAATTGATTTCTAATCTCATAGCATTGTGGTCGGAACAGCTGCTTGATATGATTTCAGTTTTCTTAAATTTACTGAGGCTTTATCTGTGACCCAAGTTGTGATCTATCCTGGAGAATGTTCCGTGTGCAGTTGAGAAGAACGTGTAATCTGCTGTTTTTGGATGGAATGTCCTATAAATATCAATTAACTCTATCTGGTCTATTGTGTCATTTAAAGCTTGTGTTTCCTTATTAATTGTCTGTCTGGCTGATCTCCACTGGTGTAAGTGAGCTGTTAAAGTCCCCCGCTATTATTGTGTTACTGTCGATTTCCTCTTTTATAGCTGTTAGCAGTTGCCTTATACATTGAGCTGCTCCTATTTTGGGTACATATATATTTATAATTGTTATATCTTCTTCTTGGATTGATCCCCTGACCATTATGTAGTGCCTTTCCTCGTCTCTTGTAACATTCTTTATTTTAAAGTCTATTTTATCTGATATGAGTATTGCTACTCCAGCTTTCTTTTGATTTTCATTTGCATAGAATATATTTTTCCATCGCCTCACTTTGAGTCTGTATGTGTCCCTAGGTCTGAAATGGATCTCTTGTAGACAGCATATATATGGGTCTTGTTTTTGTATCCATTCAGCGAGCCTGTGTCTTTTGGTTGGAACATGTAGTGCATTCACGTTTAAGGTAATTATCGATATGTATGTTCCTACTACTATTTTCTTAATTGTTATGGGTTTGTCTTGGTGGGTCCTTTTCTTCTCTTGTGTTTCCCACTTAGAGAAGTTCCTTTAGCATTTGGTGTAGAGCTGGTTTCATGGTGCTGAATTCTCTTAGCTTTTGCTTGTCTGTAAGGCTTTTGATTTCTCCATCAAATCTGAATGAGCTCTTTGCAGGGTGGAGTACTCTTGGTTGTAGGTTCTTCCCTTTCATCACTTTAAATTTATCATGCCACTTCCTTCTGGCTTGTAGATTTTCTGCTGAGAAATCAGTTGTTATCCTTATGGGAGTTCCCTTGTATGTTATTTGTCATTTTTCCCTTGCTGGTTTCAATCATTTTTCTTTGTCGTTAATTTTTGTCAATTTGATTACTATGTGTCTTGTCATTTTTCTCCTTTGGTTTATCCTGCCTGGGACACTCTGTGCTTCTGGACTTGGGTGGCTATTTCTTTTCCCATGCTAGGGAAGTTTTTGACCATAATCTCTTCAAATATATTCTTGGGTCCTTTCTCTCTCTCTTCTCCTTCTGGGACCCCTATAATGCGAATGTTGTTGCGTTTAAAGTTGTCCCAGAGGACTCTTGGGGTATCTTCGTTTATTTTCATTCTTTTTCTTTATTCTGTTCCATGGCAGTGATTTCCACCTTTCTGTCTTCCAGGTCACTTATCCGTTCTTCTGCCACAGTTATTCTGCTACTGATTCCTTCTAGTGTATTTTTCATTTCAGTTATTCCATTGTTCACCTCTGTTTGTTTGTTCTTTAATTCTTCTAGGTGTTTGTTCCTTAATTCTTCTAGGTCTTTGTTAAACATTTCTTGCATCTTCTCGATCTTTGCCTCCTTTCTTTTTCCAAGGTCTTGGCTCAACTTCACTATCATTATTCTGAATTCTTTTTCTGGAAGGTTCCCTATCTCCACCTCATTTCATTTTTTTTCTGGGGTTTTATCTTGTTCCTTGATCTGGTATAAAGTCCTCTGCCTTTTCATTTTGTCTATCTTTCTGTGAATGTGGTTTTCCTTCCACAGGCTGCAGAATTGTAGTTCTTCTTGCTTCTGCTGTCTGCTCTCCGGTGGATGAGTCTATCTTAGAGGCTTGTGCAAGCTTCCTGATGGGAGGGACTGGTGGTGGGTAGAGCTGGGTGTTGCTTTGGTGGGCAGAGCTTTAATCCGCTTGTCTTCGGATTAAATAAAACTTTAATAAAAAGTTTAATCCGCTTGTCTGCTGATGCATGGGGCTGGGTTCCCTCCCTGTTGGTTGTTTGGCCTGAGGCGACCCAGCCCTGGAGCCTACCTTGCTCTTGGTGGGGCTAATGGCGGACTCTGGGAGGGCTCACACCAAGGAGTATTTCCCAGAACTTCTGCTGCCAGTGTCGTTGTCCTCACGGTGAGCCACAGCCACAGCCACCACCTGCCTCTGCAGGAGACCCTCTAAAAGTAGCAGGTAGTTCTGGTCATTCTCCTACAGGGTCACTGCTCCTTCCCCTGGGTCCTGATGTGCACACTACTTTGTGTGTGCCCTCCAAGAGTGGAGTATCTGAGTGGAGTTGAGACTCTGAGACTCTGTGTGGAGTTGCACAGACTCTGGGTCCTGTGAAGCTTCGATGTTTTGTGATTCTAGAAATCCTATAGGAGACGGTCCACAGCAGGTGACGCTAATGTTGTCAGTAGAGGTGTTGAAGCCAAAGATTTGCAGTTCCAACTAGAGGTGCCGATGTACATACAGGACAAAATCATCTCGTGTGAATGTAGTTCAGGCATGTTTAAGATGAATGCAGTCATGTTAATGCCTACCATATTCTATCTTGAGCCTCTCCTCAGGGACCCCCTCCTCAGTTCCTGAGGCTCCTGTAAGTCATGTACAGGGGACTGGAGAGTGGGCTCTGTCCAGTCTGAGCCCTGAGTTACCCTGTGTGTATCTTAGGATACTTTGTATTTCTGTGGTGTCTGTTGTAACATCATCTCTTTCATTTCAGATTTATTTGGGCCCTCTCTTTTTAAAAAAACATACTACTGTTGTCTTTTATTCTTTACAGAAGTTTAATAAGTGTTTGATCTACTATCCTTACCCTATGTATACTTTTTGCAGTGAGATTTTTACTTTTCTTTGTTTCCTTGTTACTATCAATAATTAGTGAGACTTCTTTTAAGCTACCTTCAACATTGCTTATAAAGCTGCTTTATTAGTGATGACAGAGCCTTAATGGAAGTCATGTTCTGGTTGTAAATTAGAATGCAATGTGCCAGCAAATAGCCCCTTAAGTTTATGTCTCATTACTTCTTGTTCTTTTTTTAATTTAATTTTTATTTTTTGTCAGAGCAAATTTAATTAAAATGTTTTGTTTCTTCTAGGTGTGAAAGATGTGGTTCTTTTAAACATATACATATATCTATTCTTCTTTGGATCATTTTCCCATGTAGGTTATGACACAATGTTGAGTAGTCTTGTCTTGGTATTACGTAGGTCTTTGGTGATTACATATTTCACATGTGTTTCTATATCTATCTTAACCCCAATATCCTAATGTATCCAATCCTCACACCTTTCCATTTGGTGAACCATAAGTTTGTTTAATGAATCTGTGATTGCATTTCTCTGTGGAAATATTTTCATTGGTATCAATTTTTAGCTAAGACCTATAAGTGATATTATAGGATATGTGTCTTTTGCTTTCTGACTTAGTACAATTTGCCTGATTACCTCAAGAATCATACATGGTGCTGCAAATGGCATTGTTTCATTTTTTTCCCTGGCTAATATTCCATCTGTACGTGTACCAGTTCTTCTTTGGCCACGCACCTCTTGATGGACTTTCTGGTTGCCTCCATGTCTTGGCTATTGTAATACTGCTGCAATGCACATTTGTTTGCCTGTGTCTATCCAGTTATATCTTCTTATGTTATAGGCCAAGGAGTGGGCTTGCTGTATCATATGGTAGCTCAGTGTGTATGTTTTAAAGGCACCACCATTCAGTTCTCATTAGTGGCTCTTTCCAGGTTACGTCCCACTTAAAATTGAGGGTATGCATTTCTCCAAAACACCTTCAATATTTATTGTTTGTAGTTTTCTTGCTGATGGTTATTCTAACCGGTGCGAGCTGATGCCTATCTGTGGTTGAATTTGCATGTGTCCCATAATCTGTTGAAATTGAGCTTTAAAGCATGCCCTTTTTATTTATCAAACTGTGATTACAGCTCAGTTCTTCAAAGTGTTTTCTTAAAGTAAGTGTCACATTTTGAAAATTTTTGGCCATTACCTCCCTCAAGACATTTTGAGGGCACGTTTCATTTACAGCCCTGAAGTACTTGTTCATATGAAGTGACCATTAGCACATGTTTTAAAGCTGCGTTTGCAGGTAACGGCCAGAGGGTGGCATCCTTTCTACGTTCCTAATCTGGTAAATAGGGAAAGAGACCTTCAGCCCCAAGAGTGTCCAGCTTTATTTCTCATCAGGCTGTGGATCTAGATATGGTCACACCAGGTTGCATCACAGCCCCTGAAAGAATTGTGTAAGAATTTCTCTCTCTTTCACTGTCTTTGTTTCATGGGTTTTTCAAAGTAATTTATTTTTATAATGGGGTTTACCTGATTTTCACTGCTGTGTTTATGCCCCTTTACACCCAATTGACACACTAACAGAGAGACATCAATACATAGGATTTAAGATTTTTACTAGTCAGATATATTCTTGTTCGTTGAATAGGGGGTGTTGCATCCACTTCACTGAGCAAGGAATAGGTCTTGTCTATTACATATTGGGTATATGGATCGGTATTTGAGCTAATATGAAACCCTTGTTTTATGCATCACCCCACTTCACCTTTCCCGTTAAGCAGCCATAGTGTGTTTTCTAAATGTGTGACTCTGTTCTGTTTTGTAATTCACTTCAAGTGTAATGGTTTTTACATTCCCTCTATAAGTGATACCTTATGAGAAATGTCCTTTTCTGTGTGACTTATTTCACTTGGAATCGTCGTACCTAAATCCACTCATCATGCTGCTACTAGCCTTATGACATTGATTTCATGGCTGAGTGATATTCCATTGTACATAAGGACCACAACTTCTTTATCCATTTTTCTCTTTCCTGGGATATTTAAGGTGGAATGAAGTGGAGGTCCTTGTCAACAGAGCAGCCCTAAACTTTGGGGTGCTTGTGTCTTGCTGATTTTTAATTTTCCCAATTTATACCCCCATGAGTGGAAGTGCCCTATGCTCTCTAAGCTGTGTTTTTTAGATGTTTCAGGACACACGGTACACTTCTCCAGAGTGGCTGTTGGCAATTTACATCCCGCCCATCAGTGTAGCAAGGCTCCCATTTCTCCATGGCATGTCCTGCATTTCTGGTTTTGACACTTTTTTCAGCATGGCCCTTTTGACCGATGGGAAGCGAGTCTTCTTTGTATCGCTGATTTGCCTTTCCAGGTTGCTTGGTTGGCCAAAAAGGGCGTATGCGTTTTTTCCTGAATATATTCAGGAAAAAACGCATACGCCCTTTTTGGCCAAGGGCATCATTGTCAACGTTTTGCCGCTTTTCATGTGCTTTAAGGCGATTCGAATCTACCTCCTGAAATCTGTTTCCTGCAATTCTGCCTTGATTTCAAATCCTCTTCTTTGCCTTCCCTCAATATATTTGTGGACGAGAGTTATCATTTATAACTCTGCAGGTTTGTGAATTGCAGTGCCGTGAACCTCCATTTTACAACTCGCTTTTTTGGGAGCTGGCCGCAAAAGCGCAGGATGGCTTCAGGCCCTGTTCTGGTTCCAGGGGGCAGGCTGATCATGTGGTTAATTCTTCTTCCTGATGGGAAAATAGAGTGACCTCTGCCTGTCCCAACACCAAGAGCTAGTCTCTCATTCGTTCCCCATCTTCCCGTTCATCCTCAGGACAAATTGCAACCTGTACGAAACAAGAGGTTAAAGGTGCTGATGCTCCAAGTAGGGAGATTTCTAGTAAAGCGGTTGGAATGGCGAACCCGGGCACAAGGAGTTGAGAAATGAGGTGCGTTTTAGAAACCTTTCCCAATCACACGGTGTACCATCTTCTGGGTTTCTCATGCATGTTTTCGATGTAGGAAGATGCCCTTGAACCTGGAGATTTGGGACCCATGGGATGGGTACCACGCAGTATTACTTTAAAGGGTCTGCGTTTGCTCACCCAACCTCACCAAACCTCTCAGCCCCAAGAGTGTCCACCCTTATGTCTCATCCAGCTGTGGGTCTAGATATGGTCAATCCAGGTTGCATCACAGCCCCTGAACGAATTGTGTAAGAATTTCTCTCTCTTTCACTGTCTTTGTTTCATGGGTTTTTCAAAGTAATTTATTTTTATAATGGGGTTTAGCTGCTTTTCACTGCTGTGTTTATGCTGCTTTACACCCACTTGACCCACTAACAGAGAGATATCAATACATAGGTTTTAAGATTATTACTAGTCAGATATATTCTTGTGCGGTGAATACGGCGTGTTGAGTCCAGTTCTCTGAGCAAGGAGTAGGTCTTGTCTATTACACATTGGGTTTATGGAACGGTATCTGAGCTAATTTGAAACCCTTGTTTTATGTATCACCCCACCTCCCCTTTCCCGTTAAGCAGCCATAGTGTGTTTTCTGCATGTGTGACTCGTTCTGTTTTGTAATTCAGTTCAAGTGTAACGGTTTTTACATTCCCTCTATCAGTGATACCTTATGAGAAGTGTCCTTTTCTGTGTGATTTATTTCACTTAGAATTGTCGTACCTAAATCCACTCATCATGCTGCTACTAGCCTTATGACATTGATTTCATGGCTGAGTGATATTCCATTGTACATAAGGACCACAACTCCTTCATCCATTTTTCTCTTTCCTGGCATATTTAAGGTGGAATGAAGTGGAGGTCCTTGTCAACAGAGCAACCCTAAACTTTGGGGTGCTTGTGTCTTGCTGATTTTTCATTTTCCCAATTTATACCCCCATGAGTGGAAGTGCCCTATGCTCTCGAAGCTGTGTTTTTTAGATGTTTCAGGACACACCGTACTCTTCTCCAGAGTGGCTGTTGGCAATTTACATCCCGCCCATCAGTGTAGCAAGGCTCCCATTTCTCCATGGCCTGTCCTGCATTTCTGGTTTTGACACTTTTTTCAGCATGGCCCTTTTAACCGATGGGAAGCGAGACTTCTTTGTAGCGCTGATTTGCTTTTCCAGGTTGCTTGGTTGGCCAAAAAGGGCGTATGCGTTTTTTCCTGAATATATTCAGGAAAAAACGCATACGCCCTTTTTGGCCAAGGGCATCATTGTCAAAGTTTTTCCGCTTTTCATGTGCTTTAAAGGCGATTCGAATCTACCTCCTGAAATCTGTTTCCTGCAATTCTGCCTTGATTTCAAATCCTCTTCTTTGCCTTCCCTCAATATATTTGTGGACGAGAGTTATCATTTATAAGTCTGCAGGTTTGTGAATTGCAGTGCCCTGAACCTCCATTTTACAACTCGCTTTTTAGGGAGCTGGCCGCAATAGCGCAGGATGGCTTCAGGCCCTGTTCTGGTTCCGGGGGGCAGGCTGAGCCTGTGGTTAATTCTTCTTCCTGATGGGAAAATAGAGTGACCTGTGCCTGTGCCAACACCAAGAGCTAGGCTCTCATTGGTTCCACGTCTTCCCGTTCACCCTCAGGACAAATTGCAACCTGTACGGAACAGGAGGTTAAAGGTGCTGATGCTCCAAGGAGGGAGATTGCTAGTAAAGCGGCTGGAATACCGAACCCGGGCACAAGGAGATGAGAAATGAGGTGCGTTTTAGAAACCTTTCCCCATCACACGGTGTACCATCTTCTGGGTTTCTCATGCATGTTTTCGATGTAGGAAGATGCCCTTGAACCTGGAGATTTGGGACCCATGCGATGGGAACCACGCAGTATTACTTTAAAGGGTCTGCGTTTGCTCACCCAACCTCACCAAACCTCTCAGCCCCAAGAGTGTCCACCCTTATGTCTCATCCAGCTGTGGGTCTAGATATGGTCAATCCAGGTTGGATCACAGCCCCTGAACGCATTGTGTAAGAATTTCGCTCTCTTTCACTGACTTTGTTTCATGGGTTTTTCAAAGAAATTTATTTTTATAATGGGGTTTAGCTGCTTTTCACTGCTGTGTTTATGCCGCTTTACACCCACTTGACACACTAACAGAGAGATATCAATACATAGGTTTTAAGATTATTACTACTCAGATATATTCTTGTGCGGTGAATAGGGCGTGTTGAGTCCAGTTCTCTGAGCAAGGAGTAGGTCTTGTCTATTACATATTGGGTTTATGGAACGGTATCTGAGCTAATTTGAAACCCTTGTTTTATGTATCACCCCACCTCACCTTTCCCGTTAAGCAGCCATAGTGTGTTTTCTGCATGTGTGACTCTGTTCTGTTTTGTAATTCAGTTCAAGTGTAACGGTTTTTACATTCCCTCTATAAGTGATACCTTATGAGAAGTGTCCTTTTCTGTGTGACTTATTTCACTTAGAGTCGTTGTACCTAAATCCACTCATCATGCTGCTACTAGCCTTATGACATTGATTTCACGGCTGAGTGATATTCCATTGTACATAAGGACCACAACTTCTTTATCCATTTTTCTCTTTCCTGGGATATTGAAGGTGGAATGAAGTGGAGGTCCTTGTCAACAGAGCAGCCCTAAACTTTGGGGTGCTTGTGTCTTGCTGATTTTTCATTTTCCCAATTTATACCCCCATGAGTGGAAGTGCCCTATGCTCTCTAAGCTTTGCTTTTTAGACGTTTCAGGACTCACCGTACACTTCTCCAGAGTGGCTGTTGACAATTTACATCCCGCCCATCAGTGTAGCAAGGCTCCCATTTCTCCATGGCCTGTCCTGCATTTCTGGTTTTGACACTTTTTTCAGCATGGCCCTTTTGACCGATGGGAAGCGAGACTTCTTTGTAGCGCTGATTTGCCTTTCCAGGTTGCTTGGTTGGCCAAAAAGGGCGTATGCGTTTTTTCCTGAATATATTCAGGAAAAAACGCATACGCCCTTTTTGGCCAAGGGCATCATTGTCAACGTTTTGCCGCTTTTCATGTGCTTTAAAGGCGATTCGAATCTACCTCCTGAAATCTGTTTCCTGCAATTCTGCCTTGATTTCAAATCCTCTTCTTTGCCTTCCCTCAATATATTTGTGGACGAGAGTTATCATTTATAACTCTGCAGGTTTGTGAATTGCAGTGCCCTGAACCTCCATTTTACAACTCGCGTTTTTGGGAGATGGCCGCAAAAGCTCAGGATGGCTTCAGGCCCTGTTCTGGTTCCGGGGGGCAGGCTGAGCCTGTGGTTAATTCTTCTTCCTGATGGGAAAATAGAGTGACCTGTGCCTGTCCCAACACCAAGAGCTAGTCTCTCATTGGTTCCACGTCTTCCCGTTCATCCTCAGGACAAATTGCAACCTGTACGGAACAGGAGGTTAAAGGTGCTGATGCTCCAAGTAGGGAGATTTCTAGTAAAGTGGCTGGAATGGCGAACCCGAGCACAAGGAGATGAGAAATGAGGTGCGTTTTAGAAACCTTTCCCCATCACACGGTGTACCATCTTCTGGGTTTTTCATGCATGTTTTCGATGTAGGAAGATGCCCTTGAACCTGGAGATTTGGGACCCATGCGATGGGTACCACGCAGTATTACTTTAAAGGGTCTGCGTTTGCTCACCCAACCTCACCAAACCTCTCAGCCTCAAGAGTGTCCACCCTTATGTCTCATCCAGCTGTGGGTCTAGATATGGTCAATCCAGGTTGGATCATAGCCCCTGAACGCATTGTGTAAGAATTTCGCTCTCTTTCACTGTCTTTGTTTCATGGGTTTGAAAAAGTAATTTATTCTTATAATGGGGTTTAGCTGCTTTTCACTGCTGTGTTTATGCCGCTTTACACCCACTTGACACACTAACAGAGAGATATCAATACATAGGTTTTAAGATTATTTCTAGTCAGATATATTCTTGTGCGGTGAATAGGGCGTGTTGAGTCCAGTTCTCTGAGCAAGGAGTAGGTCTTGTCTATTACATATTGGGTTTATGGAACGGTATCTGAGCTAATTTGAAACCCTTGTTTTATGTATCACCCCACCTCACCTTTCCCGTTAAGCAGCCATAGTGTGTTTTCTGCATGTGTGACTCCGTTCTGTTTTGTAATTCAGTTCAAGTGTAACGGTTTTTACATTCCCTCTATCACTGATACCTTATGAGAAGTGTCCTTTTCTGTGTAACTTACTTCACTTAGAATCGTCGTACCTAAATCCACTCATCATGCTGCTACTAGCCTTATGACATTGATTTCATGGCTGAGTGATATTCCTTTGTACATAAGGACCACAACTCTTTTATCCATTTTTCTCTTTCCTGGCATATTTAAGGTAGAATGAAGTGGAGATCCTTGTCAACAGAGCAACCATAAACTTTGGGGTGCTTGTGTCTTGCTGATTTTTCATTTTCCCAATTTATACCCCCATGAGTGGAAGTGCCCTATGCTCTCTAAGCTGTGTTTTTTAGATGTTTCAGGACACACCGTACTCTTCTCCAGAGTGGCTGTTGCAATTTACATCCCGCCCATCAGTGTAGCAAGGCTCCCATTTCTCCATGGCCTGTCCTGCATTTCTGGTTTTGACACTTTTTTCAGCATGGCCCTTTTAACCGATGGGAAGCGAGACTTCTTTGTAGTGCTGATTTGCCTTTCCAGGTTGCTTGGTTGGCCAAAAAGGGCGTATGCGTTTTTTCCTGAATATATTCAGGAAAAAACGCATACGCCCTTTTTGGCCAAGGGCATCATTGTCAAAGTTTTTCCGCTTTTCATGTGCTTTAAAGGCGATTCGAATCTACCTCCTGAAATATGTTTCCTGCAATTCTGCCTTGATTTCAAATCCTCTTCTTTGCCTTCCCTCAATATATTTGTGGACGAGAGTTATCATTTATAAGTCTGCAGGTTTGTGAAATGCAGTGCCCTGAACCTCCATTTTACAACTCGCTTTTTAGGGAGCTGGCCGCAATAGCGCAGGATGGCTTCAGGCCCTGTTCTTGTTCCGGGTGGCAGGCTGAGCCTGTGGTTAATTCTTCTTCCTGATGGGAAAATAGAGTGACCTGTGCCTGTCCCAACACCAAGAGCTAGTCTCTCATTGGTTCCACGTCTTCCCGTTCACCCTCAGGACAAATTGCAACCTGTACGGAACAGGAGGTTAAAGGTGCTGATGCTCCAAGGAGGGAGATTGCTAGTAAAGTGGCTGGAATACCGAACCCGGGCACAAGGAGATGAGAAATGAGGTGCGTTTTAGAAACCTTTCCCCATCACACGGTGTACCATCTTCTGGGTTTCTCATGCATGTTTTCGATGTAGGAAGATGCCCTTGAACCTGGAGATTTGGGACCCATGCGATGGGTACCACGCAGTATTACTTTAAAGGGTCTGCGTTTGCTCACCCAACCTCACCAAACCTCTCAGCCCCAAGAGTGTCCACCCTTATGTCTCATCCAGCTGTGGGTCTAGATATGGTCAATCCAGGTTGCATCACAGCCCCTGAACGCATTGTGTAAGAATTTCGCTCTCTTTCACTGTCTTTGTTTCATGGGTTTTTCAAAGTAATTTATTTTTATAATGGGGTTTAGCTGCTTTTCACTGCTGTGTTTATGCCGCTTTACACCCACTTGACACACAAAAAGAGAGATATGAATACATAGGTTTTAAGATTATTACTAGTCAGATATATTCTTGTGCGGTGAATAGGGCGTGTTGAGTCCAGTTCTCTGAGCAAGGAGTAGGTCTTGTCTATTACATATTGGGTTTATGGAACGGTATCTGAGCTAATTTGAAACCCTTGTTTTATGTATCACCCCACCTCACCTTTCCCGTTAAGCAGCCATAGTGTGTTTTCTGCATGTGTGACTCCGTTCTGTTTTGTAATTCAGTTCAAGTGTAACGGTTTTTACATTCCCTCTATCACTGATACCTTATGAGAAGTGTCCTTTTCTGTGTAACTTACTTCACTTAGAATCGTCGTACCTAAATCCACTCATCATGCTGCTACTAGCCTTATGACATTGATTTCATGGCTGAGTGATATTCCTTTGTACATAAGGACCACAACTCTTTTATCCATTTTTCTCTTTCCTGGCATATTTAAGGTGGAATGAAGTGGAGGTCCTTGTCAACAGAGCAACCCTAAACTTTGGGGTGCTTGTGTCTTGCTGATTTTTCATTTTCCCAATTTATACCCCCATGAGTGGAAGTGCCCTATGCTCTCTAAGCTGTGTTTTTTAGATGTTTCAGGACACACCGTACTCTTCTCCAGTGTGGCTGTTGGCAATTTACATCCCGCCCATCAGTGTAGCAAGGCTCCCATTTCTCCATGGCCTGTCCTGCATTTCTGGTTTTGACACTTTTTTCAGCATGGCCCTTTTAACCGATGGGAAGCGAGACTTCTTTGTAGCGCTGATTTGCCTTTCCAGGTTGCTTGGTTGGCCAAAAAGGGCGTATGCGTTTTTTCCTGAATATATTCAGGAAAAAACGCATACGCCCTTTTTGGCCAAGGGCATCATTGTCAACGTTTTGCCGCTTTTCATGTGCTTTAAGGCGATTCGAATCTACCTCCTGAAATCTGTTTCCTGCAATTCTGCCTTGATTTCAAATCCTCTTCTTTGCCTTCCCTCAATATATTTGTGGACGAGAGTTATCATTTATAACTCTGCAGGTTTGTGAATTGCAGTGCCGTGAACCTCCATTTTACAACTCGCTTTTTTGGGAGCTGGCCGCAAAAGCGCAGGATGGCTTCAGGCCCTGTTCTGGTTCCAGGGGGCAGGCTGATCATGTGGTTAATTCTTCTTCCTGATGGGAAAATAGAGTGACCTCTGCCTGTCCCAACACCAAGAGCTAGTCTCTCATTCGTTCCCCATCTTCCCGTTCATCCTCAGGACAAATTGCAACCTGTACGAAACAAGAGGTTAAAGGTGCTGATGCTCCAAGTAGGGAGATTTCTAGTAGAGTGGTTGGAATGGCGAACCCGGGCACAAGGAGTTGAGAAATGAGGTGCGTTTTAGAAACCTTTCCCCATCACACGGTGTACCATCTTCTGGGTTTCTCATGCATGTTTTCGATGTAGGAAGATGCCCTTGAACCTGGAGATTTGGGACCCATGGGATGGGTACCACGCAGTATTACTTTAAAGGGTCTGCGTTTGCTCACCCAACCTCACCAAACCTCTCAGCCCCAAGAGTGTCCACCCTTATGTCTCATCCAGCTGTGGGTCTAGATATGGTCAATCCAGGTTGCATCACAGCCCCTGAACGAATTGTGTAAGAATTTCTCTCTCTTTCACTGTCTTTGTTTCATGGGTTTTTCAAAGTAATTTATTTTTATAATGGGGTTTAGCTGCTTTTCACTGCTGTGTTTATGCTGCTTTACACCCACTTGACACACTAACAGAGAGATATCAATACATAGGTTTTAAGATTATTACTGGTCATATATATTCTTGTGCGGTGAATACGGCGTGTTGAGTCAAGTTCTCTGAGCAAGGAGTAGGTCTTGTCTATTACACATTGGGTTTATGGAATGGTATCTGAGCTAATTTGAAACCCTTGTTTTATGTATCACCCCACCTCACCTTTCCCGTTAAGCAGCCATAGTGTGTTTTCTGCATGTGTGCCTCGTTCTGTTTTGTAATTCAGTTCAAGTGTAACGGTTTTTACATTCCCTCTATCAGTGATACCTTATGAGAAGTGTCCTTTTCTGTGTGATTTATTTCACTTAGAATTGTCGTACCTAAATCCACTCATCATGCTGCTACTAGCCTTATGACATTGATTTCATGGCTGAGTGATATTCCATTGTACATAAGGACCACAACTCCTTCATCCATTTTTCTCTTTCCTGGCATATTTAAGGTGGAATGAAGTGGAGGTCCTTGTCAACAGAGCAACCCTAAACTTTGGGGTGCTTGTGTCTTGCTGATTTTTCATTTTCCCAATTTATACCCCCATGAGTGGAAGTGCCCTATGCTCTCTAAGCTGTGTTTTTTAGATTTTTCAGGACACACCGTACTCTTCTCCAGAGTGGCTGTTGGCAATTTACATCCCGCCCATCAGTGTAGCAAGGCTCCCATTTCTCCATGGCCTGTCCTGCATTTCTGGTTTTGACACTTTTTTCAGCATGGCCCTTTTAACCGATGGGAAGCGAGACTTCTTTGTAGCGCTGATTTGCTTTTCCAGGTTGCTTGGTTGGCCAAAAAGAGCGTATGCGTTTTTTCCTGAATATATTCAGGAAAAAACGCATACGCCCTTTTTGGCCAAGGGCATCATTGTCAAAGTTTTTCTGCTTTTCATGTGCTTTAAAGGCGATTCGAATCTACCTCCTGAAATCTGTTTCCTGCAATTCTGCCTTGATTTCAAATCCTCTTCTTTGCCTTCCCTCAATATATTTGTGGACGAGAGTTATCATTTATAAGTCTGCAGGTTTGTGAATTGCAGTGCCCTGAACCTCCATTTTACAACTCGCTTTTTAGGGAGCTGGCCGCAATAGCGCAGGATGGCTTCAGGCCCTGTTCTGGTTCCGGGTGGCAGGCTGAGCCTGTGGTTAATTCTTCTTCCTGATGGGAAAATAGAGTGACCTGTGCCTGTCCCAACACCAAGAGCTAGTCTCTCATTGGTTCCACGTCTTCCCGTTCACCCTCAGGACAAATTGCAACCTGTACGGAACAGGAGGTTAAAGGTGCTGATGCTCCAAGTAGGGAGATTGCTAGTAAAGCGGCTGGAATACCGAACCCGGGCACAAGGAGATGAGAAATGAGGTGCGTTTTAGAAACCTTTCCCCATCACACGGTGTACCATCTTCTGGGTTTCTCATGCATGTTTTCGATGTAGGAAGATGCCCTTGAACCTGGAGATTTGGGACCCATGCGATGGGTACCACGCAGTATTACTTTAAAGGGTCTGCATTTGCTCACCCAACCTCACCAAAACTCTCAGCCCCACGAGTGTCCACCCTTATGTCTCATCCAGCTGTGGGTCTAGATATGGTCAATCCAGGTTGCATCACAGCCCCTGAACGCATTGTGTAAGAATTTCGCTCTCTTTCACTGTCTTTGTTTCATGGGTTTTTCAAAGTAATTTATTTTTATAATGGGGTTTAGCTGCTTTTCACTGCTGTGTTTATGCCCCTTTACACCCACTTGACACACTAACAGAGAGATATCAATACATAGGTTTTAAGATTATTACTACTCAGATATATTCTTGTGCGGTGAATAGGGCGTGTTGAGTCCAGTTCTCTGAGCAAGGAGTAGGTCTTGTCTATTACATATTGGGTTTATGGAACGGTATCTGAGCTAATTTGAAACCCTTGTTTTATGTATCACCCCACCTCACCTTTCCCGTTAAGCAGCCATAGTGTGTTTTCTGCATGTGTGACTCTGTTCTGTTTTGTAATTCAGTTCAAGTGTAACGGTTTTTACATTCCCTCTATAAGTGATACCTTATGAGAAGTGTCCTTTTCTGTGTGACTTATTTCACTTAGAATCGTCGTACCTAAATCCACTTATCATGCTGCTACTAGCCTTAAGACATTGATTTCATGGCTGAGTGATATTCCATTGTACATAAGGACCACAACTTCTTTATCCATTTTTCTCTTTCCTGGGATATTGAAGGTGGAATGAAGTGGAGGTCCTTGTCAACAGAGCAGCCCTAAACTTTGGGGTGCTTGTGTCTTGCTGATTTTTCATTTTCCCAATTTATACCCCCATGAGTGGAAGTGCCCTATGCTCTCTAAGCTTTGCTTTTTAGACGTTTCAGGACTCACCGTACACTTCTCCAGAGTGGCTGTTGACAATTTACATCCCGCCCATCAGTGTAGCAAGGCTCCCATTTCTCCATGGCCTGTCCTGCATTTTTGGTTTTGAGACTTTTTTCAGCATGGCCCTTTTGACCGATGGGAAGCGAGACATCTTTGTAGCGCTGATTTGCCTTTCCAGGTTGCTTCGTTGGCCAAAAAGGGCGTATGCGTTTTTTCCTGAATATATTCAGGAAAAAACGCATACGCCCTTTTTGGCCAAGGGCATCATTGTCAACGTTTTGCCGCTTTTCATGTGCTTTAAAGGCGATTCGAATCTACCTCCTGAAATCTGTTTCCTGCAATTCTGCCTTGATTTCAAATCCTCTTCTTTGCCTTCCCTCAATATATTTGTGGACGAGAGGTATGATTTATAACTCTGCAGGTTTGTGAATTGCAGTGCCCTGAACCTCCATTTTACAACTCGCGTTTTTGGGAGATGGCCGCAAAAGCTCAGGATGGCTTCAGGCCCTGTTCTTTTTCCGGGGGGCAGGCTGAGCCTGTGGTTAATTCTTCTTCCTGATGGGAAAATAGAGTGACCTCTGCGTGTCCCAACACCAAGAGCTAGTCTCTCATTGGTTCCACGTCTTCCCGTTCATCCTCAGGACAAATTGCAACCTGTACGGAACAGGAGGTTAAAGGTGCTGATGCTCCAAGGAGGGAGATTGCTAGTAAAGTGGCTGGAATGGCGAACCCGAGCACAAGGAGATGAGAAATGAGGTGCGTTTTAGAAACCTTTCCCCATCACACGGTGTACCATCTTCTGGGTTTCTCATGCATGTTTTCGATGGAGGAAGATGCCCTTGAACCTGGAGATTTGGGACCCATGCGATGGGTACCACGCAGTATTACTTAAAAGGGTCTGCGTTTGCTCACCCAACCTCACCAAACCTCTCAGCCTCAAGAGTGTCCACCCTTATGTCTCATCCAGCTGTGGGTCTAGATATGGTCAATCCAGGTTGGATCACAGCCCCTGAACGCATTGTGTAAGAATTTCGCTCTCTTTCACTGTCTTTGTTTCATGGGTTTGAAAAAGTAATTTATTCTTATAATGGGGTTTAGCTGCTTTTCACTGCTGTGTTTATGCCGCTTTACACCCACTTGACACACTAACAGAGAGATATGAATACATAGGTTTTAAGATTATTACTAGTCAGATATATTCTTGTGCGCTGAATAGGGCGTGTTGAGTCCAGTTCTCTGAGCAAGGAGTAGGTCTTGTCTATTACATATTGGGTTTATGGAACGGTATCTGAGCTAATTTGAAACCCTTGTTTTATGTATCACCCCACCTCACCTTTCCCGTTAAGCAGCCATAGTGTGTTTTCTGCAAGTGTGACTCCGTTCTGTTTTATAATTCAGTTCAAGTGTAACGGTTTTTACATTCCCTCTATCACTGATACCTTATGAGAAGTGTCCTTTTCTGTGTAACTTACTTCACTTAGAATCGTCGTACCTAAATCCACTCATCATGCTGCTACTAGCCTTATGACATTAATTTCATGGCTGAGTGATATTCCTTTGTACATAAGGACCACAACTCTTTTATCCATTTTTCTCTTTCCTGGCATATTTAAGGTGGAATGAAGTGGAGGTCCTTGTCAACAGAGCAACCCTAAACTTTGGGGTGCTTGTGTCTTGCTGATTTTTCATTTTCCCAATTTATACCCCCATGAGTGGAAGTGCCCTATGCTCTCTAAGCTGTGTATTTTAGATGTTTCAGGACACACCGTACTCTTCTCCAGTGTGGCTGTTGGCAATTTACATCCCGCCCATCAGTGTAGCAAGGCTCCCATTTCTCCATGGCCTGTCCTGCATTTCTGGTTTTGACACTTTTTTCAGCATGGCCCTTTTAACCGATGGGAAGCGAGACTTCTTTGTAGCGCTGATTTGCCTTTCCAGGTTGCTTGGTTGGCCAAAAAGGGCGTATGCGTTTTTTCCTGAATATATTCAGGAAAAAACGCATACGCCCTTTTTGGCCAAGGGCATCATTGTCAAAGTTTTTCCGCTTTTCATGTGCTTTAAAGGAGATTCGAATCTACCTCCTGAAATCTGTTTCCTGCAATTCTGCCTTGATTTCAAATCCTCTTCTTTGCCTTCCCTCAATATATTTGTGGACGAGAGTTATCATTTATAAGTCTGCAGGTTTGTGAAATGCAGTGCCCTGAACCTCCATTTTACAACTCGCTTTTTAGGGAGCTGGCCGCAATAGCGCAGGATGGCTTCAGGCCCTGTTCTGGTTCCGGGTGGCAGGCTGAGCCTGTGGTTAATTCTTCTTCCTGATGGGAAAATAGAGTGACCTGTGCCTGTCCCAACACCAAGAGCTAGTCTCTCATTGGTTCCACGTCTTCCCGTTCACCCTCAGGACAAATTGCAACCTGTACGGAACAGGAGGTTAAAGGTGTTGATGCTCCAAGTAGGGAGATTGCTAGTAAAGCGGCTGGAATACCGAACCCGGGCACAAGGAGATGAGAAATGAGGTGCGTTTTAGAAACCTTTCCCCATCACACGGTGTACCATCTTCTGGGTTTCTCATGCATGTTTTCGATTGTAGGAAGATGCCCTTGAACCTGGAGATTTGGGACCCATGCGATGGGTACCACGCAGTATTACTTTAAAGGGTCTGCGTTTGCTCACCCAACCTCACCAAACCTCTCAGCCCCAAGAGTGTCCACCCTTATGTCTCATCCAGCTGTGGGTCTAGATATGGTCAATCCAGGTTGCATCACAGCCCCTGAACGCATTGTGTAAGAATTTCGCTCTCTTTCACTGTCTTTATTTCATGGGTTTTTCTAAGTAACTTATTTTTATAATGGGGTTTAGCTGCTTTTCACTGCTGTGTTTATGCCGCTTTACACCCACTTGACACACTAACAGAGAGATATCAATACATAGGTTTTAAGATTATTACTAGTCAGATATATTCTTGTGCGGTGAATAGGGCGTGTTGAGTCCAGTTCTCTGAGCAAGGAGTAGGTCTTGTCTATTACATATTGGGTTTATGGAACGGTATCTGAGCTAATTTGAAACCCTTGTTTTATGTATCACCCCACCTCACCTTTCCCGTTAAGCAGCCATAGTGTGTTTTCTGCATGTGTGACTCTGTTCTGTTTTGTAATTCAGTTCAAGTGTAACGGTTTTTACATTCCCTCTATCAGTGATACCTTATGAGAAGTGTCCTTTTCTGTGTGACTTATTTCACTTAGAATCGTCGTACCTAAATCCACTCATCATGCTGCTACTAGCCTTATGACATTGATTTCATGGCTGAGTGATATTCCATTGTACATAAGGACCACAACTTCTTTATCCATTTTTCTCTTTCCTGGGATATTGAAGGTGGAATGAAGTGGAGGTCCTTGTCAACAGAGCAGCCCTAAACTTTGGGGTGCTTGTGTCTTGCTGATTTTTCATTTTCCCAATTTATACCCCCATGAGTGGAAGTGCCCTATGCTCTCTAAGCTGTGTTTTTTAGATGTTTCAGGACTCACCGTACGCTTCTCCAGAGTGGCTGTTGGCAATTTACATCCCGCCCATCAGTGTAGCAAGGCTCCCATTTCTCCATGGCCTGTCCTGCATTTCTGGTTTTGACACTTTTTTCAGCATGGCCCTTTTAACCGATGGGAAGCGAGACTTCTTTGTAGCGCTGATTTGCCTTTCCAGGTTGCTTGGTTGGCCAAAAAGGGCGTATGCGTTTTTTCCTGAATATATTCAGGAAAAAACGCATACGCCCTTTTTGGCCAAGGGCATCATTGTCAACGTTTTGCCGCTTTTCATGTGCTTTAAAGGCGATTCGAATCTACCTCCTGAAATCTGTTTCCTGCAATTCTGCCTTGATTTCAAATCCTCTTCTTTGCCTTCCCTCAATATATTTGTGGACGAGAGGTATCATTTATAAGTCTGCAGGTTTGTGAATTGCAGTGCCCTGAACCTCCATTTTACAACTCGCGTTTTTGGGAGATGGCCGCAAAAGCACAGGATGGCTTCAGGCCCTGTTCTTGTTCCGGGGGGCAGGCTGAGCCTGTGGTTAATTCTTCTTCCTGATGGGAAAATAGAGTGACCTCTGCGTGTCCCAACACCAAGAGCTAGTCTCTCATTGGTTCCACGTCTTCCCGTTCATCCTCAGGACAAATTGCAACCTGTACGGAACAGGAGGTTAAAGGTGCTGATGCTCCAAGGAGGGAGATTGCTAGTAAAGTGGCTGGAATGGCGAACCCGAGCACAAGGAGATGAGAAATGAGGTGCGTTTTAGAAACCTTTCCCCATCACACGGTGTACCATCTTCTGGGTTTCTCATGCATGTTTTCGATGGAGGAAGATGCCCTTGAACCTGGAGATTTGGGACCCATGCGATGGGTACCACGCAGTATTACTTTAAAGGGTCTGCGTTTGCTCACCCAACCTCACCAAACCTCTCAGCCTCAAGAGTGTCCACCCTTATGTCTCATCCAGCTGTGGGTCTAGATATGGTCAATCCAGGTTGGATCACAGCCCCTGAACGCATTGTGTAAGAATTTCGCTCTCTTTCACTGTCTTTGTTTCATGGGTTTGAAAAAGTAATTTATTCTTATAATGGGGTTTAGCTGCTTTTCACTGCTGTGTTTATGCCGCTTTACACCCACTTGACACACTAACAGAGAGATATGAATACATAGGTTTTAAGATTATTACTAGTCAGATATATTCTTGTGCGGTGAATAGGGCGTGTTGAGTCCAGTTCTCTGAGCAAGGAGTAGGTCTTGTCTATTACATATTGGGTTTATGGAACGGTATCTGAGCTAATTTGAAACCCTTGTTTTATGTATCACCCCACCTCACCTTTCCCGTTAAGCAGCCATAGTGTGTTTTCTGCATGTGTGACTCCGTTCTGTTTTATAATTCAGTTCAAGTGTAACGGTTTTTACATTCCCTCTATCACTGATACCTTATGAGAAGTGTCCTTTTCTGTGTAACTTACTTCACTTAGAATCGTCGTACCTAAATCCACTCATCATGCTGCTACTAGCCTTATGACATTAATTTCATGGCTGAGTGATATTCCTTTGTACATAAGGACCACAACTCTTTTATCCATTTTTCTCTTTCCTGGCATATTTAAGGTGGAATGAAGTGGAGGTCCTTGTCAACAGAGCAACCCTAAACTTTGGGGTGCTTGTGTCTTGCTGATTTTTCATTTTCCCAATTTATACCCCCATGAGTGGAAGTGCCCTATGCTCTCTAAGCTGTGTATTTTAGATGTTTCAGGACACACCGTACTCTTCTCCAGTGTGGCTGTTGGCAATTTACATCCCGCCCATCAGTGTAGCAAGGCTCCCATTTCTCCATGGCCTGTCCTGCATTTCTGGTTTTGACACTTTTTTCAGCATGGCCCTTTTAACCGATGGGAAGCGAGACTTCTTTGTAGCGCTGATTTGCCTTTCCAGGTTGCTTGGTTGGCCAAAAAGGGCGTATGCGTTTTTTCCTGAATATATTCAGGAAAAAACGCATACGCCCTTTTTGGCCAAGGGCATCATTGTCAAAGTTTTTCCGCTTTTCATGTGCTTTAAAGGAGATTCGAATCTACCTCCTGAAATCTGTTTCCTGCAATTCTGCCTTGATTTCAAATCCTCTTCTTTGCCTTCCCTCAATATATTTGTGGACGAGAGTTATCATTTATAAGTCTGCAGGTTTGTGAAATGCAGTGCCCTGAACCTCCATTTTACAACTCGCTTTTTAGGGAGCTGGCCGCAATAGTGCAGGATGGCTTCAGGCCCTGTTCTGGTTCCGGGTGGCAGGCTGAGCCTGTGGTTAAGTCTTCTTCCTGATGGGAAAATAGAGTGACCTGTGCCTGTCCCAACACCAAGAGCTAGTCTCTCATTGGTTCCACGTCTTCCCGTTCACCCTCAGGACAAATTGCAACCTGTACGGAACAGGAGGTTAAAGGTGCTGATGCTCCAAGTAGGGAGATTGCTAGTAAAGCGGCTGGAATACCGAACCCGGGCACAAGGAGATGAGAAATGAGGTGCGTTTTAGAAACCTTTCCCCATCACACGGTGTACCATCTTCTGGGTTTCTCATGCATGTTTTCAATGTAGGAAGATGCCCTTGAACCTGGATATTTGGGACCCATGCGATGGGTACCACGCAGTATTACTTTAAAGGGTCTGCGTTTGCTCACCCAACCTCACCAAACCTCTCAGCCCCAAGAGTGTCCACCCTTATGTCTCATCCAGCTGTGGGTCTAGATATGGTCAATCCAGGTTGGATCACAGCCCCTGAACGCATTGTGTAAGAATTTCGCTCTCTTTCACTGTCTTTGTTTCATGGGTTTTTCTAAGTAACTTATTTTTATAATGGGGTTTAGCTGCTTTTCACTGCTGTGTTTATGCCGCTTTACACCCACTTGACACACTAACAGAGAGATATCAATACATAGGTTTTAAGATTATTACTAGTCAGATATATTCTTGTGCGGTGAATAGGGCGTGTTGAGTCCAGTTCTCTGAGCAAGGAGTAGGTCTTGTCTATTACATATTGGGTTTATGGAACGGTATCTGAGCTAATTTGAAACCCTTGTTTTATGTATCACCCCACCTCACCTTTCCCGTTAAGCAGCCATAGTGTGTTTTCTGCATGTGTGACTCTGTTCTGTTTTGTAATTCAGTTCAAGTGTAACGGTTTTTACATTCCCTCTATCAGTGATACCTTATGAGAAGTGTCCTTTTCTGTGTGACTTATTTCACTTAGAATCGTCGTACCTAAATCCACTCATCATGCTGCTACTAGCCTTATGACATTGATTTCATGGCTGAGTGATATTCCATTGTACATAAGGACCACAACTTCTTTATCCATTTTTCTCTTTCCTGGGATATTGAAGGTGGAATGAAGTGGAGGTCCTTGTCAACAGAGCAGCCCTAAACTTTGGGGTGCTTGTGTCTTGCTGATTTTTCATTTTCCCAATTTATACC
The DNA here is from genome assembly GCF_965194805.1 of Balaenoptera borealis. Taxonomy (NCBI): domain Eukaryota; kingdom Metazoa; phylum Chordata; class Mammalia; order Artiodactyla; family Balaenopteridae; genus Balaenoptera; species Balaenoptera borealis. Next base: position 996,000 of record NW_028123954.1, on the reverse strand, counting down.
CCCATGAGTGGAAATGCCCTATGCTCTCTAAGCTGTGTTTTTTAGATGTTTCAGGACACACCGTACTCTTCTCCAGAGTGGCTGTTGGCAATTTACATCCCGCCCATCAGTGTAGCAAGGCTCCCATTTCTCCATGGCCTGTCCTGCATTTCTGGTTTTGACACTTTTTTCAGCATGGCCCTTTTAACCGTTGGGAAGCGAGACTTCTTTGTAGCGCTGATTTGCCTTTCCAGGTTGCTTGGTTGGCCAAAAAGGGCGTATGCGTTTTTTCCTGAATATATTCAGGAAAAAACGCATACGCCCTTTTTGGCCAAGGGCATCATTGTCAACGTTTTGCCGCTTTTCATGTGCTTTAAAGGCGATTCGAATCTACCTCCTGAAATCTGTTTCCTGCAATTCTGCCTTGATTTCAAATCCTCTTCTTTGCCTTCCCTCAATATATTTGTGGACGAGAGTTATCATTTATAACTCTGCAGGTTTGTGAATTGCAGTGCCCTGAACCTCCATTTTACAACTCGCGTTTTTGGGAGCTGGCCGCAAAAGCGCAGGATGGCTTCAGGCCCTGTTCTTGATCCGGGGGGCATGCTGAGCCTGTGGTTAATTCTTCTTCCTGATGGGAAAATAGAGTGACCTGTGCCTGTCCCAACACCAAGAGCTAGTCTCTCATTGGTTCCACGTCTTCCCGTTCATCCTCAGGACAAATTGCAACCTGTACGGAACAGGAGGTTAAAGGTGATGATGCTCCAAGTAGGGAGATTGCTAGTAAAGGGCTGGAATAGCGAACCCGGGCACAAGGAGATGAGAAATGAGGTGCGTTTTAGAAACCTTTCCCCATCACACGGTGTACCATCTTCTGGGTTTCTCATGCATGTTTTCGATGTAGGAAGATGCCCTTGAACCTGGAGATTTGTGACCCATGCGATGGGTACCATGCAGTATTACTTTAAAGGGTCTGCGTTTGCTCACCCAACCTCACCAAACCTCTCAGCCCCAAGAGTGTCCACCCTTATGTCTCATCCAGCTGTGGGTCTAGATATGGTCAATCCAGGTTGCATCACAGCCCCTGAACGCATTGTGTAAGAATTTCTCTCTCTTTCACTGTCTTTGTTTCATGGGTTTTTCAAAGTAATTTATTTTTATAATGGGGTTTAGCTGCTTTTCACTGCTGTGTTTATGCCGCTTTACACCCACTTGACACACTAACAGAGAGATATCAATACATAGGTTTTAAGATTATTACTAGTCAGATATATTCTTGTGCGGTGAATAGGGCGTGTTGAGTCCAGTTCTCTGAGCAAGGAGTAGGTCTTGTCTATTACATATTGGGTTTATGGAACGGTATCTGAGCTAATTTGAAACCCTTGTTTTATGTATCACCCCACCTCACCTTTCCCGTTAAGCAGCCATAGTGTGTTTTCTGCATGTGTGACTCTGTTCTGTTTTGTAATTCAGTTCAAGTGTAACGGTTTTTACATTCCCTCTATCAGTGATACCTTATGAGAAGTGTCCTTTTCTGTGTGACTTATTTCACTTAGAATCGTCGTACCTAAATCCACTCATCATGCTGCTACTAGCCTTATGACATTGATTTCATGGCTGAGTGATATTCCATTGTACATAAGGACCACAACTTCTTTATCCATTTTTCTCTTTCCTGGGATATTGAAGGTGGAATGAAGTGGAGGTCCTTGTCAACAGAGCAGCCCTAAACTTTGGGGTGCTTGTGTCTTGCTGATTTTTCATTTTCCCAATTTATACCCCCATGAGTGGAAGTGCCCTATGCTCTCTAAGCTGTGTTTTTTAGATGTTTCAGGACTCACCGTACGCTTCTCCAGAGTGGCTGTTGGCAATTTACATCCCGCCCATCAGTGTAGCAAGGCTCCCATTTCTCCATGGCCTGTCCTGCATTTCTGGTTTTGACACTTTTTTCAGCATGGCCCTTTTAACCGATGGGAAGCGAGACTTCTTTGTAGCGCTGATTTGCCTTTCCAGGTTGCTTGGTTGGCCAAAAAGGGCGTATGCGTTTTTTCCTGAATATATTCAGGAAAAAACGCATACGCCCTTTTTGGCCAAGGGCATCATTGTCAACGTTTTGCCGCTTTTCATGTGCTTTAAAGGCGATTCGAATCTACCTCCTGAAATCTGTTTCCTGCAATTCTGCCTTGATTTCAAATCCTCTTCTTTGCCTTCCCTCAATATATTTGTGGACGAGAGGTATCATTTATAAGTCTGCAGGTTTGTGAATTGCAGTGCCCTGAACCTCCATTTTACAACTCGCGTTTTTGGGAGATGGCCGCAAAAGCACAGGATGGCTTCAGGCCCTGTTCTTGTTCCGGGGGGCAGGCTGAGCCTGTGGTTAATTCTTCTTCCTGATGGGAAAATAGAGTGACCTCTGCGTGTCCCAACACCAAGAGCTAGTCTCTCATTGGTTCCACGTCTTCCCGTTCATCCTCAGGACAAATTGCAACCTGTACGGAACAGGAGGTTAAAGGTGCTGATGCTCCAAGGAGGGAGATTGCTAGTAAAGTGGCTGGAATGGCGAACCCGAGCACAAGGAGATGAGAAATGAGGTGCGTTTTAGAAACCTTTCCCCATCACACGGTGTACCATCTTCTGGGTTTCTCATGCATGTTTTCGATGGAGGAAGATGCCCTTGAACCTGGAGATTTGGGACCCATGCGATGGGTACCACGCAGTATTACTTTAAAGGGTCTGCGTTTGCTCACCCAACCTCACCAAACCTCTCAGCCTCAAGAGTGTCCACCCTTATGTCTCATCCAGCTGTGGGTCTAGATATGGTCAATCCAGGTTGGATCACAGCCCCTGAACGCATTGTGTAAGAATTTCGCTCTCTTTCACTGTCTTTGTTTCATGGGTTTGAAAAAGTAATTTATTCTTATAATGGGGTTTAGCTGCTTTTCACTGCTGTGTTTATGCCGCTTTACACCCACTTGACACACTAACAGAGAGATATGAATACATAGGTTTTAAGATTATTACTAGTCAGATATATTCTTGTGCGGTGAATAGGGCGTGTTGAGTCCAGTTCTCTGAGCAAGGAGTAGGTCTTGTCTATTACATATTGGGTTTATGGAACGGTATCTGAGCTAATTTGAAACCCTTGTTTTATGTATCACCCCACCTCACCTTTCCCGTTAAGCAGCCATAGTGTGTTTTCTGCATGTGTGACTCCGTTCTGTTTTATAATTCAGTTCAAGTGTAACGGTTTTTACATTCCCTCTATCACTGATACCTTATGAGAAGTGTCCTTTTCTGTGTAACTTACTTCACTTAGAATCGTCGTACCTAAATCCACTCATCATGCTGCTACTAGCCTTATGACATTAATTTCATGGCTGAGTGATATTCCTTTGTACATAAGGACCACAACTCTTTTATCCATTTTTCTCTTTCCTGGCATATTTAAGGTGGAATGAAGTGGAGGTCCTTGTCAACAGAGCAACCCTAAACTTTGGGGTGCTTGTGTCTTGCTGATTTTTCATTTTCCCAATTTATACCCCCATGAGTGGAAGTGCCCTATGCTCTCTAAGCTGTGTATTTTAGATGTTTCAGGACACACCGTACTCTTCTCCAGTGTGGCTGTTGGCAATTTACATCCCGCCCATCAGTGTAGCAAGGCTCCCATTTCTCCATGGCCTGTCCTGCATTTCTGGTTTTGACACTTTTTTCAGCATGGCCCTTTTAACCGATGGGAAGCGAGACTTCTTTGTAGCGCTGATTTGCCTTTCCAGGTTGCTTGGTTGGCCAAAAAGGGCGTATGCGTTTTTTCCTGAATATATTCAGGAAAAAACGCATACGCCCTTTTTGGCCAAGGGCATCATTGTCAAAGTTTTTCCGCTTTTCATGTGCTTTAAAGGAGATTCGAATCTACCTCCTGAAATCTGTTTCCTGCAATTCTGCCTTGATTTCAAATCCTCTTCTTTGCCTTCCCTCAATATATTTGTGGACGAGAGTTATCATTTATAAGTCTGCAGGTTTGTGAAATGCAGTGCCCTGAACCTCCATTTTACAACTCGCTTTTTAGGGAGCTGGCCGCAATAGTGCAGGATGGCTTCAGGCCCTGTTCTGGTTCCGGGTGGCAGGCTGAGCCTGTGGTTAAGTCTTCTTCCTGATGGGAAAATAGAGTGACCTGTGCCTGTCCCAACACCAAGAGCTAGTCTCTCATTGGTTCCACGTCTTCCCGTTCACCCTCAGGACAAATTGCAACCTGTACGGAACAGGAGGTTAAAGGTGCTGATGCTCCAAGTAGGGAGATTGCTAGTAAAGCGGCTGGAATACCGAACCCGGGCACAAGGAGATGAGAAATGAGGTGCGTTTTAGAAACCTTTCCCCATCACACGGTGTACCATCTTCTGGGTTTCTCATGCATGTTTTCAATGTAGGAAGATGCCCTTGAACCTGGATATTTGGGACCCATGCGATGGGTACCACGCAGTATTACTTTAAAGGGTCTGCGTTTGCTCACCCAACCTCACCAAACCTCTCAGCCCCAAGAGTGTCCACCCTTATGTCTCATCCAGCTGTGGGTCTAGATATGGTCAATCCAGGTTGGATCACAGCCCCTGAACGCATTGTGTAAGAATTTCGCTCTCTTTCACTGTCTTTGTTTCATGGGTTTTTCTAAGTAACTTATTTTTATAATGGGGTTTAGCTGCTTTTCACTGCTGTGTTTATGCCGCTTTACACCCACTTGACACACTAACAGAGAGATATCAATACATAGGTTTTAAGATTATTACTAGTCAGATATATTCTTGTGCGGTGAATAGGGCGTGTTGAGTCCAGTTCTCTGAGCAAGGAGTAGGTCTTGTCTATTACATATTGGGTTTATGGAACGGTATCTGAGCTAATTTGAAACCCTTGTTTTATGTATCACCCCACCTCACCTTTCCCGTTAAGCAGCCATAGTGTGTTTTCTGCATGTGTGACTCTGTTCTGTTTTGTAATTCAGTTCAAGTGTAACGGTTTTTACATTCCCTCTATCAGTGATACCTTATGAGAAGTGTCCTTTTCTGTGTGACTTATTTCACTTAGAATCGTCGTACCTAAATCCACTCATCATGCTGCTACTAGCCTTATGACATTGATTTCATGGCTGAGTGATATTCCATTGTACATAAGGACCACAACTTCTTTATCCATTTTTCTCTTTCCTGGGATATTGAAGGTGGAATGAAGTGGAGGTCCTTGTCAACAGAGCAGCCCTAAACTTTGGGGTGCTTGTGTCTTGCTGATTTTTCATTTTCCCAATTTATACCCCCATGAGTGGAAATGCCCTATGCTCTCTAAGCTGTGTTTTTTAGATGTTTCAGGACACACCGTACTCTTCTCCAGAGTGGCTGTTGGCAATTTACATCCCGCCCATCAGTGTAGCAAGGCTCCCATTTCTCCATGGCCTGTCCTGCATTTCTGGTTTTGACACTTTTTTCAGCATGGCCCTTTTAACCGTTGGGAAGCGAGACTTCTTTGTAGCGCTGATTTGCCTTTCCAGGTTGCTTGGTTGGCCAAAAAGGGCGTATGCGTTTTTTCCTGAATATATTCAGGAAAAAACGCATACGCCCTTTTTGGCCAAGGGCATCATTGTCAACGTTTTGCCGCTTTTCATGTGCTTTAAAGGCGATTCGAATCTACCTCCTGAAATCTGTTTCCTGCAATTCTGCCTTGATTTCAAATCCTCTTCTTTGCCTTCCCTCAATATATTTGTGGACGAGAGTTATCATTTATAACTCTGCAGGTTTGTGAATTGCAGTGCCCTGAACCTCCATTTTACAACTCGCGTTTTTGGGAGCTGGCCGCAAAAGCGCAGGATGGCTTCAGGCCCTGTTCTTGATCCGGGGGGCATGCTGAGCCTGTGGTTAATTCTTCTTCCTGATGGGAAAATAGAGTGACCTGTGCCTGTCCCAACACCAAGAGCTAGTCTCTCATTGGTTCCACGTCTTCCCGTTCATCCTCAGGACAAATTGCAACCTGTACGGAACAGGAGGTTAAAGGTGATGATGCTCCAAGTAGGGAGATTGCTAGTAAAGGGCTGGAATAGCGAACCCGGGCACAAGGAGATGAGAAATGAGGTGCGTTTTAGAAACCTTTCCCCATCACACGGTGTACCATCTTCTGGGTTTCTCATGCATGTTTTCGATGTAGGAAGATGCCCTTGAACCTGGAGATTTGTGACCCATGCGATGGGTACCATGCAGTATTACTTTAAAGGGTCTGCGTTTGCTCACCCAACCTCACCAAACCTCTCAGCCCCAAGAGTGTCCACCCTTATGTCTCATCCAGCTGTGGGTCTAGATATGGTCAATCCAGGTTGCATCACAGCCCCTGAACGCATTGTGTAAGAATTTCTCTCTCTTTCACTGTCTTTGTTTCATGGGTTTTTCAAAGTAATTTATTTTTATAATGGGGTTTAGCTGCTTTTCACTGCTGTGTTTATGCCGCTTTACACCCACTTGACACACTAACAGAGAGATATCAATACATAGGTTTTAAGATTATTACTAGTCAGATATATTCTTGTGCGGTGAATAGGGCGTGTTGAGTCCAGTTCTCTGAGCAAGGAGTAGGTCTTGTCTATTACATATTGGGTTTATGGAACGGTATCTGAGCTAATTTGAAACCCTTGTTTTATGTATCACCCCACCTCACCTTTCCCGTTAAGCAGCCATAGTGTGTTTTCTGCATGTGTGACTCTGTTCTGTTTTGTAATTCAGTTCAAGTGTAACGGTTTTTACATTCCCTCTATCAGTGATACCTTATGAGAAGTGTCCTTTTCTTTGTGACTTATTTCACTTAGAATCGTCATACCTAAATCCACTCATCATGCTGCTACTAGCCTTATGACATTGATTTCATGGCTGAGTGATATTCCATTGTACATAAGGACCACAACTTCTTTATCCATTTTTCTCTTTCCTGGGATATTGAAGGTGGAATGAAGTGGAGGTCCTTGTCAACAGAGCAGCCCTAAACTTTGGGGTGCTTGTGTCTTGCTGATTTTTCATTTTCCCAATTTATACCCCCATGAGTAGAAGTGCCCTATGCTCTCTAAGCTGTGTTTTTTAGATGTTTCAGGACTCACCGTACGCTTCTCCAGAGTGGCTGTTGGCAATTTACATCCCGCCCATCAGTGTAGCAAGGCTCCCATTTCTCCATGGCCTGTCCTGCATTTCTGGTTTTGACACTTTTTTCAGCATGGCCCTTTTAACCGATGGGAAGCGAGACTTCTTTGTAGCGCTGATTTGCCTTTCCAGGTTGCTTGGTTGGCCAAAAAGAGGGCCTATGCGTTTTTTCCTGAATATATTCCGGAAAAAACGCATACGCCCTTTTTGGCCAAGGGCATCATTGTCAACGTTTTGCCGCTTTTCATGTGCTTTAAAGGCGATTCGAATCTACCTCCTGAAATCTGTTTCCTGCAATTCTGCCTTGATTTCAAATCCTCTTCTTTGCCTTCCCTCAATATATTTGTGGACGAGAGTTATCATTTATAACTCTGCAGGTTTGTGAATTGCAGTGCCCTGAACCTCCATTTTACAACTCGCGTTTTTGGGAGATGGCCGCAAAAGCACAGGATGGCTTCAGGCCCTGTTCTTGATCCGGGGGGCAGGCTGAGCCTGTGGTTAATTCTTCTTCCTGATGGGAAAATAGAGTGACCTGTGCCTGTCCAAACACCAAGAGCTAGTCTCTCATTGGTTCCACGTCTTCCCGTTCATCCTCAGGACAAATTGCAACCTGTACGGAACAGGAGGTTAAAGGTGATGATGCTCCAAGGAGGGAGATTGCTAGTAAATTGGCTGGAATGGCAAACCCGGGCACAGGCAGATGAGAAATGAGGTGCGTTTTAGAAACCTTTCCCCATCACACGGTGTACCATCTTCTGGGTATCTCATGCATGTTTACGATGTAGGAAGATGCCCTTGAACCTGGAGATTTGGGACCCATGCGATGGGTACCACGCAGTATTACTTTAAAGGGTCTGCGTTTGCTCACCCAACCTCACCAAACCTCTCAGCCGCAACAGTGTCCACCCTTATGTCTCATCTTGCTGTGGGTCTAGATATGGTCAATCCAGGTTGCATCACAGCCCCTGAACGCATTGTGTAAGAATTTCGCTCTCTTTCACTGTCTTTGTTTCATGGGTTTTTCAAAGTAATTTATTTTTATAATGGGGTTTAGCTGCTTTTCACTGCTGTGTTTATGCCGCTTTACACCCACTTGACACACTAACAGAGAGATATCAATACATAGCTTTTAAGATTATTACTAGTCAGATATATTCTTGTGCGGTGAATAGGGCGTGTTGAGTCCAGTTCTCTGAGCAAGGAGTAGGTCTTGTCTATTACATATTGGGTTTATGGAACGGTATCTGAGCTAATTTGAAACCCTTGTTTTATGTATCACCCCACCTCACCTTTCCCGTTAAGCAGCCATAGTGTGTTTTCTGCATGTGTGACTCTGTTCTGTTTTGTAATTCAGTTCAAGTGTAACGGTTTTTACATTCCCTCTATAAGTGATACCTTCTGAGAAGTGTCCTTTTCTGTGTGACTTATTTCACTTAGAGTCGTCGTACCTAAATCCACTCATCATGCTGCTACTAGCCTTATGACATTGATTTCACGGCTGAGTGATATTCCATTGTACATAAGGACCACAACTTCTTTATCCATTTTTCTCTTTCCTGGGATATTGAAGATGGAATGAAGTGGAGGTCCTTGTCAACAGAGCAGCCCTAAACTTTGGGGTGCTTGTGTCTTGCTGATTTTTCATTTTCCCAATTTATACCCCCATGAGTGGAAGTGCCCTATGCTCTCTAAGCTTTGCTTTTTAGACGTTTCAGGATTCACCGTACACTTCTCCAGAGTGGCTGTTGACAATTTACATCCCGCCCATCAGTGTAGCAAGGCTCCCATTTCTCCATGGCCTGTCCTGCGTTTCTGGTTTTGACACTTTTTTCAGCATGGCCCTTTTGACCGATGGGAAGCGAGACATCTTTGTAGCGCTGATTTGCCTTTCCAGGTTGCTTGGTTGGCCAAAAAGGGCGTATGCGTTTTTTCCTGAATATATTCAGGAAAAAACGCATACGCCCTTTTTGGCCAAGGGCATCATTGTCAACGTTTTGCCGCTTTTCATGTGCTTTAAAGGCGATTCGAATCTACCTCCTGAAATCTGTTTCCTGCAATTCTGCCTTGATTTCAAATCCTCTTCTTTGCCTTCCCTCAATATATTTGTGGACGAGAGGTATCATTTATAACTCTGCAGGTTTTTGAATTGCAGTGCCCTGAACCTCCATTTTACAACTCGCGTTTTTGGGAGATGGCCGCAAAAGCGCAGGATGGCTTCAGGCCCTGTTCTGGTTCCGGGGGGCAGGCTGAGCCTGTGGTTAATTCTTCTTCCTGATGGGAAAATAGAGTGACCTCTGCGTGTTCCAACACCAAGAGCTAGTCTCTCACTGGTTCCCCGTCTACCCGTTCATCCTCAGGACAAATTGCAACCTGTACGGAACAGGAGGTTAAAGGTGCTGATGCTCCAAGGAGGGAGATTGCTAGTAAAGTGGCTGGAATGGCGAACCCGAGCACAAGGAGATGAGAAATGAGGTGCGTTTTAGAAACCTTTCCCCATCACACGGTGTACCATCTTCTGGGTTTCTCATGCATGTTTTCGATGGAGGAAGATGCCATTGAACCTGGAGATTTGGGACCCATGCGATGGGTACCACGCAGTATTACTTTAAAGGGTCTGCGTTTGCTCACCCAACCTCACCAAACCTCTCAGCCTCAAGAGTGTCCACCCTTATGTCTCATCCAGCTGTGGGTCTAGATATGGTCAATCCAGGTTGGATCACAGCCCCTGAACGCATTGTGTAAGAATTTCGCTCTCTTTCACTGTCTTTGTTTCATGGGTTTGAAAAAGTAATTTATTCTTATAATGGGGTTTAGCTGCTTTTCACTGCTGTGTTTATGCCGCTTTACACCCACTTGACACACTAACAGAGAGATATGAATACATAGGTTTTAAGATTATTACTAGTCAGATATATTCTTGTGCGGTGAATAGGGCGTGTTGAGTCCAGTTCTCTGAGCAAGGAGTAGGTCTTGTCTATTACATATTGGGTTTATGGAACGGTATCTGAGCTAATTTGAAACCCTTGTTTTATGTATCACCCCACCTCACCTTTCCCGTTAAGCAGCCATAGTGTGTTTTCTGCATGTGTGACTCTGTTCTGTTTTGTAATTCAGTTCAAGTGTAACGGTTTTTACATTCCCTCTATCAGTGATACCTTATGAGAAGTGTCCTTTTCTGTGTGACTTACTTCACTTAGAATCGTCGTACCTAAATCCACTCATCATGCTGCTAGTAGCCTTATGACATTGATTTCATGGCTGAGTGATATTCCTTTGTACATAAGGACCACAACTCTTTTATCCATTTTTCTCTTTCCTGGGATATTGAAGGTGGAATGAAGTGGAGGTCCTTGTCAACAGAGCAGCCCTAAACTTTGGGGTGCTTGTGTCTTGCTGATTTTTCATTTTCCCAATTTATACCCCCATGAGTAGAAGTGCCCTATGCTCTCTAAGCTGTGTTTTTTAGATGTTTCAGGACTCACCGTACGCTTCTCCAGAGTGGCTGTTGGCAATTTACATCCCGCCCATCAGTGTAGCAAGGCTCCCATTTCTCCATGGCCTGTCCTGCATTTCTGGTTTTGACACTTTTTTCAGCATGGCCCTTTTAACCGATGGGAAGCGAGACATCTTTGTAGCGCTGATTTGCCTTTCCAGGTTGCTTGGTTGGCCAAAAAGGGCGTATGCGTTTTTTCCTGAATATATTCAGGAAAAAACGCATACGCCCTTTTTGGCCAAGGGCATCATTGTCAACGTTTTGCCGCTTTTCATGTGCTTTAAAGGCGATTCGAATCTACCTCCTGAAATCTGTTTCCTGCAATTCTGCCTTGATTTCAAATCCTCTTCTTTGCCTTCCCTCAATATATTTGTGGACGAGAGTTATCATTTATAACTCTGCAGGTTTGTGAATTGCAGTGCCCTGAACCTCCATTTTACAACTCGCTTTTTAGGGAGCTGGCTGCAATAGCGCAGGATGGCTTCAGGCCCTGTTCTGGTTCCGGGGGGCAGGCTGAGTCTGTTTAATTCTTCTTCCTGATGGGAAAATAGAGTGACCTGTGCCTATCCCAACACCAAGAGCTAGTCTCTCATTGGTTCCACGTCTTCCCGTTCATCCTCAGGACAAATTGCAACCTGTACGGAACAGGAGGTTAAAGGTGATGATGCTCCAAGTAGGGAGATTGCTAGTAAAGGGCTGGAATAGCGAATCCGGGCACAAGGAGATGAGAAATGAGGTGCGTTTTAGAAACCTTTCCACATCACACGGTGTACCATCTTCTGGGTTTCTCATGCATGTTTTCGATGTAGGAAGATACCCTTGAACCTGGAGATATGGGACCCATGCGATGGGTACCACGCAGTATTACTTTAAAGGGTCTGCGTTTGCTCACCCAACCTCACCAAACCTCTCAGCCCCAAGAGTGTATACCCTTATGTCTCATCCAGCTGTGGGTCTAGATATGGTCAATCCAGGTTTCATCACAGCCCGTGAACGCATTGTGTAAGAATTTCTCTCTCTTTCACTGTCTTTGTTTCATGGGTTTTTCAAAGTAATTTATTTTTATAATGGGGTTTAGCTGCTTTTCACTGCTGTGTTTATGCCGCTTTACACCCACTTGACACACTAACAGAGAGATATGAATACATAGGTTTTAAGATTATTACTAGTCAGATATATTCTTGTGCGGTGAATAGGGCGTGTTGAGTCCAGTTCTCTGAGCAAGGAGTAGGTCTTGTCTATTACATATTGGGTTTATGGAACGGTATCTGAGCTAATTTGAAACCCTTGTTTTATGTATCACCCCACCTCACCTTTCCCGTTAAGCAGCCATAGTGTGTTTTCTGCATGTGTGACTCTGTTCTGTTTTGTAATTCAGTTCAAGTGTAACGGTTTTTACATTCCCTCTATCAGTGATACCTTATGAGAAGTGTCCTTTTCTGTGTGACTTATTTCACTTAGAATCGTCGTACCTAAATCCACTCATCATGCTGCTACTAGCCTTAGGACATTGATTTCATGGCTGAGTGATATTCCATTGTACATAAGGAACACAACTTCTTTATCGATTTTTCTCTTTCCTGGGATATTGAAGGTGGAATGAAGTGGAGGTCCTTGTCAACAGAGCAGCCCTAAACTTTGGGGTGCTTGTGTCTTGCTGATTTTTCATTTTCCCAATTTATACCCCCATGAGTGGAAGTGCCCTATGCTCTCTAAGCTGTGTTTTTTAGATGTTTCAGGACACACCGTACTCTTCTCCAGAGTGGCTGTTGGCAATTTACATCCCGCCCATCAGTGTAGCAAGGCTCCCATTTCTCCATGGCCTGTCCTGCATTTCCGGTTTTGACACTTTTTTCAGCATGGCCCTTTTAACCGATGGGAAGCGAGACTTCTTTGTAGCGCTGATTTGCCTTTCCAGGTTGCTTGGTTGGCCAAAAAGGGCGTATGCGTTTTTTCCTGAATATATTCAGGAAAAAACGCATACGCCCTTTTTGGCCAAGGGCATCATTGTCAACGTTTTGCCGCTTTTCATGTGCTTTAAAGGCGATTCGAATCTACCTCCTGAAATCTGTTTCCTGCAATTCTGCCTTGATTTCAAATCCTCTTCTTTGCCTTCCCTCAATATATTTGTGGACGAGAGTTATCATTTATAACTCTGCAGGTTTGTGAATTGCAGTGCCCTGAACCTCCATTTTACAACTCGCGTTTTTGGGAGCTGGCCACAAAAGCGCAGGATGGCTTCAGGCCCTGTTCTTGATCCGGGGGGCAGGCTGAGCCTGTGGTTAATTCTTCTTCCTGATGGGAAAATAGAGTGACCTGTGCCTGTCCCAACACCAAGAGCTAGTCTCTCATTGGTTCCACGTCTTCCCGTTCATCCTCAGGACAAATTGCAACCTGTACGGAACAGGAGGTTAAAGGTGATGATGCTCCAAGGAGGTAGATTGCTAGTAAAGTGGCTGGAATGGCAAACCCGGGCACAGGCAGATGAGAAATGAGGTGCGTTTTAGAAACCTTTCCCCATCACACGGTGTACCATCTTCTGGGTATCTCATGCATGTTTACGATGTAGGAAGATGCCCTTCAACCTGGAGATTTGGGACCCATGCGATGGGTACCACGCAGTATTACTTTAAAGGGTCTGCGTTTGCTCACCCAACCTCACCAAACCTCTCAGCCCCAAGAGTGTCTACCCTTATGTCTCATCCAGCTGTGGGTCTAGATATGGTCAATCCAGGTTGCATCACAGCCCGTGAACGCATTGTGTAAGAATTTCTCTCTCTTTCACTGTCTTTGTTTCATGGGTTTTTCAAAGTAATTTATTTTTATAATGGGGTTTAGCTGCTTTTCACTGCTGTGTTTATGCCGCTTTACACCCACTTGACACACTAACAGAGAGATATGAATACATAGGTTTTAAGATTATTACTAGTCAGATATATTCTTGTGCGGTGAATAGGGCGTGTTGAGTCCAGTTCTCTGAGCAAGGAGTAGGTCTTGTCTATTACATATTGGGTTTATGGAACGGTATCTGAGCTAATTTGAAACCCTTGTTTTATGTATCACCCCACCTCACCTTTCCCGTTAAGCAGCCATAGTGTGTTTTCTGCATGTGTGACTCTGTTCTGTTTTGTAATTCAGTTCAAGTGTAACGGTTTTTACATTCCCTCTATCAGTGATACCTTATGAGAAGTGTCCTTTTCTGTGTGACTTATTTCACTTAGAATCGTCGTACCTAAATCCACTCATCATGCTGCTACTAGCCTTAGGACATTGATTTCATGGCTGAGTGATATTCCATTGTACATAAGGAACACAACTTCTTTATCGATTTTTCTCTTTCCTGGGATATTGAAGGTGGAATGAAGTGGAGGTCCTTGTCAACAGAGCAGCCCTAAACTTTGGGGTGCTTGTGTCTTGCTGATTTTTCATTTTCCCAATTTATACCCCCATGAGTGGAAGTGCCCTATGCTCTCTAAGCTGTGTTTTTTAGATGTTTCAGGACACACCGTACTCTTCTCCAGAGTGGCTGTTGGCAATTTACATCCCGCCCATCAGTGTAGCAAGGCTCCCATTTCTCCATGGCCTGTCCTGCATTTCCGGTTTTGACACTTTTTTCAGCATGGCCCTTTTAACCGATGGGAAGCGAGACTTCTTTGTAGCGCTGATTTGCCTTTCCAGGTTGCTTGGTTGGCCAAAAAGGGCGTATGCGTTTTTTCCTGAATATATTCAGGAAAAAACGCATACGCCCTTTTTGGCCAAGGGCATCATTGTCAACGTTTTGCCGCTTTTCATGTGCTTTAAAGGCGATTCGAATCTACCTCCTGAAATCTGTTTCCTGCAATTCTGCCTTGATTTCAAATCCTCTTCTTTGCCTTCCCTCAATATATTTGTGGACGAGAGTTATCATTTATAACTCTGCAGGTTTGTGAATTGCAGTGCCCTGAACCTCCATTTTACAACTCGCGTTTTTGGGAGATGGCCGCAAAAGCGCAGGATGGCTTCAGGCCCTGTTCTTGATCCGGGGGGCAGGCTGAGCCTGTGGTTAATTCTTCTTCCTGATGGGAAAATAGAGTGACCTGTGCCTGTCCCAACACCAAGAGCTAGTCTCTCATTGTTTCCACGTCTTCCCGTTCATCCTCAGGACAAATTGCAACCTGTACGGAACAGGAGGTTAAAGGTGATGATGCTCCAAGGAGGGAGATTGCTAGTAAAGTGGCTGGAATGGCAAACCCGGGCACAGGCAGATGAGAAATGAGGTGCGTTTTAGAAACCTTTCCCCATCACACGGTGTACCATCTTCTGGGTATCTCATGCATGTTTACGATGTAGGAAGATGCCCTTCAACCTGGAGATTTGGGACCCATGCGATGGGTACCACGCAGTATTACTTTAAAGGGTCTGCGTTTGCTCACCCAACCTCACCAAACCTCTCAGCCGCAACAGTGTCCACCCTTATGTCTCATCCAGCTGTGGGTCTAGATATGGTCAATCCAGGTTGCATCACAGCCCCTGAACGCATTGTGTAAGAATTTCTCTCTCTTTCACTGTCTTTGTTTCATGGGTTTTTCAAAGTAATTTATTTTTATAATGGGGTTTAGCTGCTTTTCACTGCTGTGTTTATGCCGCTTTTTACCCACTTGACACACTAACAGAGAGATATCAATACAGAGGTTTTAAGATTATTACTAGTCAGATATATTCTTGTGCGGTGAATAGGGCGTGTTGAGTCCAGTTCTCTGAGCAAGGAGTAGGTCTTGTCTATTACATATTGGGTTTATGGAACGGTATCTGAGCTAATTTGAAACCCTTGTTTTATGTATCACCCCACCTCACCTTTCCCGTTAAGCAGCCATAGTGTGTTTTCTGCATGTGTGACTCTGTTCTGTTTTGTAATTCAGTTCAAGTGTAACGGTTTTTACATTCCCTCTATCAGTGATACCTGATGAGAAGTGTCCTTTTCTGTGTGACTTATTTCACTTAGAATCGTCGTACCTAAATCCACTCATCATGCTGCTACTAGCCTTATGAAATTGATTTCATGGCTGAGTGATATTCCATTGTACATAAGGACCACAACTTCTTTATCCATTTTTCTCTTTCCTGGGATATTGAAGGTGGAATGAAGTGGAGGTCCTTGTCAACAGAGCAGCCCTAAACTTTGGGGTGCTTGTGTCTTGCTGATTTTTAATTTTCCCAATTTATAACCCCATGAGTGGAAGTGCCGTATGCTCTCTAAGCTTTGTTTTTTAGATGTTTCAGGACTCACCGTACGCTTCTCCAGAGTGGCTGTTGGCAATTTACATCCCGCCCATCAGTGTAGCAAGGCTCCCATTTCTCCATGGCCTGTCCTGCATTTCTGGTTTTGACACTTTTTTCAGCATGACCTTTTTAACCGATGGGAAGCGAGACATCTTTGTAGCGCTGATTTGCCTTTCCAGGTTGCTTGGTTGGCCAAAAAGGGCGTATGCGTTTTTTCCTGAATATATTCAGGAAAAAACGCATACGCCCTTTTTGGCCAAGGGCATCATTGTCAAAGTTTTTCCGCTTTTCATGTGCTTTAAAGGAGATTCGAATCTACCTCCTGAAATCTGTTTCCTGCAATTTGCCTTGATTTCAAATCCTCTTCTTTGCCTTCCCTCAATATATTTGTGGACGAGAGTTATCATTTATAACTCTGCAGGTTTGTGAATTGCAGTGCCCTGAACCTCCATTTTACAACTCGCTTTTTAGGGAGCTGGCCGCAAAAGCGCAGGATGGCTTCAGGCCCTGTTCTGGTTCCGGGGGGCAGGCTGAGCCTGTGGTTAATTCTTCTTCCTGATGGGAAAATAGAGTGACCTGTGCCTGTCCCAACACCAAGAGCTAGTCTCTCATTGGTTCCACGTCTTCCCGTTCATCCTCAGTACAAATTGCAACCTGTACGGAACAGGAGGTTAAAGGTGCTGATGCTCCAAGGGGGGAGATTGCTAGTAAAGTGGCTGGAATTGCGAACCCGGGCACAAGCAGATGAGAAATGAGGTGCGTTTTAGAAACCTTTCGCCATTACACAGTGTACCATCTTCTGGGTATCTCATGCATGTTTTCGATGTAGGAAGATGCCCTTGAACCTGGAGATTTGGGACCCATGCGATGGGTACCACGCAGTATTACTTTAAAGGGTCTGCGTTTGCTCACCCAACCTCACCAAACCTCTCAGCCGCAACAGTGTCCACCCTTATGTCTCATCCAGCTGTGGGTCTAGATATGGTCAATCCAGGTTGCATCACAGCACCTGAACGCATTGCGTAAGAATTTCTCTCTCTTTCACTGTCTTTGTTTCATGGGTTTTTCAAAGTAATTTATTTTTATAATGGGGTTTAGCTGCTTTTCACTGCTGTGTTTATGCCGCTTTACACCCACTTGACACACTAACAGAGAGATATCAATACATAGGTTTTAAGATTATTACTACTCAGATATATTCTTGTGCGGTGAATAGGGCGTGTTGAGTCCAGTTCTCTGAGCAAGGAGTAGGTCTTGTCTATTACATATTGGGTTTATGGAACGGTATCTGAGCTAATTTGAAACCCTTGTTTTATGTATCACCCCACCTCACCTTTCCCGTTAAGCAGCCATAGTGTGTTTTCTGCATGTGTGACTCTGTTCTGTTTTGTAATTCAGTTCAAGTGTAACGGTTTTTACATTCCCTCTATAAGTGATACCTTATGAGAAGTGTCCTTTTCTGTGTGACTTATTTCACTTAGAGTCGTCGTACCTAAATCCACTCATCATGCTGCTACTAGCCTTATGACATTGATTTCATGGCTGAGTGATATTCCATTGTACATAAGGACCACAACTTCTTTATCCATTTTTCTCTTTCCTGTGATATTGAAGGTGGAATGAAGTGGAGGTCCTTGTCAACAGAGCAGCCCTAAACTTTGGGGTGCTTGTGTCTTGCTGATTTTTAATTTTCCCAATTTATAACCCCATGAGTGGAAGTGCCCTATGCTCTCTAAGCTTTGCTTTTTAGACGTTTCAGGACTCACCGTGCACTTCTCCAGAGTGGCTGTTGACAATTTACATCCCGCCCATCAGTGTAGCAAGGCTCCCATTTCTCCATGGCCTGTCCTGCATTTCTGGTTTTGACACTTTTTTCAGCATGGCCCTTTTGACCGATGGGAAGCGAGACATCTTTGTAGTGCTGATTTGCCTTTCCAGGTTGCTTGGTTGGCCAAAAACGGCGTATGCGTTTTTTCTTGAATATATTCAGGAAAAAACGCATACGCCCTTTTTGGCCAAGGGCATCATTGTCAACGTTTTGCCGCTTTTCATGTGCTTTAAAGGCGATTCGAATCTACCTCCTGAAATCTGTTTCCTGCAATTCTGCCTTGATTTCAAATCCTCTTCTTTGCCTTCCCTCAATATATTTGTGGATGAGAGTTATCATTTATAACTCTGCAGGTTTGTGAATTGCAGTGCCCTGAACCTCCATTTTACAACTCGCTTTTTAGGGAGCTGGCCGCAAAAGCGCAGGATGGCTTCAGGCCCTGTTCTGGTTCCGGGGGGCAGGCTGAGCCTGTGGTTAATTCTTCTTCCTGATGGGAAAATAGAGTGACCTGTGCCTGTCCCAACACCAAGAGCTAGTCTTTCATTGGTTCCACGTCTTCCCGTTCATCCTCAGTACAAATTGCAACCTGTACGGAACAGGAGGTTAAAGGTGCTGATGCTCCAAGGAGGGAGATTGCTAGTAAAGTGGCTGGAATGGCGAACCCGGGCACAAGCAGATGAGAAATGAGGTGCGTTTTAGAAACCTTTCCCCATCACACGGTGTACCATCTTCTGGGTATCTCATGCATGTTTTCGATGTAGGAAGATGACCTTGAACCTGGAGATTTGGGACCCATGCGATGGGTACCACACAGTATTACTTTAAAGGGTCTGCGTTTGCTCACCCAACCTCACCAAACCTCTCAGCCGCAACAGTGTCCACCCTTATGTCTCATCCAGCTGTGGGTCTAGATATGGTCAATCCAGGTTGCATCACAGCCCCTGAACGCATTGTGTAAGAATTTCTCTCTCTTTCACTGTCTTTGTTTCATGGGTTTTTCAAAGTAATTTATTTTTATAATGGGGTTTAGCTGCTTTTCACTGCTGTGTTTATGCCGCTTTACACCCACTTGACACACTAACAGAGAGATATCAATACATAGGTTTTAAGATTATTACTAGTCAGATATATTCTTGTGCGGTGAATAGGGCGTGTTGAGTCCAGTTCTCTGAGCAAGGAGTAGGTCTTGTCTATTACATATTGGGTTTATGGAACGGTATCTGAGCTAATTTGAAACCCTTGTTTTATGTATCACCCCACCTCACCTTTCCCGTTAAGCAGCCATAGTGTGTTTTCTGCATGTGTGACTCTGTTCTGTTTTGTAATTCAGTTCAAGTGTAACGGTTTTTACATTCCCTCTATAAGTGATACCTTATGAGAAGTGTCCTTTTCTGTGTGACTTATTTCACTTAGAGTCGTCGTACCTAAATCCACTCATCATGCTGCTACTAGCCTTATGACATTGATTTCACGGCTGAGTGATATTCCATTGTACATAAGGACCACAACTTCTTTATCCATTTTTCTCTTTCCTGCGATATTGAAGGTGGAATGAAGTGGAGGTCCTTGTCAACAGAGCAGCCCTAAACTTTGGGGTGCTTGTGTCTTGCTGATTTTTCATTTTCCCAATTTATACCCCCATGAGTGGAAGTGCCCTATGCTCTCTAAGCTTTGCTTTTTAGACGTTTCAGGACTCACCGTACACTTCTCCAGAGTGGCTGTTGACAATTTACATCCCGCCCATCAGTGTAGCAAGGCTCCCATTTCTCCATGGCCTGTCCTGCATTTCTGGTTTTGACACTCTTTTCAGCATGGCCCTTTTGACCGATGGGAAGCGAGACATCTTTGTAGCACTGATTTGCCTTTCCAGGTTGCTTGGTTGGCCAAAAAGGGCGTATGCGTTTTTTCCTGAATATATTCAGGAAAAAACGCATACGCCCTTTTTGGCCAAGGGCATCATTGTCAACGTTTTTCCGCTTTTCATGTGCTTTAAAGGCGATTCGAATCTACCTCCTGAAATCTGTTTCCTGCAATTCTGCCTTGATTTCAAATCCTCTTCTTTGCCTTCCCTCAATATATTTGTGGATGAGAGTTATCATTTATAACTCTGCAGGTTTGTGAATTGCAGTGCCCTGAACCTCCATTTTACAACTCGCTTTTTTGGGAGCGGGCCGCAAAAGCACAGGATGGCTTCAGGCCCTGTTCTGGTTCCAGTGGGCAGGCTGAGCCTGTGGTTAATTCTTCTTCCTGATGGGAAAATAGAGTGACCTGTGCCTGTCCCAACACCAAGAGCTAGTCTCTCATTGTTTCCACGTCTTCCCGTTCATCCTCAGGACAAATTGCAACCTGTACGGAACAGGAGGTTAAAGGTGATGATGCTCCAAGGAGGGAGATTGCTAGTAAAGTGGCTGGAATGGCAAACCCGGGCACAGGCAGATGAGAAATGAGGTGCGTTTTAGAAACCTTTCCCCATCACACGGTGTACCATCTTCTGGGTATCTCATGCATGTTTACGATGTAGGAAGATGCCCTTCAACCTGGAGATTTGGGACCCATGCAATGGGTACCACGCAGTATTACTTTAAAGGGTCTGCGTTTGCTCACCCAACCTCACCAAACCTCTCAGCCGCAACAGTGTCCACCCTTATGTCTCATCCAGCTGTGGGTCTAGATATGGTCAATCCAGGTTGCATCACAGCCCCTGAACGCATTGTGTAAGAATTCCTCTCTCTTTCACTGTCTTTGTTTCATGGGTTTTTCAAAGTAATTTATTTTTATAATGGGGTTTAGCTGCTTTTCACTGCTGTGTTTATGCCGCTTTTTACCCACTTGACACACTAACAGAGAGATATCAATACATAGGTTTTAAGATTATTACTAGTCAGATATATTCTTGTGCGGTGAATAGGGCGTGTTGAGTCCAGTTCTCTGAGTAAGGAGTAGGTCTTGTCTATTACATATTGGGTTTATGGAACGGTATCTGAGCTAATTTGAAACCCTTGTTTTATGTATCACCCCACCTCACCTTTCCCGTTAAGCAGCCATAGTGTGTTTTCTGCATGTGTGACTCTGTTCTGTTTTGTAATTCAGTTCAAGTGTAACGGTTTTTACATTCCCTCTATCAGTGATACCTTATGAGAAGTGTCCTTTTCTGTGTGACTTATTTCACTTAGAATCGTCGTACCTAAATCCACTCATCATGCTGCTACTAGCCTTATGAAATTGATTTCATGGCTGAGTGATATTCCATTGTACATAAGGACCACAACTTCTTTATCCATTTTTCTCTTTCCTGGGATATTGAAGGTGGAATGAAGTGGAGGTCCTTGTCAACAGAGCAGCCCTAAACTTTGGGGTGCTTGTGTCTTGCTGATTTTTAATTTTCCCAATTTATACCCCCATGAGTGGAAGTGCCATATGCTCTCTAAGCTTTGTTTTTTAGATGTTTCAGGACTCACCGTACGCTTCTCCAGAGTGGCTGTTGGCAATTTACATCCCGCCCATCAGTGTAGCAAGGCTCCCATTTCTCCATGGCCTGTCCTGCATTTCTGGTTTTGACACTTTTTTCAACATGGCCTTTTTAACCGATGGGAAGCGAGACATCTTTGTAGCGCTGATTTGCCTTTCCAGGTTGCTTGGTTGGCCAAAAAGGGCGTATGCGTTTTTTCCTGAATATATTCAGGAAAAAACGCATACGCCCTTTTTGGCCAAGGGCATCATTGTCAACGTTTTGCCGCTTTTCATGTGCTTTAAAGGCGATTCGAATCTACCTCCTGAAATCTGTTTCCTGCAATTCTGCCTTGATTTCAAATCCTCTTCTTTGCCTTCCCTCAATATATTTGTGGACGAGAGTTATCATTTATAAGTCTGCAGGTTTGTGAATTGCAGTGCCCTGAACCTCCATTTTACAACTCGATTTTTAGGGAGCTGGCCGCAATAGCGCAGGATGGCTTCAGGCCCTGTTCTGGTTCCGGGTGGCAGGCTGAGCCTGTGGTTAATTCTTCTTCCTGATGGGAAAATAGAGTGACCTGTGCCTGTCCCAACACCAAGAGCTAGTCTCTCATTGGTTCCACGTCTTCCCGTTCATCCTCAGGACAAATTGCAACCTGTACGGAACAGGAGGTTAAAGGTGCTGATGCTCCAAGTAGGGAGATTGCTAGTAAAGCGGCTGGAATAGCGAACCCGGGCACAAGGAGATGAGAAATGAGGTGCGTTTTAGAAACCTTTCCCCATCACACGGTGTACCATCTTCTGGGTTTCTCATGCATGTTTTCGATGTAGGAAGATGCCCTTGAACCTGGAGATTTGTGACCCATGCGATGGGTACCATGCAGTATTACTTTAAAGGGTCTGCATTTGCTCACCCAACCTCACCAAACCTCTCAGCCCCAAGAGTGTCCACCCTTATGTCTCATCCAGCTGTGGGTCTAGATATGGTCAATCCAGGTTGCATCACAGCCCCTGAACGCATTGTGTAAGAATTTCTCTCTCTTTCACTGTCTTTGTTTCATGGGTTTTTCAAAGTAATTTATTTTTATAATGGGGTTTAGCTGCTTTTCACTGCTGTGTTTATGCCGCTTTACACCCACTTGACACACTAACAGAGAGATATCAATACATAGGTTTTAAGATTATTACTAGTCAGATATATTCTTGTGCGGTGAATAGGGCGTGTTGAGTCCAGTTCTCTGAGCAAGGAGTAGGTCTTGTCTATTACATATTGGTTTTATGGAACGGTATCTGAGCTAATTTGAAACCCTTGTTTTATGTACCACCCCACCTCACCTTTCCCGTTAAGCAGCCATAGTGTGTTTTCTGCATGTGTGACTCTGTTCTGTTTTGTAATTCAGTTCAAGTGTAACGGTTTTTACATTCCCTCTATCAGTGATACCTTATGAGAAGTGTCCTTTTCTGTGTGACTTATTTCACTTAGAATCGTCGTACCTAAATCCACTCATCATGCTGCTACTAGCCTTATGACATTGATTTCATGGCTGAGTGATATTCCATTGTACATAAGGACCACAACTTCTTTATCCATTTTTCTCTTTCCTGGGATATTGAAGGTGGAATGAAGTGGAGGTCCTTGTCAACAGAGCAGCCCTAAACTTTGGGGTGCTTGTGTCTTGCTGATTTTTCATTTTCCCAATTTATACCCCCATGAGTGGAAGTGCCCTATGCTCTCTAAGCTTTGCTTTTTAGACGTTTCAGGACTCACCGTACACTTCTCCAGAGTGGCTGTTGACAATTTACATCCCGCCCATCAGTGTAGCAAGGCTCCCATTTCTCCATGGCCTGTCCTGCATTTCTGGTTTTGACACTTTTTTCAGCATGGCCCTTTTGACCGATGGGAAGCGAGACATCTTTGTAGCGCTGATTTGCCTTTCCAGGTTGCTTGGTTGGCCAAAAAGGGCGTATGCGTTTTTTCCTGAATATATTCAGGAAAAAACGCATACGCCCTTTTTGGCCAAGGGCATCATTGTCAACGTTTTGCCGCTTTTCATGTGCTTTAAAGGCGATTCGAATCTACCTCCTGAAATCTGTTTCCTGCAATTCTGCCTTGATTTCAAATCCTCTTCTTTGCCTTCCCTCAATATATTTGTGGACGAGAGTTATCATTTATAAGTCTGCAGGTTTGTGAATTGCAGTGCCCTGAACCTCCATTTTACAACTCGATTTTTAGGGAGCTGGCCGCAATAGCGCAGGATGGCTTCAGGCCCTGTTCTGGTTCCGGGTGGCAGGCTGAGCCTGTGGTTAATTCTTCTTCCTGATGGGAAAATAGAGTGACCTGTGCCTGTCCCAACACCAAGAGCTAGTCTCTCATTGGTTCCACGTCTTCCCGTTCATCCTCAGGACAAATTGCAACCTGTACGGAACAGGAGGTTAAAGGTGCTGATGCTCCAAGTAGGGAGATTGCTAGTAAAGCGGCTGGAATAGCGAACCCGGGCACAAGGAGATGAGAAATGAGGTGCGTTTTAGAAACCTTTCCCCATCACACGGTGTACCATCTTCTGGGTTTCTCATGCATGTTTTCGATGTAGGAAGATGCCCTTGAACCTGGAGATTTGTGACCCATGCGATGGGTACCATGCAGTATTACTTTAAAGGGTCTGCATTTGCTCACCCAACCTCACCAAACCTCTCAGCCCCAAGAGTGTCCACCCTTATGTCTCATCCAGCTGTGGGTCTAGATATGGTCAATCCAGGTTGCATCACAGCCCCTGAACGCATTGTGTAAGAATTTCGCTCTCTTTCACTGTCTTTGTTTCATGGGTTTTTCAAAGTAATTTATTTTTATAATGGGGTTTAGCTGCTTTTCACTGCTGTGTTTATGCCGCTTTACACCCACTTGACACACTAACAGAGAGATATCAATACATAGGTTTTAAGATTATTACTAGTCAGATATATTCTTGTGCGGTGAATAGGGCGTGTTGAGTCCAGTTCTCTGAGCAAGGAGTAGGTCTTTTCTATTACATATTGGTTTTATGGAACGGTATCTGAGCTAATTTGAAACCCTTGTTTTATGTACCACCCCACCTCACCTTTCCCGTTAAGCAGCCATAGTGTGTTTTCTGCATGTGTGACTCTGTTCTGTTTTGTAATTCAGTTCAAGTGTAACGGTTTTTACATTCCCTCTATCAGTGATACCTTATGAGAAGTGTCCTTTTCTGTGTGACTTATTTCACTTAGAATCGTCGTACCTAAATCCACTCATCATGCTGCTACTAGCCTTATGACATTGATTTCATGGCTGAGTGATATTCCATTGTACATAAGGACCACAACTTCTTTATCCATTTTTCTCTTTCCTGGGATATTGAAGGTGGAATGAAGTGGAGGTCCTTGTCAACAGAGCAGCCCTAAACTTTGGGGTGCTTGTGTCTTGCTGATTTTTAATTTTCCCAATTTATACCCCCATGAGTGGAAGTGCCCTATGCTCTCTAAGCTTTGCTTTTTAGACGTTTCAGGACTCACCGTACACTTCTCCAGAGTGGCTGTTGACAATTTACATCCCGCCCATCAGTGTAGCAAGGCTCCCATTTCTCCATGGCCTGTCCTGCATTTCTGGTTTTGACACTTTTTTCAGCATGGCCGTTTTGACCGATGGGAAGCGAGACATCTTTGTAGCGCTGATTTGCCTTTCCAGGTTGCTTGGTTGGCCAAAAAGGGCGTATGCGTTTTTTCCTGAATATATTCAGGAAAAAACGCATACGCCCTTTTTGGCCAAGGGCATCATTGTCAACGTTTTGCCGCTTTTCATGTGCTTTAAAGGCGATTCGAATCTACCTCCTGAAATCTGTTTCCTGCAATTCTGCCTTGATTTCAAATCCTCTTCTTTGCCTTCCCTCAATATATTTGTGGACGAGAGTTATCATTTATAAGTCTGCAGGTTTGTGAATTGCAGTGCCCTGAACCTCCATTTTACAACTCGCTTTTTAGGGAGCTGGCCGCAAAAGCGCAGGATGGCTTCAGGCCCTGTTCTGGTTCCGGGGGGCAGGCTGAGCCTGTGGTTAATTCTTCTTCCTGATGGGAAAATAGAGTGACCTGTGCCTGTCCCAACACCAAGAGCTAGTCTCTCATTGGTTCCACGTCTTCCCGTTCATCCTCAGTACAAATTGCAACCTGTACGGAACAGGAGGTTAAAGGTGCTGATGCTCCAAGGAGGGAGATTGCTAGTAAAGTGGCTGGAATGGCGAACCCGGGCACAAGCAGATGAGAAATGAGGTGCGTTTTAGAAACCTTTCGCCATCACACAGTGTACCATCTTCTGGGTATCTCATGCATGTTTTCGATGTAGGAAGATGACCTTGAACCTGGAGATTTGGGACCCATGCGATGGGTACCACGCAGTATTACTTTAAAGGGTCTGCGTTTGCTCACCCAACCTCACCAAACCTCTCAGCCGCAACAGTGTCCACCCTTATGTCTCATCCAGCTGTGGGTCTAGATATGGTCAATCCAGGTTGCATCACAGCCCCTGAACGCATTGCGTAAGAATTTCTCTCTCTTTCACTGTCTTTGTTTCATGGGTTTTTCAAAGTAATTTATTTTTATAATGGGGTTTAGCTGCTTTTCACTGCTGTGTTTATGCCGCTTTTTACCCACTTGACACACTAACAGAGAGATATCAATACATAGGTTTTAAGATTATTACTAGTCAGATATATTCTTGTGCGGTGAATAGGGCGTGTTGAGTCCAGTTCTCTGAGTAAGGAGTAGGTCTTGTCTATTACATATTGGGTTTATGGAACGGTATCTGAGCTAATTTGAAACCCTTGTTTTATGTATCACCCCACCTCACCTTTCCCGTTAAGCAGCCATAGTGTGTTTTCTGCATGTGTGACTCTGTTCTGTTTTGTAATTCAGTTCAAGTGTAACGGTTTTTACATTCCCTCTATCAGTGATACCTTATGAGAAGTGTCCTTTTCTGTGTGACTTATTTCACTTAGAATCGTCGTACCTAAATCCACTCATCATGCTGCTACTAGCCTTATGAAATTGATTTCATGGCTGAGTGATATTCCATTGTACATAAGGACCACAACTTCTTTATCCATTTTTCTCTTTCCTGGGATATTGAAGGTGGAATGAAGTGGAGGTCCTTGTCAACAGAGCAGCCCTAAACTTTGGGGTGCTTGTGTCTTGCTGATTTTTAATTTTCCCAATTTATACCCCCATGAGTGGAAGTGCCATATGCTCTCTAAGCTTTGTTTTTTAGATGTTTCAGGACTCACCGTACGCTTCTCCAGAGTGGCTGTTGGCAATTTACATCCCGCCCATCAGTGTAGCAAGGCTCCCATTTCTCCATGGCCTGTCCTGCATTTCTGGTTTTGACACTTTTTTCAACATGGCCTTTTTAACCGATGGGAAGCGAGACATCTTTGTAGCGCTGATTTGCCTTTCCAGGTTGCTTGGTTGGCCAAAAAGGGCGTATGCGTTTTTTCCTGAATATATTCAGGAAAAAACGCATACGCCCTTTTTGGCCAAGGGCATCATTGTCAACGTTTTGCCGCTTTTCATGTGCTTTAAAGGCGATTCGAATCTACCTCCTGAAATCTGTTTCCTGCAATTCTGCCTTGATTTCAAATCCTCTTCTTTGCCTTCCCTCAATATATTTGTGGACGAGAGTTATCATTTATAAGTCTGCAGGTTTGTGAATTGCAGTGCCCTGAACCTCCATTTTACAACTCGATTTTTAGGGAGCTGGCCGCAATAGCGCAGGATGGCTTCAGGCCCTGTTCTGGTTCCGGGTGGCAGGCTGAGCCTGTGGTTAATTCTTCTTCCTGATGGGAAAATAGAGTGACCTGTGCCTGTCCCAACACCAAGAGCTAGTCTCTCATTGGTTCCACGTCTTCCCGTTCATCCTCAGGACAAATTGCAACCTGTACGGAACAGGAGGTTAAAGGTGCTGATGCTCCAAGTAGGGAGATTGCTAGTAAAGCGGCTGGAATAGCGAACCCGGGCACAAGGAGATGAGAAATGAGGTGCGTTTTAGAAACCTTTCCCCATCACACGGTGTACCATCTTCTGGGTTTCTCATGCATGTTTTCGATGTAGGAAGATGCCCTTGAACCTGGAGATTTGTGACCCATGCGATGGGTACCATGCAGTATTACTTTAAAGGGTCTGCATTTGCTCACCCAACCTCACCAAACCTCTCAGCCCCAAGAGTGTCCACCCTTATGTCTCATCCAGCTGTGGGTCTAGATATGGTCAATCCAGGTTGCATCACAGCCCCTGAACGCATTGTGTAAGAATTTCTCTCTCTTTCACTGTCTTTGTTTCATGGGTTTTTCAAAGTAATTTATTTTTATAATGGGGTTTAGCTGCTTTTCACTGCTGTGTTTATGCCGCTTTACACCCACTTGACACACTAACAGAGAGATATCAATACATAGGTTTTAAGATTATTACTAGTCAGATATATTCTTGTGCGGTGAATAGGGCGTGTTGAGTCCAGTTCTCTGAGCAAGGAGTAGGTCTTGTCTATTACATATTGGTTTTATGGAACGGTATCTGAGCTAATTTGAAACCCTTGTTTTATGTACCACCCCACCTCACCTTTCCCGTTAAGCAGCCATAGTGTGTTTTCTGCATGTGTGACTCTGTTCTGTTTTGTAATTCAGTTCAAGTGTAACGGTTTTTACATTCCCTCTATCAGTGATACCTTATGAGAAGTGTCCTTTTCTGTGTGACTTATTTCACTTAGAATCGTCGTACCTAAATCCACTCATCATGCTGCTACTAGCCTTATGACATTGATTTCATGGCTGAGTGATATTCCATTGTACATAAGGACCACAACTTCTTTATCCATTTTTCTCTTTCCTGGGATATTGAAGGTGGAATGAAGTGGAGGTCCTTGTCAACAGAGCAGCCCTAAACTTTGGGGTGCTTGTGTCTTGCTGATTTTTCATTTTCCCAATTTATACCCCCATGAGTGGAAGTGCCCTATGCTCTCTAAGCTTTGCTTTTTAGACGTTTCAGGACTCACCGTACACTTCTCCAGAGTGGCTGTTGACAATTTACATCCCGCCCATCAGTGTAGCAAGGCTCCCATTTCTCCATGGCCTGTCCTGCATTTCTGGTTTTGACACTTTTTTCAGCATGGCCCTTTTGACCGATGGGAAGCGAGACATCTTTGTAGCGCTGATTTGCCTTTCCAGGTTGCTTGGTTGGCCAAAAAGGGCGTATGCGTTTTTTCCTGAATATATTCAGGAAAAAACGCATACGCCCTTTTTGGCCAAGGGCATCATTGTCAACGTTTTGCCGCTTTTCATGTGCTTTAAAGGCGATTCGAATCTACCTCCTGAAATCTGTTTCCTGCAATTCTGCCTTGATTTCAAATCCTCTTCTTTGCCTTCCCTCAATATATTTGTGGACGAGAGTTATCATTTATAAGTCTGCAGGTTTGTGAATTGCAGTGCCCTGAACCTCCATTTTACAACTCGATTTTTAGGGAGCTGGCCGCAATAGCGCAGGATGGCTTCAGGCCCTGTTCTGGTTCCGGGTGGCAGGCTGAGCCTGTGGTTAATTCTTCTTCCTGATGGGAAAATAGAGTGACCTGTGCCTGTCCCAACACCAAGAGCTAGTCTCTCATTGGTTCCACGTCTTCCCGTTCATCCTCAGGACAAATTGCAACCTGTACGGAACAGGAGGTTAAAGGTGCTGATGCTCCAAGTAGGGAGATTGCTAGTAAAGCGGCTGGAATAGCGAACCCGGGCACAAGGAGATGAGAAATGAGGTGCGTTTTAGAAACCTTTCCCCATCACACGGTGTACCATCTTCTGGGTTTCTCATGCATGTTTTCGATGTAGGAAGATGCCCTTGAACCTGGAGATTTGTGACCCATGCGATGGGTACCATGCAGTATTACTTTAAAGGGTCTGCATTTGCTCACCCAACCTCACCAAACCTCTCAGCCCCAAGAGTGTCCACCCTTATGTCTCATCCAGCTGTGGGTCTAGATATGGTCAATCCAGGTTGCATCACAGCCCCTGAACGCATTGTGTAAGAATTTCGCTCTCTTTCACTGTCTTTGTTTCATGGGTTTTTCAAAGTAATTTATTTTTATAATGGGGTTTAGCTGCTTTTCACTGCTGTGTTTATGCCGCTTTACACCCACTTGACACACTAACAGAGAGATATCAATACATAGGTTTTAAGATTATTACTAGTCAGATATATTCTTGTGCGGTGAATAGGGCGTGTTGAGTCCAGTTCTCTGAGCAAGGAGTAGGTCTTTTCTATTACATATTGGTTTTATGGAACGGTATCTGAGCTAATTTGAAACCCTTGTTTTATGTACCACCCCACCTCACCTTTCCCGTTAAGCAGCCATAGTGTGTTTTCTGCATGTGTGACTCTGTTCTGTTTTGTAATTCAGTTCAAGTGTAACGGTTTTTACATTCCCTCTATCAGTGATACCTTATGAGAAGTGTCCTTTTCTGTGTGACTTATTTCACTTAGAATCGTCGTACCTAAATCCACTCATCATGCTGCTACTAGCCTTATGACATTGATTTCATGGCTGAGTGATATTCCATTGTACATAAGGACCACAACTTCTTTATCCATTTTTCTCTTTCCTGGGATATTGAAGGTGGAATGAAGTGGAGGTCCTTGTCAACAGAGCAGCCCTAAACTTTGGGGTGCTTGTGTCTTGCTGATTTTTAATTTTCCCAATTTATACCCCCATGAGTGGAAGTGCCCTATGCTCTCTAAGCTTTGCTTTTTAGACGTTTCAGGACTCACCGTACACTTCTCCAGAGTGGCTGTTGACAATTTACATCCCGCCCATCAGTGTAGCAAGGCTCCCATTTCTCCATGGCCTGTCCTGCATTTCTGGTTTTGACACTTTTTTCAGCATGGCCCTTTTGACCGATGGGAAGCGAGACATCTTTGTAGCGCTGATTTGCCTTTCCAGGTTGCTTGGTTGGCCAAAAAGGGCGTATGCGTTTTTTCCTGAATATATTCAGGAAAAAACGCATACGCCCTTTTTGGCCAAGGGCATCATTGTCAACGTTTTGCCGCTTTTCATGTGCTTTAAAGGAGATTCGAATCTACCTCCTGAAATCTGTTTCCTGCAATTCTGCCTTGATTTCAAATCCTCTTCTTTGCCTTCCCTCAATATATTTGTGGACGAGAGTTATCATTTATAACTCTGCAGGTTTGTGAATTGCAGTGCCCTGAACCTCCATTTTACAACTCGCTTTTTAGGGAGCTGGCCGCAAAAGCGCAGGATGGCTTCAGGCCCTGTTCTGGTTCCGGGGGGCAGGCTGAGCCTGTGGTTAATTCTTCTTCCTGATGGGAAAATAGAGTGACCTGTGCCTGTCCCAACACCAAGAGCTAGTCTCTCATTGGTTCCACGTCTTCCCGTTCATCCTCAGTACAAATTGCAACCTGTACGGAACAGGAGGTTAAAGGTGCTGATGCTCCAAGGAGGGAGATTGCTAGTAAAGTGGCTGGAATGGCGAACCCGGGCACAAGCAGATGAGAAATGAGGTGCGTTTTAGAAACCTTTCGCCATCACACAGTGTACCATCTTCTGGGTATCTCATGCATGTTTTCGATGTAGGAAGATGACCTTGAACCTGGAGATTTGGGACCCATGCGATGGGTACCACGCAGTATTACTTTAAAGGGTCTGCGTTTGCTCACCCAACCTCACCAAACCTCTCAGCCGCAACAGTGTCCACCCTTATGTCTCATCCAGCTGTGGGTCTAGATATGGTCAATCCAGGTTGCATCACAGCCCCTGAACGCATTGCGTAAGAATTTCTCTCTCTTTCACTGTCTTTGTTTCATGGGTTTTTCAAAGTAATTTATTTTTATAATGGGGTTTAGCTGCTTTTCACTGCTGTGTTTATGCCGCTTTACACCCACTTGACACACTAACAGAGAGATATCAATACATAGGTTTTAAGATTATTACTAGTCAGATATATTCTTGTGCGGTGAATAGGGCGTGTTGAGTCCAGTTCTCTGAGCAAGGAGTAGGTCTTGTCTATTACATATTGGGTTTATGGAACGGTATCTGAGCTAATTTGAAACCCTTGTTTTATGTATCACCCCACCTCACCTTTCCCGTTAAGCAGCCATAGTGTGTTTTCTGCATGTGTGACTCTGTTCTGTTTTGTAATTCAGTTCAAGTGTAACGGTTTTTACATTCCCTCTATAAGTGATACCTTATGAGAAGTGTCCTTTTCTGTGTGACTTATTTCACTTAGAGTCGTCGTACCTAAATCCACTCATCATGCTGCTACTAGCCTTATGACATTGATTTCACGGCTGAGTGATATTCCATTGTACATAAGGACCACAACTTCTTTATCCATTTTTCTCTTTCCTGCGATATTGAAGGTGGAATGAAGTGGAGGTCCTTGTCAACAGAGCAGCCCTAAACTTTGGGGTGCTTGTGTCTTGCTGATTTTTCATTTTCCCAATTTATACCCCCATGAGTGGAAGTGCCCTATGCTCTCTAAGCTTTGCTTTTTAGACGTTTCAGGACTCACCGTACACTTCTCCAGAGTGGCTGTTGACAATTTACATCCCGCCCATCAGTGTAGCAAGGCTCCCATTTCTCCATGGCCTGTCCTGCATTTCTGGTTTTGACACTCTTTTCAGCATGGCCCTTTTGACCGATGGGAAGCGAGACATCTTTGTAGCACTGATTTGCCTTTCCAGGTTGCTTGGTTGGCCAAAAAGGGCGTATGCGTTTTTTCCTGAATATATTCAGGAAAAAACGCATACGCCCTTTTTGGCCAAGGGCATCATTGTCAACGTTTTTCCGCTTTTCATGTGCTTTAAAGGCGATTCGAATCTACCTCCTGAAATCTGTTTCCTGCAATTCTGCCTTGATTTCAAATCCTCTTCTTTGCCTTCCCTCAATATATTTGTGGATGAGAGTTATCATTTATAACTCTGCAGGTTTGTGAATTGCAGTGCCCTGAACCTCCATTTTACAACTCGCTTTTTTGGGAGCGGGCCGCAAAAGCACAGGATGGCTTCAGGCCCTGTTCTGGTTCCAGTGGGCAGGCTGAGCCTGTGGTTAATTCTTCTTCCTGATGGGAAAATAGAGTGACCTGTGCCTGTCCCAACACCAAGAGCTAGTCTCTCATTGTTTCCACGTCTTCCCGTTCATCCTCAGGACAAATTGCAACCTGTACGGAACAGGAGGTTAAAGGTGATGATGCTCCAAGGAGGGAGATTGCTAGTAAAGTGGCTGGAATGGCAAACCCGGGCACAGGCAGATGAGAAATGAGGTGCGTTTTAGAAACCTTTCCCCATCACACGGTGTACCATCTTCTGGGTATCTCATGCATGTTTACGATGTAGGAAGATGCCCTTCAACCTGGAGATTTGGGACCCATGCGATGGGTACCACGCAGTATTACTTTAAAGGGTCTGCGTTTGCTCACCCAACCTCACCAAACCTCTCAGCCGCAACAGTGTCCACCCTTATGTCTCATCCAGCTGTGGGTCTAGATATGGTCAATCCAGGTTGCATCACAGCCCCTGAACGCATTGTGTAAGAATTCCTCTCTCTTTCACTGTCTTTGTTTCATGGGTTTTTCAAAGTAATTTATTTTTATAATGGGGTTTAGCTGCTTTTCACTGCTGTGTTTATGCCGCTTTTTACCCACTTGACACACTAACAGAGAGATATCAATACATAGGTTTTAAGATTATTACTAGTCAGATATATTCTTGTGCGGTGAATAGGGCGTGTTGAGTCCAGTTCTCTGAGTAAGGAGTAGGTCTTGTCTATTACATATTGGGTTTATGGAACGGTATCTGAGCTAATTTGAAACCCTTGTTTTATGTATCACCCCACCTCACCTTTCCCGTTAAGCAGCCATAGTGTGTTTTCTGCATGTGTGACTCTGTTCTGTTTTGTAATTCAGTTCAAGTGTAACGGTTTTTACATTCCCTCTATCAGTGATACCTTATGAGAAGTGTCCTTTTCTGTGTGACTTATTTCACTTAGAATCGTCGTACCTAAATCCACTCATCATGCTGCTACTAGCCTTATGAAATTGATTTCATGGCTGAGTGATATTCCATTGTACATAAGGACCACAACTTCTTTATCCATTTTTCTCTTTCCTGGGATATTGAAGGTGGAATGAAGTGGAGGTCCTTGTCAACAGAGCAGCCCTAAACTTTGGGGTGCTTGTGTCTTGCTGATTTTTAATTTTCCCAATTTATACCCCCATGAGTGGAAGTGCCATATGCTCTCTAAGCTTTGTTTTTTAGATGTTTCAGGACTCACCGTACGCTTCTCCAGAGTGGCTGTTGGCAATTTACATCCCGCCCATCAGTGTAGCAAGGCTCCCATTTCTCCATGGCCTGTCCTGCATTTCTGGTTTTGACACTTTTTTCAACATGGCCTTTTTAACCGATGGGAAGCGAGACATCTTTGTAGCGCTGATTTGCCTTTCCAGGTTGCTTGGTTGGCCAAAAAGGGCGTATGCGTTTTTTCCTGAATATATTCAGGAAAAAACGCATACGCCCTTTTTGGCCAAGGGCATCATTGTCAACGTTTTGCCGCTTTTCATGTGCTTTAAAGGCGATTCGAATCTACCTCCTGAAATCTGTTTCCTGCAATTCTGCCTTGATTTCAAATCCTCTTCTTTGCCTTCCCTCAATATATTTGTGGACGAGAGTTATCATTTATAAGTCTGCAGGTTTGTGAATTGCAGTGCCCTGAACCTCCATTTTACAACTCGATTTTTAGGGAGCTGGCCGCAATAGCGCAGGATGGCTTCAGGCCCTGTTCTGGTTCCGGGTGGCAGGCTGAGCCTGTGGTTAATTCTTCTTCCTGATGGGAAAATAGAGTGACCTGTGCCTGTCCCAACACCAAGAGCTAGTCTCTCATTGGTTCCACGTCTTCCCGTTCATCCTCAGGACAAATTGCAACCTGTACGGAACAGGAGGTTAAAGGTGCTGATGCTCCAAGTAGGGAGATTGCTAGTAAAGCGGCTGGAATAGCGAACCCGGGCACAAGGAGATGAGAAATGAGGTGCGTTTTAGAAACCTTTCCCCATCACACGGTGTACCATCTTCTGGGTTTCTCATGCATGTTTTCGATGTAGGAAGATGCCCTTGAACCTGGAGATTTGTGACCCATGCGATGGGTACCATGCAGTATTACTTTAAAGGGTCTGCATTTGCTCACCCAACCTCACCAAACCTCTCAGCCCCAAGAGTGTCCACCCTTATGTCTCATCCAGCTGTGGGTCTAGATATGGTCAATCCAGGTTGCATCACAGCCCCTGAACGCATTGTGTAAGAATTTCTCTCTCTTTCACTGTCTTTGTTTCATGGGTTTTTCAAAGTAATTTATTTTTATAATGGGGTTTAGCTGCTTTTCACTGCTGTGTTTATGCCGCTTTACACCCACTTGACACACTAACAGAGAGATATCAATACATAGGTTTTAAGATTATTACTAGTCAGATATATTCTTGTGCGGTGAATAGGGCGTGTTGAGTCCAGTTCTCTGAGCAAGGAGTAGGTCTTGTCTATTACATATTGGTTTTATGGAACGGTATCTGAGCTAATTTGAAACCCTTGTTTTATGTACCACCCCACCTCACCTTTCCCGTTAAGCAGCCATAGTGTGTTTTCTGCATGTGTGACTCTGTTCTGTTTTGTAATTCAGTTCAAGTGTAACGGTTTTTACATTCCCTCTATCAGTGATACCTTATGAGAAGTGTCCTTTTCTGTGTGACTTATTTCACTTAGAATCGTCGTACCTAAATCCACTCATCATGCTGCTACTAGCCTTATGACATTGATTTCATGGCTGAGTGATATTCCATTGTACATAAGGACCACAACTTCTTTATCCATTTTTCTCTTTCCTGGGATATTGAAGGTGGAATGAAGTGGAGGTCCTTGTCAACAGAGCAGCCCTAAACTTTGGGGTGCTTGTGTCTTGCTGATTTTTCATTTTCCCAATTTATACCCCCATGAGTGGAAGTGCCCTATGCTCTCTAAGCTTTGCTTTTTAGACGTTTCAGGACTCACCGTACACTTCTCCAGAGTGGCTGTTGACAATTTACATCCCGCCCATCAGTGTAGCAAGGCTCCCATTTCTCCATGGCCTGTCCTGCATTTCTGGTTTTGACACTTTTTTCAGCATGGCCCTTTTGACCGATGGGAAGCGAGACATCTTTGTAGCGCTGATTTGCCTTTCCAGGTTGCTTGGTTGGCCAAAAAGGGCGTATGCGTTTTTTCCTGAATATATTCAGGAAAAAACGCATACGCCCTTTTTGGCCAAGGGCATCATTGTCAACGTTTTGCCGCTTTTCATGTGCTTTAAAGGCGATTCGAATCTACCTCCTGAAATCTGTTTCCTGCAATTCTGCCTTGATTTCAAATCCTCTTCTTTGCCTTCCCTCAATATATTTGTGGACGAGAGTTATCATTTATAAGTCTGCAGGTTTGTGAATTGCAGTGCCCTGAACCTCCATTTTACAACTCGATTTTTAGGGAGCTGGCCGCAATAGCGCAGGATGGCTTCAGGCCCTGTTCTGGTTCCGGGTGGCAGGCTGAGCCTGTGGTTAATTCTTCTTCCTGATGGGAAAATAGAGTGACCTGTGCCTGTCCCAACACCAAGAGCTAGTCTCTCATTGGTTCCACGTCTTCCCGTTCATCCTCAGGACAAATTGCAACCTGTACGGAACAGGAGGTTAAAGGTGCTGA
Source organism: Balaenoptera borealis (assembly GCF_965194805.1). NCBI lineage: Eukaryota > Metazoa > Chordata > Mammalia > Artiodactyla > Balaenopteridae > Balaenoptera > Balaenoptera borealis. The sequence goes on along the minus strand of NW_028123954.1, from coordinate 960,065 downwards.
TGCTCCAAGTAGGGAGATTGCTAGTAAAGCGGCTGGAATAGCGAACCCGGGCACAAGGAGATGAGAAATGAGGTGCGTTTTAGAAACCTTTCCCCATCACACGGTGTACCATCTTCTGGGTTTCTCATGCATGTTTTCGATGTAGGAAGATGCCCTTGAACCTGGAGATTTGTGACCCATGCGATGGGTACCATGCAGTATTACTTTAAAGGGTCTGCATTTGCTCACCCAACCTCACCAAACCTCTCAGCCCCAAGAGTGTCCACCCTTATGTCTCATCCAGCTGTGGGTCTAGATATGGTCAATCCAGGTTGCATCACAGCCCCTGAACGCATTGTGTAAGAATTTCGCTCTCTTTCACTGTCTTTGTTTCATGGGTTTTTCAAAGTAATTTATTTTTATAATGGGGTTTAGCTGCTTTTCACTGCTGTGTTTATGCCGCTTTACACCCACTTGACACACTAACAGAGAGATATCAATACATAGGTTTTAAGATTATTACTAGTCAGATATATTCTTGTGCGGTGAATAGGGCGTGTTGAGTCCAGTTCTCTGAGCAAGGAGTAGGTCTTTTCTATTACATATTGGTTTTATGGAACGGTATCTGAGCTAATTTGAAACCCTTGTTTTATGTACCACCCCACCTCACCTTTCCCGTTAAGCAGCCATAGTGTGTTTTCTGCATGTGTGACTCTGTTCTGTTTTGTAATTCAGTTCAAGTGTAACGGTTTTTACATTCCCTCTATCAGTGATACCTTATGAGAAGTGTCCTTTTCTGTGTGACTTATTTCACTTAGAATCGTCGTACCTAAATCCACTCATCATGCTGCTACTAGCCTTATGACATTGATTTCATGGCTGAGTGATATTCCATTGTACATAAGGACCACAACTTCTTTATCCATTTTTCTCTTTCCTGGGATATTGAAGGTGGAATGAAGTGGAGGTCCTTGTCAACAGAGCAGCCCTAAACTTTGGGGTGCTTGTGTCTTGCTGATTTTTCATTTTCCCAATTTATACCCCCATGAGTGGAAGTGCCCTATGCTCTCTAAGCTTTGCTTTTTAGACGTTTCAGGACTCACCGTACACTTCTCCAGAGTGGCTGTTGACAATTTACATCCCGCCCATCAGTGTAGCAAGGCTCCCATTTCTCCATGGCCTGTCCTGCATTTCTGGTTTTGACACTTTTTTCAGCATGGCCCTTTTGACCGATGGGAAGCGAGACATCTTTGTAGCGCTGATTTGCCTTTCCAGGTTGCTTGGTTGGCCAAAAAGGGCGTATGCGTTTTTTCCTGAATATATTCAGGAAAAAACGCATACGCCCTTTTTGGCCAAGGGCATCATTGTCAACGTTTTGCCGCTTTTCATGTGCTTTAAAGGAGATTCGAATCTACCTCCTGAAATCTGTTTCCTGCAATTCTGCCTTGATTTCAAATCCTCTTCTTTGCCTTCCCTCAATATATTTGTGGACGAGAGTTATCATTTATAACTCTGCAGGTTTGTGAATTGCAGTGCCCTGAACCTCCATTTTACAACTCGCTTTTTAGGGAGCTGGCCGCAAAAGCGCAGGATGGCTTCAGGCCCTGTTCTGGTTCCGGGGGGCAGGCTGAGCCTGTGGTTAATTCTTCTTCCTGATGGGAAAATAGAGTGACCTGTGCCTGTCCCAACACCAAGAGCTAGTCTCTCATTGGTTCCACGTCTTCCCGTTCATCCTCAGTACAAATTGCAACCTGTACGGAACAGGAGGTTAAAGGTGCTGATGCTCCAAGGAGGGAGATTGCTAGTAAAGTGGCTGGAATGGCGAACCCGGGCACAAGCAGATGAGAAATGAGGTGCGTTTTAGAAACCTTTCGCCATCACACAGTGTACCATCTTCTGGGTATCTCATGCATGTTTTCGATGTAGGAAGATGACCTTGAACCTGGAGATTTGGGACCCATGCGATGGGTACCACGCAGTATTACTTTAAAGGGTCTGCGTTTGCTCACCCAACCTCACCAAACCTCTCAGCCGCAACAGTGTCCACCCTTATGTCTCATCCAGCTGTGGGTCTAGATATGGTCAATCCAGGTTGCATCACAGCCCCTGAACGCATTGCGTAAGAATTTCTCTCTCTTTCACTGTCTTTGTTTCATGGGTTTTTCAAAGTAATTTATTTTTATAATGGGGTTTAGCTGCTTTTCACTGCTGTGTTTATGCCGCTTTACACTCACTTGACACACTAACAGAGAGATATCAATACATAGGTTTTAAGATTATTACTACTCAGATATATTCTTCTGCGGTGAATAGGGCGTGTTGAGTCCAGTTCTCTGAGCAAGGAGTAGGTCTTGTCTATTACATATTGGGTTTATGGAACGGTATCTGAGCTAATTTGAAACCCTTGTTTTATGTATCACCCCACCTCACCTTTCCCGTTAAGCAGCCATAGTGTGTTTTCTGCATGTGTGACTCTGTTCTGTTTGGTAATTCAGTTCAAGTGTAACGGTTTTTACATTCCCTCTATAAGTGATACCTTATGAGAAGTGTCCTTTTCTGTGTGACTTATTTCACTTAGAGTCGTCGTACCTAAATCCACTCATCATGCTGCTACTAGCCTTATGACATTGATTTCACGGCTGAGTGATATTCCATTGTACATAAGGACCACAACTTCTTTATCCATTTTTCTCTTTCCTGCGATATTGAAGGTGGAATGAAGTGGAGGTCCTTGTCAACAGAGCAGTCCTAAACTTTGGGGTGCTTGTGTCTTGCTGATTTTTAATTTTCCCAATTTATAACCCCATGAGTGGAAGTGCCCTATGCTCTCTAAGCTTTGCTTTTTAGACGTTTCAGGACTCACCGTGCACTTCTCCAGAGTGGCTGTTGACAATTTACATCCCGCCCATCAGTGTAGCAAGGCTCCCATTTCTCCATGGCCTGTCCTGCATTTCTGGTTTTGACACTCTTTTCAGCATGGCCCTTTTGACCGATGGGAAGCGAGACATCTTTGTAGTGCTGATTTGCCTTTCCAGGTTGCTTGGTTGGCCAAAAACGGCGTATGCGTTTTTTCTTGAATATATTCAGGAAAAAACGCATACGCCCTTTTTGGCCAAGGGCATCATTGTCAACGTTTTGCCGCTTTTCATGTGCTTTAAAGGCGATTCGAATCTACCTCCTGAAATCTGTTTCCTGCAATTCTGCCTTGATTTCAAATCCTCTTCTTTGCCTTCCCTCAATATATTTGTGGACGAGAGTTATCATTTATAAGTCTGCAGGTTTGTGAATTGCAGTGCCCTGAACCTCCATTTTACAACTCGATTTTTAGGGAGCTGGCCGCAATAGCGCAGGATGGCTTCAGGCCCTGTTCTGGTTCCGGGTGGCAGGCTGAGCCTGTGGTTAATTCTTCTTCCTGATGGGAAAATAGAGTGACCTGTGCCTGTCCCAACACCAAGAGCTAGTCTCTCATTGGTTCCACGTCTTCCCGTTCATCCTCAGGACAAATTGCAACCTGTACGGAACAGGAGGTTAAAGGTGCTGATGCTCCAAGTAGGGAGATTGCTAGTAAAGCGGCTGGAATAGCGAACCCGGGCACAAGGAGATGAGAAATGAGGTGCGTTTTAGAAACCTTTCCCCATCACACGGTGTACCATCTTCTGGGTTTCTCATGCATGTTTTCGATGTAGGAAGATGCCCTTGAACCTGGAGATTTGGGACCCATGCAATGGGTACCACGCAGTAATACTTTAAAGGGTCTGCGTTTGCTCACCCAACCTCACCAAACCTCTCAGCCGCAACAGTGTCCACCCTTATGTCTCATCCAGCTGTGGGTCTAGATATGGTCAATCCAGGTTGCATCACAGCCCCTGAACGCATTGCGTAAGAATTTCTCTCTCTTTCACTGTCTTTGTTTCATGGGTTTTTCAAAGTAATTTATTTTTATAATGGGGTTTAGCTGCTTTTCACTGCTGTGTTTATGCCGCTTTACACCCACTTGACACACTAACAGAGAGATATCAATACATAGGTTTTAAGATTATTACTACTCAGATATATTCTTCTGCGGTGAATAGGGCGTGTTGAGTCCAGTTCTCTGAGCAAGGAGTAGGTCTTGTCTATTACATATTGGGTTTATGGAACGGTATCTGAGCTAATTTGAAACCCTTGTTTTATGTATCACCCCACCTCACCTTTCCCGTTAAGCAGCCATAGTGTGTTTTCTGCATGTGTGACTCTGTTCTGTTTGGTAATTCAGTTCAAGTGTAACGGTTTTTACATTCCCTCTATAAGTGATACCTTCTGAGAAGTGTCCTTTTCTGTGTGACTTATTTCACTTAGAGTCGTCGTACCTAAATCCACTCATCATGCTGCTACTAGCCTTATGACATTGATTTCATGGCTGAGTGATATTCCATTGTACATAAGGACCACAACTTCTTTATCCATTTTTCTCTTTCCTGCGATATTGAAGGTGGAATGAAGTGGAGGTCCTTGTCAACAGAGCAGTCCTAAACTTTGGGGTGCTTGTGTCTTGCTGATTTTTAATTTTCCCAATTTATAACCCCATGAGTGGAAGTGCCCTATGCTCTCTAAGCTTTGCTTTTTAGACGTTTCAGGACTCACCGTGCACTTCTCCAGAGTGGCTGTTGACAATTTACATCCCGCCCATCAGTGTAGCAAGGCTCCCATTTCTCCATGGCCTGTCCTGCATTTCTGGTTTTGACACTCTTTTCAGCATGGCCCTTTTGACCGATGGGAAGCGAGACATCTTTGTAGTGCTGATTTGCCTTTCCAGGTTGCTTGGTTGGCCAAAAACGGCGTATGCGTTTTTTCTTGAATATATTCAGGAAAAAACGCATACGCCCTTTTTGGCCAAGGGCATCATTGTCAACGTTTTGCCGCTTTTCATGTGCTTTAAAGGCGATTCGAATCTACCTCCTGAAATCTGTTTCCTGCAATTCTGCCTTGATTTCAAATCCTCTTCTTTGCCTTCCCTCAATATATTTGTGGACGAGAGTTATCATTTATAAGTCTGCAGGTTTGTGAATTGCAGTGCCCTGAACCTCCATTTTACAACTCGATTTTTAGGGAGCTGGCCGCAATAGCGCAGGATGGCTTCAGGCCCTGTTCTGGTTCCGGGTGGCAGGCTGAGCCTGTGGTTAATTCTTCTTCCTGATGGGAAAATAGAGTGACCTGTGCCTGTCCCAACACCAAGAGCTAGTCTCTCATTGGTTCCACGTCTTCCCGTTCATCCTCAGGACAAATTGCAACCTGTACGGAACAGGAGGTTAAAGGTGCTGATGCTCCAAGTAGGGAGATTGCTAGTAAAGCGGCTGGAATAGCGAACCCGGGCACAAGGAGATGAGAAATGAGGTGCGTTTTAGAAACCTTTCCCCATCACACGGTGTACCATCTTCTGGGTTTCTCATGCATGTTTTCGATGTAGGAAGATGCCCTTGAACCTGGAGATTTGTGACCCATGCGATGGGTACCATGCAGTATTACTTTAAAGGGTCTGCATTTGCTCACCCAACCTCACCAAACCTCTCAGCCCCAAGAGTGTCCACCCTTATGTCTCATCCAGCTGTGGGTCTAGATATGGTCAATCCAGGTTGCATCACAGCCCCTGAACGCATTGTGTAAGAATTTCGCTCTCTTTCACTGTCTTTGTTTCATGGGTTTTTCAAAGTAATTTATTTTTATAATGGGGTTTAGCTGCTTTTCACTGCTGTGTTTATGCCGCTTTACACCCACTTGACACACTAACAGAGAGATATCAATACATAGGTTTTAAGATTATTACTAGTCAGATATATTCTTGTGCGGTGAATAGGGCGTGTTGAGTCCAGTTCTCTGAGCAAGGAGTAGGTCTTTTCTATTACATATTGGTTTTATGGAACGGTATCTGAGCTAATTTGAAACCCTTGTTTTATGTACCACCCCACCTCACCTTTCCCGTTAAGCAGCCATAGTGTGTTTTCTGCATGTGTGACTCTGTTCTGTTTTGTAATTCAGTTCAAGTGTAACGGTTTTTACATTCCCTCTATCAGTGATACCTTATGAGAAGTGTCCTTTTCTGTGTGACTTATTTCACTTAGAATCGTCGTACCTAAATCCACTCATCATGCTGCTACTAGCCTTATGACATTGATTTCATGGCTGAGTGATATTCCATTGTACATAAGGACCACAACTTCTTTATCCATTTTTCTCTTTCCTGGGATATTGAAGGTGGAATGAAGTGGAGGTCCTTGTCAACAGAGCAGCCCTAAACTTTGGGGTGCTTGTGTCTTGCTGATTTTTAATTTTCCCAATTTATACCCCCATGAGTGGAAGTGCCCTATGCTCTCTAAGCTTTGCTTTTTAGACGTTTCAGGACTCACCGTACACTTCTCCAGAGTGGCTGTTGACAATTTACATCCCGCCCATCAGTGTAGCAAGGCTCCCATTTCTCCATGGCCTGTCCTGCATTTCTGGTTTTGACACTTTTTTCAGCATGGCCGTTTTGACCGATGGGAAGCGAGACATCTTTGTAGCGCTGATTTGCCTTTCCAGGTTGCTTGGTTGGCCAAAAAGGGCGTATGCGTTTTTTCCTGAATATATTCAGGAAAAAACGCATACGCCCTTTTTGGCCAAGGGCATCATTGTCAACGTTTTGCCGCTTTTCATGTGCTTTAAAGGAGATTCGAATCTACCTCCTGAAATCTGTTTCCTGCAATTCTGCCTTGATTTCAAATCCTCTTCTTTGCCTTCCCTCAATATATTTGTGGACGAGAGTTATCATTTATAACTCTGCAGGTTTGTGAATTGCAGTGCCCTGAACCTCCATTTTACAACTCGCTTTTTAGGGAGCTGGCCGCAAAAGCGCAGGATGGCTTCAGGCCCTGTTCTGGTTCCGGGGGGCAGGCTGAGCCTGTGGTTAATTCTTCTTCCTGATGGGAAAATAGAGTGACCTGTGCCTGTCCCAACACCAAGAGCTAGTCTCTCATTGGTTCCACGTCTTCCCGTTCATCCTCAGTACAAATTGCAACCTGTACGGAACAGGAGGTTAAAGGTGCTGATGCTCCAAGGAGGGAGATTGCTAGTAAAGTGGCTGGAATGGCGAACCCGGGCACAAGCAGATGAGAAATGAGGTGCGTTTTAGAAACCTTTCGCCATCACACAGTGTACCATCTTCTGGGTATCTCATGCATGTTTTCGATGTAGGAAGATGACCTTGAACCTGGAGATTTGGGACCCATGCGATGGGTACCACGCAGTATTACTTTAAAGGGTCTGCGTTTGCTCACCCAACCTCACCAAACCTCTCAGCCGCAACAGTGTCCACCCTTATGTCTCATCCAGCTGTGGGTCTAGATATGGTCAATCCAGGTTGCATCACAGCCCCTGAACGCATTGCGTAAGAATTTCTCTCTCTTTCACTGTCTTTGTTTCATGGGTTTTTCAAAGTAATTTATTTTTATAATGGGGTTTAGCTGCTTTTCACTGCTGTGTTTATGCCGCTTTACACCCACTTGACACACTAACAGAGAGATATCAATACATAGGTTTTAAGATTATTACTACTCAGATATATTCTTCTGCGGTGAATAGGGCGTGTTGAGTCCAGTTCTCTGAGCAAGGAGTAGGTCTTGTCTATTACATATTGGGTTTATGGAACGGTATCTGAGCTAATTTGAAACCCTTGTTTTATGTATCACCCCACCTCACCTTTCCCGTTAAGCAGCCATAGTGTGTTTTCTGCATGTGTGACTCTGTTCTGTTTGGTAATTCAGTTCAAGTGTAACGGTTTTTACATTCCCTCTATAAGTGATACCTTATGAGAAGTGTCCTTTTCTGTGTGACTTATTTCACTTAGAGTCGTCGTACCTAAATCCACTCATCATGCTGCTACTAGCCTTATGACATTGATTTCACGGCTGAGTGATATTCCATTGTACATAAGGACCACAACTTCTTTATCCATTTTTCTCTTTCCTGCGATATTGAAGGTGGAATGAAGTGGAGGTCCTTGTCAACAGAGCAGTCCTAAACTTTGGGGTGCTTGTGTCTTGCTGATTTTTAATTTTCCCAATTTATAACCCCATGAGTGGAAGTGCCCTATGCTCTCTAAGCTTTGCTTTTTAGACGTTTCAGGACTCACCGTGCACTTCTCCAGAGTGGCTGTTGACAATTTACATCCCGCCCATCAGTGTAGCAAGGCTCCCATTTCTCCATGGCCTGTCCTGCATTTCTGGTTTTGACACTCTTTTCAGCATGGCCCTTTTGACCGATGGGAAGCGAGACATCTTTGTAGTGCTGATTTGCCTTTCCAGGTTGCTTGGTTGGCCAAAAACGGCGTATGCGTTTTTTCTTGAATATATTCAGGAAAAAACGCATACGCCCTTTTTGGCCAAGGGCATCATTGTCAACGTTTTGCCGCTTTTCATGTGCTTTAAAGGCGATTTGAATCTACCTCCTGAAATCTGTTTCCTGCAATTCTGCCTTGATTTCAAATCCTCTTCTTTGCCTTCCCTCAATATATTTGTGGATGAGAGTTATCATTTATAACTCTGCAGGTTTGTGAATTGCAGTGCCCTGAACCTCCATTTTACAACTCACTTTTTAGGGAGCTGGCCGCAAAAGCGCAGGATGGCTTCAGGCCCTGTTCTGGTTCCGGGGGGCAGGCTGAGCCTGTGGTTAATTCTTCTTCCTGATGGGAAAATAGAGTGACCTGTGCCTGTCCCAACACCAAGAGCTAGTCTTTCATTGGTTCCACGTCTTCCCGTTCATCCTCAGTACAAATTGCAACCTGTACGGAACAGGAGGTTAAAGGTGCTGATGCTCCAAGGAGGGAGATTGCTAGTAAAGTGGCTGGAATGGCGAACCCGGGCACAAGCAGATGAGAAATGAGGTGCGTTTTAGAAACCTTTCCCCATCACACGGTGTACCATCTTCTGGGTATCTCATGCATGTTTTCGATGTAGGAAGATGACCTTGAACCTGGAGATTTGGGACCCATGCGATGGGTACCACACAGTATTACTTTAAAGGGTCTGCGTTTGCTCACCCAACCTCACCAAACCTCTCAGCCGCAACAGTGTCCACCCTTATGTCTCATCCAGCTGTGGGTCTAGATATGGTCAATCCAGGTTGCATCACAGCCCCTGAACGCATTGTGTAAGAATTTCTCTCTCTTTCACTGTCTTTGTTTCATGGGTTTTTCAAAGTAATTTATTTTTATAATGGGGTTTAGCTGCTTTTCACTGCTGTGTTTATGCCGCTTTTTACCCACTTGACACACTAACAGAGAGATATCAATACATAGGTTTTAAGATTATTACTAGTCAGATATATTCTTGTGCGGTGAATAGGGCGTGTTGAGTCCAGTTCTCTGAGCAAGGAGTAGGTCTTGTCTATTACATATTGGGTTTATGGAACGGTATCTGAGCTAATTTGAAACCCTTGTTTTATGTATCACCCCACCTCACCTTTCCCGTTAAGCAGCCATAGTGTGTTTTCTGCATGTGTGACTCTGTTCTGTTTTGTAATTCAGTTCAAGTGTAACGGTTTTTACATTCCCTCTATCAGTGATACCTTATGAGAAGTGTCCTTTTCTGTGTGACTTATTTCACTTAGAATCGTCGTACCTAAATCCACTCATCATGCTGCTACTAGCCTTATGAAATTGATTTCATGGCTGAGTGATATTCCATTGTACATAAGGACCACAACTTCTTTATCCATTTTTCTCTTTCCTGGGATATTGAAGGTGGAATGAAGTGGAGGTCCTTGTCAACAGAGCAGCCCTAAACTTTGGGGTGCTTGTGTCTTGCTGATTTTTAATTTTCCCAATTTATAACCCCATGAGTGGAAGTGCCATATGCTCTCTAAGCTTTGTTTTTTAGATGTTTCAGGACTCACCGTACGCTTCTCCAGAGTGGCTGTTGGCAATTTACATCCCGCCCATCAGTGTAGCAAGGCTCCCATTTCTCCATGGCCTGTCCTGCATTTCTGGTTTTGACACTTTTTTCAGCATGGCCTTTTTAACCGATGGGAAGCGAGACATCTTTGTAGCGCTGATTTGCCTTTCCAGGTTGCTTGGTTGGCCAAAAAGGGCGTATGCGTTTTTTCCTGAATATATTCAGGAAAAAACGCATACGCCCTTTTTGGCCAAGGGCATCATTGTCAACGTTTTGCCGCTTTTCATGTGCTTTAAAGGCGATTCGAATCTACCTCCTGAAATCTGTTTCCTGCAATTCTGCCTTGATTTCAAATCCTCTTCTTTGCCTTCCCTCAATATATTTGTGGACGAGAGTTATCATTTATAAGTCTGCAGGTTTGTGAATTGCAGTGCCCTGAACCTCCATTTTACAACTCGATTTTTAGGGAGCTGGCCGCAATAGCGCAGGATGGCTTCAGGCCCTGTTCTGGTTCCGGGTGGCAGGCTGAGCCTGTGGTTAATTCTTCTTCCTGATGGGAAAATAGAGTGACCTGTGCCTGTCCCAACACCAAGAGCTAGTCTCTCATTGGTTCCACGTCTTCCCGTTCATCCTCAGGACAAATTGCAACCTGTACGGAACAGGAGGTTAAAGGTGCTGATGCTCCAAGTAGGGAGATTGCTAGTAAAGCGGCTGGAATAGCGAACCCGGGCACAAGGAGATGAGAAATGAGGTGCGTTTTAGAAACCTTTCCCCATCACACGGTGTACCATCTTCTGGGTTTCTCATGCATGTTTTCGATGTAGGAAGATGCCCTTGAACCTGGAGATTTGTGACCCATGCGATGGGTACCATGCAGTATTACTTTAAAGGGTCTGCATTTGCTCACCCAACCTCACCAAACCTCTCAGCCCCAAGAGTGTCCACCCTTATGTCTCATCCAGCTGTGGGTCTAGATATGGTCAATCCAGGTTGCATCACAGCCCCTGAACGCATTGTGTAAGAATTTCTCTCTCTTTCACTGTCTTTGTTTCATGGGTTTTTCAAAGTAATTTATTTTTATAATGGGGTTTAGCTGCTTTTCACTGCTGTGTTTATGCCGCTTTACACCCACTTGACACACTAACAGAGAGATATCAATACATAGGTTTTAAGATTATTACTAGTCAGATATATTCTTGTGCGGTGAATAGGGCGTGTTGAGTCCAGTTCTCTGAGCAAGGAGTAGGTCTTGTCTATTACATATTGGTTTTATGGAACGGTATCTGAGCTAATTTGAAACCCTTGTTTTATGTACCACCCCACCTCACCTTTCCCGTTAAGCAGCCATAGTGTGTTTTCTGCATGTGTGACTCTGTTCTGTTTTGTAATTCAGTTCAAGTGTAACGGTTTTTACATTCCCTCTATCAGTGATACCTTATGAGAAGTGTCCTTTTCTGTGTGACTTATTTCACTTAGAATCGTCGTACCTAAATCCACTCATCATGCTGCTACTAGCCTTATGACATTGATTTCATGGCTGAGTGATATTCCATTGTACATAAGGACCACAACTTCTTTATCCATTTTTCTCTTTCCTGCGATATTGAAGGTGGAATGAAGTGGAGGTCCTTGTCAACAGAGCAGCCCTAAACTTTGGGGTGCTTGTGTCTTGCTGATTTTTAATTTTCCCAATTTATACCCCCATGAGTGGAAGTGCCCTATGCTCTCTAAGCTTTGCTTTTTAGACGTTTCAGGACTCACCGTACACTTCTCCAGAGTGGCTGTTGACAATTTACATCCCGCCCATCAGTGTAGCAAGGCTCCCATTTCTCCATGGTCTGTCCTGCATTTCTGGTTTTGACACTTTTTTCAGCATGGCCCTTTTGACCGATGGGAAGCGAGACATCTTTGTAGCGCTGATTTGCCTTTCCAGGTTGCTTGGTTGGCCAAAAAGGGCGTATGCGTTTTTTCCTGAATATATTCAGGAAAAAACGCATACGCCCTTTTTGGCCAAGGGCATCATTGTCAACGTTTTGCCGCTTTTCATGTGCTTTAAAGGCGATTCGAATCTACCTCCTGAAATCTGTTTCCTGTAATTCTGCCTTGATTTCAAATCCTCTTCTTTGCCTTCCCTCAATATATTTGTGGATGAGAGTTATCATTTATAACTCTGCAGGTTTGTGAATTGCAGTGCCCTGAACCTCCATTTTGCAACTCGCTTTTTAGGGAGCTGGCAACAAAACCGCAGGATGGCTTCAGGCCCTGTTCTGGTTCCGGGGGGCAGGCTGAGCCTGTGGTTAATTCTTCTTCCTGATGGGAAAATAGAGTGACCTGTGCCTGTCCCAACACCAAGAGCTAGTCTTTCATTGGTTCCACGTCTTCCCGTTCATCCTCAGTACAAATTGCAACCTGTACGGAACAGGAGGTTAAAGGTGCTGATGCTCCAAGGAGGGAGATTGCTAGTAAAGTGGCTGGAATGGCGAACCCGGGCACAAGCAGATGAGAAATGAGGTGCGTTTTAGAAACCTTTCCCCATCACACGGTGTACCATCTTCTGGGTATCTCATGCATGTTTTCGATGTAGGAAGATGCCCTTGAACCTGGAGATTTGGGACCCATGCGATGGGTACCACGCAGTAATACTTTAAAGGGTCTGCGTTTGCTCACCCAACCTCACCAAACCTCTCAGCCGCAACAGTGTCCACCCTTATGTCTCATCCAGCTGTGTGTCTAGATATGGTCAATCCAGGTTGCATCACAGCCCCTGAACGCATTGTGTAAGAATTCCTCTCTCTTTCACTGTCTTTGTTTCATGGGTTTTTCAAAGTAATTTATTTTTATAATGGGGTTTAGCTGCTTTTCACTGCTGTGTTTATGCCGCTTTTTACCCACTTGACACACTAACAGAGAGATATCAATACATAGGTTTTAAGATTATTACTAGTCAGATATATTCTTGTGCGGTGAATAGGGCGTGTTGAGTCCAGTTCTCTGAGCAAGGAGTAGGTCTTGTCTATTACATATTGGGTTTATGGAACGGTATCTGAGCTAATTTGAAACCCTTGTTTTATGTATCACCCCACCTCACCTTTCCCGTTAAGCAGCCATAGTGTGTTTTCTGCATGTGTGACTCTGTTCTGTTTTGTAATTCAGTTCAAGTGTAACGGTTTTTACATTCCCTCTATAAGTGATACCTTATGAGAAGTGTCCTTTGCTGTGTGACTTATTTCACTTAGAGTCGTCGTACCTAAATCCACTCATCATGCTGCTACTAGCCTTATGACATTGATTTCACGGCTGAGTGATATTCCATTGTACATAAGGACCACAACTTCTTTATCCATTTTTCTCTTTCCTGGGATATTGAAGGTGGAATGAAGTGGAGGTCCTTGTCAACAGAGCAGCCCTAAACTTTGGGGTGCTTGTGTCTTGCTGATTTTTCATTTTCCCAATTTATACCCCCATGAGTGGAAGTGCCCTATGCTCTCTAAGCTTTGCTTTTTAGACGTTTCAGGACTCACCGTACACTTCTCCAGAGTGGCTGTTGACAATTTACATCCCGCCCATCAGTGTAGCAAGGCTCCCATTTCTCCATGGCCTGTCCTGCATTTCTGGTTTTGACACTTTTTTCAGCATGGCCCTTTTGACCAATGGGAAGCGAGACATCTTTGTAGCGCTGATTTGCCTTTCCAGGTTGCTTGGTTGGCCAAAAAGGGCGTATGCGTTTTTTCCTGAATATATTCAGGAAAAAACGCATACGCCCTTTTTGGCCAAGGGCATCATTGTCAACGTTTTGCCGCTTTTCATGTGCTTTAAAGGCGATTCGAATCTACCTCCTGAAATCTGTTTCCTGCAATTCTGCCTTGATTTCAAATCCTCTTCTTTGCCTTCCCTCAATATATTTGTGGATGAGAGTTATCATTTATAACTCTGCAGGTTTGTGAATTGCAGTGCCCTGAACCTCCATTTTACAACTCGCTTTTTAGGGAGCTGGCCGCAAAAGCGCAGGATGGCTTCAGGCCCTGTTCTGGTTCCGGGGGGCAGGCTGAGCCTGTGGTTAATTCTTCTTCCTGATGGGAAAATAGAGTGACCTGTGCCTGTCCCAACACCAAGAGCTAGTCTTTCATTGGTTCCACGTCTTCCCGTTCATCCTCAGTACAAATTGCAACCTGTACGGAACAGGAGGTTAAAGGTGCTGATGCTCCAAGGAGGGAGATTGCTAGTAAAGTGGCTGGAATGGCGAACCCGGGCACAAGCAGATGAGAAATGAGGTGCGTTTTAGAATCCTTTCCCCATCACACGGTGTACCATCTTCTGGGTATCTCATGCATGTTTTCGATGTAGGAAGATGCCCTTGAACCTGGAGATTTGGGACCCATGCGATGGGTACCAGGCAGTAATACTTTAAAGGGTCTGCGTTTGCTCACCCAACCTCACCAAACCTCTCAGCCGCAACAGTGTCCACCCTTATGTCTCATCCAGCTGTGGGTCTAGATATGGTCAATCCAGGTTGCATCACAGCCCCTGAACGCATTGTGTAAGAATTCCTCTCTCTTTCACTGTCTTTGTTTCATGGGTTTTTCAAAGTAATTTATTTTTATAATGGGGTTTAGCTGCTTTTCACTGCTGTGTTTATGCCGCTTTTTACCCACTTGACACACTAACAGAGAGATATCAATACATAGGTTTTAAGATTATTACTAGTCAGATATATTCTTGTGCGGTGAATAGGGCGTGTTGAGTCCAGTTCTCTGAGCAAGGAGTAGGTCTTGTCTATTACATATTGGGTTTATGGAACGGTATCTGAGCTAATTTGAAACCCTTGTTTTATGTATCACCCCACCTCACCTTTCCCGTTAAGCAGCCATAGTGTGTTTTCTGCGTGTGTGACTCTGTTCTCTTTTGTAATTCAGTTCAAGTGTAACGGTTTTTACATTCCCTCTATCAGTGATACCTTTTGAGAAGTGCCCTTTTCTGTGTGACTTATTTCACTTAGAGTCGTCATACCTAAATCCACTCATCATGCTGCTACTAGCCTTATGACATTGATTTCACGGCTGAGTGATATTCCATTGTACATAAGGACCACAACTTCTTTATCCATTTTTCTCTTTCCTGGGATATTGAAGGTGGAATGAAGAGGAGGTCCTTGTCAACAGAGCAGCCCTAAACTTTGGGGTGCTTGTGTCTTGCTGATTTTTAATTTTCCCAATTTATAACCCCATGAGTGGAAGTGCCCTATGCTCTCTAAGCTTTGTTTTTTAGATGTTTCAGGACTCACCGTACGCTTCTCCAGAGTGGCTGTTGGCAATTTACATCCCGCCCATCAGTGTAGCAAGGCTCCCATTTCTCCATGGCCTGTCCTGCATTTCTTGTTTTGACACTTTTTTCAGCATGGCCCTTTTGACCAATGGGAAGCGAGACATCTTTGTAGCGCTGATTTGCCTTTCCAGGTTGCTTGGTTGGCCAAAAAGGGCGTATGCGGTTTTTCCTGAATATATTCAGGAAAAAACGCATACGCCCTTTTTGGCCAAGGGCATCATTGTCAACGTTTTGCCACTTTTCATGTGCTTTAAAGGCGATTCGAATCTACCTCCTGAAATCTGTTTCCTGCAATTCTGCCTTGATTTCAAATCCTCTTCTTTGCCTTCCCTCAATATATTTGTGGACGAGAGTTATCATTTATAACTCTTCAGGTTTGTGAATTGCAGTGCCCTGAACCTCCATTTTACAACTCGCTTTTTTGGGAGTTGGCCGCAAAAGCGCAGGATGGCTTCAGGCCCTGTTCTGGTTCCGGGGGGCAGGCTGAGCCTGTGGTTAATTCTTCTTCCTTATGGGAAAATAGAGTAACCTGTGCCTGTCCCAACACCAAGAGCTAGTCTCTCATTGGTTCCACGTCTTCCCGTTCATCCTCAGGACAAATTGCAACCTGTACGGAACAGGAGGTTAAAGGTGCTGATGCTCCAAGTAGGGAGATTGCTAGTAAAGCGGCTGGAATAGTGAACCCGGGCACAAGGAGATGAGAAATGAGGTGCGTTTTAGAAACCTTTCCACATCACACGGTGTACCATTTTCTGGGTTTCTCATGCTTGTTTTCGATGTAGGAAGATGCCCTTGAACCTGGCGATTTGGGACCCATGCGATGGGTACCATGCAGTATTACTTTAAAGGGTCTGCGTTTGCTCACCCAACCTCACCAAACCTCTCAGCCCCAAGAGTGTCCACCCTTATGTCTCATCCAGCTGTGGGTCTAGATATGGTCAATCCAGGTTGCATCACAGCCCGTGAACGCATTGTGTAAGAATTTCTCTCTCTTTCACTGTCTTTGTTTCATGGGTTTTTCAAAGTAATTTATTTTTATAATGGGGTTTAGCTGCTTTTCACTGCTGTGTTTATGCCGCTTTACACCCACTTGACACACTAAGAGAGAGATATCAATACATAAGTTTTAAGATTATTACTAGTCAGATATATTCTTGTGCGGTGAATAGGGCGTGTTGAGTCCAGTTCTCTGAGCAAGGAGTAGGTCTTGTCTATTACATATTGGTTTTATGGAACGGTATCTGAGCTAATTTGAAACCCTTGTTTTATGTATCACCCCACCTCACCTTTCCCGTTAAGCAGCCATAGTGTGTTTTCTGCATGTGTGACTCTGTTCTGTTTTGTAATTCAGTTGAAGTGTAACGGTTTTTACATTCCCTCTATCAGTGATACCTTATGAGAAGTGTCCTTTTCTGTGTGACTTATTTCCCTTAGAGTCGTTGTACCTAAATCCACTCATCATGCTGCTACTAGCCTTAGGACATTGATTTCACGGCTGAGCGATATTCCATTGTACATAAGGACCACAACTTCTTTATCCATTTTTCTCTTTCCTGGGATATTGAAGGTGGAATGAAGTGGAGGTCCTTGTCAACAGAGCAGCCCTAAACTTTGGGGTGCTTGTGTCTTGCTGATTTTTCATTTTCCCAATTTATACCCCCATGAGTGGAAGTGCCCTATGCTCTCTAAGCTTTGCTTTTTAGACGTTTCAGGACTCACCGTACACTTCTCCAGAGTGGCTGTTGACAATTTACATCCCGCCCATCAGTGTAGCAAGGCTCCCATTTCTCCATGGCCTGTCCTGCATTTCTGGTTTTGACACTTTTTTCAGCATGGCCCTTTTAACCGATGGGAAGCGAGACTTCTTTGTAGCGCTGATTTGCTTTTCCAGGTTGCTTGGTTGGCCAAAAAGGGCGTATGCGTTTTTTCCTGAATATATTCAGGAAAAAACGCATACGCCCTTTTTGGCCAAGGGCATCATTGTCAACGTTTTGCCGCTTTTCATGTGCTTTAAAGGCGATTCGAATCTACCTCCTTAAATCTGTTTGCTGCAATTCTGCCTTGATTTCAAATCCTCTTCTTTGCCTTCCCTCAATATATTTGTGGATGAGAGTTATCATTTATAACTCTGCAGGTTTGTGAATTGCAGTGCCCTGAACCTCCATTTTACAACTCGCTTTTTAGGGAGCTGGCCGCAAAAGCGCAGGATGGCTTCAGGCCCTGTTCTGGTTCCGGGGGGCAGGCTGAGCCTGTGGTTAATTCTTCTTCCTGATGGGAAAATAGAGTGACCTGTGCCTGTCCCAACACCAAGAGCTAGTCTTTCATTGGTTCCACGTCTTCCCGTTCATCCTCAGTACAAATTGCAACCTGTACGGAACAGGAGGTTAAAGGTGCTGATGCTCCAAAGAGGGAGATTGCTAGTAAAGTGGCTGGAATGGCGAACCCGGGCACAAGCAGATGAGAAATGAGGTGCGTTTTAGAAACCTTTCCCCATCACACAGTGTACCATCTTCTGGGTATCTCATGCATGTTTTCGATGTAGGAAGATGACCTTGAACCTGGAGATTTGGGACCCATGCGATGGGTACCACGCAGTATTACTTTAAAGGGTCTGCGTTTGCTCACCCAACCTCACCAAACCTCTCAGCCGCAACAGTGTCCACCCTTATGTCTCATCCAGCTGTGGGTCTAGATATGGTCAATCCAGGTTGCATCACAGCCCCTGAACGCATTGTGTAAGAATTTCTCTCTCTTTCACTGTCTTTGTTTCATGGGTTTTTCAAAGTAATTTATTTTTATAATGGGGTTTAGCTGCTTTTCACTGCTGTGTTTATGCCGCTTTTTACCCACTTGACACACTAACAGAGACATATCAATACATAGGTTTTAAGATTATTACTAGTCAGATATATTCTTGTGCGGTGAATAGGGCGTGTTGAGTCCAGTTCTCTGAGCAAGGAGTAGGTCTTGTCTATTACATATTGGGTTTATGGAACGGTATCTGAGCTAATTTGAAACCCTTGTTTTATGTATCACCCCACCTCACCTTTCCCGTTAAGCAGCCATAGTGTGTTTTCTGCATGTGTGACTCTGTTCTGTTTTGTAATTCAGTTCAAGTGTAACGGTTTTTACATTCCCTCTATCAGTGATACCTTATGAGAAGTGTCCTTTTCTGTGTGACTTATTTCACTTAGAGTCGTCGTACCTAAATCCACTCATCATGCTGGTACTAGCCTTATGACATTGATTTCACGGCTGAGTGATATTCCATTGTACATAAGGACCACAACTTCTTTATCCATTTTTCTCTTTCCTGGGATATTGAAGGTGGAATGAAGTGGAGGTCCTTGTCAACAGAGCAGCCCTAAACTTTGGGGTGCTTGTGTCTTGCTGATTTTTCATTTTCCCAATTTATACCCCCATGAGTGGAAGTGCCCTATGCTCTCTAAGCTTTGCTTTTTAGACGTTTCAGGACTCACCGTACACTTCTCCAGAGTGGCTGTTGACAATTTACATCCCGCCCATCAGTGTAGCAAGGCTCCCATTTCTCCATGGCCTGTCCTGCATTTCTGGTTTTGACACTTTTTTCAGCATGGCCCTTTTGACCAATGGGAAGCGAGACATCTTTGTAGCGCTGATTTGCCTTTCCAGGTTGCTTGGTTGGCCAAAAAGGGCGTATGCGTTTTTTCCTGAATATATTCAGGAAAAAACGCATACGCCCTTTTTGGCCAAGGGCATCATTGTCAACGTTTTGCCGCTTTTCATGTGCTTTAAAGGCGATTCGAATCTACCTCCTGAAATCTGTTTCCTGCAATTCTGCCTTGATTTCAAATCCTCTTCTTTGCCTTCCCTCAATATATTTGTGGATGAGAGTTATCATTTATAACTCTGCAGGTTTGTGAATTGCAGTGCCCTGAACCTCCATTTTACAACTCGCTTTTTAGGGAGCTGGCCGCAAAAGCGCAGGATGGCTTCAGGCCCTGTTCTGGTTCCGGGGGGCAGGCTGAGCCTGTGGTTAATTCTTCTTCCTGATGGGAAAATAGAGTGACCTGTGCCTGTCCCAACACCAAGAGCTAGTCTTTCATTGGTTCCACGTCTTCCCGTTCATCCTCAGTACAAATTGCAACCTGTACGGAACAGGAGGTTAAAGGTGCTGATGCTCCAAGGAGGGAGATTGCTAGTAAAGTGGCTGGAATGGCGAACCCGGGCACAAGCAGATGAGAAATGAGGTGCGTTTTAGAATCCTTTCCCCATCACACGGTGTACCATCTTCTGGGTATCTCATGCATGTTTTCGATGTAGGAAGATGCCCTTGAACCTGGAGATTTGGGACCCATGCGATGGGTACCAGGCAGTAATACTTTAAAGGGTCTGCGTTTGCTCACCCAACCTCACCAAACCTCTCAGCCGCAACAGTGTCCACCCTTATGTCTCATCCAGCTGTGGGTCTAGATATGGTCAATCCAGGTTGCATCACAGCCCCTGAACGCATTGTGTAAGAATTCCTCTCTCTTTCACTGTCTTTGTTTCATGGGTTTTTCAAAGTAATTTATTTTTATAATGGGGTTTAGCTGCTTTTCACTGCTGTGTTTATGCCGCTTTTTACCCACTTGACACACTAACAGAGAGATATCAATACATAGGTTTTAAGATTATTACTAGTCAGATATATTCTTGTGCGGTGAATAGGGCGTGTTGAGTCCAGTTCTCTGAGCAAGGAGTAGGTCTTGTCTATTACATATTGGGTTTATGGAACGGTATCTGAGCTAATTTGAAACCCTTGTTTTATGTATCACCCCACCTCACCTTTCCCGTTAAGCAGCCATAGTGTGTTTTCTGCGTGTGTGACTCTGTTCTCTTTTGTAATTCAGTTCAAGTGTAACGGTTTTTACATTCCCTCTATCAGTGATACCTTTTGAGAAGTGCCCTTTTCTGTGTGACTTATTTCACTTAGAGTCGTCATACCTAAATCCACTCATCATGCTGCTACTAGCCTTATGACATTGATTTCACGGCTGAGTGATATTCCATTGTACATAAGGACCACAACTTCTTTATCCATTTTTCTCTTTCCTGGGATATTGAAGGTGGAATGAAGAGGAGGTCCTTGTCAACAGAGCAGCCCTAAACTTTGGGGTGCTTGTGTCTTGCTGATTTTTAATTTTCCCAATTTATAACCCCATGAGTGGAAGTGCCCTATGCTCTCTAAGCTTTGTTTTTTAGATGTTTCAGGACTCACCGTACGCTTCTCCAGAGTGGCTGTTGGCAATTTACATCCCGCCCATCAGTGTAGCAAGGCTCCCATTTCTCCATGGCCTGTCCTGCATTTGTGGTTTTGACACTTTTTTCAGCATGGCCTTTTTAACCGATGGGAAGCGAGACATCTTTGTAGCGCTGATTTGCCTTTCCAGGTTGCTTGGTTGGCCAAAAAGGGCGTATGCGGTTTTTCCTGAATATATTCAGGAAAAAACGCATACGCCCTTTTTGGCCAAGGGCATCATTGTCAACGTTTTGCCGCTTTTCATGTGCTTTAAAGGCGATTCGAATCTACCTCCTGAAATCTGTTTCCTGCAATTCTGCCTTGATTTCAAATCCTCTTCTTTGCCTTCCCTCAATATATTTGTGGACGAGAGTTATCATTTATAACTCTGCAGGTTTGTGAATTGCAGTGCCCTGAACCTCCATTTTACAACTCGCTTTTTTGGGAGTTGGCCGCAAAAGCGCAGGATGGCTTCAGGCCCTGTTCTGGTTCCGGGGGGCAGGCTGAGCCTGTGGTTAATTCTTCTTCCTGATGGGAAAATAGAGTAACCTGTGCCTGTCCCAACACCAAGAGCTAGTCTCTCATTGGTTCCACGTCTTCCCGTTCATCCTCAGGACAAATTGCAACCTGTACGGAACAGGAGGTTAAAGGTGCTGATGCTCCAAGTAGGGAGATTGCTAGTAAAGCGGCTGGAATAGCGAACCCGGGCACAAGGAGATGAGAAATGAGGTGCGTTTTAGAAACCTTTCCACATCACACGGTGTACCATCTTCTGGGTTTCTCATGCATGTTTTCGATGTAGGAAGATGCCCTTGAACCTGGCGATTTGGGACCCATGCGATGGGTACCATGCAGTATTACTTTAAAGGGTCTGCGTTTGCTCACCCAACCTCACCAAACCTCTCAGCCCCAAGAGTGTCCACCCTTATGTCTCATCCAGCTGTGGGTCTAGATATGGTCAATCCAGGTTGCATCACAGCCCGTGAACGCATTGTGTAAGAATTTCTATCTCTTTCACTGTCTTTGTTTCATGGGTTTTTCAAAGTAATTTATTTTTATAATGGGGTTTATCTGCTTTTCACTGCTGTGTTTATGCCGCTTTACACCCACTTGACACACTAACAGAGAGATATCAATACATAAGTTTTAAGATTATTACTAGTCAGATATATTCTTGTGCGGTGAATAGGGCGTGTTGAGTCCAGTTCTCTGAGCAAGGAGTAGGTCTTGTCTATTACATATTGGTTTTATGGAACGGTATCTGAGCTAATTTGAAACCCTTGTTTTATGTATCACCCCACCTCACCTTTCCCGTTAAGCAGCCATAGTGTGTTTTCTGCATGTGTGACTCTGTTCTGTTTTGTAATTCAGTTGAAGTGTAACGGTTTTTACATTCCCTCTATCAGTGATACCTTATGAGAAGTGTCCTTTTCTGTGTGACTTATTTCCCTTAGAGTCGTTGTACCTAAATCCACTCATCATGCTGCTACTAGCCTTATGACATTGATTTCACGGCTGAGCGATATTCCATTGTACATAAGGACCACAACTTCTTTATCCATTTTTCTCTTTCCTGGGATATTGAAGGTGGAATGAAGTGGAGGTCCTTGTCAACAGAGCAGCCCTAAACTTTGGGGTGCTTGTGTCTTGCTGATTTTTCATTTTCCCAATTTATACCCCCATGAGTGGAAGTGCCCTATGCTCTCTAAGCTTTGCTTTTTAGACGTTTCAGGACTCACCGTACACTTCTCCAGAGTGGCTGTTGACAATTTACATCCCGCCCATCAGTGTAGCAAGGCTCCCATTTCTCCATGGCCTGTCCTGCATTTCTGGTTTTGACACTTTTTTCAGCATGGCCCTTTTAACCGATGGGAAGCGAGACTTCTTTGTAGCGCTGATTTGCCTTTCCAGGTTGCTTGGTTGGCCAAAAAGGGCGTATGCGTTTTTTCCTGAATATATTCAGGAAAAAACGCATACGCCCTTTTTGGCCAAGGGCATCATTGTCAACGTTTTGCCGCTTTTCATGTGCTTTAAAGGCGATTCGAATCTACCTCCTGAAATCTGTTTCCTGCAATTCTGCCTTGATTTCAAATCCTCTTCTTTGCCTTCCCTCAATATATTTGTGGATGAGAGTTATCATTTATAACTCTGCAGGTTTGTGAATTGCAGTGCCCTGAACCTCCATTTTACAACTCGCTTTTTAGGGAGCTGGCCGCAAAAGCGCAGGATGGCTTCAGGCCCTGTTCTGGTTCCGGGGGGCAGGCTGAGCCTGTGGTTAATTCTTCTTCCTGATGGGAAAATAGAGTGACCTGTGCCTGTCCCAACACCAAGAGCTAGTCTTTCATTGGTTCCACGTCTTCCCGTTCATCCTCAGTACAAATTGCAACCTGTACGGAACAGGAGGTTAAAGGTGCTGATGCTCCAAGGAGGGAGATTGCTAGTAAAGTGGCTGGAATGGCGAACCCGGGCACAAGCAGATGAGAAATGAGGTGCGTTTTAGAAACCTTTCCCCATCACACAGTGTACCATCTTCTGGGTATCTCATGCATGTTTTCGATGTAGGAAGATGACCTTGAACCTGGAGATTTGGGACCCATGCGATGGGTACCACGCAGTATTACTTTAAAGGGTCTGCGTTTGCTCACCCAACCTCACCAAACCTCTCAGCCGCAACAGTGTCCACCCTTATGTCTCATCCAGCTGTGGGTCTAGATATGGTCAATCCAGGTTGCATCACAGCCCCTGAACGCATTGTGTAAGAATTTCTCTCTCTTTCACTGTCTTTGTTTCATGGGTTTTTCAAAGTAATTTATTTTTATAATGGGGTTTAGCTGCTTTTCACTGCTGTGTTTATGCCGCTTTTTACCCACTTGACACACTAACAGAGACATATCAATACATAGGTTTTAAGATTATTACTAGTCAGATATATTCTTGTGCGGTGAATAGGGCGTGTTGAGTCCAGTTCTCTGAGCAAGGAGTAGGTCTTGTCTATTACATATTGGGTTTATGGAACGGTATCTGAGCTAATTTGAAACCCTTGTTTTATGTATCACCCCACCTCACCTTTCCCGTTAAGCAGCCATAGTGTGTTTTCTGCATGTGTGACTCTGTTCTGTTTTGTAATTCAGTTCAAGTGTAACGGTTTTTACATTCCCTCTATCAGTGATACCTTATGAGAAGTGTCCTTTGCTGTGTGACTTATTTCACTTAGAGTCGTCGTACCTAAATCCACTCATCATGCTGGTACTAGCCTTATGACATTGATTTCACGGCTGAGTGATATTCCATTGTACATAAGGACCACAACTTCTTTATCCATTTTTCTCTTTCCTGGGATATTGAAGGTGGAATGAAGACGAGGTCCTTGTCAACAGAGCAGCCCTAAACTTTGGGGTGCTTGTGTCTTGCTGATTTTTAATTTTCCCAATTTATAACCCCATGAGTGGAAGTGCCCTATGCTCTCTAAGCTTTGTTTTTTAGATGTTTCAGGACTCACCGTACGCTTCTCCAGAGTGGCTGTTGACAATTTACATCCCGCCCATCAGTGTAGCAAGGCTCCCATTTCTCCATGGCCTGTCCTGCATTTCTTGTTTTGACACTTTTTTCAGCATGGCCCTTTTGACCAATGGGAAGCGAGACATCTTTGTAGCGCTGATTTGCCTTTCCAGGTTGCTTGGTTGGCCAAAAAGGGCGTATGCGGTTTTTCCTGAATATATTCAGGAAAAAACGCATACGCCCTTTTTGGCCAAGGGCATCATTGTCAACGTTTTGCCACTTTTCATGTGCTTTAAAGGCGATTCGAATCTACCTCCTGAAATCTGTTTCCTGCAATTCTGCCTTGATTTCAAATCCTCTTCTTTGCCTTCCCTCAATATATTTGTGGACGAGAGTTATCATTTATAACTCTTCAGGTTTGTGAATTGCAGTGCCCTGAACCTCCATTTTACAACTCGCTTTTTTGGGAGTTGGCCGCAAAAGCGCAGGATGGCTTCAGGCCCTGTTCTGGTTCCGGGGGGCAGGCTGAGCCTGTTGTTAATTCTTCTTCCTTATGGGAAAATAGAGTAACCTGTGCCTGTCCCAACACCAAGAGCTAGTCTCTCATTGGTTCCACGTCTTCCCGTTCATCCTCAGGACAAATTGCAACCTGTACGGAACAGGAGGTTAAAGGTGCTGATGCTCCAAGTAGGGAGATTGCTAGTAAAGCGGCTGGAATAGTGAACCCGGGCACAAGGAGATGAGAAATGAGGTGCGTTTTAGAAACCTTTCCACATCACACGGTGTACCATTTTCTGGGTTTCTCATGCTTGTTTTCGATGTAGGAAGATGCCCTTGAACCTGGCGATTTGGGACCCATGCGATGGGTACCATGCAGTATTACTTTAAAGGGTCTGCGTTTGCTCACCCAACCTCACCAAACCTCTCAGCCCCAAGAGTGTCCACCCTTATGTCTCATCCAGCTGTGGGTCTAGATATGGTCAATCCAGGTTGCATCACAGCCCGTGAACGCATTGTGTAAGAATTTCTCTCTCTTTCACTGTCTTTGTTTCATGGGTTTTTCAAAGTAATTTATTTTTATAATGGGGTTTAGCTGCTTTTCACTGCTGTGTTTATGCCGCTTTACACCCACTTGACACACTAAGAGAGAGATATCAATACATAAGTTTTAAGATTATTACTAGTCAGATATATTCTTGTGCGGTGAATAGGGCGTGTTGAGTCCAGTTCTCTGAGCAAGGAGTAGGTCTTGTCTATTACATATTGGTTTTATGGAACGGTATCTGAGCTAATTTGAAACCCTTGTTTTATGTATCACCCCACCTCACCTTTCCCGTTAAGCAGCCATAGTGTGTTTTCTGCATGTGTGACTCTGTTCTGTTTTGTAATTCAGTTGAAGTGTAACGGTTTTTACATTCCCTCTATCAGTGATACCTTATGAGAAGTGTCCTTTTCTGTGTGACTTATTTCCCTTAGAGTCGTTGTACCTAAATCCACTCATCATGCTGCTACTAGCCTTAGGACATTGATTTCACGGCTGAGCGATATTCCATTGTACATAAGGACCACAACTTCTTTATCCATTTTTCTCTTTCCTGGGATATTGAAGGTGGAATGAAGTGGAGGTCCTTGTCAACAGAGCAGCCCTAAACTTTGGGGTGCTTGTGTCTTGCTGATTTTTCATTTTCCCAATTTATACCCCCATGAGTGGAAGTGCCCTATGCTCTCTAAGCTTTGCTTTTTAGACGTTTCAGGACTCACCGTACACTTCTCCAGAGTGGCTGTTGACAATTTACATCCCGCCCATCAGTGTAGCAAGGCTCCCATTTCTCCATGGCCTGTCCTGCATTTCTGGTTTTGACACTTTTTTCAGCATGGCCCTTTTAACCGATGGGAAGCGAGACTTCTTTGTAGCGCTGATTTGCTTTTCCAGGTTGCTTGGTTGGCCAAAAAGGGCGTATGCGTTTTTTCCTGAATATATTCAGGAAAAAACGCATACGCCCTTTTTGGCCAAGGGCATCATTGTCAACGTTTTGCCGCTTTTCATGTGCTTTAAAGGCGATTCGAATCTACCTCCTTAAATCTGTTTGCTGCAATTCTGCCTTGATTTCAAATCCTCTTCTTTGCCTTCCCTCAATATATTTGTGGATGAGAGTTATCATTTATAACTCTGCAGGTTTGTGAATTGCAGTGCCCTGAACCTCCATTTTACAACTCGCTTTTTAGGGAGCTGGCCGCAAAAGCGCAGGATGGCTTCAGGCCCTGTTCTGGTTCCGGGGGGCAGGCTGAGCCTGTGGTTAATTCTTCTTCCTGATGGGAAAATAGAGTGACCTGTGCCTGTCCCAACACCAAGAGCTAGTCTTTCATTGGTTCCACGTCTTCCCGTTCATCCTCAGTACAAATTGCAACCTGTACGGAACAGGAGGTTAAAGGTGCTGATGCTCCAAAGAGGGAGATTGCTAGTAAAGTGGCTGGAATGGCGAACCCGGGCACAAGCAGATGAGAAATGAGGTGCGTTTTAGAAACCTTTCCCCATCACACAGTGTACCATCTTCTGGGTATCTCATGCATGTTTTCGATGTAGGAAGATGACCTTGAACCTGGAGATTTGGGACCCATGCGATGGGTACCACGCAGTATTACTTTAAAGGGTCTGCGTTTGCTCACCCAACCTCACCAAACCTCTCAGCCGCAACAGTGTCCACCCTTATGTCTCATCCAGCTGTGGGTCTAGATATGGTCAATCCAGGTTGCATCACAGCCCCTGAACGCATTGTGTAAGAATTTCTCTCTCTTTCACTGTCTTTGTTTCATGGGTTTTTCAAAGTAATTTATTTTTATAATGGGGTTTAGCTGCTTTTCACTGCTGTGTTTATGCCGCTTTTTACCCACTTGACACACTAACAGAGACATATCAATACATAGGTTTTAAGATTATTACTAGTCAGATATATTCTTGTGCGGTGAATAGGGCGTGTTGAGTCCAGTTCTCTGAGCAAGGAGTAGGTCTTGTCTATTACATATTGGGTTTATGGAACGGTATCTGAGCTAATTTGAAACCCTTGTTTTATGTATCACCCCACCTCACCTTTCCCGTTAAGCAGCCATAGTGTGTTTTCTGCATGTGTGACTCTGTTCTGTTTTGTAATTCAGTTCAAGTGTAACGGTTTTTACATTCCCTCTATCAGTGATACCTTATGAGAAGTGTCCTTTTCTGTGTGACTTATTTCACTTAGAGTCGTCGTACCTAAATCCACTCATCATGCTGGTACTAGCCTTATGACATTGATTTCACGGCTGAGTGATATTCCATTGTACATAAGGACCACAACTTCTTTATCCATTTTTCTCTTTCCTGGGATATTGAAGGTGGAATGAAGTGGAGGTCCTTGTCAACAGAGCAGCCCTAAACTTTGGGGTGCTTGTGTCTTGCTGATTTTTCATTTTCCCAATTTATACCCCCATGAGTGGAAGTGCCCTATGCTCTCTAAGCTTTGCTTTTTAGACGTTTCAGGACTCACCGTACACTTCTCCAGAGTGGCTGTTGACAATTTACATCCCGCCCATCAGTGTAGCAAGGCTCCCATTTCTCCATGGCCTGTCCTGCATTTCTGGTTTTGACACTTTTTTCAGCATGGCCCTTTTGACCAATGGGAAGCGAGACATCTTTGTAGCGCTGATTTGCCTTTCCAGGTTGCTTGGTTGGCCAAAAAGGGCGTATGCGTTTTTTCCTGAATATATTCAGGAAAAAACGCATACGCCCTTTTTGGCCAAGGGCATCATTGTCAACGTTTTGCCGCTTTTCATGTGCTTTAAAGGCGATTCGAATCTACCTCCTGAAATCTGTTTCCTGCAATTCTGCCTTGATTTCAAATCCTCTTCTTTGCCTTCCCTCAATATATTTGTGGATGAGAGTTATCATTTATAACTCTGCAGGTTTGTGAATTGCAGTGCCCTGAACCTCCATTTTACAACTCGCTTTTTAGGGAGCTGGCCGCAAAAGCGCAGGATGGCTTCAGGCCCTGTTCTGGTTCCGGGGGGCAGGCTGAGCCTGTGGTTAATTCTTCTTCCTGATGGGAAAATAGAGTGACCTGTGCCTGTCCCAACACCAAGAGCTAGTCTTTCATTGGTTCCACGTCTTCCCGTTCATCCTCAGTACAAATTGCAACCTGTACGGAACAGGAGGTTAAAGGTGCTGATGCTCCAAGGAGGGAGATTGCTAGTAAAGTGGCTGGAATGGCGAACCCGGGCACAAGCAGATGAGAAATGAGGTGCGTTTTAGAATCCTTTCCCCATCACACGGTGTACCATCTTCTGGGTATCTCATGCATGTTTTCGATGTAGGAAGATGCCCTTGAACCTGGAGATTTGGGACCCATGCGATGGGTACCAGGCAGTAATACTTTAAAGGGTCTGCGTTTGCTCACCCAACCTCACCAAACCTCTCAGCCGCAACAGTGTCCACCCTTATGTCTCATCCAGCTGTGGGTCTAGATATGGTCAATCCAGGTTGCATCACAGCCCCTGAACGCATTGTGTAAGAATTCCTCTCTCTTTCACTGTCTTTGTTTCATGGGTTTTTCAAAGTAATTTATTTTTATAATGGGGTTTAGCTGCTTTTCACTGCTGTGTTTATGCCGCTTTTTACCCACTTGACACACTAACAGAGAGATATCAATACATAGGTTTTAAGATTATTACTAGTCAGATATATTCTTGTGCGGTGAATAGGGCGTGTTGAGTCCAGTTCTCTGAGCAAGGAGTAGGTCTTGTCTATTACATATTGGGTTTATGGAACGGTATCTGAGCTAATTTGAAACCCTTGTTTTATGTATCACCCCACCTCACCTTTCCCGTTAAGCAGCCATAGTGTGTTTTCTGCGTGTGTGACTCTGTTCTCTTTTGTAATTCAGTTCAAGTGTAACGGTTTTTACATTCCCTCTATCAGTGATACCTTTTGAGAAGTGCCCTTTTCTGTGTGACTTATTTCACTTAGAGTCGTCATACCTAAATCCACTCATCATGCTGCTACTAGCCTTATGACATTGATTTCACGGCTGAGTGATATTCCATTGTACATAAGGACCACAACTTCTTTATCCATTTTTCTCTTTCCTGGGATATTGAAGGTGGAATGAAGAGGAGGTCCTTGTCAACAGAGCAGCCCTAAACTTTGGGGTGCTTGTGTCTTGCTGATTTTTAATTTTCCCAATTTATAACCCCATGAGTGGAAGTGCCCTATGCTCTCTAAGCTTTGTTTTTTAGATGTTTCAGGACTCACCGTACGCTTCTCCAGAGTGGCTGTTGGCAATTTACATCCCGCCCATCAGTGTAGCAAGGCTCCCATTTCTCCATGGCCTGTCCTGCATTTGTGGTTTTGACACTTTTTTCAGCATGGCCTTTTTAACCGATGGGAAGCGAGACATCTTTGTAGCGCTGATTTGCCTTTCCAGGTTGCTTGGTTGGCCAAAAAGGGCGTATGCGGTTTTTCCTGAATATATTCAGGAAAAAACGCATACGCCCTTTTTGGCCAAGGGCATCATTGTCAACGTTTTGCCGCTTTTCATGTGCTTTAAAGGCGATTCGAATCTACCTCCTGAAATCTGTTTCCTGCAATTCTGCCTTGATTTCAAATCCTCTTCTTTGCCTTCCCTCAATATATTTGTGGACGAGAGTTATCATTTATAACTCTGCAGGTTTGTGAATTGCAGTGCCCTGAACCTCCATTTTACAACTCGCTTTTTTGGGAGTTGGCCGCAAAAGCGCAGGATGGCTTCAGGCCCTGTTCTGGTTCCGGGGGGCAGGCTGAGCCTGTGGTTAATTCTTCTTCCTGATGGGAAAATAGAGTAACCTGTGCCTGTCCCAACACCAAGAGCTAGTCTCTCATTGGTTCCACGTCTTCCCGTTCATCCTCAGGACAAATTGCAACCTGTACGGAACAGGAGGTTAAAGGTGCTGATGCTCCAAGTAGGGAGATTGCTAGTAAAGCGGCTGGAATAGCGAACCCGGGCACAAGGAGATGAGAAATGAGGTGCGTTTTAGAAACCTTTCCACATCACACGGTGTACCATCTTCTGGGTTTCTCATGCATGTTTTCGATGTAGGAAGATGCCCTTGAACCTGGCGATTTGGGACCCATGCGATGGGTACCATGCAGTATTACTTTAAAGGGTCTGCGTTTGCTCACCCAACCTCACCAAACCTCTCAGCCCCAAGAGTGTCCACCCTTATGTCTCATCCAGCTGTGGGTCTAGATATGGTCAATCCAGGTTGCATCACAGCCCGTGAACGCATTGTGTAAGAATTTCTATCTCTTTCACTGTCTTTGTTTCATGGGTTTTTCAAAGTAATTTATTTTTATAATGGGGTTTATCTGCTTTTCACTGCTGTGTTTATGCCGCTTTACACCCACTTGACACACTAACAGAGAGATATCAATACATAAGTTTTAAGATTATTACTAGTCAGATATATTCTTGTGCGGTGAATAGGGCGTGTTGAGTCCAGTTCTCTGAGCAAGGAGTAGGTCTTGTCTATTACATATTGGTTTTATGGAACGGTATCTGAGCTAATTTGAAACCCTTGTTTTATGTATCACCCCACCTCACCTTTCCCGTTAAGCAGCCATAGTGTGTTTTCTGCATGTGTGACTCTGTTCTGTTTTGTAATTCAGTTGAAGTGTAACGGTTTTTACATTCCCTCTATCAGTGATACCTTATGAGAAGTGTCCTTTTCTGTGTGACTTATTTCCCTTAGAGTCGTTGTACCTAAATCCACTCATCATGCTGCTACTAGCCTTATGACATTGATTTCACGGCTGAGCGATATTCCATTGTACATAAGGACCACAACTTCTTTATCCATTTTTCTCTTTCCTGGGATATTGAAGGTGGAATGAAGTGGAGGTCCTTGTCAACAGAGCAGCCCTAAACTTTGGGGTGCTTGTGTCTTGCTGATTTTTCATTTTCCCAATTTATACCCCCATGAGTGGAAGTGCCCTATGCTCTCTAAGCTTTGCTTTTTAGACGTTTCAGGACTCACCGTACACTTCTCCAGAGTGGCTGTTGACAATTTACATCCCGCCCATCAGTGTAGCAAGGCTCCCATTTCTCCATGGCCTGTCCTGCATTTCTGGTTTTGACACTTTTTTCAGCATGGCCCTTTTAACCGATGGGAAGCGAGACTTCTTTGTAGCGCTGATTTGCCTTTCCAGGTTGCTTGGTTGGCCAAAAAGGGCGTATGCGTTTTTTCCTGAATATATTCAGGAAAAAACGCATACGCCCTTTTTGGCCAAGGGCATCATTGTCAACGTTTTGCCGCTTTTCATGTGCTTTAAAGGCGATTCGAATCTACCTCCTGAAATCTGTTTCCTGCAATTCTGCCTTGATTTCAAATCCTCTTCTTTGCCTTCCCTCAATATATTTGTGGATGAGAGTTATCATTTATAACTCTGCAGGTTTGTGAATTGCAGTGCCCTGAACCTCCATTTTACAACTCGCTTTTTAGGGAGCTGGCCGCAAAAGCGCAGGATGGCTTCAGGCCCTGTTCTGGTTCCGGGGGGCAGGCTGAGCCTGTGGTTAATTCTTCTTCCTGATGGGAAAATAGAGTGACCTGTGCCTGTCCCAACACCAAGAGCTAGTCTTTCATTGGTTCCACGTCTTCCCGTTCATCCTCAGTACAAATTGCAACCTGTACGGAACAGGAGGTTAAAGGTGCTGATGCTCCAAGGAGGGAGATTGCTAGTAAAGTGGCTGGAATGGCGAACCCGGGCACAAGCAGATGAGAAATGAGGTGCGTTTTAGAAACCTTTCCCCATCACACAGTGTACCATCTTCTGGGTATCTCATGCATGTTTTCGATGTAGGAAGATGACCTTGAACCTGGAGATTTGGGACCCATGCGATGGGTACCACGCAGTATTACTTTAAAGGGTCTGCGTTTGCTCACCCAACCTCACCAAACCTCTCAGCCGCAACAGTGTCCACCCTTATGTCTCATCCAGCTGTGGGTCTAGATATGGTCAATCCAGGTTGCATCACAGCCCCTGAACGCATTGTGTAAGAATTTCTCTCTCTTTCACTGTCTTTGTTTCATGGGTTTTTCAAAGTAATTTATTTTTATAATGGGGTTTAGCTGCTTTTCACTGCTGTGTTTATGCCGCTTTTTACCCACTTGACACACTAACAGAGACATATCAATACATAGGTTTTAAGATTATTACTAGTCAGATATATTCTTGTGCGGTGAATAGGGCGTGTTGAGTCCAGTTCTCTGAGCAAGGAGTAGGTCTTGTCTATTACATATTGGGTTTATGGAACGGTATCTGAGCTAATTTGAAACCCTTGTTTTATGTATCACCCCACCTCACCTTTCCCGTTAAGCAGCCATAGTGTGTTTTCTGCATGTGTGACTCTGTTCTGTTTTGTAATTCAGTTCAAGTGTAACGGTTTTTACATTCCCTCTATCAGTGATACCTTATGAGAAGTGTCCTTTGCTGTGTGACTTATTTCACTTAGAGTCGTCGTACCTAAATCCACTCATCATGCTGGTACTAGCCTTATGACATTGATTTCACGGCTGAGTGATATTCCATTGTACATAAGGACCACAACTTCTTTATCCATTTTTCTCTTTCCTGGGATATTGAAGGTGGAATGAAGTGGAGGTCCTTGTCAACAGAGCAGCCCTAAACTTTGGGGTGCTTGTGTCTTGCTGATTTTTCATTTTCCCAATTTATACCCCCATGAGTGGAAGTGCCCTATGCTCTCTAAGCTTTGCTTTTTAGACGTTTCAGGACTCACCGTACACTTCTCCAGAGTGGCTGTTGACAATTTACATCCCGCCCATCAGTGTAGCAAGGCTCCCATTTCTCCATGGCCTGTCCTGCATTTCTGGTTTTGACACTTTTTTCAGCATGGCCCTTTTGACCAATGGGAAGCGAGACATCTTTGTAGCGCTGATTTGCCTTTCCAGGTTGCTTGGTTGGCCAAAAAGGGCGTATGCGTTTTTTCCTGAATATATTCAGGAAAAAACGCATACGCCCTTTTTGG
This sequence comes from Balaenoptera borealis, assembly GCF_965194805.1. Taxonomy (NCBI): domain Eukaryota; kingdom Metazoa; phylum Chordata; class Mammalia; order Artiodactyla; family Balaenopteridae; genus Balaenoptera; species Balaenoptera borealis. The sequence continues at coordinate 927,054 of NW_028123954.1, read as the reverse complement.
CCAAGGGCATCATTGTCAACGTTTTGCCGCTTTTCATGTGCTTTAAAGGCGATTCGAATCTACCTCCTGAAATCTGTTTCCTGCAATTCTGCCTTGATTTCAAATCCTCTTCTTTGCCTTCCCTCAATATATTTGTGGATGAGAGTTATCATTTATAACTCTGCAGGTTTGTGAATTGCAGTGCCCTGAACCTCCATTTTACAACTCGCTTTTTAGGGAGCTGGCCGCAAAAGCGCAGGATGGCTTCAGGCCCTGTTCTGGTTCCGGGGGGCAGGCTGAGCCTGTGGTTAATTCTTCTTCCTGATGGGAAAATAGAGTGACCTGTGCCTGTCCCAACACCAAGAGCTAGTCTTTCATTGGTTCCACGTCTTCCCGTTCATCCTCAGTACAAATTGCAACCTGTACGGAACAGGAGGTTAAAGGTGCTGATGCTCCAAGGAGGGAGATTGCTAGTAAAGTGGCTGGAATGGCGAACCCGGGCACAAGCAGATGAGAAATGAGGTGCGTTTTAGAATCCTTTCCCCATCACACGGTGTACCATCTTCTGGGTATCTCATGCATGTTTTCGATGTAGGAAGATGCCCTTGAACCTGGAGATTTGGGACCCATGCGATGGGTACCACGCAGTAATACTTTAAAGGGTCTGCGTTTGCTCACCCAACCTCACCAAACCTCTCAGCCGCAACAGTGTCCACCCTTATGTCTCATCCAGCTGTGGGTCTAGATATGGTCAATCCAGGTTGCATCACAGCCCCTGAACGCATTGTGTAAGAATTCCTCTCTCTTTCACTGTCTTTGTTTCATGGGTTTTTCAAAGTAATTTATTTTTATAATGGGGTTTAGCTGCTTTTCACTGCTGTGTTTATGCCGCTTTTTACCCACTTGACACACTAACAGAGAGATATCAATACATAGGTTTTAAGATTATTACTAGTCAGATATATTCTTGTGCGGTGAATAGGGCGTGTTGAGTCCAGTTCTCTGAGCAAGGAGTAGGTCTTGTCTATTACATATTGGGTTTATGGAACGGTATCTGAGCTAATTTGAAACCCTTGTTTTATGTATCACCCCACCTCACCTTTCCCGTTAAGCAGCCATAGTGTGTTTTCTGCATGTGTGACTCTGTTCTCTTTTGTAATTCAGTTCAAGTGTAACGGTTTTTACATTCCCTCTATCAGTGATACCTTTTGAGAAGTGCCCTTTTCTGTGTGACTTATTTCACTTAGAGTCGTCATACCTAAATCCACTCATCATGCTGCTACTAGCCTTATGACATTGATTTCACGGCTGAGTGATATTCCATTGTACATAAGGACCACAACTTCTTTATCCATTTTTCTCTTTCCTGGGATATTGAAGGTGGAATGAAGAGGAGGTCCTTGTCAACAGAGCAGCCCTAAACTTTGGGGTGCTTGTGTCTTGCTGATTTTTAATTTTCCCAATTTATAACCCCATGAGTGGAAGTGCCCTATGCTCTCTAAGCTTTGTTTTTTAGATGTTTCAGGACTCACCGTACGCTTCTCCAGAGTGGCTGTTGGCAATTTACATCCCGCCCATCAGTGTAGCAAGGCTCCCATTTCTCCATGGCCTGTCCTGCATTTGTGGTTTTGACACTTTTTTCAGCATGGCCTTTTTAACCGATGGGAAGCGAGACATCTTTGTAGCGCTGATTTGCCTTTCCAGGTTGCTTGGTTGGCCAAAAAGGGCGTATGCGGTTTTTCCTGAATATATTCAGGAAAAAACGCATACGCCCTTTTTGGCCAAGGGCATCATTGTCAACGTTTTGCCGCTTTTCATGTGCTTTAAAGGCGATTCGAATCTACCTCCTGAAATCTGTTTCCTGCAATTCTGCCTTGATTTCAAATCCTCTTCTTTGCCTTCCCTCAATATATTTGTGGACGAGAGTTATCATTTATAACTCTGCAGGTTTGTGAATTGCAGTGCCCTGAACCTCCATTTTACAACTCGCTTTTTTGGGAGTTGGCCGCAAAAGCGCAGGATGGCTTCAGGCCCTGTTCTGGTTCCGGGGGGCAGGCTGAGCCTGTGGTTAATTCTTCTTCCTGATGGGAAAATAGAGTAACCTGTGCCTGTCCCAACACCAAGAGCTAGTCTCTCATTGGTTCCACGTCTTCCCGTTCATCCTCAGGACAAATTGCAACCTGTACGGAACAGGAGGTTAAAGGTGCTGATGCTCCAAGTAGGGAGATTGCTAGTAAAGCGGCTGGAATAGCGAACCCGGGCACAAGGAGATGAGAAATGAGGTGCGTTTTAGAAACCTTTCCACATCACACGGTGTACCATCTTCTGGGTTTCTCATGCATGTTTTCGATGTAGGAAGATGCCCTTGAACCTGGCGATTTGGGACCCATGCGATGGGTACCATGCAGTATTACTTTAAAGGGTCTGCGTTTGCTCACCCAACCTCACCAAACCTCTCAGCCCCAAGAGTGTCCACCCTTATGTCTCATCCAGCTGTGGGTCTAGATATGGTCAATCCAGGTTGCATCACAGCCCGTGAACGCATTGTGTAAGAATTTCTATCTCTTTCACTGTCTTTGTTTCATGGGTTTTTCAAAGTAATTTATTTTTATAATGGGGTTTAGCTGCTTTTCACTGCTGTGTTTATGCCGCTTTACACCCACTTGACACACTAACAGAGAGATATCAATACATAAGTTTTAAGATTATTACTAGTCAGATATATTCTTGTGCGGTGAATAGGGCGTGTTGAGTCCAGTTCTCTGAGCAAGGAGTAGGTCTTGTCTATTACATATTGGTTTTATGGAACGGTATCTGAGCTCATTTGAAACCCTTGTTTTATGTATCACCCCACCTCACCTTTCCCGTTAAGCAGCCATAGTGTGTTTTCTGCATGTGTGACTCTGTTCTGTTTTGTAATTCAGTTCAAGTGTAACGGTTTTTACATTCCCTCTATCAGTGATACCTTATGAGAAGTGTCCTTTTCTGTGTGACTTATTTCCCTTAGAGTCGTTGTACCTAAATCCACTCATCATGCTGCTACTAGCCTTATGACATTGATTTCACGGCTGAGCGATATTCCATTGTACATAAGGACCACAACTTCTTTATCCATTTTTCTCTTTCCTGGGATATTGAAGGTGGAATGAAGTGGAGGTCCTTGTCAATAGAGCAGCCCTAAACTTTGGGGTGCTTGTGTCTTGCTGATTTTTCATTTTCCCAATTTATACCCCCATGAGTGGAAGTGCCCTATGCTCTCTAAGCTTTGCTTTTTAGACGTTTCAGGACTCACCGTACACTTCTCCAGAGTGGCTGTTGACAATTTACATCCCGCCCATCAGTGTAGCAAGGCTCCCATTTCTCCATGGCCTGTCCTGCATTTCTGGTTTTGACACTTTTTTCAGCATGGCCCTTTTAACCGATGGGAAGCGAGACTTCTTTGTAGCGCTGATTTGCCTTTCCAGGTTGCTTGGTTGGCCAAAAAGGGCGTATGCGTTTTTTCCTGAATATATTCAGGAAAAAACGCATACGCCCTTTTTGGCCAAGGGCATCATTGTCAACGTTTTGCCGCTTTTCATGTGCTTTAAAGGCGATTCGAATCTACCTCCTGAAATCTGTTTCCTGCAATTCTGCCTTGATTTCAAATCCTCTTCTTTGCCTTCCCTCAATATATTTGTGGATGAGAGTTATCATTTATAACTCTGCAGGTTTGTGAATTGCAGTGCCCTGAACCTCCATTTTACAACTCGCTTTTTAGGGAGCTGGCCGCAAAAGCGCAGGATGGCTTCAGGCCCTGTTCTGGTTCCGGGGGGCAGGCTGAGCCTGTGGTTAATTCTTCTTCCTGATGGGAAAATAGAGTGACCTGTGCCTGTCCCAACACCAAGAGCTAGTCTTTCATTGGTTCCACGTCTTCCCGTTCATCCTCAGTACAAATTGCAACCTGTACGGAACAGGAGGTTAAAGGTGCTGATGCTCCAAGTAGGGAGATTGCTAGTAAAGCGGCTGGAATGGCGAACCCGGGCACAAGCAGATGAGAAATGAGGTGCGTTTTAGAAACCTTTCCCCATCACACAGTGTACCATCTTCTGGGTATCTCATGCATGTTTTCGATGTAGGAAGATGACCTTGAACCTGGAGATTTGGGACCCATGCGATGGGTACCACGCAGTATTACTTTAAAGGGTCTGCGTTTGCTCACCCAACCTCACCAAACCTCTCAGCCGCAACAGTGTCCACCCTTATGTCTCATCCAGCTGTTGGTCTAGATATGGTCAATCCAGGTTGCATCACAGCCCCTGAACGCATTGTGTAAGAATTTCTCTCTCTTTCACTGTCTTTGTTTCATGGGTTTTTCAAAGTAATTTATTTTTATAATGGGGTATAGCTGCTTTTCACTGCTGTGTTTATGCCGCTTTTTACCCACTTGACACACTAACAGAGACATATCAATACATAGGTTTTAAGATTATTACTAGTCAGATATATTCTTGTGCGGTGAATAGGGCGTGTTGAGTCCAGTTCTCTGAGCAAGGAGTAGGTCTTGTCTATTACATATTGGGTTTATGGAACGGTATCTGAGCTAATTTGAAACCCTTGTTTTATGTATCACCCCACCTCACCTTTCCCGTTAAGCAGCCATAGTGTGTTTTCTGCATGTGTGACTCTGTTCTGTTTTGTAATTCAGTTCAAGTGTAACGGTTTTTACATTCCCTCTATCAGTGATACCTTATGAGAAGTGTCCTTTGCTGTGTGACTTATTTCACTTAGAGTCGTCGTACCTAAATCCACTCATCATGCTGGTACTAGCCTTATGACATTGATTTCACGGCTGAGTGATATTCCATTGTACATAAGGACCACAACTTCTTTATCCATTTTTCTCTTTCCTGGGATATTGAAGGTGGAATGAAGTGGAGGTCCTTGTCAACAGAGCAGCCCTAAACTTTGGGGTGCTTGTGTCTTGCTGATTTTTCATTTTCCCAATTTATACCCCCATGAGTGGAAGTGCCCTATGCTCTCTAAGCTTTGCTTTTTAGACGTTTCAGGACTCACCGTACACTTCTCCAGAGTGGCTGTTGACAATTTACATCCCGCCCATCAGTGTAGCAAGGCTCCCATTTCTCCATGGCCTGTCCTGCATTTCTGGTTTTGACACTTTTTTCAGCATGGCCCTTTTGACCAATGGGAAGCGAGACATCTTTGTAGCGCTGATTTGCCTTTCCAGGTTGCTTGGTTGGCCAAAAAGTGCGTATGCGTTTTTTCCTGAATATATTCAGGAAAAAACGCATACGCCCTTTTTGGCCAAGGGCATCATTGTCAACGTTTTGCCGCTTTTCATGTGCTTTAAAGGCGATTCGAATCTACCTCCTGAAATCTGTTTCCTGCAATTCTGCCTTGATTTCAAATCCTCTTCTTTGCCTTCCCTCAATATATTTGTGGATGAGAGTTATCATTTATAACTCTGCAGGTTTGTGAATTGCAGTGCCCTGAACCTCCATTTTACAACTCGCTTTTTAGGGAGCTGGCCGCAAAAGCGCAGGATGGCTTCAGGCCCTGTTCTGGTTCCGGGGGGCAGGCTGAGCCTGTGGTTAATTCTTCTTCCTGATGGGAAAATAGAGTGACCTGTGCCTGTCCCAACACCAAGAGCTAGTCTTTCATTGGTTCCACGTCTTCCCGTTCATCCTCAGTACAAATTGCAACCTGTACGGAACAGGAGGTTAAAGGTGCTGATGCTCCAAGGAGGGAGATTGCTAGTAAAGTGGCTGGAATGGCGAACCCGGGCACAAGCAGATGAGAAATGAGGTGCGTTTTAGAAACCTTTCCCCATCACACGGTGTACCATCTTCTGGGTATCTCATGCATGTTTTCGATGTAGGAAGATGCCCTTGAACCTGGAGATTTGGGACCCATGCAATGGGTACCACGCAGTAATACTTTAAAGGGTCTGCGTTTGCTCACCCAACCTCACCAAACCTCTCAGCCGCAACAGTGTCCACCCTTATGTCTCATCCAGCTGTGGGTCTAGATATGGTCAATCCAGGTTGCATCACAGCCCCTGAACGCATTGTGTAAGAATTCCTCTCTCTTTCACTGTCTTTGTTTCATGGGTTTTTCAAAGTAATTTATTTTTATAATGGGGTTTAGCTGCTTTTCACTGCTGTGTTTATGCCGCTTTTTACCCACTTGACACACTAACACAGAGATATCAATACATAGGTTTTAAGATTATTACTAGTCAGATATATTCTTGTGCGGTGAATAGGGCGTGTTGAGTCCAGTTCTCTGAGCAAGGAGTAGGTCTTGTCTATTACATATTGGGTTTATGGAACGGTATCTGAGCTAATTTGAAACCCTTGTTTTATGTATCACCCCACCTCACCTTTCCCGTTAAGCAGCCATAGTGTGTTTTCTGCATGTGTGACTCTGTTCTGTTTTGTAATTCAGTTCAAGTGTAACGGTTTTTACATTCCCTCTATAAGTGATACCTTATGAGAAGTGTCCTTTGCTGTGTGACTTATTTCACTTAGAGTCGTCGTACCTAAATCCACTCATCATGCTGCTACTAGCCTTATGACATTGATTTCACGGCTGAGTGATATTCCATTGTACATAAGGACCACAACTTCTTTATCCATTTTTCTCTTTCCTGGGATATTGAAGGTGGAATGAAGTGGAGGTCCTTGTCAACAGAGCAGCCCTAAACTTTGGGGTGCTTGTGTCTTGCTGATTTTTCATTTTCCCAATTTATACCCCCATGAGTGGAAGTGCCCTATGCTCTCTAAGCTTTGCTTTTTAGACGTTTCAGGACTCACCGTACACTTCTCCAGAGTGGCTGTTGACAATTTACATCCCGCCCATCAGTGTAGCAAGGCTCCCATTTCTCCATGGCCTGTCCTGCATTTCTGGTTTTGACACTTTTTTCAGCATGGCCCTTTTGACCAATGGGAAGCGAGACATCTTTGTAGCGCTGATTTGCCTTTCCAGGTTGCTTGGTTGGCCAAAAAGTGCGTATGCGTTTTTTCCTGAATATATTCAGGAAAAAACGCATACGCCCTTTTTGGCCAAGGGCATCATTGTCAACGTTTTGCCGCTTTTCATGTGCTTTAAAGGCGATTCGAATCTACCTCCTGAAATCTGTTTCCTGCAATTCTGCCTTGATTTCAAATCCTCTTCTTTGCCTTCCCTCAATATATTTGTGGATGAGAGTTATCATTTATAACTCTGCAGGTTTGTGAATTGCAGTGCCCTGAACCTCCATTTTACAACTCACATTTTAGGGAGCTGGCCGCAAAAGCGCAGGATGGCTTCAGGCCCTGTTCTGGTTCCGGGGGGCAGGCTGAGCCTGTGGTTAATTCTTCTTCCTGATGGGAAAATAGAGTGACCTGTGCCTGTCCCAACACCAAGAGCTAGTCTTTCATTGGTTCCACGTCTTCCCGTTCATCCTCAGTAAAAATTGCAACCTGTACGGAACAGGAGGTTAAAGGTGCTGATGCTCCAAGGAGGGAGATTGCAAGTAAAGTGGCTGGAATGGCGAACCCGGGCACAAGCAGATGAGAAATGAGGTGCGTTTCAGAAACCTTTCCCCATCACACGGTGTACCATCTTCTGGGTATCTCATGCATGTTTTCGATGTAGGAAGATGCCCTTGAACCTGGAGATTTGGGACCCATGCAATGGGTACCACGCAGTAATACTTTAAAGGGTCTGCGTTTGCTCACCCAACCTCACCAAACCTCTCAGCCGCAACAGTGTCCACCCTTATGTCTCATCCAGCTGTGGGTCTAGATATGGTCAATCCAGGTTGCATCACAGCCCCTGAACGCATTGTGTAAGAATTCCTCTCTCTTTCACTGTCTTTGTTTCATGGGTTTTTCAAAGTAATTTATTTTTATAATGGGGTTTAGCTGCTTTTCACTGCTGTGTTTATGCCGCTTTTTACCCACTTGACACACTAACAGAGAGATATCAATACATAGGTTTTAAGATTATTACTAGTCAGATATATTCTTGTGCGGTGAATAGGGCGTGTTGAGTCCAGTTCTCTGAGCAAGGAGTAGGTCTTGTCTATTACATATTGGGTTTATGGAACGGTATCTGAGCTAATTTGAAACCCTTGTTTTATGTATCACCCCACCTCACCTTTCCCGTTAAGCAGCCATAGTGTGTTTTCTGCATGTGTGACTCTGTTCTGTTTTGTAATTCAGTTCAAGTGTAACGGTTTTTACATTCCCTCTATAAGTGATACCTTATGAGAAGTGTCCTTTGCTGTGTGACTTATTTCACTTAGAGTCGTCGTACCTAAATCCACTCATCATGCTGCTACTAGCCTTATGACATTGATTTCACGGCTGAGTGATATTCCATTGTACATAAGGACCACAACTTCTTTATCCATTTTTCTCTTTCCTGGGATATTGAAGGTGGAATGAAGTGGAGGTCCTTGTCAACAGAGCAGCCCTAAACTTTGGGGTGCTTGTGTCTTGCTGATTTTTCATTTTCCCAATTTATACCCCCATGAGTGGAAGTGCCCTATGCTCTCTAAGCTTTGCTTTTTAGACGTTTCAGGACTCACCGTACACTTCTCCAGAGTGGCTGTTGACAATTTACATCCCGCCCATCAGTGTAGCAAGGCTCCCATTTCTCCATGGCCTGTCCTGCATTTCTGGTTTTGACACTTTTTTCAGCATGGCCCTTTTGACCAATGGGAAGCGAGACATCTTTGTAGCGCTGATTTGCCTTTCCAGGTTGCTTGGTTGGCCAAAAAGGGCGTATGCGTTTTTTCCTGAATATATTCAGGAAAAAACGCATACGCCCTTTTTGGCCAAGGGCATCATTGTCAACGTTTTGCCGCTTTTCATGTGCTTTAAAGGCGATTCGAATCTACCTCCTGAAATCTGTTTCCTGCAATTCTGCCTTGATTTCAAATCCTCTTCTTTACCTTCCCTCAATATATTTGTGGATGAGAGTTATCATTTATAACTCTGCAGGTTTGTGAATTGCAGTGCCCTGAACCTCCATTTTACAACTCGCTTTTTAGGGAGCTGGCCGCAAAAGCGCAGGATGGCTTCAGGCCCTGTTCTGGTTCCGGGGGGCAGGCTGAGCCTGTGGTTAATTCTTCTTCCTGATGGGAAAATAGAGTGACCTGTGCCTGTCCCAACACCAAGAGCTAGTCTTTCATTGGTTCCACGTCTTCCCGTTCATCCTCAGTACAAATTGCAACCTGTACGGAACAGGAGGTTAAAGGTGCTGATGCTCCAAGGAGGGAGATTGCTAGTAAAGTGGCTGGAATGGCGAACCCGGGCACAAGCAGATGAGAAATGAGGTGCGTTTTAGAAACCTTTCCCCATCACACGGTGTACCATCTTCTGGGTATCTCATGCATGTTTTCGATGTAGGAAGATGCCCTTGAACCTGGCGATTTGGGACCCATGCGATGGGTACCATGCAGTATTACTTTAAAGGGTCTGCGTTTGCTCACCCAACCTCACCAAACCTCTAAGCCCCAAGAGTGTCCACCCTTATGTCTCATCCAGCTGTGGGTCTAGATATGGTCAATCCAGGTTGCATCACAGCCCCTGAACGCATTGTGTAAGAATTTCTATCTCTTTCACTGTCTTTGTTTCATGGGTTTTTCAAAGTAATTTATTTTTATAATGGGGTTTAGCTGCTTTTCACTGCTGTGTTTATGCCGCTTTACACCCACTTGACACACTAACAGAGAGATATCAATACATAAGTTTTAAGATTATTACTAGTCAGATATATTCTTGTGCGGTGAATAGGGCGTGTTGAGTCCAGTTCTCTGAGCAAGGAGTAGGTCTTGTCTATTACATATTGGTTTTATGGAACGGTATCTGAGCTAATTTGAAACCCTTGTTTTATGTATCACCCCACCTCACCTTTCCCGTTAAGCAGCCATAGTGTGTTTTCTGCATGTGTGACTCTGTTCTGTTTTGTAATTCAGTTCAAGTGTAACGGTTTTTACATTCCCTCTATCAGTGATACCTTATGAGAAGTGTCCTTTTCTGTGTGACTTATTTCACTTAGAGTCGTTGTACCTAAATCCACTCATCATGCTGCTACTAGCCTTATGACATTGATTTCACGGCTGAGTGATATTCCATTGTACATAAGGACCACAACTTCTTTATCCATTTTTCTCTTTCCTGGGATATTGAAGGTGGAATGAAGTGGAGGTCCTTGTCAACAGAGCAGCCCTAAACTTTGGGGTGCTTGTGTCTTGCTGATTTTTCATTTTCCCAATTTATACCCCCATGAGTGGAAGTGCCCTATGCTCTCTAAGCTTTGCTTTTTAGACGTTTCAGGACTCACCGTACACTTCTCCAGAGTGGCTGTTGACAATTTACATCCCGCCCATCAGTGTAGCAAGGCTCCCATTTCTCCATGGCCTGTCCTGCATTTCTGTTTTTGACACTTTTTTCAGCATGGCCCTTTTAACCGATGGGAAGCGAGACTTCTTTGTAGCGCTGATTTGCCTTTCCAGGTTGCTTGGTTGGCCAAAAAGGGCGTATGCGTTTTTTCCTGAATATATTCAGGAAAAAACGCATACGCCCTTTTTGGCCAAGGGCATCATTGTCAACGTTTTGCCGCTTTTCATGTGCTTTAAAGGCGATTCGAATCTACCTCCTGAAATCTGTTTCCTGCAATTCTGCCTTGATTTCAAATCCTCTTCTTTGCCTTCCCTCAATATATTTGTGGATGAGAGTTATCATTTATAACTCTGCAGGTTTGTGAATTGCAGTGCCCTGAACCTCCATTTTACAACTCGCTTTTTAGGGAGCTGGCCGCAAAAGCGCAGGATGGCTTCAGGCCCTGTTCTGGTTCCGGGGGGCAGGCTGAGCCTGTGGTTAATTCTTCTTCCTGATGGGAAAATAGAGTGACCTGTGCCTGTCCCAACACCAAGAGCTAGTCTTTCATTGGTTCCACGTCTTCCCGTTCATCCTCAGTACAAATTGCAACCTGTACGGAACAGGAGGTTAAAGGTGCTGATGCTCCAAGGAGGGAGATTGCTAGTAAAGTGGCTGGAATGGCGAACCCGGGCACAAGCAGATGAGAAATGAGGTGCGTTTTAGAAACCTTTCCCCATCACACGGTGTACCATCTTCTGGGTATCTCATGCATGTTTTCGATGTAGGAAGATGCCCTTGAACCTGGAGATTTGGGACCCATGCGATGGGTACCACGCAGTAATACTTTAAAGGGTCTGCGTTTGCTCACCCAACCTCACCAAACCTCTCAGCCGCAACAGTGTCCACCCTTATGTCTCATCCAGCTGTGGGTCTAGATATGGTCAATCCAGGTTGCATCACAGCCCCTGAACGCGTTGTGTAAGAATTTCGCTCTCTTTCACTGTCTTTGTTTCACGGGTTTTTCAAAGTAATTTATTTTTATAATGGGGTTTAGCTGCTTTTCACTGCTGTGTTTATGCCGCTTTACACCCACTTGACACACTAACAGAGAGATATCAATACATAGGTTTTAAGATTATTACTAGTCTGATATATTCTTGTGCGGTGAATAGGGTGTGTTGAGTCCAGTTCTCTGAGCAAGGAGTAGGTCTTGTCTATTACATATTGGTTTTATGGAACGGTATCTGAGCTAATTTGAAACCCTTGTTTTATGTATCACCCCACCTCACCTTTCCCGTTAAGCAGCCATAGTGTGTTTTCTGCATGTGTGACTCTGTTCTGTTTTGTAATTCAGTTCAAGTGTAACGGTTTTTACATTCCCTCTATCAGTGATACCTTATGAGAAGTGTCCTTTTCTGTGTGACTTATTTCACTTAGAGTCGTTGTACCTAAATCCACTCATCATGCTGCTACAAGCCTTATGACATTGATTTCACGGCTGAGTGATATTCCATTGTACATAAGGACCACAACTTCTTTATCCATTTTTCTCTTTCCTGGGATATTGAAGGTGGAATGAAGTGGAGGTCCTTGTCAACAGAGCAGCCCTAAACTTTGGGGTGCTTGTGTCTTGCTGATTTTTCATTTTCCCAATTTATACCCCCATGAGTGGAAGTACCCTATGCTCTCTAAGCTTTGCTTTTTAGACGTTTCAGGACTCACCGTACACTTCTCCAGAGTGGCTGTTGACAATTTACATCCCGCCCATCAGTGTAGCAAGGCTCCCATTTCTCCATGGCCTGTCCTGCATTTCTGGTTTTGACACTTTTTTCAGCATGGCCGTTTTAACCGATGGGAAGCGAGACTTCTTTGTAGCGCTGATTTGCCTTTCCAGGTTGCTTGGTTGGCCAAAAAGGGCGTATGCGTTTTTTCCTGAATATATTCAGGAAAAAACGCATACGCCCTTTTTGGCCAAGGGCATCATTGTCAACGTTTTGCCGCTTTTCATGTGCTTTAAAGGCGATTCGAATCTACCTCCTGAAATCTGTTTCCTGCAATTCTGCCTTGATTTCAAATCCTCTTCTTTGCCTTCCCTCAATATATTTGTGGATGAGAGTTATCATTTATAACTCTGCAGGTTTGTGAATTGCAGTGCCCTGAACGTCCATTTTACAACTCGCTTTTTAGGGAGCTGGCCGCAAAAGCGCAGGATGGCTTCAGGCCCTGTTCTGGTTCCGGGGGGCAGGCTGAGCCTGTGGTTAATTCTTCTTCCTGATGGGAAAATAGAGTGACCTGTGCCTGTCCCAACACCAAGAGCTAGTCTTTCATTGGTTCCACGTCTTCCCGTTCATCCTCAGTACAAATTGCAACCTGTACGGAACAGGAGGTTAAAGGTGCTGATGCTCCAAGGAGGGAGATTGCTAGTAAAGTGGCTGGAATGGCGAACCCGGGCACAAGCAGATGAGAAATGAGGTGCGTTTTAGAAACCTTTCCCCATCACACGGTGTACCATCTTCTGGGTATCTCATGCATGTTTTCGATGTAGGAAGATGCCCTTGAACCTGGAGATTTGGGACCCATGCGATGGGTACCACGCAGTAATACTTTAAAGGGTCTGCGTTTGCTCACCCAACCTCACCAAACCTCTCAGCCGCAACAGTGTCCACCCTTATGTCTCATCCAGCTGTGGGTCTAGATATGGTCAATCCAGGTTGCATCACAGCCCCTGAACGCATTGTGTAAGAATTTCGCTCTCTTTCACTGTCTTTGTTTCACGGGTTTTTCAAAGTAATTTATTTTTATAATGGGGTTTAGCTGCTTTTCACTGCTGTGTTTATGCCGCTTTACACCCACTTGACACACTAACAGAGAGATATCAATACATAGGTTTTAAGATTATTACTAGTCAGATATATTCTTGTGCGGTGAATAGGGTGTGTTGAGTCCAGTTCTCTGAGCAAGGAGTAGGTCTTGTCTATTACATATTGGTTTTATGGAACGGTATCTGAGCTAATTTGAAACCCTTGTTTTATGTATCACCCCACCTCACCTTTCCCGTTAAGCAGCCATAGTGTGTTTTCTGCATGTGTGACTCTGTTCTGTTTTGTAATTCAGTTCAAGTGTAACGGTTTTTACATTCCCTCTATCAGTGATACCTTATGAGAAGTGTCCTTTTCTGTGTGACTTATTTCACTTAGAGTCGTCGTACCTAAATCCACTCATCATGCTGCTACTAGCCTTATGACATTGATTTCATGGCTGAGTGATATTCCATTGTACATAAGGACCACAACTTCTTTATCCATTTTTCTCTTTCCTGGGATATTGAAGGTGGAATGAAGTGGAGGTCCTTGTCAACAGAGCAGCCCTAAACTTTGGGGTGCTTGTGTCTTGCTGATTTTTCATTTTCCCAATTTATACCCCCATGAGTGGAAGTGCCCTATGCTCTCTAAGCTTTGCTTTTTAGACGTTTCAGGACTCACCGTACACTTCTCCAGAGTGGCTGTTGACAATTTACATCCCGCCCATCAGTGTAGCAAGGCTCCCATTTCTCCATGGCCTGTCCTGCATTTCTGGTTTTGACACTTTTTTCAGCATGGCCCTTTTGACCGATGGGAAGCGAGACATCTTTGTAGCGCTGATTTGCCTTTCCAGGTTGCTTGGTTGGCCAAAAAGGGCGTATGCGTTTTTTCCTGAATATATTCAGGAAAAAACGCATACGCCCTTTTTGGCCAAGGGCATCATTGTCAACGTTTTGCCGCTTTTCATGTGCTTTAAAGGCGATTCGAATCTACCTCCTGAAATCTGTTTCCTGCAATTCTGCCTTGATTTCAAATCCTCTTCTTTGCCTTCCCTCAATATATTTGTGGATGAGAGTTATCATTTATAACTCTGCAGGTTTGTGAATTGCAGTGCCCTGAACGTCCATTTTACAACTCGCTTTTTAGGGAGCTGGCCGCAAAAGCGCAGGATGGCTTCAGGCCCTGTTCTGGTTCCGGGGGGCAGGCTGAGCCTGTGGTTAATTCTTCTTCCTGATGGGAAAATAGAGTGACCTGTGCCTGTCCCAACACCAAGAGCTAGTCTTTCATTGGTTCCACGTCTTCCCGTTCATCCTCAGTACAAATTGCAACCTGTACGGAACAGGAGGTTAAAGGTGCTGATGCTCCAAGGAGGGAGATTGCTAGTAAAGTGGCTGGAATGGCGAACCCGGGCACAAGCAGATGAGAAATGAGGTGCGTTTTAGAAACCTTTCCCCATCACACGGTGTACCATCTTCTGGGTATCTCATGCATGTTTTCGATGTAGGAAGATGACCTTGAACCTGGAGATTTGGGACCCATGCGATGGGTACCACGCAGTATTACTTTAAAGGGTCTGCGTTTGCTCACCCAACCTCACCAAACCTCTCAGCCGCAACAGTGTCCACCCTTATGTCTCATCCAGCTGTGCGTCTAGATATGGTCAATCCAGGTTGCATCACAGCCCCTGAACGCATTGTGTAAGAATTTCTCTCTCTTTCACTGTCTTTGTTTCATGGGTTTTTCAAAATAATTTATTTTTATAATGGGGTTTAGCTGCTTTTCACTGCTGTGTTTATGCCGCTTTTTACCCACTTGACACACTAACAGAGAGATATCAATACATAGGTTTTAAGATTATTACTAGTCAGATATATTCTTGTGTGGTGAATAGGGCGTGTTGAGTCCAGTTCTCTGAGCAAGGAGTAGGTCTTGTCTATTACATATTGGGTTTATGGAACGGTATCTGAGCTAATTTGAATCCCTTGTTTTATGTATCACCCCACCTCACCTTTCCCGTTAAGCAGCCATAGTGTGTTTTCTGCATGTGTGACTCTGTTCTGTTTTGTAATTCAGTTCAAGTGTAACGGTTTTTACATTCCCTCTATAAGTGATACCTTATGAGAAGTGTCCTTTTCTGTGTGACTTATTTCACTTAGAGTCGTCGTACCTAAATCCACTCATCATGCTGCTACTAGCCTTATGACATTGATTTCACGGCTGAGTGATATTCCATTGTACATAAGGACCACAACTTCTTTATCCATTTTTCTCTTTCCTGGGATATTGAAGGTGGAATGAAGTGGAGGTCCTTGTCAACAGAGCAGCCCTAAACTTTGGGGTGCTTGTGTCTTGCTGATTTTTAATTTTCCCAATTTATAACCCCATGAGTGGAAGTGCCCTATGCTCTCTAAGCTTTGTTTTTTAGATGTTTCAGGACTCACCGTACGCTTCTCCAGAGTGGCTGTTGGCAATTTACATCCCGCCCATCAGTGTAGCAAGGCTCCCATTTCTCCATGGCCTGTCCTGCATTTCTGGTTTTGACACTTTATTCAGCATGGCCTTTTTAACCGATGGGAAGCGAGACATCTTTGTAACGCTGATTTGCCTTTCCATGTTGCTTGGTTGGCCAAAAAGGGCGTATGCGTTTTTTCCTGAATATATTCAGGAAAAAACGCATACGCCCTTTTTGGCCAAGGGCATCATTGTCAACGTTTTGCCGCTTTTCATGTGCTTTAAAGGCGATTCGAATCTACCTCCTGAAATCTGTTTCCTGCAATTCTGCCTTGATTTCAAATCCTCTTCTTTGCCTTCCCTCAATATATTTGTGGACGAGAGTTATCATTTATAACTCTGCAGGTTTGTGAATTGCAGTTCCCTGAACCTCCATTTTGCAACTCGCTTTTTAGGGAGCTGGCCGCAAAAGCGCAGGATGCCTTCAGGCCCTGTTCTGGTTCCGGGGGCAGGCTGAGCCTGTGGTTAATTCTTCTTCCTGATGGGAAAATAGAGTGACCTGTGCCTGTCCCAACACCAAGAGCTAGTCTCTCATTGGTTCCACGTCTTCCCGTTCACCCTCAGGACAAATTGCAACCTGTACGGAGCAGGAAGTTAAAGGTGCTGATGCTCCAAGTAGGGAGATTGCTAGTAAAGTGGCTGGAATAGCGAACCCGGGCACAAGGAGATGAGAAATGAGATGCGTTTTAGAAACCTTTCCACATCACACGGTGTACCATCTTCTGGGTTTCTCATGCATGTTTTCGATGTAGGAAGATGCCCTTGAACCTGGAGATTTGGGACCCATGCGATGGGTACCACGCAGTATTACTTTAAAGGGTCTGCGTTTGCTCACCCAACCTCACCAAACCTCTCAGCCGCAACAGTGTCCACCCTTATGTCTCATCCAGCTGTGGGTCTAGATATGGTCAATCCAGGTTGCATCACAGCCCCTGAACGCATTGTGTAAGAATTCCTCTCTCTTTCACTGTCTTTGTTTCATGGGTTTTTCAAAGTAATTTATTTTTATAATGGGGTTTAGCTGCTTTTCACTGCTGTGTTTATGCCGCTTTTTACCCACTTGACACACTAACAGAGAGATATAAATACATAGGTTTTAAGATTATTACTAGTCAGATATATTCTTGTGCGGTGAATAGGGCGTGTTGAGTCCAGTTCTCTGAGCAAGGAGTAGGTCTTGTCTATTACATATTGGGTTTATGGAACGGTATCTGAGCTAATTTGAAACCCTTGTTTTATGTATCACCCCACCTCACCTTTCCCGTTAAGCAGCCATAGTGTGTTTTCTGCATGTGTGACTCTGTTCTGTTTTGTAATTCAGTTCAAGTGTAACGGTTTTTACATTCCCTCTATAAGTGATACCTTATGAGAAGTGTCCTTTGCTGTGTGACTTATTTCACTTAGAGTCGTCGTACCTAAATCCACTCATCATGCTGCTACTAGCCTTATGACATTGATTTCACGGCTGAGTGATATTCCATTGTACATAAGGACCACAACTTCTTTATCCATTTTTCTCTTTCCTGGGATATTGAAGGTGGAATGAAGTGGAGGTCCTTGTCAACAGAGCAGCCCTAAACTTTGGGGTGCTTGTGTCTTGCTGATTTTTCATTTTCCCAATTTATACCCCCATGAGTGGAAGTGCCCTATGCTCTCTAAGCTTTGCTTTTTAGACGTTTCAGGACTCACCGTACACTTCTCCAGAGTGGCTGTTGACAATTTACATCCCGCCCATCAGTGTAGCAAGGCTCCCATTTCTCCATGGCCTGTCCTGCATTTCTGGTTTTGACACTTTTTTCAGCATGGCCCTTTTGACCGATGGGAAGCGAGACATCTTTGTAGCGCTGATTTGCCTTTCCAGGTTGCTTGGTTGGCCAAAAAGGGCGTATGCGTTTTTTCCTGAATATATTCAGGAAAAAACGCATACGCCCTTTTTGGCCAAGGGCATCATTGTCAACGTTTTGCCGCTTTTCATGTGCTTTAAAGGCGATTCGAATCTACCTCCTGAAATCTGTTTCCTGCAATTCTGCCTTGATTTCAAATCCTCTTCTTTACCTTCCCTCAATATATTTGTGGATGAGAGTTATCATTTATAACTCTGCAGGTTTGTGAATTGCAGTGCCCTGAACCTCCATTTTACAACTCGCTTTTTAGGGAGCTGGCCGCAAAAGCGCAGGATGGCTTCAGGCCCTGTTCTGGTTCCGGGGGGCAGGCTGAGCCTGTGGTTAATTCTTCTTCCTGATGGGAAAATAGAGTGACCTGTGCCTGTCCCAACACCAAGAGCTAGTCTTTCATTGGTTCCACGTCTTCCCGTTCATCCTCAGTACAAATTGCAACCTGTACGGAACAGGAGGTTAAAGGTGCTGATGCTCCAAGGAGGGAGATTGCTAGTAAAGTGGCTGGAATGGCGAACCCGGGCACAAGCAGATGAGAAATGAGGTGCGTTTTAGAAACCTTTCCCCATCACACGGTGTACCATCTTCTGGGTATCTCATGCATGTTTTCGATGTAGGAAGATGCCCTTGAACCTGGCGATTTGGGACCCATGCGATGGGTACCATGCAGTATTACTTTAAAGGGTCTGCGTTTGCTCACCCAACCTCACCAAACCTCTCAGCCCCAAGAGTGTCCACCCTTATGTCTCATCCAGCTGTGGGTCTAGATATGGTCAATCCAGGTTGCATCACAGCCCCTGAACGCATTGTGTAAGAATTTCTATCTCTTTCACTGTCTTTGTTTCATGGGTTTTTCAAAGTAATTTATTTTTATAATGGGGTTTAGCTGCTTTTCACTGCTGTGTTTATGCCGCTTTACACCCACTTGACACACTAACAGAGAGATATCAATACATAAGTTTTAAGATTATTACTAGTCAGATATATTCTTGTGCGGTGAATAGGGCGTGTTGAGTCCAGTTCAATGAGCAAGGAGTAGGTCTTGTCTATTACATATTGGTTTTATGGAACGGTATCTGAGCTAATTTGAAACCCTTGTTTTATGTATCACCCCACCTCACCTTTCCCGTTAAGCAGCCATAGTGTGTTTTCTGCATGTGTGACTCTGTTCTGTTTTGTAATTCAGTTCAAGTGTAACGGTTTTTACATTCCCTCTATCAGTGATACCTTATGAGAAGTGTCCTTTTCTGTGTGACTTATTTCACTTAGAGTCGTTGTACCTAAATCCACTCATCATGCTGCTACTAGCCTTATGACATTGATTTCACGGCTGAGTGATATTCCATTGTACATAAGGACCACAACTTCTTTATCCATTTTTCTCTTTCCTGGGATATTGAAGGTGGAATGAAGTGGAGGTCCTTGTCAACAGAGCAGCCCTAAACTTTGGGGTGCTTGTGTCTTGCTGATTTTTCATTTTCCCAATTTATACCCCCATGAGTGGAAGTGCCCTATGCTCTCTAAGCTTTGCTTTTTAGACGTTTCAGGACTCACCGTACACTTCTCCAGAGTGGCTGTTGACAATTTACATCCCGCCCATCAGTGTAGCAAGGCTCCCATTTCTCCATGGCCTGTCCTGCATTTCTGGTTTTGACACTTTTTTCAGCATGGCCCTTTTAACCGATGGGAAGCGAGACTTCTTTGTAGCGCTGATTTGCCTTTCCAGGTTGCTTGGTTGGCCAAAAAGGGCGTATGCGTTTTTTCCTGAATATATTCAGGAAAAAACGCATACGCCCTTTTTGGCCAAGGGCATCATTGTCAACGTTTTGCCGCTTTTCATGTGCTTTAAAGGCGATTCGAATCTACCTCCTGAAATCTGTTTCCTGCAATTCTGCCTTGATTTCAAATCCTCTTCTTTGCCTTCCCTCAATATATTTGTGGATGAGAGTTATCATTTATAACTCTGCAGGTTTGTGAATTGCAGTGCCCTGAACCTCCATTTTACAACTCGCTTTTTAGGGAGCTGGCCGCAAAAGCGCAGGATGGCTTCAGGCCCTGTTCTGGTTCCGGGGGGCAGGCTGAGCCTGTGGTTAATTCTTCTTCCTGATGGGAAAATAGAGTGACCTGTGCCTGTCCCAACACCAAGAGCTAGTCTTTCATTGGTTCCACGTCTTCCCGTTCATCCTCAGTACAACTTGCAACCTGTACGGAACAGGAGGTTAAAGGTGCTGATGCTCCAAGGAGGGAGATTGCTAGTAAAGTGGCTGGAATGGCGAACCCGGGCACAAGCAGATGAGAAATGAGGTGCGTTTTAGAAACCTTTCCCCATCACACGGTGTACCATCTTCTGGGTATCTCATGCATGTTTTCGATGTAGGAAGATGCCCTTGAACCTGGAGATTTGGGACCCATGCGATGGGTACCACGCAGTAATACTTTAAAGGGTCTGCGTTTGCTCACCCAACCTCACCAAACCTCTCAGCCGCAACAGTGTCCACCCTTATGTCTCATCCAGCTGTGGGTCTAGATATGGTCAATCCAGGTTGCATCACAGCCCCTGAACGCATTGTGTAAGAATTTCGCTCTCTTTCACTGTCTTTGTTTCACGGGTTTTTCAAAGTAATTTATTTTTATAATGGGGTTTAGCTGCTTTTCACTGCTGTGTTTATGCCGCTTTACACCCACTTGACACACTAACAGAGAGATATCAATACATAGGTTTTAAGATTATTACTAGTCAGATATATTCTTGTGCGGTGAATAGGGTGTGTTGAGTCCAGTTCTCTGAGCAAGGAGTAGGTCTTGTCTATTACATATTGGTTTTATGGAACGGTATCTGAGCTAATTTGAAACCCTTGTTTTATGTATCACCCCACCTCACCTTTCCCGTTAAGCAGCCATAGTGTGTTTTCTGCATGTGTGACTCTGTTCTGTTTTGTAATTCAGTTCAAGTGTAACGGTTTTTACATTCCCTCTATCAGTGATACCTTATGAGAAGTGTCCTTTTCTGTGTGACTTATTTCACTTAGAGTCGTCGTACCTAAATCCACTCATCATGCTGCTACTAGCCTTATGACATTGATTTCATGGCTGAGTGATATTCCATTGTACATAAGGACCACAACTTCTTTATCCATTTTTCTCTTTCCTGGGATATTGAAGGTGGAATGAAGTGGAGGTCCTTGTCAACAGAGCAGCCCTAAACTTTGGGGTGCTTGTGTCTTGCTGATTTTTCATTTTCCCAATTTATACCCCCATGAGTGGAAGTGCCCTATGCTCTCTAAGCTTTGCTTTTTAGACGTTTCAGGACTCACCGTACACTTCTCCAGAGTGGCTGTTGACAATTTACATCCCGCCCATCAGTGTAGCAAGGCTCCCATTTCTCCATGGCCTGTCCTGCATTTCTGGTTTTGACACTTTTTTCAGCATGGCCCTTTTGACCGATGGGAAGCGAGACATCTTTGTAGCGCTGATTTGCCTTTCCAGGTTGCTTGGTTGGCCAAAAAGGGCGTATGCGTTTTTTCCTGAATATATTCAGGAAAAAACGCATACGCCCTTTTTGGCCAAGGGCATCATTGTCAACGTTTTGCCGCTTTTCATGTGCTTTAAAGGCGATTCGAATCTACCTCCTGAAATCTGTTTCCTGCAATTCTGCCTTGATTTCAAATCCTCTTCTTTGCCTTCCCTCAATATATTTGTGGATGAGAGTTATCATTTATAACTCTGCAGGTTTGTGAATTGCAGTGCCCTGAACCTCCATTTTACAACTCGCTTTTTAGGGAGCTGGCCGCAAAAGCGCAGGATGGCTTCAGGCCCTGTTCTGGTTCCGGGGGGCAGGCTGAGCCTGTGGTTAATTCTTCTTCCTGATGGGAAAATAGAGTGACCTGTGCCTGTCCCAACACCAAGAGCTAGTCTTTCATTGGTTCCACGTCTTCCCGTTCATCCTCAGTACAAATTGCAACCTGTACGGAACAGGAGGTTAAAGGTGCTGATGCTCCAAGGAGGGAGATTGCTAGTAAAGTGGCTGGAATGGCGAACCCGGGCACAAGCAGATGAGAAATGAGGTGCGTTTTAGAAACCTTTCCCCATCACACGGTGTACCATCTTCTGGGTATCTCATGCATGTTTTCGATGTAGGAAGATGACCTTGAACCTGGAGATTTGGGACCCATGCGATGGGTACCACGCAGTATTACTTTAAAGGGTCTGCGTTTGCTCACCCAACCTCACCAAACCTCTCAGCCGCAACAGTGTCCACCCTTATGTCTCATCCAGCTGTGCGTCTAGATATGGTCAATCCAGGTTGCATCACAGCCCCTGAACGCATTGTGTAAGAATTTCTCTCTCTTTCACTGTCTTTGTTTCATGGGTTTTTCAAAATAATTTATTTTTATAATGGGGTTTAGCTGCTTTTCACTGCTGTGTTTATGCCGCTTTTTACCCACTTGACACACTAACAGAGAGATATCAATACATAGGTTTTAAGATTATTACTAGTCAGATATATTCTTGTGTGGTGAATAGGGCGTGTTGAGTCCAGTTCTCTGAGCAAGGAGTAGGTCTTGTCTATTACATATTGGGTTTATGGAACGGTATCTGAGCTAATTTGAATCCCTTGTTTTATGTATCACCCCACCTCACCTTTCCCGTTAAGCAGCCATAGTGTGTTTTCTGCATGTGTGACTCTGTTCTGTTTTGTAATTCAGTTCAAGTGTAACGGTTTTTACATTCCCTCTATAAGTGATACCTTATGAGAAGTGTCCTTTTCTGTGTGACTTATTTCACTTAGAGTCGTCGTACCTAAATCCACTCATCATGCTGCTACTAGCCTTATGACATTGATTTCACGGCTGAGTGATATTCCATTGTACATAAGGACCACAACTTCTTTATCCATTTTTCTCTTTCCTGGGATATTGAAGGTGGAATGAAGTGGAGGTCCTTGTCAACAGAGCAGCCCTAAACTTTGGGGTGCTTGTGTCTTGCTGATTTTTAATTTTCCCAATTTATAACCCCATGAGTGGAAGTGCCCTATGCTCTCTAAGCTTTGTTTTTTAGATGTTTCAGGACTCACCGTACGCTTCTCCAGAGTGGCTGTTGGCAATTTACATCCCGCCCATCAGTGTAGCAAGGCTCCCATTTCTCCATGGCCTGTCCTGCATTTCTGGTTTTGACACTTTATTCAGCATGGCCTTTTTAACCGATGGGAAGCGAGACATCTTTGTAACGCTGATTTGCCTTTCCATGTTGCTTGGTTGGCCAAAAAGGGCGTATGCGTTTTTTCCTGAATATATTCAGGAAAAAACGCATACGCCCTTTTTGGCCAAGGGCATCATTGTCAACGTTTTGCCGCTTTTCATGTGCTTTAAAGGCGATTCGAATCTACCTCCTGAAATCTGTTTCCTGCAATTCTGCCTTGATTTCAAATCCTCTTCTTTGCCTTCCCTCAATATATTTGTGGACGAGAGTTATCATTTATAACTCTGCAGGTTTGTGAATTTCAGTTCCCTGAACCTCCATTTTGCAACTCGCTTTTTAGGGAGCTGGCCGCAAAAGCGCAGGATGCCTTCAGGCCCTGTTCTGGTTCCGGGGGCAGGCTGAGCCTGTGGTTAATTCTTCTTCCTGATGGGAAAATAGAGTGACCTGTGCCTGTCCCAACACCAAGAGCTAGTCTCTCATTGGTTCCACGTCTTCCCGTTCACCCTCAGGACAAATTGCAACCTGTACGGAGCAGGAAGTTAAAGGTGCTGATGCTCCAAGTAGGGAGATTGCTAGTAAAGTGGCTGGAATAGCGAACCCGGGCACAAGCAGATGAGAAATGAGATGCGTTTTAGAAACCTTTCCACATCACACGGTGTACCATCTTCTGGGTTTCTCATGCATGTTTTCGATGTAGGAAGATGCC
This sequence comes from Balaenoptera borealis, assembly GCF_965194805.1. Taxonomy (NCBI): domain Eukaryota; kingdom Metazoa; phylum Chordata; class Mammalia; order Artiodactyla; family Balaenopteridae; genus Balaenoptera; species Balaenoptera borealis. Next base: position 903,593 of record NW_028123954.1, on the reverse strand, counting down.
CTTGAACCTGGAGATTTGGGACCCATGCGATGGGTACCACGCAGTATTACTTTAAAGGGTCTGCGTTTGCTCACCCAACCTCACCAAACCTCTCAGCCGCAACAGTGTCCACCCTTATGTCTCATCCAGCTGTGGGTCTAGATATGGTCAATCCAGGTTGCATCACAGCCCGTGAACGCATTGTGTAAGAATTCCTCTCTCTTTCACTGTCTTTGTTTCATGGGTTTTTCAAAGTAATTTATTTTTATAATGGGGTTTAGCTGCTTTTCACTGCTGTGTTTATGCCGCTTTTTACCCACTTGACACACTAACAGAGACATATCAATACATAGGTTTTAAGATTATTACTAGTGAGATATATTCTTGTGCGGTGAATAGGGCGTGTTGAGTCCAGTTCTCTGAGCAAGGAGTAGGTCTTGTCTATTACATATTGGGTTTATGGAACGGTATCTGAGCTAATTTGAAACCCTTGTTTTATGTATCACCCCACCTCACCTTTCCCGTGAAGCAGCCATAGTGTGTTTTCTGCATGTGTGACTCTGTTCTGTTTTGTAATTCAGTTCAAGTGTAACGGTTTTTACATTCCCTCTATAAGTGATACCTTATGAGAAGTGTCCTTTGCTGTGTGACTTATTTCACTTAGAGTCGTCATACCTAAATCCACTCATCATGCTGCTACTAGCCTTATGACATTGATTTCACGGCTGAGTGATATTCCATTGTACATAAGGACCACAACTTCTTTATCCATTTTTCTCTTTCCTGGGATATTGAAGGTGGAATGAAGTGGAGGTCCTTGTCAACAGAGCAGCCCTAAACTTTGGGGTGCTTGTGTCTTGCTGATTTTTCATTTTCCCAATTTATACCCCCATGAGTGGAAGTGCCCTATGCTCTCTAAGCTTTGCTTTTTAGACGTTTCAGGACTCACCGTACACTTCTCCAGAGTGGCTGTTGACAATTTACATCCCGCCCATCAGTGTAGCAAGGCTCCCATTTCTCCATGGCCTGTCCTGCATTTCTGGTTTTGACACTTTTTTCAGCATGGCCCTTTTGACCGATGGGAAGCGAGACATCTTTGTAGCGCTGATTTGCCTTTCCAGGTTGCTTGGTTGGCCAAAAAGGGCGTATGCGTTTTTTCCTGAATATATTCAGGAAAAAACGCATACGCCCTTTTTGGCCAAGGGCATCATTGTCAACGTTTTGCCGCTTTTCATGTGCTTTATAGGCGATTCGAATCTACCTCCTGAAATCTGTTTCCTGCAATTCTGCCTTGATTTCAAATCCTCTTCTTTGCCTTCCCTCAATATATTTGTGGATGAGAGTTATCATTTATAAGTCTGCAGGTTTGTGAATTGCAGTGCCCTGAACCTCCATTTTACAACTCGCTTTTTAGGGAGCTGGCCGCAAAAGCGCAGGATGGCTTCAGGCCCTGTTCTGGTTCCGGGGGGCAGGCTGAGCCTGTGGTTAATTCTTCTTCCTGATGGGAAAATAGAGTGACCTGTGCCTGTCCCAACACCAAGAGCTAGTCTTTCATTGGTTCCACGTCTTCCCGTTCATCCTCAGTACAAATTGCAACCTGTACGGAACAGGAGGTTAAAGGTGCTGATGCTCCAAGGAGGGAGATTGCTAGTAAAGTGGCTGGAATGGCGAACCCGGGCACAAGCAGATGAGAAATGAGGTGCGTTTTAGAAACCTTTCCCCATCACACGGTGTACCATCTTCTGGGTATCTCATGCATGTTTTCGATGTAGGAAGATGACCTTGAACCTGGAGATTTGGGACCCATGCGATGGGTACCACGCAGTATTACTTTAAAGGGTCTGCGTTTGCTCACCCAACCTCACCAAACCTCTCAGCCGCAACAGTGTCCACCCTTAGGTCTCATCCAGCTGTGGGTCTAGATATGGTCAATACAGGTTGCATCACAGCCCCTGAACGCATTGTGTAAGAATTTCTCTCTCTTTCACTGTCTTTGTTTCATGGGTTTTTCAAAATAATTTATTTTTATAATGGGGTTTAGCTGCTTTTCACTGCTGTGTTTATGCCGCTTTTTACCCACTTGACACACTAACAGAGAGATATCAATACATAGGTTTTAAGATTATTACTAGTCAGATATATTCTTGTGTGGTGAATAGGGCGTGTTGAGTCCAGTTCTCTGAGCAAGGAGTAGGTCTTGTCTATTACATATTGGGTTTATGGAACGGTATCTGAGCTAATTTGAATCCCTTGTTTTATGTATCACCCCACCTCACCTTTCCCGTTAAGCAGCCATAGTGTGTTTTCTGCATGTGTGACTCTGTTCTGTTTTCTGATTCAGTTCAAGTGTAATGGTTTTTACATTCCCTCTATAAGTGATACCTTATGAGAAGTGTCCTTTTCTGTGTGACTTATTTCACTTAGAATAGTTGTACCTAAATCCACTCATCATGCTGCTACTAGTCTTATGACATTGATTTCATGGCTGAGTGATATTCCATTGTACATAAGGACCACAACTTCTTTATCCATTTTTCTCTTTCCTGGGATATTGAAGGTGGAATGAAGTGGAGGTCCTTGTCAACAGAGCAGCCCTAAACTTTGGGGTGCTTGTGTCTTGCTGATTTTTCATTTTCCCAATTTATACCCCCATGAGTGGAAGTGCCCTATGCTCTCTAAGCTTTGCTTTTTAGACGTTTCAGGACTCACCGTACACTTCTCCAGAGTGGCTGTTGACAATTTACATCCCGCCCATCAGTGTAGCAAGGCTCCCATTTCTCCATGGCCTGTCCTGCATTTCTGGTTTTGACACTTTTTTCAGCATGGCCCTTTTGACCGATGGGAAGCGAGACATCTTTGTAGCGCTGATTTGCCTTTCCAGGTTGCTTGGTTGGCCAAAAAGGGCGTATGCGTTTTTTCCTGAATATATTCAGGAAAAAACGCATACGCCCTTTTTGGCCAAGGGCATCATTGTCAACGTTTTGCCGCTTTTCATGTGCTTTATAGGCGATTCGAATCTACCTCCTGAAATCTGTTTCCTGCAATTCTGCCTTGATTTCAAATCCTCTTCTTTGCCTTCCCTCAATATATTTGTGGATGAGAGTTATCATTTATAACTCTGCAGGTTTGTGAATTGCAGTGCCCTGAACCTCCATTTTACAACTCGCTTTTTAGGGAGCTGGCCGCAAAAGCGCAGGATGGCTTCAGGCCCTGTTCTGGTTCCGGGGGGCAGGCTGAGCCTGTGGTTAATTCTTCTTCCTGATGGGAAAATAGAGTGACCTGTGCCTGTCCCAACACCAAGAGCTAGTCTTTCATTGGTTCCACGTCTTCCCGTTCATCCTCAGTACAAATTGCAACCTGTACGGAACAGGAGGTTAAAGGTGCTGATGCTCCAAGGAGGGAGATTGCTAGTAAAGTGGCTGGAATGGCGAACCCGGGCACAAGCAGATGAGAAATGAGGTGCGTTTTAGAAACCTTTCCCCATCACACGGTGTACCATCTTCTGGGTATCTCATGCATGTTTTCGATGTAGGAAGATGACCTTGAACCTGGAGATTTGGGACCCATGCGATGGGTACCACGCAGTATTACTTTAAAGGGTCTGCGTTTGCTCACCCAACCTCACCAAACCTCTCAGCCGCAACAGTGTCCACCCTTAGGTCTCATCCAGCTGTGGGTCTAGATATGGTCAATCCAGGTTGCATCACAGCCCCTGAACGCATTGTGTAAGAATTTCGCTCTCTTTCACTGTCTTTGTTTCATGGGTTTTTCAAAATAATTTATTTTTATAATGGGGTTTAGCTGCTTTTCACTGCTGTGTTTATGCCGCTTTTTACCCACTTGACACACTAACAGAGAGATATCAATACATAGGTTTTAAGATTATTACTAGTCAGATATATTCTTGTGTGGTGAATAGGGCGTGTTGAGTCCAGTTCTCTGAGCAAGGAGTAGGTCTTGTCTATTACATATTGGGTTTATGGAACGGTATCTGAGCTAATTTGAAACCCTTGTTTTATGTATCACCCCACCTCACCTTTCCCGTGAAGCAGCCATAGTGTGTTTTCTGCATGTGTGACTCTGTTCTGTTTTGTAATTCAGTTCAAGTGTAACGGTTTTTACATTCCCTCTATAAGTGATACCTTATGAGAAGTGTCCTTTTCTGTGTGACTTATTTCACTTAGAGTCGTCGTACCTAAATCCACTCATCATGCTGCTACTAGCCTTATGACATTGATTTCACGGCTGAGTGATATTCCATTGTACATAAGGACCACAACTTCTTTATCCATTTTTCTCTTTCCTGGGATATTGAAGGTGGAATGAAGTGGAGGTCCTTGTCAACAGAGCAGCCCTAAACTTTGGGGTGCTTGTGTCTTGCTGATTTTTAATTTTCCCAATTTATAACCCCATGAGTGGAAGTGCCCTATGCTCTCTAAGCTTTGTTTTTTAGATGTTTCAGGACTCACCGTACGCTTCTCCAGAGTGGCTGTTGGCAATTTACATCCCGCCCATCAGTGTAGCAAGGCTCCCATTTCTCCATGGCCTGTCCTGCATTTCTGGTTTTGACACTTTATTCAGCATGGCCTTTTTAACCGATGGGAAGCGAGACATCTTTGTAACGCTGATTTGCCTTTCCATGTTGCTTGGTTGGCCAAAAAGGGCGTATGCGTTTTTTCCTGAATATATTCAGGAAAAAACGCATACGCCCTTTTTGGCCAAGGGCATCATTGTCAACGTTTTGCCGCTTTTCATGTGCTTTAAAGGCGATTCGAATCTACCTCCTGAAATCTGTTTCCTGCAATTCTGCCTTGATTTCAAATCCTCTTCTTTGCCTTCCCTCAATATATTTGTGGACGAGAGTTATCATTTATAACTCTGCAGGTTTGTGAATTGCAGTTCCCTGAACCTCCATTTTGCAACTCGCTTTTTAGGGAGCTGGCCGCAAAAGCGCAGGATGCCTTCAGGCCCTGTTCTGGTTCCGGGGGCAGGCTGAGCCTGTGGTTAATTCTTCTTCCTGATGGGAAAATAGAGTGACCTGTGCCTGTCCCAACACCAAGAGCTAGTCTCTCATTGGTTCCACGTCTTCCCGTTCACCCTCAGGACAAATTGCAACCTGTACGGAGCAGGAAGTTAAAGGTGCTGATGCTCCAAGTAGGGAGATTGCTAGTAAAGTGGCTGGAATAGCGAACCCGGGCACAAGGAGATGAGAAATGAGATGCGTTTTAGAAACCTTTCCACATCACACGGTGTACCATCTTCTGGGTTTCTCATGCATGTTTTCGATGTAGGAAGATGCCCTTGAACCTGGAGATTTGGGACCCATGCGATGGGTACCACGCAGTATTACTTTAAAGGGTCTGCGTTTGCTCACCCAACCTCACCAAACCTCTCAGCCGCAACAGTGTCCACCCTTATGTCTCATCCAGCTGTGGGTCTAGATATGGTCAATCCAGGTTGCATCACAGCCCGTGAACGCATTGTGTAAGAATTCCTCTCTCTTTCACTGTCTTTGTTTCATGGGTTTTTCAAAGTAATTTATTTTTATAATGGGGTTTAGCTGCTTTTCACTGCTGTGTTTATGCCGCTTTTTACCCACTTGACACACTAACAGAGACATATCAATACATAGGTTTTAAGATTATTACTAGTGAGATATATTCTTGTGCGGTGAATAGGGCGTGTTGAGTCCAGTTCTCTGAGCAAGGAGTAGGTCTTGTCTATTACATATTGGGTTTATGGAACGGTATCTGAGCTAATTTGAAACCCTTGTTTTATGTATCACCCCACCTCACCTTTCCCGTTAAGCAGCCATAGTGTGTTTTCTGCATGTGTGACTCTGTTCTGTTTTGTAATTCAGTTCAAGTGTAACGGTTTTTACATTCCCTCTATAAGTGATACCTTATGAGAAGTGTCCTTTGCTGTGTGACTTATTTCACTTAGAGTCGTCGTACCTAAATCCACTCATCATGCTGCTACTAGCCTTATGACATTGATTTCACGGCTGAGTGATATTCCATTGTACATAAGGACCACAACTTCTTTATCCATTTTTCTCTTTCCTGGGATATTGAAGGTGGAATGAAGTGGAGGTCCTTGTCAACAGAGCAGCCCTAAACTTTGGGGTGCTTGTGTCTTGCTGATTTTTCATTTTCCCAATTTATACCCCCATGAGTGGAAGTGCCCTATGCTCTCTAAGCTTTGCTTTTTAGACGTTTCAGGACTCACCGTACACTTCTCCAGAGTGGCTGTTGACAATTTACATCCCGCCCATCAGTGTAGCAAGGCTCCCATTTCTCCATGGCCTGTCCTGCATTTCTGGTTTTGACACTTTTTTCAGCATGGCCCTTTTGACCGATGGGAAGCGAGACATCTTTGTAGCGCTGATTTGCCTTTCCAGGTTGCTTGGTTGGCCAAAAAGGGCGTATGCGTTTTTTCCTGAATATATTCAGGAAAAAACGCATACGCCCTTTTTAGCCAAGGGCATCATTGTCAACGTTTTGCCGCTTTTCATGTGCTTTATAGGCGATTCGAATCTACCTCCTGAAATCTGTTTCCTGCAATTCTGCCTTGATTTCAAATCCTCTTCTTTGCCTTCCCTCAATATATTTGTGGATGAGAGTTATCATTTATAAGTCTGCAGGTTTGTGAATTGCAGTGCCCTGAACCTCCATTTTACAACTCGCTTTTTAGGGAGCTGGCCGCAAAAGCGCAGGATGGCTTCAGGCCCTGTTCTGGTTCCGGGGGGCAGGCTGAGCCTGTGGTTAATTCTTCTTCCTGATGGGAAAATAGAGTGACCTGTGCCTGTCCCAACACCAAGAGCTAGTCTTTCATTGGTTCCACGTCTTCCCGTTCATCCTCAGTACAAATTGCAACCTGTACGGAACAGGAGGTTAAAGGTGCTGATGCTCCAAGGAGGGAGATTGCTAGTAAAGTGGCTGGAATGGCGAACCCGGGCACAAGCAGATGAGAAATGAGGTGCGTTTTAGAAACCTTTCCCCATCACACGGTGTACCATCTTCTGGGTATCTCATGCATGTTTTCGATGTAGGAAGATGACCTTGAACCTGGAGATTTGGGACCCATGCGATGGGTACCACGCAGTATTACTTTAAAGGGTCTGCGTTTGCTCACCCAACCTCACCAAACCTCTCAGCCGCAACAGTGTCCACCCTTAGGTCTCATCCAGCTGTGGGTCTAGATATGGTCAATCCAGGTTGCATCACAGCCCGTGAACGCATTGTGTAAGAATTTCGCTCTCTTTCACTGTCTTTGTTTCATGGGTTTTTCAAAATAATTTATTTTTATAATGGGGTTTAGCTGCTTTTCACTGCTGTGTTTATGCCGCTTTTTACCCACTTGACACACTAACAGAGAGATATCAATACATAGGTTTTAAGATTATTACTAGTCAGATATATTCTTGTGTGGTGAATAGGGCGTGTTGAGTCCAGTTCTCTGAGCAAGGAGTAGGTCTTGTCTATTACATATTGGGTTTATGGAACGGTATCTGAGCTAATTTGAATCCCTTGTTTTATGTATCACCCCACCTCACCTTTCCCGTTAAGCAGCCATAGTGTGTTTTCTGCATGTGTGACTCTGTTCTGTTTTCTGATTCAGTTCAAGTGTAATGGTTTTTACATTCCCTCTATAAGTGATACCTTATGAGAAGTGTCCTTTTCTGTGTGACTTATTTCACTTAGAATCGTTGTACCTAAATCCACTCATCATGCTGCTACTAGTCTTATGACATTGATTTCATGGCTGAGTGATATTCCATTGTACATAAGGACCACAACTTCTTTATCCATTTTTCTCTTTCCTGGGATATTGAAGGTGGAATGAAGTGGAGGTCCTTGTCAACAGAGCAGCCCTAAACTTTGGGGTGCTTGTGTCTTGCTGATTTTTCATTTTCCCAATTTATACCCCCATGAGTGGAAGTGCCCTATGCTCTCTAAGCTGTGTTTTTTAGATGTTTCAGGACACACCGTACACTTCTGCAGAGTGGCTGTTGGCAATTTACATCCCGCCCATCAGTATAGGATGGCTCCCATTTCTCCATGGCCTGTCCTGCATTTCTGGTTTTGACATTTTTTTTAGTATGGCCCTTTTGACCGATGGGAAGCGAGACTTGTTTGTAGCGCTGATTTGCCTTTCCAGGTTACTTGGTTGGCCAAAAAGGGCGTATGCGTTTTTTCCTGAATATATTCAGGAAAAAACGCATACGCCCTTTTTGGCCAAGGGCATCATTGTCAACGATTTTCTGCTTTTCATGTGATTTAAAGGCGATTCGAATCTACCTCCTGAAATCTGTTTCCTGCAATTCTGCCTTGATTTCAAATCCTCTTCTTTGCCTTCCCTCAATATATTTGTGGATGAGAGTTATCATTTATAACTCTGCAGGTTTGTGAATTGCAGTGCCCTGAACCTCCATTTTACAACTCGCTTTTTAGGGAGCTGGCCGCAAAAGCGCAGGATGGCTTCAGGCCCTGTTCTGGTTCCGGGGGGCAGGCTGAGCCTGTGGTTAATTCTTCTTCCTGATGGGAAAATAGAGTGACCTGTGCCTGTCCCAACACCAAGAGCTAGTCTCTCGTTGGTTCCACGTCTTCCCGTTCATCCTCAGGACAAATTGCAACCTGTACGGAACAGGAGGTTAAAGGTGCTGATGCTCCAAGGAGGGAGATTGCTAGTAAAGTGGCTGGAATGGCGAACCCGGGCACAAGCAGATGAGAAATGAGGTGCGTTTTAGAAACCTATCCCCATCACACGGTGTACCATCTTCTGGGTATCTCATGCATGTTTTCGATGTAGGAAGATGCCCTTGAACCTGGAGATTTGGGACCCATGCGATGGGTACCACGCAGTATTACTTTAAAGGGTCTGCGTTTGCTCACCCAACCTCACCAAACCTCTCAGCCGCAACAGTGTCCACCCTTATGTCTCATCCAGCTGTGCGTCTAGATATGGTCAATCCAGGTTGCATCACAGCCCCTGAACGCATTGTGTAAGAATTTCTCTCTCTTTCACTGTCTTTGTTTCATGGGTTTTTCAAAATAATTTATTTTTATAATGGGGTTTAGCTGCTTTTCACTGCTGTGTTTATGCCGCTTTTTACCCACTTGACACACTAACAGAGAGATATCAATACATAGGTTTTAAGATTATTACTAGTCAGATATATTCTTGTGTGGTGAATAGGGCGTGTTGAGTCCAGTTCTCTGAGCAAGGAGTAGGTCTTGTCTATTACATATTGGGTTTATGGAACGGTATCTGAGCTAATTTGAATCCCTTGTTTTATGTATCACCCCACCTCACCTTTCCCGTTAAGCAGCCATAGTGTGTTTTCTGCATGTGTGACTCTGTTCTGTTTTGTAATTCAGTTCAAGTGTAACGGTTTTTACATTCCCTCTATAAGTGATACCTTATGAGAAGTGTCCTTTTCTGTGTGACTTATTTCACTTAGAGTCGTCGTACCTAAATCCACTCATCATGCTGCTACTAGCCTTATGACATTGATTTCACGGCTGAGTGATATTCCATTGTACATAAGGACCACAACTTCTTTATCCATTTTTCTCTTTCCTGGGATATTGAAGGTGGAATGAAGTGGAGGTCCTTGTCAACAGAGCAGCCCTAAACTTTGGGGTGCTTGTGTCTTGCTGATTTTTAATTTTCCCAATTTATAACCCCATGAGTGGAAGTGCCCTATGCTCTCTAAGCTTTGTTTTTTAGATGTTTCAGGACTCACCGTACGCTTCTCCAGAGTGGCTGTTGGCAATTTACATCCCGCCCATCAGTGTAGCAAGGCTCCCATTTCTCCATGGCCTGTCCTGCATTTCTGGTTTTGACACTTTATTCAGCATGGCCTTTTTAACCGATGGGAAGCGAGACATCTTTGTAACGCTGATTTGCCTTTCCATGTTGCTTGGTTGGCCAAAAAGGGCGTATGCGTTTTTTCCTGAATATATTCAGGAAAAAACGCATACGCCCTTTTTGGCCAAGGGCATCATTGTCAACGTTTTGCCGCTTTTCATGTGCTTTAAAGGCGATTCGAATCTACCTCCTGAAATCTGTTTCCTGCAATTCTGCCTTGATTTCAAATCCTCTTCTTTGCCTTCCCTCAATATATTTGTGGACGAGAGTTATCATTTATAACTCTGCAGGTTTGTGAATTGCAGTTCCCTGAACCTCCATTTTGCAACTCGCTTTTTAGGGAGCTGGCCGCAAAAGCGCAGGATGCCTTCAGGCCCTGTTCTGGTTCCGGGGGCAGGCTGAGCCTGTGGTTAATTCTTCTTCCTGATGGGAAAATAGAGTGACCTGTGCCTGTCCCAACACCAAGAGCTAGTCTCTCATTGGTTCCACGTCTTCCCGTTCACCCTCAGGACAAATTGCAACCTGTACGGAGCAGGAAGTTAAAGGTGCTGATGCTCCAAGTAGGGAGATTGCTAGTAAAGTGGCTGGAATAGCGAACCCGGGCACAAGGAGATGAGAAATGAGATGCGTTTTAGAAACCTTTCCACATCACACGGTGTACCATCTTCTGGGTTTCTCATGCATGTTTTCGATGTAGGAAGATGCCCTTGAACCTGGAGATTTGGGACCCATGCGATGGGTACCACGCAGTATTACTTTAAAGGGTCTGCGTTTGCTCACCCAACCTCACCAAACCTCTCAGCCGCAACAGTGTCCACCCTTATGTCTCATCCAGCAGTGGGTCTAGATATGGTCAATCCAGGTTGCATCACAGCCCGTGAACGCATTGTGTAAGAATTCCTCTCTCTTTCACTGTCTTTGTTTCATGGGTTTTTCAAAGTAATTTATTTTTATAATGGGGTTTAGCTGCTTTTCACTGCTGTGTTTATGCCGCTTTTTACCCACTTGACACACTAACAGAGACATATCAATACATAGGTTTTAAGATTATTACTAGTGAGATATATTCTTGTGCGGTGAATAGGGCGTGTTGAGTCCAGTTCTCTGAGCAAGGAGTAGGTCTTGTCTATTACATATTGGGTTTATGGAACGGTATCTGAGCTAATTTGAAACCCTTGTTTTATGTATCACCCCACCTCACCTTTCCCGTGAAGCAGCCATAGTGTGTTTTCTGCATGTGTGACTCTGTTCTGTTTTGTAATTCAGTTCAAGTGTAACGGTTTTTACATTCCCTCTATAAGTGATACCTTATGAGAAGTGTCCTTTGCTGTGTGACTTATTTCACTTAGAGTCGTCGTACCTAAATCCACTCATCATGCTGCTACTAGCCTTATGACATTGATTTCACGGCTGAGTGATATTCCATTGTACATAAGGACCACAACTTCTTTATCCATTTTTCTCTTTCCTGGGATATTGAAGGTGGAATGAAGTGGAGGTCCTTGTCAACAGAGCAGCCCTAAACTTTGGGGTGCTTGTGTCTTGCTGATTTTTCATTTTCCCAATTTATACCCCCATGAGTGGAAGTGCCCTATGCTCTCTAAGCTTTGCTTTTTAGACGTTTCAGGACTCACCGCACACTTCTCCAGAGTGGCTGTTGACAATTTACATCCCGCCCATCAGTGTAGCAAGGCTCCCATTTCTCCATGGCCTGTCCTGCATTTCTGGTTTTGACACTTTTTTCAGCATGGCCCTTTTGACCGATGGGAAGCGAGACATCTTTGTAGCGCTGATTTGCCTTTCCAGGTTGCTTGGTTGGCCAAAAAGGGCGTATGCGTTTTTTCCTGAATATATTCAGGAAAAAACGCATACGCCCTTTTTGGCCAAGGGCATCATTGTCAACGTTTTGCCGCTTTTCATGTGCTTTATAGGCGATTCGAATCTACCTCCTGAAATCTGTTTCCTGCAATTCTGCCTTGATTTCAAATCCTCTTCTTTGCCTTCCCTCAATATATTTGTGGATGAGAGTTATCATTTATAAGTCTGCAGGTTTGTGAATTGCAGTGCCCTGAACCTCCATTTTACAACTCGCTTTTTAGGGAGCTGGCCGCAAAAGCGCAGGATGGCTTCAGGCCCTGTTCTGGTTCCGGGGGGCAGGCTGAGCCTGTGGTTAATTCTTCTTCCTGATGGGAAAATAGAGTGACCTGTGCCTGTCCCAACACCAAGAGCTAGTCTTTCATTGGTTCCACGTCTTCCCGTTCATCCTCAGTACAAATTGCAACCTGTACGGAACAGGAGATTAAAGGTGCTGATGCTCCAAGGAGGGAGATTGCTAGTTAAGTGGCTGGAATGGCGAACCCGGGCACAAGCAGATGAGAAATGAGGTGCGTTTTAGAAACCTTTCCCCATCACACGGTGTACCATCTTCTGGGTATCTCATGCATGTTTTCGATGTAGGAAGATGCCCTTGAACCTGGAGATTTGGGACCCATGCGATGGGTACCACGCAGTATTACTTTAAAGGGTCTGCGTTTGCTCACCCAACCTCACCAAACCTCTCAGCCGCAACAGTGTCCACCCTTATGTCTCATCCAGCTGTGGGTCTAGATATGGTCAATCCAGGTTGCATCACAGCCCGTGAACGCATTGTGTAAGAATTCCTCTCTCTTTCACTGTCTTTGTTTCATGGGTTTTTCAAAGTAATTTATTTTTATAATGGGGTTTAGCTGCTTTTCACTGCTGTGTTTATGCCGCTTTTTACCCACTTGACACACTAACAGAGACATATCAATACATAGGTTTTAAGATTATTACTAGTGAGATATATTCTTGTGCGGTGAATAGGGCGTGTTGAGTCCAGTTCTCTGAGCAAGGAGTAGGTCTTGTCTATTACATATTGGGTTTATGGAACGGTATCTGAGCTAATTTGAAACCCTTGTTTTATGTATCACCCCACCTCACCTTTCCCGTGAAGCAGCCATAGTGTGTTTTCTGCATGTGTGACTCTGTTCTGTTTTGTAATTCAGTTCAAGTGTAACGGTTTTTACATTCCCTCTATAAGTGATACCTTATGAGAAGTGTCCTTTGCTGTGTGACTTATTTCACTTAGAGTCGTCGTACCTAAATCCACTCATCATGCTGCTACTAGCCTTATGACATTGATTTCACGGCTGAGTGATATTCCATTGTACATAAGGACCACAACTTCTTTATCCATTTTTCTCTTTCCTGGGATATTGAAGGTGGAATGAAGTGGAGGTCCTTGTCAACAGAGCAGCCCTAAACTTTGGGGTGCTTGTGTCTTGCTGATTTTTCATTTTCCCAATTTATACCCCCATGAGTGGAAGTGCCCTATGCTCTCTAAGCTTTGCTTTTTAGACGTTTCAGGACTCACCGTACACTTCTCCAGAGTGGCTGTTGACAATTTACATCCCGCCCATCAGTGTAGCAAGGCTCCCATTTCTCCATGGCCTGTCCTGCATTTCTGGTTTTGACACTTTTTTCAGCATGGCCCTTTTGACCGATGGGAAGCGAGACATCTTTGTAGCGCTGATTTGCCTTTCCAGGTTGCTTGGTTGGCCAAAAAGGGCGTATGCGTTTTTTCCTGAATATATTCAGGAAAAAACGCATACGCCCTTTTTGGCCAAGGGCATCATTGTCAACGTTTTGCCGCTTTTCATGTGCTTTATAGGCGATTCGAATCTACCTCCTGAAATCTGTTTCCTGCAATTCTGCCTTGATTTCAAATCCTCTTCTTTGCCTTCCCTCAATATATTTGTGGATGAGAGTTATCATTTATAAGTCTGCAGGTTTGTGAATTGCAGTGCCCTGAACCTCCATTTTACAACTCGCTTTTTAGGGAGCTGGCCGCAAAAGCGCAGGATGGCTTCAGGCCCTGTTCTGGTTCCGGGGGGCAGGCTGAGCCTGTGGTTAATTCTTCTTCCTGATGGGAAAATAGAGTGACCTGTGCCTGTCCCAACACCAAGAGCTAGTCTTTCATTGGTTCCACGTCTTCCCGTTCATCCTCAGTACAAATTGCAACCTGTACGGAACAGGAGGTTAAAGGTGCTGATGCTCCAAGGAGGGAGATTGCTAGTAAAGTGGCTGGAATGGCGAACCCGGGCACAAGCAGATGAGAAATGAGGTGCGTTTTAGAAACCTTTCCCCATCACACGGTGTACCATCTTCTGGGTATCTCATGCATGTTTTCGATGTAGGAAGATGACCTTGAACCTGGAGATTTGGGACCCATGCGATGGGTACCACGCAGTATTACTTTAAAGGGTCTGCGTTTGCTCACCCAACCTCACCAAACCTCTCAGCCGCAACAGTGTCCACCCTTAGGTCTCATCCAGCTGTGGGTCTAGATATGGTCAATACAGGTTGCATCACAGCCCCTGAACGCATTGTGTAAGAATTTCGCTCTCTTTCACTGTCTTTGTTTCATGGGTTTTTCAAAATAATTTATTTTTATAATGGGGTTTAGCTGCTTTTCACTGCTGTGTTTATGCCGCTTTTTACCCACTTGACACACTAACAGAGAGATATCAATACATAGGTTTTAAGATTATTACTAGTCAGATATATTCTTGTGTGGTGAATAGGGCGTGTTGAGTCCAGTTCTCTGAGCAAGGAGTAGGTCTTGTCTATTACATATTGGGTTTATGGAACGGTATCTGAGCTAATTTGAAACCCTTGTTTTATGTATCACCCCACCTCACCTTTCCCGTGAAGCAGCCATAGTGTGTTTTCTGCATGTGTGACTCTGTTCTGTTTTGTAATTCAGTTCAAGTGTAACGGTTTTTACATTCCCTCTATAAGTGATACCTTATGAGAAGTGTCCTTTGCTGTGTGACTTATTTCACTTAGAGTCGTCGTACCTAAATCCACTCATCATGCTGCTACTAGCCTTATGACATTGATTTCACGGCTGAGTGATATTCCATTGTACATAAGGACCACAACTTCTTTATCCATTTTTCTCTTTCCTGGGATATTGAAGGTGGAATGAAGTGGAGGTCCTTGTCAACAGAGCAGCCCTAAACTTTGGGGTGCTTGTGTCTTGCTGATTTTTCATTTTCCCAATTTATACCCCCATGAGTGGAAGTGCCCTATGCTCTCTAAGCTTTGCTTTTTAGACGTTTCAGGACTCACCGCACACTTCTCCAGAGTGGCTGTTGACAATTTACATCCCGCCCATCAGTGTAGCAAGGCTCCCATTTCTCCATGGCCTGTCCTGCATTTCTGGTTTTGACACTTTTTTCAGCATGGCCCTTTTGACCGATGGGAAGCGAGACATCTTTGTAGCGCTGATTTGCCTTTCCAGGTTGCTTGGTTGGCCAAAAAGGGCGTATGCGTTTTTTCCTGAATATATTCAGGAAAAAACGCATACGCCCTTTTTGGCCAAGGGCATCATTGTCAACGTTTTGCCGCTTTTCATGTGCTTTATAGGCGATTCGAATCTACCTCCTGAAATCTGTTTCCTGCAATTCTGCCTTGATTTCAAATCCTCTTCTTTGCCTTCCCTCAATATATTTGTGGATGAGAGTTATCATTTATAAGTCTGCAGGTTTGTGAATTGCAGTGCCCTGAACCTCCATTTTACAACTCGCTTTTTAGGGAGCTGGCCGCAAAAGCGCAGGATGGCTTCAGGCCCTGTTCTGGTTCCGGGGGGCAGGCTGAGCCTGTGGTTAATTCTTCTTCCTGATGGGAAAATAGAGTGACCTGTGCCTGTCCCAACACCAAGAGCTAGTCTTTCATTGGTTCCACGTCTTCCCGTTCATCCTCAGTACAAATTGCAACCTGTACGGAACAGGAGGTTAAAGGTGCTGATGCTCCAAGGAGGGAGATTGCTAGTAAAGTGGCTGGAATGGCGAACCCGGGCACAAGCAGATGAGAAATGAGGTGCGTTTTAGAAACCTTTCCCCATCACACGGTGTACCATCTTCTGGGTATCTCATGCATGTTTTCGATGTAGGAAGATGCCCTTGAACCTGGAGATTTGGGACCCATGCGATGGGTACCACGCAGTATTACTTTAAAGGGTCTGCGTTTGCTCACCCAACCTCACCAAACCTCTCAGCCGCAACAGTGTCCACCCTTATGTCTCATCCAGCTGTGGGTCTAGATATGGTCAATCCAGGTTGCATCACAGCCCGTGAACGCATTGTGTAAGAATTCCTCTCTCTTTCACTGTCTTTGTTTCATGGGTTTTTCAAAGTAATTTATTTTTATAATGGGGTTTAGCTGCTT
The DNA here is from genome assembly GCF_965194805.1 of Balaenoptera borealis. Taxonomy (NCBI): domain Eukaryota; kingdom Metazoa; phylum Chordata; class Mammalia; order Artiodactyla; family Balaenopteridae; genus Balaenoptera; species Balaenoptera borealis. The sequence goes on along the minus strand of NW_028123954.1, from coordinate 887,489 downwards.
TTCACTGCTGTGTTTATGCCGCTTTTTACCCACTTGACACACTAACAGAGACATATCAATACATAGGTTTTAAGATTATTACTAGTGAGATATATTCTTGTGCGGTGAATAGGGCGTGTTGAGTCCAGTTCTCTGAGCAAGGAGTAGGTCTTGTCTATTACATATTGGGTTTATGGAACGGTATCTGAGCTAATTTGAAACCCTTGTTTTATGTATCACCCCACCTCACCTTTCCCGTGAAGCAGCCATAGTGTGTTTTCTGCATGTGTGACTCTGTTCTGTTTTGTAATTCAGTTCAAGTGTAACGGTTTTTACATTCCCTCTATAAGTGATACCTTATGAGAAGTGTCCTTTGCTGTGTGACTTATTTCACTTAGAGTCGTCGTACCTAAATCCACTCATCATGCTGCTACTAGCCTTATGACATTGATTTCACGGCTGAGTGATATTCCATTGTACATAAGGACCACAACTTCTTTATCCATTTTTCTCTTTCCTGGGATATTGAAGGTGGAATGAAGTGGAGGTCCTTGTCAACAGAGCAGCCCTAAACTTTGGGGTGCTTGTGTCTTGCTGATTTTTCATTTTCCCAATTTATACCCCCATGAGTGGAAGTGCCCTATGCTCTCTAAGCTTTGCTTTTTAGACGTTTCAGGACTCACCGTACACTTCTCCAGAGTGGCTGTTGACAATTTACATCCCGCCCATCAGTGTAGCAAGGCTCCCATTTCTCCATGGCCTGTCCTGCATTTCTGGTTTTGACACTTTTTTCAGCATGGCCCTTTTGACCGATGGGAAGCGAGACATCTTTGTAGCGCTGATTTGCCTTTCCAGGTTGCTTGGTTGGCCAAAAAGGGCGTATGCGTTTTTTCCTGAATATATTCAGGAAAAAACGCATACGCCCTTTTTGGCCAAGGGCATCATTGTCAACGTTTTGCCGCTTTTCATGTGCTTTATAGGCGATTCGAATCTACCTCCTGAAATCTGTTTCCTGCAATTCTGCCTTGATTTCAAATCCTCTTCTTTGCCTTCCCTCAATATATTTGTGGATGAGAGTTATCATTTATAAGTCTGCAGGTTTGTGAATTGCAGTGCCCTGAACCTCCATTTTACAACTCGCTTTTTAGGGAGCTGGCCGCAAAAGCGCAGGATGGCTTCAGGCCCTGTTCTGGTTCCGGGGGGCAGGCTGAGCCTGTGGTTAATTCTTCTTCCTGATGGGAAAATAGAGTGACCTGTGCCTGTCCCAACACCAAGAGCTAGTCTTTCATTGGTTCCACGTCTTCCCGTTCATCCTCAGTACAAATTGCAACCTGTACGGAACAGGAGGTTAAAGGTGCTGATGCTCCAAGGAGGGAGATTGCTAGTAAAGTGGCTGGAATGGCGAACCCGGGCACAAGCAGATGAGAAATGAGGTGCGTTTTAGAAACCTTTCCCCATCACACGGTGTACCATCTTCTGGGTATCTCATGCATGTTTTCGATGTAGGAAGATGACCTTGAACCTGGAGATTTGGGACCCATGCGATGGGTACCACGCAGTATTACTTTAAAGGGTCTGCGTTTGCTCACCCAACCTCACCAAACCTCTCAGCCGCAACAGTGTCCACCCTTAGGTCTCATCCAGCTGTGGGTCTAGATATGGTCAATACAGGTTGCATCACAGCCCCTGAACGCATTGTGTAAGAATTTCGCTCTCTTTCACTGTCTTTGTTTCATGGGTTTTTCAAAATAATTTATTTTTATAATGGGGTTTAGCTGCTTTTCACTGCTGTGTTTATGCCGCTTTTTACCCACTTGACACACTAACAGAGAGATATCAATACATAGGTTTTAAGATTATTACTACTCAGATATATTCTTGTGTGGTGAATAGGGCGTGTTGAGTCCAGTTCTCTGAGCAAGGAGTAGGTCTTGTCTATTACATATTGGGTTTATGGAACGGTATCTGAGCTAATTTGAATCCCTTGTTTTATGTATCACCCCACCTCACCTTTCCCGTTAAGCAGCCATAGTGTGTTTTCTGCATGTGTGACTCTGTTCTGTTTTCTGATTCAGTTCAAGTGTAATGGTTTTTACATTCCCTCTATAAGTGATACCTTATGAGAAGTGTCCTTTTCTGTGTGACTTATTTCACTTAGAATCGTTGTACCTAAATCCACTCATCATGCTGCTACTAGTCTTATGACATTGATTTCATGGCTGAGTGATATTCCATTGTACATAAGGACCACAACTTCTTTATCCATTTTTCTCTTTCCTGGGATATTGAAGGTGGAATGAAGTGGAGGTCCTTGTCAACAGAGCAGCCCTAAACTTTGGGGTGCTTGTGTCTTGCTGATTTTTAATTTTCCCAATTTATAACCCCATGAGTGGAAGTGCCCTATGCTCTCTAAGCTTTGTTTTTTAGATGTTTCAGGACTCACCGTACGCTTCTCCAGAGTGGCTGTTGGCAATTTACATCCCGCCCATCAGTGTAGCAAGGCTCCCATTTCTCCATGGCCTGTCCTGCATTTCTGGTTTTGACACTTTATTCAGCATGGCCTTTTTAACCGATGGGAAGCGAGACATCTTTTAACGCTGATTTGCCTTTCCATGTTGCTTGGTTGGCCAAAAAGGGCGTATGCGTTTTTTCCTGAATATATTCAGGAAAAAACGCATACGCCCTTTTTGGCCAAGGGCATCATTGTCAACGTTTTGCCGCTTTTCATGTGCTTTAAAGGCGATTCGAATCTACCTCCTGAAATCTGTTTCCTGCAATTCTGCCTTGATTTCAAATCCTCTTCTTTGCCTTCCCTCAATATATTTGTGGACGAGAGTTATCATTTATAACTCTGCAGGTTTGTGAATTGCAGTTCCCTGAACCTCCATTTTGCAACTCGCTTTTTAGGGAGCTGGCCGCAAAAGCGCAGGATGCCTTCAGGCCCTGTTCTGGTTCCGGGGGCAGGCTGAGCCTGTGGTTAATTCTTCTTCCTGATGGGAAAATAGAGTGACCTGTGCCTGTCCCAACACCAAGAGCTAGTCTCTCATTGGTTCCACGTCTTCCCGTTCATCCTCAGGACAAATTGCAACCTGTACGGAGCAGGAAGTTAAAGGTGCTGATGCTCCAAATAGGGAGATTGCTAGTAAAGTGGCTGGAATAGCGAACCCGGGCACAAGGAGATGAGAAATGAGATGCGTTTTAGAAACCTTTCCACATCACACGGTGTACCATCTTCTGGGTTTCTCATGCATGTTTTCGATGTAGGAAGATGCCCTTGAACCTGGAGATTTGGGACCCATGCGATGGGTACCACGCAGTATTACTTTAAAGGGTCTGCGTTTGCTCACCCAACCTCACCAAACCTCTCAGCCGCAACAGTGTCCACCCTTATGTCTCATCCAGCTGTGGGTCTAGATATGGTCAATCCAGGTTGCATCACAGCCCGTGAACGCATTGTGTAAGAATTTCTCTCTCTTTCACTGTCTTTGTTTCATGGGTTTTTCAAAGTAATTTATTTTTATAATGGGGTTTAGCTGCTTTTCACTGCTGTGTTTATGCCGCTTTTTACCCACTTGACACACTAACAGAGACATATCAATACATAGGTTTTAAGATTATTACTAGTCAGATATATTCTTGTGCGGTGAATAGGGCGTGTTGAGTCCAGTTCTCTGAGCAAGGAGTAGGTCTTGTCTATTACATATTGGGTTTATGGAACGGTATCTGAGCTAATTTGAAACCCTTGTTTTATGTATCACCCCACCTCACCTTTCCCGTTAAGCAGCCATAGTGTGTTTTCTGCATGTGTGACTCTGTTCTGTTTTGTAATTCAGTTCAAGTGTAACGGTTTTTACATTCCCTCTATAAGTGATACCTTATGAGAAGTGTCCTTTGCTGTGTGACTTATTTCACTTAGAGTCGTCGTACCTAAATCCACTCATCATGCTGCTACTAGCCTTATGACATTGATTTCACGGCTGAGTGATATTCCATTGTACATAAGGACCACAACTTCTTTATCCATTTTTCTCTTTCCTGGGATATTGAAGGTGGAATGAAGTGGAGGTCCTTGTCAACAGAGCAGCCCTAAACTTTGGGGTGCTTGTGTCTTGCTGATTTTTCATTTTCCCAATTTATACCCCCATGAGTGGAAGTGCCCTATGCTCTCTAAGCTTTGCTTTTTAGACGTTTCAGGACTCACCGTACACTTCTCCAGAGTGGCTGTTGGCAATTTACATCCCGCCCATCAGTGTAGCAAGGCTCCCATTTCTCCATGGCCTGTCCTGCATTTCTGGTTTTGACACTTTTTTCAGCATGGCCCTTTTGACCGATGGGAAGCGAGACATCTTTGTAGCGCTGATTTGCCTTTCCAGGTTGCTTGGTTGGCCAAAAAGGGCGTATGCGTTTTTTCCTGAATATATTCAGGAAAAAACGCATACGCCCTTTTTGGCCAAGGGCATCATTGTCAACGTTTTGCCGCTTTTCATGTGCTTTAAAGGCGATTCGAATCTACCTCCTGAAATCTGTTTCCTGCAATTCTGCATTGATTTCAAATCCTCTTCTTTGCCTTCCCTCAATATATTTGTGGATGAGAGTTATCATTTATAACTCTGCAGGTTTGTGAATTGCAGTGCCCTGAACCTCCATTTTACAACTCGCTCTTTAGGGAGCTGGCCGCAAAAGTGCAGGATGGCTTAAGGCCCTGTTCTGGTTCCGGGGGGCAGGCTGAGCCTGTGGTTAATTCTTCTTCCTGATGGGAAAATAGAGTGACCTGTGACTGTCCCAACACCAAGAGCTAGTCTTTCATTGGTTCCACGTCTTCCCGTTCATCCTCAGTACAAATTGCAACCTGTACGGAACAGGAGGTTAAAGGTGCTGATGCTCCAAGGAGGGAGATTGCTAGTAAAGTGGCTGGAATGGCGAACCCGGGCACAAGCAGATGAGAAATGAGGTGCGTTTTAGAAACCTTTCCCCATCACACGGTGTACCATCTTCTGGGTATCTCATGCATGTTTTCGATGTAGGAAGATGCCCTTGAACCTGGAGATTTGGGACCCATGCAATGGGTACCACGCAGTAATACTTTAAAGGGTCTGCGTTTGCTCACCCAACCTCACCAAACCTCTCAGCCGCAACAGTGTCCACCCTTATGTCTCATCCAGCTGTGGGTCTAGATATGGTCAATCCAGGTTGCATCACAGCCCCTGAACGCATTGTGTAAGAATTCCTCTCTCTTTCACTGTCTTTGTTTCATGGGTTTTTCAAAGTAATTTATTTTTATAATGGGGTTTAGCTGCTTTTCACTGCTGTGTTTATGCCGCTTTTTACCCACTTGACACACTAACAGAGAGATATCAATACATAGGTTTTAAGATTATTACTAGTCAGATACATTCTTGTGCGGTGAATAGGGCGTGTTGAGTCCAGTTCTCTGAGCAAGGAGTAGGTCTTGTCTATTACATATTGGGTTTATGGAACGGTATCTGAGCTAATTTGAAACCCTTGTTTTATGTATCACCCCACCTCACCTTTCCCGTTAAGCAGCCATAGTGTGTTTTCTGCATGTGTGACTCTGTTCTGTTTTGTAATTCAGTTCAAGTGTAACGGTTTTTACATTCCCTCTATAAGTGATACCTTATGAGAAGTGTCCTTTGCTGTGTGACTTATTTCACTTAGAGTCGTCGTACCTAAATCCACTCATCATGCTGCTACTAGCCTTATGACATTGATTTCACGGCTGAGTGATATTCCATTGTACATAAGGACCACAACTTCTTTATCCATTTTTCTCTTTCCTGGGATATTGAAGGTGGAATGAAGTGGAGGTCCTTGTCAACAGAGCAGCCCTAAACTTTGGGGTGCTTGTGTCTTGCTGATTTTTCATTTTCCCAATTTATACCCCCATGAGTGGAAGTGCCCTATGCTCTCTAAGCTTTGCTTTTTAGACGTTTCAGGACTCACCGTACACTTCTCCAGAGTGGCTGTTGACAATTTACATCCCGCCCATCAGTGTAGCAAGGCTCCCATTTCTCCATGGCCTGTCCTGCATTTCTGGTTTTGACACTTTTTTCAGCATGGCCCTTTTGACCAATGGGAAGCGAGACATCTTTGTAGCGCTGATTTGCCTTTCCAGGTTGCTTGGTTGGCCAAAAAGGGCGTATGCGTTTTTTCCTGAATATATTCAGGAAAAAACGCATACGCCCTTTTTGGCCAAGGGCATCATTGTCAACGTTTTGCCGCTTTTCATGTGCTTTAAAGGCGATTCGAATCTACCTCCTGAAATCTGTTTCCTGCAATTCTGCCTTGATTTCAAATCCTCTTCTTTACCTTCCCTCAATATATTTGTGGATGAGAGTTATCATTTATAACTCTGCAGGTTTGTGAATTGCAGTGCCCTGAACCTCCATTTTACAACTCGCTTTTTAGGGAGCTGGCCGCAAAAGCGCAGGATGGCTTCAGGCCCTGTTCTGGTTCCGGGGGGCAGGCTGAGCCTGTGGTTAATTCTTCTTCCTGATGGGAAAATAGAGTGACCTGTGCCTGTCCCAACACCAAGAGCTAGTCTTTCATTGGTTCCACGTCTTCCCGTTCATCCTCAGTACAAATTGCAACCTGTACGGAACAGGAGGTTAAAGGTGCTGATGCTCCAAGGAGGGAGATTGCTAGTAAAGTGGCTGGAATGGCGAACCCGGGCACAAGCAGATGAGAAATGAGGTGCGTTTTAGAAACCTTTCCCCATCACACGGTGTACCATCTTCTGGGTATCTCATGCATGTTTTCGATGTAGGAAGATGCCCTTGAACCTGGCGATTTGGGACCCATGCGATGGGTACCATGCAGTATTACTTTAAAGGGTCTGCGTTTGCTCACCCAACCTCACCAAACCTCTCAGCCCCAAGAGTGTCCACCCTTATGTCTCATCCAGCTGTGGGTCTAGATATGGTCAATCCAGGTTGCATCACAGCCCCTGAACGCATTGTGTAAGAATTTCTATCTCTTTCACTGTCTTTGTTTCATGGGTTTTTCAAAGTAATTTATTTTTATAATGGGGTTTAGCTGCTTTTCACTGCTGTGTTTATGCCGCTTTACACCCACTTGACACACTAACAGAGAGATATCAATACATAAGTTTTAAGATTATTACTAGTCAGATATATTCTTGTGCGGTGAATAGGGCGTGTTGAGTCCAGTTTTCTGAGCAAGGAGTAGGTCTTGTCTATTACATATTGGTTTTATGGAACGGTATCTGAGCTAATTTGAAACCCTTCTTTTATGTATCACCCCACCTCACCTTTCCCGTTAAGCAGCCATAGTGTGTTTTCTGCATGTGTGACTCTGTTCTGTTTTGTAATTCAGTTCAAGTGTAACGGTTTTTACATTCCCTCTATCAGTGATACCTTATGAGAAGTGTCCTTTTCTGTGTGACTTATTTCACTTAGAGTCGTTGTACCTAAATCCACTCATCATGCTGCTACTAGCCTTATGACATTGATTTCACGGCTGAGTGATATTCCATTGTATATAAGGACCACAACTTCTTTATCCATTTTTCTCTTTCCTGGGATATTGAAGGTGGAATGAAGTGGAGGTCCTTGTCAACAGAGCAGCCCTAAACTTTGGGGTGCTTGTGTCTTGCTGATTTTTCATTTTCCCAATTTATACCCCCATGAGTGGAAGTGCCCTATGCTCTCTAAGCTTTGCTTTTTAGACGTTTCAGGACTCACCGTACACTTCTCCAGAGTGGCTGTTGACAATTTACATCCCGCCCATCAGTGTAGCAAGGCTCCCATTTCTCCATGGCCTGTCCTGCATTTCTGGTTTTGACACTTTTTTCAGCATGGCCCTTTTAACCGATGGGAAGCGAGACTTCTTTGTAGCGCTGATTTGCCTTTCCAGGTTGCTTGGTTGGCCAAAAAGGGCGTATGCGTTTTTTCCTGAATATATTCAGGAAAAAACGCATACGCCCTTTTTGGCCAAGGGCATCATTGTCAACGTTTTGCCGCTTTTCATGTGCTTTAAAGGCGATTCGAATCTACCTCCTGAAATCTGTTTCCTGCAATTCTGCCTTGATTTCAAATCCTCTTCTTTGCCTTCCCTCAATATATTTGTGGATGAGAGTTATCATTTATAACTCTGCAGGTTTGTGAATTGCAGTGCCCTGAACCTCCATTTTACAACTCGCTTTTTAGGGAGCTGGCCGCAAAAGCGCAGGATGGCTTCAGGCCCTGTTCTGGTTCCGGGGGGCAGGCTGAGCCTGTGGTTAATTCTTCTTCCTGATGGGAAAATAGAGTGACCTGTGCCTGTCCCAACACCAAGAGCTAGTCTTTCATTGGTTCCACGTCTTCCCGTTCATCCTCAGTACAAATTGCAACCTGTACGGAACAGGAGGTTAAAGGTGCTGATGCTCCAAGGAGGGAGATTGCTAGTAAAGTGGCTGGAATGGCGAACCCGGGCACAAGCAGATGAGAAATGAGGTGCGTTTTAGAAACCTTTCCCCATCACACGGTGTACCATCTTCTGGGTCTCTCATGCATGTTTTCGATGTCGGAAGATGCCCTTGAACCTGGAGATTTGGGACCCATGCGATGGGTACCACGCAGTAATACTTTAAAGGGTCTGCGTTTGCTCACCCAACCTCACCAAACCTCTCAGCCGCAACAGTGTCCACCCTTATGTCTCATCCAGCTGTGGGTCTAGATATGGTCAATCCAGGTTGCATCACAGCCCCTGAACGCATTGTGTAAGAATTTCGCTCTCTTTCACTGTCTTTGTTTCACGGGTTTTTCAAAGTAATTTATTTTTATAATGGGGTTTAGCTGCTTTTCACTGCTGTGTTTATGCCGCTTTACACCCACTTGACACACTAACAGAGAGATATCAATACATAGGTTTTAAGATTATTACTAGTCAGATATATTCTTGTGCGGTGAATAGGGTGTGTTGAGTCCAGTTCTCTGAGCAAGGAGTAGGTCTTGTCTATTACATATTGGGTTTATGGAACGGTATCTGAGCTAATTTGAAACCCTTGTTTTATGTATCACCCCACCTCACCTTTCCCGTGAAGCAGCCATAGTGTGTTTTCTGCATGTGTGACTCTGTTCTGTTTTGTAATTCAGTTCAAGTGTAACGGTTTTTACATTCCCTCTATCAGTGATACCTTATGAGAAGTGTCCTTTTCTGTGTGACTTATTTCACTTAGAATCGTCGTACCTAAATCCACTTATCATGCTGCTACTAGCCTTAAGACATTGATTTCATGGCTGAGTGATATTCCATTGTACATAAGGACCACAACTTCTTTATCCATTTTTCTCTTTCCTGGGATATTGAAGGTGGAATGAAGTGGAGGTCCTTGTCAACAGAGCAGCCCTAAACTTTGGGGTGCTTGTGTCTTGCTGATTTTTCATTTTCCCAATTTATACCCCCATGAGTGGAAGTGCCCTATGCTCTCTAAGCTTTGCTTTTTAGACGTTTCAGGACTCACCGTACACTTCTCCAGAGTGGCTGTTGACAATTTACATCCCGCCCATCAGTGTAGCAAGGCTCCCATTTCTCCATGGCCTGTCCTGCATTTCTGGTTTTGACACTTTTTTCAGCATGGCCCTTTTGACCGATGGGAAGCGAGACATCTTTGTAGCGCTGATTTGCCTTTCCAGGTTGCTTGGTTGGCCAAAAAGGGCGTATGCGTTTTTTCCTGAATATATTCAGGAAAAAACGCATACGCCCTTTTTGGCCAAGGGCATCATTGTCAACGTTTTGCCGCTTTTCATGTGCTTTAAAGGCGATTCGAATCTACCTCCTGAAATCTGTTTCCTGCAATTCTGCCTTGATTTCAAATCCTCTTCTTTGCCTTCCCTCAATATATTTGTGGATGAGAGTTATCATTTATAACTCTGCAGGTTTGTGAATTGCAGTGCCCTGAACCTCCATTTTACAACTCGCTTTTTAGGGAGCTGGCCGTAAAAGCGCAGGATGGCTTCAGGCCCTGTTCTGGTTCCGGGGGGCAGGCTGAGCCTGTGGTTAATTCTTCTTCCTGATGGGAAAATAGAGTGACCTGTGCCTGTCCCAACACCAAGAGCTAGTCTTTCATTGGTTCCACGTCTTCCCGTTCATCCTCAGTACAAATTGCAACCTGTACGGAACAGGAGGTTAAAGGTGCTGATGCTCCAAGGAGGGAGATTGCTAGTAAAGTGGCTGGAATGGCGAACCCGGGCACAAGCAGATGAGAAATGAGGTGCGTTTTAGAAACCTTTCCCCATCACACGGTGTACCATCTTCTGGGTATCTCATGCATGTTTTCGATGTAGGAAGATGACCTTGAACCTGGAGATTTGGGACCCATGCGATGGGTACCACGCAGTATTACTTTAAAGGGTCTGCGTTTGCTCACCCAACCTCACCAAACCTCTCAGCCGCAACAGTGTCCACCCTTATGTCTCATCCAGCTGTGCGTCTAGATATGGTCAATCCAGGTTGCATCACAGCCCCTGAACGCATTGTGTAAGAATTTCTCTCTCTTTCACTGTCTTTGTTTCATGGGTTTTTCAAAATAATTTATTTTTATAATGGGGTTTAGCTGCTTTTCACTGCTGTGTTTATGCCGCTTTTTACCCACTTGACACACTAACAGAGAGATATCAATACATAGGTTTTAAGATTATTACTAGTCAGATATATTCTTGTGTGGTGAATAGGGCGTGTTGAGTCCAGTTCTCTGAGCAAGGAGTAGGTCTTGTCTATTACATATTGGGTTTATGGAACGGTATCTGAGCTAATTTGAATCCCTTGTTTTATGTATCACCCCACCTCACCTTTCCCGTGAAGCAGCCATAGTGTGTTTTCTGCATGTGTGACTCTGTTCTGTTTTGTAATTCAGTTCAAGTGTAACGGTTTTTACATTCCCTCTATAAGTGATACCTTATGAGAAGTGTCCTTTTCTGTGTGACTTATTTCACTTAGAGTCGTCGTACCTAAATCCACTCATCATGCTGCTACTAGCCTTATGACATTGATTTCACGGCTGAGTGATATTCCATTGTACATAAGGACCACAACTTCTTTATCCATTTTTCTCTTTCCTGGGATATTGAAGGTGGAATGAAGTGGAGGTCCTTGTCAACAGAGCAGCCCTAAACTTTGGGGTGCTTGTGTCTTGCTGATTTTTAATTTTCCCAATTTATAACCCCATGAGTGGAAGTGCCCTATGCTCTCTAAGCTTTGTTTTTTAGATGTTTCAGGACTCACCGTACGCTTCTCCAGAGTGGCTGTTGGCAATTTACATCCCGCCCATCAGTGTAGCAAGGCTCCCATTTCTCCATGGCCTGTCCTGCATTTCTGGTTTTGACACTTTATTCAGCATGGCCTTTTTAACCGATGGGAAGCGAGACATCTTTGTAACGCTGATTTGCCTTTCCATGTTGCTTGGTTGGCCAAAAAGGGCGTATGCGTTTTTTCCTGAATATATTCAGGAAAAAACGCATACGCCCTTTTTGGCCAAGGGCATCATTGTCAACGTTTTGCCGCTTTTCATGTGCTTTAAAGGCGATTCGAATCTACCTCCTGAAATCTGTTTCCTGCAATTCTGCCTTGATTTCAAATCCTCTTCTTTGCCTTCCCTCAATATATTTGTGGACGAGAGTTATCATTTATAACTCTGCAGGTTTGTGAATTGCAGTTCCCTGAACCTCCATTTTGCAACTCGCTTTTTAGGGAGCTGGCCGCAAATGCGCAGGATGCCTTCAGGCCCTGTTCTGGTTCCGGGGGCAGGCTGAGCCTGTGGTTAATTCTTCTTCCTGATGGGAAAATAGAGTGACCTGTGCCTGTCCCAACACCAAGAGCTAGTCTCTCATTGGTTCCACGTCTTCCCGTTCACCCTCAGGACAAATTGCAACCTGTACGGAGCAGGAAGTTAAAGGTGCTGATGCTCCAAGGAGGGAGATTGCTAGTTAAGTGGCTGGAATGGCGAACCCGGGCACAAGCAGATGAGAAATGAGGTGCGTTTTAGAAACCTTTCCCCATCACACGGTGTACCATCTTCTGGGTATCTCATGCATGTTTTCGATGTAGGAAGATGCCCTGGAACCTGGAGATTTGGGACCCATGCGATGGGTACCACGCAGTATTACTTTAAAGGGTCTGCGTTTGCTCACCCAACCTCACCAAACCTCTCAGCCGCAACAGTGTCCACCCTTATGTCTCATCCAGCTGTGGGTCTAGATATGGTCAATCCAGGTTGCATCACAGCCCCTGAACGCATTGTGTAAGAATTTCTCTCTCTTTCACTGTCTTTGTTTCATGGGTTTTTCAAAGTAATTTATTTTTATAATGGGGTTTAGCTGCTTTTCACTGCTGTGTTTATGCCGCTTTTTACACACTTGACACACTAACAGAGAGATATCAATACATAGGTTTTAAGATTATTACTAGTCAGATATATTCTTGTGCGGTGAATAGGGCGTGTTGAGTCCAGTTCTCTGAGCAAGGAGTAGGTCTTGTCTATTACATATTGGGTTTATGGAACGGTATCTGAGCTAATTTGAAACCCTTGTTTTATGTATCACCCCACCTCACCTTTCCCGTTAAGCAGCCATAGTGTGTTTTCTGCATGTGTGACTCTGTTCTGTTTTGTAATTCAGTTCAAGTGTAACGGTTTTTACATTCCCTCTATAAGTGATACCTTATGAGAAGTGTCCTTTTCTGTGTGACTTATTTCACTTAGAGTCGTCGTACCTAAATCCACTCATCATGCTGCTACTAGCCTTATGACATTGATTTCACGGCTGAGTGATATTCCATTGTACATAAGGACCACAACTTCTTTATCCATTTTTCTCTTTCCTGGGATATTGAAGGTGGAATGAAGTGGAGGTCCTTGTCAACAGAGCAGCCCTAAACTTTGGGGTGCTTGTGTCTTGCTGATTTTTAATTTTCCCAATTTATACCCCCATGAGTGGAAGTGCCCTATGCTCTCTAAGCTTTGTTTTTTAGATGTTTCAGGACTCACCGTACACTTCTCCAGAGTGGCTGTTGGCAATTTACATCCCGCCCATCAGTGTAGCAAGGCTCCCATTTCTCCATGGCCTGTCCTGCATTTCTGGTTTTGACACTTTTTTCAGCATGGCCTTTTTAACCGATGGGAAGCGAGACATCTTTGTAGCGCTGATTTGCCTTTCCAGGTTGCTTGGTTGGCCAAAAAGGGCGTATGCGTTTTTTCCTGAATATATTCAGGAAAAAACGCATACGCCCTTTTTGGCCAAGGGCATCATTGTCAACGTTTTGCTGCTTTTCATGTGCTTTAAAGGCGATTCGAATCTACCTCCTGAAATCTGTTTCCTGCAATTCTGCCTTGATTTCAAATCCTCTTCGTTGCCTTCCCTCAATATATTTGTGGACGAGAGTTATCATTAATAACTCTGCAGGTTTGTGAATTGCAGTGCCCTGAACCTCCATTTTACAACTCGCGTTTTTGGGAGATGGCCGCAAAAGCGCAGGATGGCTTCAGGCCCTGTTCTTGTTCCGGGGGACAGGCTGAGCCTGTGGTTAATTCTTCTTCCTGATGGGAAAATAGAGTGACCTGTGCCTGTGCCAACACCAAGAGCTAGTCTCTCATTGGTTCCACGTCTTCCCGTTCATCCTCAGGACAAATTGCAACCTGTACGGAACAGGAGGTTAAAGGTGATGATGCTCCAAGGAGGGAGATTGCTAGTAAAGTGGCTGGAATGGCGAACCCGAGCACAAGGAGATGAGAAATGAGGTGCGTTTTAGAAACCTTTCCCCATCACACGGTGTACCATCTTCTGGGTTTCTCATGCATGTTTTCGATGTAGGAAGATGCCCTTGAACCTGGAGATTTGGGACCCATGCGATGGGTACCACACAGTATTACTTTAAAGGGTCTGCGTTTGCTCACCCAACCTCACCAAACCTCTCAGCTCCAAGAGTGTCCACCCTTATGTCTCATCCAGCTGTGTGTCTAGATATGGTCAATCCAGGTTGCATCACAGCCCCTGAACGAATTGTGTAAGTATTTCGCTCTCTTTCACTGTCTTTGTTTCATGGGTTATTCAAAGTAATTTATTTTTATAATGGGGTTTAGCTGCTTTTCACTTCTGTGTTTATGCCGCTTTACACCCACTTGACACACTAACAGAGAGATATCTATACATAGGTTTTAAGATTATTACTAGTCAGATATATTCTTGTGCGGTGAATAGGGCGTGTTGAGTCCAGTTCTCTGAGCAAGGAGTAGGTCTTGTCTATTACATATTGGTTTTATGGAACGGTATCTGAGCTAATTTGAAACCCTTGTTTTATGTATCACCCCACCTCACCTTTCCCGTGAAGCAGCCATAGTGTGTTTTCTGCATGTGTGACTCTGTTCTGTTTTGTAATTCAGTTCAAGTGTAACGGTTTTTACATTCCCTCTATCAGTGATACCTTATGAGAAGTGTCCTTTTCTGTGTGACTTATTTCACTTAGAATCGTCGTACCTAAATCCACTCATCATGCTGCTACTAGCCTTATGACAGTGATTTCATGGCTGAGTGATATTCCATTGTACATAAGGACCACAACTTCTTTATCCATTTTTCTCTTTCCTGGGATATTGAAGGTGGAATGAAGTGGAGGTCCTTGTCAACAGAGCAGCCCTAAACTTTGGGGTGCTTGTGTCTTGCTGATTTTTAATTTTCCCAATTTATACCTCCATGAGTGGAAGTGCCCTATGCTCTCTAAGCTTTGCTTTTTAGACGTTTCAGGACTCACCGTACGCTTCTCCAGAGTGGCTGTTGACAATTTACATCCCGCCCATCAGTGTAGCAAGGCTCCCATTTCTCCATGGCCTGTCCTGCATTTCTGGTTTTGACACTTTTTTCAGCATGGCCCTTTTGACCGATGGGAAGCGAGACATCTTTGTAGCGCTGATTTGCCTTTCCAGGTTGCTTGGTTGGCCAAAAAGGGCGTATGCGTTTTTTCCTGAATATATTCAGGAAAAAACGCATACGCCCTTTTTGGCCAAGGGCATCATTGTCAACGTTTTGCCGCTTTTCATGTGCTTTAAAGGCGATTCGAATCTACCTCCTGAAATCTGTTTCCTGCAATTCTGCCTTGATTTCAAATCCTCTTCGTTGCCTTCCCTCAATATATTTGTGGACGAGAGTTATCATTAATAACTCTGCAGGTTTGTGAATTGCAGTGCCCTGAACCTCCATTTTACAACTCGCGTTTTTGGGAGATGGCCGCAAAAGCGCAGGATGGCTTCAGGCCCTGTTCTTGTTCCGGGGGACAGGCTGAGCCTGTGGTTAATTCTTCTTCCTGATGGGAAAATAGAGTGACTTGTGCCTGTGCCAACACCAAGAGCTAGTCTCTCATTGGTTCCACGTCTTCCCGTTCATCCTCAGGACAAATTGCAACCTGTACGGAACAGGAGGTTAAAGGTGATGATGCTCCAAGGAGGGAGATTGCTAGTATAGTGGCTGGAATGGCGAACCCGAGCACAAGGAGATGAGAAATGAGGTGCGTTTTAGAAACCTTTCCCCATCACACGGTGTACCATCTTCTGGGTTTCTCATGCATGTTTTCGATGTAGGAAGATGCCCTTGAACCTGGAGATTTGGGACCCATGCGATGGGTACCACACAGTATTACTTTAAAGGGTCTGCGTTTGCTCACCCAACCTCACCAAACCTCTCAGCCCCAAGAGTGTCCACCCTTATGTCTCATCCAGCTGTGTGTCTAGATATGTTCAATCCAGGTTGCATCACAGCCCCTGAACGAATTGTGTAAGAATTTCGCTCTCTTTCACTGTCTTTGTTTCATGGGTTATTCAAAGTAATTTATTTTTATAATGGGGTTTAGCTGCTTTTCACTTCTGTGTTTATGCCGCTTTACACCCACTTGACACACTAACAGAGAGATATCTATACATAGGTTTTAAGATTATTACTAGTCAGATATATTCTTGTGAGGTGAATAGGGCGTGTTGAGTCCAGTTCTCTGAGCAAGGAGTAGGTCTTGTCTATTACATATTGGTTTTATGGAACGGTATCTGAGCTAATTTGAAACCCTTGTTTTATGTATCACCCCACCTCACCTTTCCCGTTAAGCAGCCATAGTGTGTTTTCTGCATGTGTGACTCTGTTCTGTTTTGTAATTCAGTTCAAGTGTAACGGTTTTTACATTCCCTCTATCAGTGATACCTTATGAGAAGTGTCCTTTTCTGTGTGACTTATTTCACTTAGAATCGTCGTACCTAAATCCACTCATCATGCTGCTACTAGCCTTATGACAGTGATTTCATGGCTGAGTGATATTCCATTGTACATAAGGACCACAACTTCTTTATCCATTTTTCTCTTTCCTGGGATATTGAAGGTGGAATGAAGTGGAGGTCCTTGTCAACAGAGCAGCCCTAAACTTTGGGGTGCTTGTGTCTTGCTGATTTTTAATTTTCCCAATTTATACCTCCATGAGTGGAAGTGCCCTATGCTCTCTAAGCTTTGCTTTTTAGACGTTTCAGGACTCACCGTACGCTTCTCCAGAGTGGCTGTTGACAATTTACATCCCGCCCATCAGTGTAGCAAGGCTCCCATTTCTCCATGGCCTGTCCTGCATTTCTGGTTTTGAGACTTTTTTCAGCATGGCCCTTTTGACCGATGGGAAGCGAGACATCTTTGTAGCGCTGATTTGCCTTTCCAGGTTGCTTGGTTGGCCAAAAAGGGCGTATGCGTTTTTTCCTGAATATATTCAGGAAAAAACGCATACGCCCTTTTTGGCCAAGGGCATCATTGTCAACGTTTTGCCGCTTTTCATGTGCTTTAAAGGCGATTCGAATCTACCTCCTGAAATCTGTTTCCTGCAATTCTGCCTTGATTTCAAATCCTCTTCTTTGCCTTCCCTCAATATATTTGTGGACGAGAGTTATCATTTATAACTCTGCAGGTTTGTGAATTGCAGTGCCCTGAACCTCCATTTTACAACTCGCGTTTTTGGGAGATGGCCGCAAAAGCGCACGATGGCTTCAGGCCCTGTACTTGTTTCGGGGCAGGCTGAGCCTGTGGTTAATTCTTCTTCCTGATGGGAAAATAGAGTGACCTGTGCCTGTCCCAACACCAAGAGATAGTCTCTCATTGGTTTCACGTCTTCCCGTTCATCCTCAGGACAAATTGCAACCTGTACGGAACAGGAGGTTAAAGGTGATGATGCTCCAAGGAGGGAGATTGCTAGTAAAGTGGCTGGAATGGCGAACCCGAGCACAAGGAGATGAGAAATGAGGTGCGTTTTAGAAACCTTTCCCCATCACACGGTGTACCATCTTCTGGGTTTCTCATGCATGTTTTCGATGTAGGAAGATGCCCTTGAACCTGGAGATTTGGGACCCATGCGATGGGTACCACACAGTATTACTTTAAAGGGTCTGCGTTTGCTCACCCAACCTCACCAAACCTCTCAGCCCCAAGAGTGTCCACCCTTATGTCTCATCCAGCTGTGTGTCTAGATATGGTCAATCCAGGTTGCATCACAGCCCCTGAACGAATTGTGTAAGAATTTCGCTCTCTTTCACTGTCTTTGTTTCATGGGTTATTCAAAGTAATTTATTTTTATAATGGGGTTTAGCTGCTTTTCACTTCTGTGTTTATGCCGCTTTACACCCACTTGACACACTAACAGAGAGATATCTATACATAGGTTTTAAGATTATTACTAGTCAGATATATTCTTGTGCGGTGAATAGGGCGTGTTGAGTCCAGTTCTCTGAGCAAGGAGTAGGTCTTGTCTATTACATATTGGTTTTATGGAACGGTATCTGAGCTAATTTGAAACCCTTGTTTTATGTATCACCCCACCTCACCTTTCCCGTGAAGCAGCCATAGTGTGTTTTCTGCATGTGTGACTCTGTTCTGTTTTGTAATTCAGTTCAAGTGTAACGGTTTTTACATTCCCTCTATCAGTGATACCTTATGAGAAGTGTCCTTTTCTGTGTGACTTATTTCACTTAGAATCGTCGTACCTAAATCCACTCATCATGCTGCTACTAGCCTTATGACAGTGATTTCATGGCTGAGTGATATTCCATTGTACATAAGGACCACAACTTCTTTATCCATTTTTCTCTTTCCTGGGATATTGAAGGTGGAATGAAGTGGAGGTCCTTGTCAACAGAGCAGCCCTAAACTTTGGGGTGCTTGTGTCTTGCTGATTTTTAATTTTCCCAATTTATACCTCCATGAGTGGAAGTGCCCTATGCTCTCTAAGCTTTGCTTTTTAGACGTTTCAGGACTCACCGTACGCTTCTCCAGAGTGGCTGTTGACAATTTACATCCCGCCCATCAGTGTAGCAAGGCTCCCATTTCTCCATGGCCTGTCCTGCATTTCTGGTTTTGACACTTTTTTCAGCATGGCCCTTTTGACCGATGGGAAGCGAGACATCTTTGTAGCGCTGATTTGCCTTTCCAGGTTGCTTGGTTGGCCAAAAAGGGCGTATGCGTTTTTTCCTGAATATATTCAGGAAAAAACGCATACGCCCTTTTTGGCCAAGGGCATCATTGTCAACGTTTTGCCGCTTTTCATGTGCTTTAAAGGCGATTCGAATCTACCTCCTGAAATCTGTTTCCTGCAATTCTGCCTTGATTTCAAATCCTCTTCTTTGCCTTCCCTCAATATATTTGTGGACGAGAGTTATCATTTATAACTCTGCAGGTTTGTGAATTGCAGTGCCCTGAACCTCCATTTTACAACTCGCGTTTTTGGGAGATGGCCGCAAAAGCGCACGATGGCTTCAGGCCCTGTACTTGTTCCGGGGGCAGGCTGAGCCTGTGGTTAATTCTTCTTCCTGATGGGAAAATAGAGTGACCTGTGCCTGTCCCAACACCAAGAGATAGTCTCTCATTGGTTTCACGTCTTCCCGTTCATCCTCAGGACAAATTGCAACCTGTACGGAACAGGAGGTTAAAGGTGATGATGCTCCAAGGAGGGAGATTGCTAGTAAAGTGGCTGGAATGGCGAACCCGAGCACAAGGAGATGAGAAATGAGGTGCGTTTTAGAAACCTTTCCCCATCACACGGTGTACCATCTTCTGGGTTTCTCATGCATGTTTTCGATGTAGGAAGATTCCCTTGAACCTAGAGATTTGGGACCCATGCGATGGGTACCACGCAGTATTACTTTAAAGGGTCTGCGTTTGCTCACCCAACCTCACCAAACCTCTCAGCCGCAACAGTGTTCACCCTTATGTCTCATCCAGCTGTGGGTCTAGATATGGTCAATCCAGGTTGCATCACAGCCCCTGAACGCATTGTGTAAGAATTTCGCTCTCTTTCACTGTCTTTGTTTCATGGGTTTTTCAAAGTAATTTATTTTTATAATGGGGTTTAGCTGCTTTTCACTGCTGTGTTTATGCCGCTTTACACCCACTTCACACACTAACAGAGAGATATCAATACATAGCTTTTAAGATTATTACTAGTCAGATATATTCTTGTGCGGTGAATAGGGCGTGTTGAGTCCAGTTCTCTGAGCAAGGAATAGGTCTTGTCTATTACATATTGGGTTTATGGAACGGTATCTGAGCTAATTTGAAACCCTTGTTTTATGTATCACCCCACCTCACCTTTCCCGTTAAGCAGCCATAGTGTGTTTTCTGCATGTGTGACTCTG
Organism: Balaenoptera borealis; assembly: GCF_965194805.1. Taxonomy (NCBI): domain Eukaryota; kingdom Metazoa; phylum Chordata; class Mammalia; order Artiodactyla; family Balaenopteridae; genus Balaenoptera; species Balaenoptera borealis. The sequence goes on along the minus strand of NW_028123954.1, from coordinate 867,859 downwards.
TTCTGTTTTGTAATTCAGTTAAGTGTAACGGTTTTTACATTCCCTCTATAAGTGATACCTTCTGAGAAGTGTCCTTTTCTGTGTGACTTATTTCACTTAGAGTCGTCGTACCTAAATCCACTCATCATCCTGCTACTAGCCTTATGACATTGATTTCACGGCTGAGTGATATTCCATTGTACATAAGGACCACAACTTCTTTATCCATTTTTCTCTTTCCTGGGATATTGAAGGTGGAATGAAGTGGAGGTCCTTGTCAACAGAGCAGCCCTAAACTTTGGGGTGCTTGTGTCTTGCTGATTTTTCATTTTCCCAATTTATACCCCCATGAGTGGAAGTGCCCTATGCTCTCTAAGCTTTGCTTTTTAGACGTTTCAGGATTCACCGTACACTTCTCCAGAGTGGCTGTTGACAATTTACATCCCGCCCATCAGTGTAGCAAGGCTCCCATTTCTCCATGGCCTGTCCTGCGTTTCTGGTTTTGACACATTTTTCAGCATGGCCCTTTTGACCGATGGGAAGCGAGACATCTTTGTAGCGCTGATTTGCCTTTCCAGGTTGCTTGGTTGGCCAAAAAGGGCGTATGCGTTTTTTCCTGAATATATTCAGGAAAAAACGCATACGCCCTTTTTGGCCAAGGGCATCATTGTCAACGTTTTGCCGCTTTTCATGTGCTTTAAAGGCGATTCGAATCTACCTCCTGAAATCTGTTTCCTGCAATTCTGCCTTGATTTCAAATCCTCTTCTTTGCCTTCCCTCAATATATTTGTGGATGAGAGTTATCATTTATAAGTCTGCAGGTTTGTGAATTGCAGTGCCCTGAACCTCCATTTTATAACTCGCTTTTTAGGGAGCTGGCCGCAAAAGCGCAGGATGGCTTCAGGCCCTGTTCTGGTTCCGGGGGGCAGGCTGAGCCTATGGTTAATTTTTCTTCCTGATGGGAAAATAGAGTGACCTGTGCCTGTCCCAACACCAAGAGCTAGTCTTTCATTGGTTCCACGTATTCCCGTTCATCCTCAGTACAAATTGCAACCTGTACGGAACAGGAAGTTAAAGGTGCTGATGCTCCAAGGAGGGAGATTGCTAGTTAAGTGGCTGGAATGGCGAACCCGGGCACAAGCAGATGAGAAATGAGGTGCGTTTTAGAAACCTTTCCCCATCACACGGTGTACCATCTTCTGGGTATCTCATGCATGTTTTCGATGTAGGAAGATGCCCTGGAACCTGGAGATTTGGGACCCATGCGATGGGTACCACGCAGTATTACTTTAAAGGGTCTGCGTTTGCTCACCCAACCTCACCAAACCTCTCAGCCGCAACAGTGTCCACCCTTATGTCTCATCCAGCTGTGGGTCTAGATATGGTCAATCCAGGTTGCATCACAGCCCCTGAACGCATTGTGTAAGAATTTCTCTCTCTTTCACTGTCTTTGTTTCATGGGTTTTTCAAAGTAATTTATTTTTATAATGGGGTTTAGCTGCTTTTCACTGCTGTGTTTATGCCGCTTTTTACACACTTGACACACTAACAGAGAGATATCAATACATAGGTTTTAAGATTATTACTAGTCAGATATATTCTTGTGCGGTGAATAGGGCGTGTTGAGTCCAGTTCTCTGAGCAAGGAGTAGGTCTTGTCTATTACATATTGGGTTTATGGAACGGTATCTGAGCTAATTTGAAACCCTTGTTTTATGTATCACCCCACCTCACCTTTCCCGTTAAGCAGCCATAGTGTGTTTTCTGCATGTGTGACTCTGTTCTGTTTTGTAATTCAGTTCAAGTGTAACGGTTTTTACATTCCCTCTATAAGTGATACCTTATGAGAAGTGTCCTTTTCTGTGTGACTTATTTCACTTAGAGTCGTCGTACCTAAATCCACTCATCATGCTGCTACTAGCCTTATGACATTGATTTCACGGCTGAGTGATATTCCATTGTACATAAGGACCACAACTTCTTTATCCATTTTTCTCTTTCCTGGGATATTGAAGGTGGAATGAAGTGGAGGTCCTTGTCAACAGAGCAGCCCTAAACTTTGGGGTGCTTGTGTCTTGCTGATTTTTAATTTTCCCAATTTATACCCCCATGAGTGGAAGTGCCCTATGCTCTCTAAGCTTTGTTTTTTAGATGTTTCAGGACTCACCGTACACTTCTCCAGAGTGGCTGTTGGCAATTTACATCCCGCCCATCAGTGTAGCAAGGCTCCCATTTCTCCATGGCCTGTCCTGCATTTCTGGTTTTGACACTTTTTTCAGCATGGCCTTTTTAACCGATGGGAAGCGAGACATCTTTGTAGCGCTGATTTGCCTTTCCAGGTTGCTTGGTTGGCCAAAAAGGGCGTATGCGTTTTTTCCTGAATATATTCAGGAAAAAACGCATACGCCCTTTTTGGCCAAGGGCATCATTGTCAACGTTTTGCTGCTTTTCATGTGCTTTAAAGGCGATTCGAATCTACCTCCTGAAATCTGTTTCCTGCAATTCTGCCTTGATTTCAAATCCTCTTCGTTGCCTTCCCTCAATATATTTGTGGACGAGAGTTATCATTAATAACTCTGCAGGTTTGTGAATTGCAGTGCCCTGAACCTCCATTTTACAACTCGCGTTTTTGGGAGATGGCCGCAAAAGCGCAGGATGGCTTCAGGCCCTGTTCTTGTTCCGGGGGACAGGCTGAGCCTGTGGTTAATTCTTCTTCCTGATGGGAAAATAGAGTGACCTGTGCCTGTGCCAACACCAAGAGCTAGTCTCTCATTGGTTCCACGTCTTCCCGTTCATCCTCAGGACAAATTGCAACCTGTACGGAACAGGAGGTTAAAGGTGATGATGCTCCAAGGAGGGAGATTGCTAGTAAAGTGGCTGGAATGGCGAACCCGAGCACAAGGAGATGAGAAATGAGGTGCGTTTTAGAAACCTTTCCCCATCACACGGTGTACCATCTTCTGGGTTTCTCATGCATGTTTTCGATGTAGGAAGATGCCCTTGAACCTGGAGATTTGGGACCCATGCGATGGGTACCACACAGTATTACTTTAAAGGGTCTGCGTTTGCTCACCCAACCTCACCAAACCTCTCAGCCCCAAGAGTGTCCACCCTTATGTCTCATCCAGCTGTGTGTCTAGATATGGTCAATCCAGGTTGCATCACAGCCCCTGAACGAATTGTGTAAGTATTTCGCTCTCTTTCACTGTCTTTGTTTCATGGGTTATTCAAAGTAATTTATTTTTATAATGGGGTTTAGCTGCTTTTCACTTCTGTGTTTATGCCGCTTTACACCCACTTGACACACTAACAGAGAGATATCTATACATAGGTTTTAAGATTATTACTAGTCAGATATATTCTTGTGCGGTGAATAGGGCGTGTTGAGTCCAGTTCTCTGAGCAAGGAGTAGGTCTTGTCTATTACATATTGGTTTTATGGAACGGTATCTGAGCTAATTTGAAACCCTTGTTTTATGTATCACCCAACCTCACCTTTCCCGTGAAGCAGCCATAGTGTGTTTTCTGCATGTGTGACTCTGTTCTGTTTTGTAATTCAGTTCAAGTGTAACGGTTTTTACATTCCCTCTATCAGTGATACCTTATGAGAAGTGTCCTTTTCTGTGTGACTTATTTCACTTAGAATCGTCGTACCTAAATCCACTCATCATGCTGCTACTAGCCTTATGACAGTGATTTCATGGCTGAGTGATATTCCATTGTACATAAGGACCACAACTTCTTTATCCATTTTTCTCTTTCCTGGGATATTGAAGGTGGAATGAAGTGGAGGTCCTTGTCAACAGAGCAGCCCTAAACTTTGGGGTGCTTGTGTCTTGCTGATTTTTAATTTTCCCAATTTATACCTCCATGAGTGGAAGTGCCCTATGCTCTCTAAGCTTTGCTTTTTAGACGTTTCAGGACTCACCGTACGCTTCTCCAGAGTGGCTGTTGACAATTTACATCCCGCCCATCAGTGTAGCAAGGCTCCCATTTCTCCATGGCCTGTCCTGCATTTCTGGTTTTGACACTTTTTTCAGCATGGCCCTTTTGACCGATGGGAAGCGAGACATCTTTGTAGCGCTGATTTGCCTTTCCAGGTTGCTTGGTTGGCCAAAAAGGGCGTATGCGTTTTTTCCTGAATATATTCAGGAAAAAACGCATACGCCCTTTTTGGCCAAGGGCATCATTGTCAACGTTTTGCCGCTTTTCATGTGCTTTAAAGGCGATTCGAATCTACCTCCTGAAATCTGTTTCCTGCAATTCTGCCTTGATTTCAAATCCTCTTCGTTGCCTTCCCTCAATATATTTGTGGACGAGAGTTATCATTAATAACTCTGCAGGTTTGTGAATTGCAGTGCCCTGAACCTCCATTTTACAACTCGCGTTTTTGGGAGATGGCCGCAAAAGCGCAGGATGGCTTCAGGCCCTGTTCTTGTTCCGGGGGACAGGCTGAGCCTGTGGTTAATTCTTCTTCCTGATGGGAAAATAGAGTGACTTGTGCCTGTGCCAACACCAAGAGCTAGTCTCTCATTGGTTCCACGTCTTCCCGTTCATCCTCAGGACAAATTGCAACCTGTACGGAACAGGAGGTTAAAGGTGATGATGCTCCAAGGAGGGAGATTGCTAGTATAGTGGCTGGAATGGCGAACCCGAGCACAAGGAGATGAGAAATGAGGTGCGTTTTAGAAACCTTTCCCCATCACACGGTGTACCATCTTCTGGGTTTCTCATGCATGTTTTCGATGTAGGAAGATGCCCTTGAACCTGGAGATTTGGGACCCATGCGATGGGTACCACACAGTATTACTTTAAAGGGTCTGCGTTTGCTCACCCAACCTCACCAAACCTCTCAGCCCCAAGAGTGTCCACCCTTATGTCTCATCCAGCTGTGTGTCTAGATATGTTCAATCCAGGTTGCATCACAGCCCCTGAACGAATTGTGTAAGAATTTCGCTCTCTTTCACTGTCTTTGTTTCATGGGTTATTCAAAGTAATTTATTTTTATAATGGGGTTTAGCTGCTTTTCACTTCTGTGTTTATGCCGCTTTACACCCACTTGACACACTAACAGAGAGATATCTATACATAGGTTTTAAGATTATTACTAGTCAGATATATTCTTGTGAGGTGAATAGGGCGTGTTGAGTCCAGTTCTCTGAGCAAGGAGTAGGTCTTGTCTATTACATATTGGTTTTATGGAACGGTATCTGAGCTAATTTGAAACCCTTGTTTTATGTATCACCCCACCTCACCTTTCCCGTTAAGCAGCCATAGTGTGTTTTCTGCATGTGTGACTCTGTTCTGTTTTGTAATTCAGTTCAAGTGTAACGGTTTTTACATTCCCTCTATCAGTGATACCTTATGAGAAGTGTCCTTTTCTGTGTGACTTATTTCACTTAGAATCGTCGTACCTAAATCCACTCATCATGCTGCTACTAGCCTTATGACAGTGATTTCATGGCTGAGTGATATTCCATTGTACATAAGGACCACAACTTCTTTATCCATTTTTCTCTTTCCTGGGATATTGAAGGTGGAATGAAGTGGAGGTCCTTGTCAACAGAGCAGCCCTAAACTTTGGGGTGCTTGTGTCTTGCTGATTTTTAATTTTCCCAATTTATACCTCCATGAGTGGAAGTGCCCTATGCTCTCTAAGCTTTGCTTTTTAGACGTTTCAGGACTCACCGTACGCTTCTCCAGAGTGGCTGTTGACAATTTACATCCCGCCCATCAGTGTAGCAAGGCTCCCATTTCTCCATGGCCTGTCCTGCATTTCTGGTTTTGAGACTTTTTTCAGCATGGCCCTTTTGACCGATGGGAAGCGAGACATCTTTGTAGCGCTGATTTGCCTTTCCAGGTTGCTTGGTTGGCCAAAAAGGGCGTATGCGTTTTTTCCTGAATATATTCAGGAAAAAACGCATACGCCCTTTTTGGCCAAGGGCATCATTGTCAACGTTTTGCCGCTTTTCATGTGCTTTAAAGGCGATTCGAATCTACCTCCTGAAATCTGTTTCCTGCAATTCTGCCTTGATTTCAAATCCTCTTCTTTGCCTTCCCTCAATATATTTGTGGACGAGAGTTATCATTTATAACTCTGCAGGTTTGTGAATTGCAGTGCCCTGAACCTCCATTTTACAACTCGCGTTTTTGGGAGATGGCCGCAAAAGCGCACGATGGCTTCAGGCCCTGTACTTGTTTCGGGGCAGGCTGAGCCTGTGGTTAATTCTTCTTCCTGATGGGAAAATAGAGTGACCTGTGCCTGTCCCAACACCAAGAGATAGTCTCTCATTGGTTTCACGTCTTCCCGTTCATCCTCAGGACAAATTGCAACCTGTACGGAACAGGAGGTTAAAGGTGATGATGCTCCAAGGAGGGAGATTGCTAGTAAAGTGGCTGGAATGGCGAACCCGAGCACAAGGAGATGAGAAATGAGGTGCGTTTTAGAAACCTTTCCCCATCACACGGTGTACCATCTTCTGGGTTTCTCATGCATGTTTTCGATGTAGGAAGATGCCCTTGAACCTGGAGATTTGGGACCCATGCGATGGGTACCACACAGTATTACTTTAAAGGGTCTGCGTTTGCTCACCCAACCTCACCAAACCTCTCAGCCCCAAGAGTGTCCACCCTTATGTCTCATCCAGCTGTGTGTCTAGATATGGTCAATCCAGGTTGCATCACAGCCCCTGAACGAATTGTGTAAGAATTTCGCTCTCTTTCACTGTCTTTGTTTCATGGGTTATTCAAAGTAATTTATTTTTATAATGGGGTTTAGCTGCTTTTCACTTCTGTGTTTATGCCGCTTTACACCCACTTGACACACTAACAGAGAGATATCTATACATAGGTTTTAAGATTATTACTAGTCAGATATATTCTTGTGCGGTGAATAGGGCGTGTTGAGTCCAGTTCTCTGAGCAAGGAGTAGGTCTTGTCTATTACATATTGGTTTTATGGAACGGTATCTGAGCTAATTTGAAACCCTTGTTTTATGTATCACCCCACCTCACCTTTCCCGTTAAGCAGCCATAGTGTGTTTTCTGCATGTGTGACTCTGTTCTGTTTTGTAATTCAGTTCAAGTGTAACGGTTTTTACATTCCCTCTATCAGTGATACCTTATGAGAAGTGTCCTTTTCTGTGTGACTTATTTCACTTAGAATCGTCGTACCTAAATCCACTCATCATGCTGCTACTAGCCTTATGACAGTGATTTCATGGCTGAGTGATATTCCATTGTACATAAGGACCACAACTTCTTTATCCATTTTTCTCTTTCCTGGGATATTGAAGGTGGAATGAAGTGGAGGTCCTTGTCAACAGAGCAGCCCTAAACTTTGGGGTGCTTGTGTCTTGCTGATTTTTAATTTTCCCAATTTATACCTCCATGAGTGGAAGTGCCCTATGCTCTCTAAGCTTTGCTTTTTAGACGTTTCAGGACTCACCGTACGCTTCTCCAGAGTGGCTGTTGACAATTTACATCCCGCCCATCAGTGTAGCAAGGCTCCCATTTCTCCATGGCCTGTCCTGCATTTCTGGTTTTGACACTTTTTTCAGCATGGCCCTTTTGACCGATGGGAAGCGAGACATCTTTGTAGCGCTGATTTGCCTTTCCAGGTTGCTTGGTTGGCCAAAAAGGGCGTATGCGTTTTTTCCTGAATATATTCAGGAAAAAACGCATACGCCCTTTTTGGCCAAGGGCATCATTGTCAACGTTTTGCCGCTTTTCATGTGCTTTAAAGGCGATTCGAATCTACCTCCTGAAATCTGTTTCCTGCAATTCTGCCTTGATTTCAAATCCTCTTCTTTGCCTTCCCTCAATATATTTGTGGACGAGAGTTATCATTTATAACTCTGCAGGTTTGTGAATTGCAGTGCCCTGAACCTCCATTTTACAACTCGCGTTTTTGGGAGATGGCCGCAAAAGCGCACGATGGCTTCAGGCCCTGTACTTGTTCCGGGGGCAGGCTGAGCCTGTGGTTAATTCTTCTTCCTGATGGGAAAATAGAGTGACCTGTGCCTGTCCCAACACCAAGAGATAGTCTCTCATTGGTTTCACGTCTTCCCGTTCATCCTCAGGACAAATTGCAACCTGTACGGAACAGGAGGTTAAAGGTGATGATGCTCCAAGGAGGGAGATTGCTAGTAAAGTGGCTGGAATGGCGAACCCGAGCACAAGGAGATGAGAAATGAGGTGCGTTTTAGAAACCTTTCCCCATCACACGGTGTACCATCTTCTGGGTTTCTCATGCATGTTTTCGATGTAGGAAGATTCCCTTGAACCTAGAGATTTGGGACCCATGCGATGGGTACCACGCAGTATTACTTTAAAGGGTCTGCGTTTGCTCACCCAACCTCACCAAACCTCTCAGCCGCAACAGTGTTCACCCTTATGTCTCATCCAGCTGTGGGTCTAGATATGGTCAATCCAGGTTGCATCACAGCCCCTGAACGCATTGTGTAAGAATTTCGCTCTCTTTCACTGTCTTTGTTTCATGGGTTTTTCAAAGTAATTTATTTTTATAATGGGGTTTAGCTGCTTTTCACTGCTGTGTTTATGCCGCTTTACACCCACTTCACACACTAACAGAGAGATATCAATACATAGCTTTTAAGATTATTACTAGTCAGATATATTCTTGTGCGGTGAATAGGGCGTGTTGAGTCCAGTTCTCTGAGCAAGGAATAGGTCTTGTCTATTACATATTGGGTTTATGGAACGGTATCTGAGCTAATTTGAAACCCTTGTTTTATGTATCACCCCACCTCACCTTTCCCGTTAAGCAGCCATAGTGTGTTTTCTGCATGTGTGACTCTGTTCTGTTTTGTAATTCAGTTAAGTGTAACGGTTTTTACATTCCCTCTATAAGTGATACCTTCTGAGAAGTGTCCTTTTCTGTGTGACTTATTTCACTTAGAGTCGTCGTACCTAAATCCACTCATCATCCTGCTACTAGCCTTATGACATTGATTTCACGGCTGAGTGATATTCCATTGTACATAAGGACCACAACTTCTTTATCCATTTTTCTCTTTCCTGGGATATTGAAGGTGGAATGAAGTGGAGGTCCTTGTCAACAGAGCAGCCCTAAACTTTGGGGTGCTTGTGTCTTGCTGATTTTTCATTTTCCCAATTTATACCCCCATGAGTGGAAGTGCCCTATGCTCTCTAAGCTTTGCTTTTTAGACGTTTCAGGATTCACCGTACACTTCTCCAGAGTGGCTGTTGACAATTTACATCCCGCCCATCAGTGTAGCAAGGCTCCCATTTCTCCATGGCCTGTCCTGCGTTTCTGGTTTTGACACATTTTTCAGCATGGCCCTTTTGACCGATGGGAAGCGAGACATCTTTGTAGCGCTGATTTGCCTTTCCAGGTTGCTTGGTTGGCCAAAAAGGGCGTATGCGTTTTTTCCTGAATATATTCAGGAAAAAACGCATACGCCCTTTTTGGCCAAGGGCATCATTGTCAACGTTTTGCCGCTTTTCATGTGCTTTAAAGGCGATTCGAATCTACCTCCTGAAATCTGTTTCCTGCAATTCTGCCTTGATTTCAAATCCTCTTCTTTGCCTTCCCTCAATATATTTGTGGATGAGAGTTATCATTTATAAGTCTGCAGGTTTGTGAATTGCAGTGCCCTGAACCTCCATTTTATAACTCGCTTTTTAGGGAGCTGGCCGCAAAAGCGCAGGATGGCTTCAGGCCCTGTTCTGGTTCCGGGGGGCAGGCTGAGCCTATGGTTAATTTTTCTTCCTGATGGGAAAATAGAGTGACCTGTGCCTGTCCCAACACCAAGAGCTAGTCTTTCATTGGTTCCACGTATTCCCGTTCATCCTCAGTACAAATTGCAACCTGTACGGAACAGGAAGTTAAAGGTGCTGATGCTCCAAGGAGGGAGATTGCTAGTAAAGTGGCTGGAATGGCGAACCCGGGCACAAGCAGATGAGAAATGAGGTGCGTTTTAGAAACCTTTCCCCATCACACGGTGTACCATCTTCTGGGTATCTCATGCATGTTTTCGATGTAGGAAGATGCCCTTGAACCTGGAGATTTGGGACCCATGCGATGGGTACCACGCAGTATTACTTTAAAGGGTCTGCGTTTGCTCACCCAACCTCACCAAACCTCTCAGCCGCAACAGTGTTCACCCTTATGTCTCATCCAGCTGTGGGTCTAGATATGGTCAATCCAGGTTGCATCACAGCCCCTGAACGCATTGTGTAAGAATTTCGCTCTCTTTCACTGTCTTTGTTTCATGGGTTTTTCAAAGTAATTTATTTTTATAATGGGGTTTAGCTGCTTTTCACTGCTGTGTTTATGCCGCTTTACACCCACTTGACACACTAACAGAGAGATATCAATACATAGCTTTTAAGATTATTACTAGTCAGATATATTCTTGTGCGGTGAATAGGGCGTGTTGAGTCCAGTTCTCTGAGCAAGGAGTAGGTCTTGTCTATTACATATTGGGTTTATGGAACGGTATCTGAGCTAATTTGAAACCCTTGTTTTATGTATCACCCCACCTCACCTTTCCCGTTAAGCAGCCATAGTGTGTTTTCTGCATGTGTGACTCTGTTCTGTTTTGTAATTCAGTTCAAGTGTAACGGTTTTTACATTCCCTCTATAAGTGATACCTTATGAGAAGTGTCCTTTTCTGTGTGACTTATTTCACTTAGAGTCGTCGTACCTAAATCCACTCATCATGCTGCTACTACCCTTATGACAGTGATTTCATGGCTGAGTGATATTCCATTGTACATAAGGACCACAACTTCTTTATCCATTTTTCTCTTTCCTGGGATATTGAAGGTGGAATGAAGTGGAGGTCCTTGTCAACAGAGCAGCCCTAAACTTTGGGGTGCTTGTGTCTTGCTGATTTTTCATTTTCCCAATTTATACCCCCATGAGTGGAAGTGCCCTATGCTCTCTAAGCTTTGCTTTTTAGACGTTTCAGGACTCACCGTACGCTTCTGCAGAGTGGCTGTTGACAATTTACATCCCGCCCATCAGTGTAGCAATGCTCCCATTTCTCCATGGCCTTTCCTGCATTTCTGGTTTTGACACTTTTTTCAGCATGGCCCTTTTGACCGATGGGAAGCGAGACATCTTTGTAGCGCTGATTTGCCTTTCCAGGTTGCTTGGTTGGCCAAAAAGGGCGTATGCGTTTTTTCCTGAATATATTCAGGAAAAAACGCATACGCCCTTTTTGGCCAAGGGCATCATTGTCAACGTTTTGCCGCTTTTCATGTGCTTTAAAGGCGATTCGAATCTACCTCCTGAAATCTGTTTCCTGCAATTCTGCCTTGATTTCAAATCCTCTTCTTTGCCTTCCCTCAATATATTTGTGGACGAGAGTTATCATTTATAAGTCTGCAGGTTTGTGAATTGTAGTGCCCTGAACCTCCATTTTACAACTCGCTTTTTAGAGAGCTGGCCGCAATAGCGCAGGATGGCTTCAGGCCCTGTTTTGGTTCCGGGTGGCAGGCTGAGCCTGTGGTTAATTCTTCTTCCTGATGGGAAAATAGAGTGACCTGTGCCTGTCCCAACACCTAGAGCTAGTCTCTCATTGGTTCCACGTCTTCCAGTTCATCCTCAGGACAAATTGCAACCTGTACAGAACAGGAGGTTAAAGGTGCTGATGCTCCAAGTAGGGAGATTGCTAGTAAAGCGGCTGGAATAGCGAACCCGGCCACAAGGAGATGAGAAATGAGGTGCGTTTTAGAAACCTTTCCACATCACACGGTGTACCATCTTCTGGGTTTCTCATGCATGTTTTCGATGTAGGAAGATGCCCTTGAACCTGGAGATTTGTGACCCATGCGATGGGTACAACGCAGTATTACTGTAAAGGGTCTGCGTTTGCTCACCCAACCTCACCAAACCTCTCAGCCCCAAGAGTGTCCACCCTTATGTCTCATCCAGCTGTGTGTCTAGATATGGTCAATCCAGGTTGCATCACAGCCCCTGAACGAATTGTGTAAGAATTTCGCTCTCTTTCACTGTCTTTGTTTCATGGGTTATTCAAAGTAATTTATTTTTATAATGGGGTTTAGCTGCTTTTCACTTCTGTGTTTATGCCGCTTTACACCCACTTGACACACTAACAGAGAGATATCTATACATAGGTTTTAAGATTATTACTAGTCAGATATATTCTTGTGCGGTGAATAGGGCGTGTTGAGTCCAGTTCTCTGAGCAAGGAGTAGGTCTTGTCTATTACATATTGGTTTTATGGAACGGTATCTGAGCTAATTTGAAACCCTTGTTTTATGTATCACCCCACCTCACCTTTCCCGTTAAGCAGCCATAGTGTGTTTTCTGCATGTGTGACTCTGTTCTGTTTTGTAATTCAGTTCAAGTGTAACGGTTTTTACATTCCCTCTATCAGTGATACCTTATGAGAAGTGTCCTTTTCTGTGTGACTTATTTCACTTAGAATCGTCGAACCTAAATCCACTCATCATGCTGCTACTAGCCTTATGACATTGATTTCATGGCTGAGTGATATTCCATTGTACATAAGGACCACAACTTCTTTATCCATTTTTCTCTTTCCTGGGATATTGAAGGTGGAATGAAGTGGAGGTCCTTGTCAACAGAGCAGCCCTAAACTTTGGGGTACTTGTGTCTTGCTGATTTTTCATTTTCCCAATTTATACCCCCATGAGTGGAAGTGCCCTATGCTCTCTAAGCTTTGCTTTTTAGACGTTTCAGGACTCACCGTACGCTTCTCCAGAGTGGCTGTTGACAATTTACATCCCGCCCATCAGTGTAGCAAGGCTCCCATTTCTCCATGGCCTGTCCTGCATTTTTGGTTTTGAGACTTTTTTCAGCATGGCCCTTTTGACCGATGGGAAGCGAGACATCTTTGTAGCGCTGATTTGCCTTTCCAGGTTGCTTGGTTGGCCAAAAAGGGCGTATGCGTTTTTTCCTGAATATATTCAGGAAAAAACGCATACGCCCTTTTTGGCCAAGGGCATCATTGTCAACGTTTTGCCGCTTTTCATGTGCTTTAAAGGAGCTTCGTATCTACCTCCTGAAATCTGTTTCCTGCAATTCTGCCTTGATTTCAAATCGTCTTCTTTGCCTTCCCTCAATATATTTGTGGACGAGAGTTATCATTTATAACTCTGCAGGTTTTTGAATTGCAGTGCCCTGAACCTCCATTTTACAACTCGCTTTTTAGGGAGCTGGCCGCAAAAGCGCAGGATGCCTTCAGGCCCTGTTCTGGTTCCAGGGGCAGGATGAGCCTGTGGTTAATTCTTCTTCCTGATGGGAAAATAGAGTGACCTGTGCCTGTCCCAACACCAAGAGCTAGTCTCTCATTGGTTCCACGTCTTCCCGTTCATCCTCAGGACAAATTGCAACCTGTACGGAACAGGAGGTTAAAGGTGCTGATGCTCCAAGTAGGGAGATTGCTAGTAAAGCGGCTGGAATAGCGAACCCGGCCACAAGGAGATGAGAAATGAGGTGCGTTTTAGGAACCTTTCCCCATCACACGGTGTACCATCTTCTGGGTATCTCATGCATGTTTTCGATGTAGGAAGATGCCCTTGAACCTGGAGATTTGTGACCCATGCGATGGGTACCATGCAGTATTACTGTAAAGGGTCTGCGTTTGCTCACCCAACCTCACCAAACCTCTCAGCCCCAAGAGTGTCCACCCTTATGTCTCATCCAGCTGTGGGTCTAGATATGGTCAATCCAGGTTGCATCACAGCCCCTGAACGAATTGTGTAAGAATTTCGCTCTCTTTCACTGTCTTTGTTTCATGGGTTTTTCAAAGTAATTTATTTTTATAATGGGGTTTAGCTGCTTTTCACTGCTGTGTTTATGCCGCTTTACACCCACTTGACACACTAACAGAGAGATATCTATACATAGGTTTTAAGATTATTACTAGTCAGATATATTCTTGTGCGGTGAGTAGGGCGTGTTGAGTCCAGTTCTCTGAGCAAGGAGTAGGTCTTGTCTATTACATATTGGTTTTATGGAACGGTATCTGAGCTAATTTGAAACCCTTGTTTTATGTATCACCCCACCTCACCTTTCCCGTGAAGCAGCCATAGTGTGTTTTCTGCATGTGTGACTCTGTTCTGTTTTGTAATTCAGTTCAAGTGTAATGGTTTTTACATTCCCTCTATCAGTGATACCTTATGAGAAGTGTCCTTTTCTGTGTGACTTATTTCACTTAGAATCGTCGTACCTAAATCCACTCATCATGCTGCTACTAGCCTTATGACATTGATTTCATGGCTGAGTGATATTCCATTGTACATAAGGACCACAACTTCTTTATCCATTTTTCTCTTTCCTGGGATATTGAAGGTGGAATGAAGTGGAGGTCCTTGTCAACAGAGCAGCCCTAAACTTTGGGGTGCTTGTGTCTTGCTGATTTTTAATTTTCCCAATTTATACCCCCATGAGTGGAAGTGCCCTATGCTCTCTAAGCTTTGCTTTTTAGACGTTTCAGGACTCACCGTACGCTTCTCCAGAGTGGCTGTTGACAATTTACATCCCGCCCATCAGTGTAGCAAGGCTCCCATTTCTCCATGGCCTGTCCTGCATTTCTGGTTTTGACACTTTTTTCAGCATGGCCCTTTTGACCGATGGGAAGCGAGACATCTTTGTAGCGCTGATTTGCCTTTCCAGGTTGCTTGGTTGGCCAAAAAGGCCGTATGCGTTTTTTCCTGAATATATTCAGGAAAAAACGCATACGCCCTTTTTGGCCAAGGGCATCATTTTCAACATTTTGCCGCTTTTCATGTGCTTTAAAGGCGATTCGAATCTACCTCCTGAAATCTGTTTCCTGCAATTCTGCCTTGATTTCAAATTCTCTTCTTTGCCTTCCCTCAATATATTTGTGGACGAGAGTTATCATTTATAAGTCTGCAGTTTTGTGAATTGCAGTGCCCTGAACCTCCATTTTACAACTCGCTTTTTAGGGAGCTGGCCGCAATAGCGCAGGATGGCTTCAGACCCTGTTCTGGTTCCGGGTGGCAGGCTGAGCCTGTGGTTAATTCTTCTTCCTGATAGGAAAATAGAGTGACCTGTGCCTGTCCCAACACCAAGAGCTAGTCTCTCATTGGTTCCACGTCTTCCCGTTCATCCTCAGGACAAATTGCAACCTGTACGGAACAGGAGGTTAAAGGTGATGATGCTCCAAGGAGGGAGATTGCTAGTAAAGTGGCTGGAATGGCGAACCCGAGCACAAGGAGATGAGAAATGAGGTGCGTTTTAGAAACCTTTCCCCATCACACGGTGTACCATCTTCTGGGTTTCTCATGCATGTTTTCGATGTAGGAAGATTCCCTTGAACCTGGAGATTTGGGACCCATGCGATGGGTACCACGCAGTATTACTTTAAAGGGTCTGCGTTTGCTCACCCAACCTCACCAAACCTCTCAGCCGCAACAGTGTTCACCCTTATGTCTCATCCAGCTGTGGGTCTAGATATGGTCAATCCAGGTTGCATCACAGCCCCTGAACGCATTGTGTAAGAATTTCGCTCTCTTTCACTGTCTTTGTTTCATGGGTTTTTCAAAGTAATTTATTTTTATAATGGGGTTTAGCTGCTTTTCACTGCTGTGTTTATGCCGCTTTACACCCACTTGACACACTAACAGAGAGATATCAATACATAGCTTTTAAGATTATTACTAGTCAGATATATTCTTGTGCGGTGAATAGGGCGTGTTGAGTCCAGTTCTCTGAGCAAGGAGTAGGTCTTGTCTATTACATATTGGGTTTATGGAACGGTATCTGAGCTAATTTGAAACCCTTGTTTTATGTATCACCTCACCTCACCTTTCCCGTTAAGCAGCCATAGTGTGTTTTCTGCATGTGTGACTCTGTTCTGTTTTGTAATTCAGTTCAAGTGTAACGGTTTTTACATTCCCTCTATAAGTGATACCTTCTGAGAAGTGTCCTTTTCTGTGTGACTTATTTCACTTAGAGTCGTCGTACCTAAATCCACTCATCATCCTGCTACTAGCCTTATGACATTGATTTCACGGCTGAGTGATATTCCATTGTACATAAGGACCACAACTTCTTTATCCATTTTTCTCTTTCCTGGGATATTGAAGGTGGAATGAAGTGGAGGTCCTTGTCAACAGAGCAGCCCTAAACTTTGGGGTGCTTGTGTCTTGCTGATTTTTAATTTTCCCAATTTATACCCCCATGAGTGGAAGTGCCCTATGCTCTCTAAGCTTTGCTTTTTAGACGTTTCAGGATTCACCGTACACTTCTCCAGAGTGGCTGTTGACAATTTATATCCCGCCCATCAGTGTAGCAAGGCTCCCATTTCTCCATGGCCTGTCCTGCATTTTTGGTTTTGAGACTTTTTTCAGCATGGCCCTTTTGACCGATGGGAAGCGAGACATCTTTGTAGCGCTGATTTGCCTTTCCAGGTTGCTTGGTTGGCCAAAAAGGGCGTATGCGTTTTTTCCTGAATATATTCAGGAAAAAACGCATACGCCCTTTTTGGCCAAGGGCATCATTGTCAACGTTTTGCCGCTTTTCATGTGTTTTAAAGGAGCTTCGAATCTACCTCCTGAAATCTGTTTCCTGCAATTCTGCCTTGATTTCAAATCCTCTTCTTTGCCTTCCCTCAATATATTTGTGGACGAGAGTTATCATTTATAACTCTGCAGGTTTGTGAATTGCAGTGCCCTGAACCTCCATTTTACAACTCGCTTTTTAGGGAGCTGGCCGCAAAAGCGCAAGATGCCTTCAGGCCCTGTTCTGGTTCCGGGGGCAGGATGAGCCTGTGGTTAATTCTTCTTCCTGATGGGAAAATAGAGTGACCTGTACCTGTCCCAACACCAAGAGCTAGTCTTTCATTGGTTCCACGTCTTCCCGTTCATCCTCAGGACAAATTGCAACCTGTACGGAACAGGAGGTTAAAGGTGCTGATGCTCCAAGGAGGGAGATTGCTAGTAAAGTGGCTGGAATGGCGAACCCGGGCACAAGCAGATGAGAAATGAGGTGCGTTTTAGAAACCTTTCCCCATCACACGGTGTACCATCTTCTGGGTATCTCATGCATGTTTTCGATGTAGGAAGATGCCCTGGAACCTGGAGATTTGGGACCCATGCGATGGGTACCACGCAGTATTACTTTAAAGGGTCTGCGTTTGCTCACCCAACCTCACCAAACCTCTCAGCCGCAACATTGTCCACCCTTATGTCTCATCCAGCTGTGGGTCTAGATATGGTCAATCCAGGTTGCATCACAGCCCCTGAACGCATTGTGTAAGAATTTCTCTCTCTTTCACTGTCTTTGTTTCATGGGTTTTTCAAAGTAATTTATTTTTATAATGGGGTTTAGCTGCTTTTCACTGCTGTGTTTATGCCGCTTTTTACCCACTTGACACACTAACAGAGAGATATCAATACATAGGTTTTAAGATTATTACTAGTCAGATATATTCTTGTGCGGTGAATAGGGTGTGTTGAGTCCAGTTCTCTGAGCAAGGAGTAGGTCTTGTCTATTACATATTGGTTTTATGGAACGGTATCTGAGCTAATTTGAAACCCTTGTTTTATGTATCACCCCACCTCACCTTTCCCGTTAAGCAGCCATAGTGTGTTTTCTGCATGTGTGACTCTGTTCTGTTTTGTAATTCAGTTCAAGTGTAACGGTTTTTACATTCCCTCTATCAGTGATACCTTTTGAGAAGTGTCCTTTTCTGTGTGACTTATTTCACTTAGAATCGTCGTACCTAAATCCACTCATCATGCTGCTACTAGCCTTATGACATTGATTTCATGGCTGAGTGATATTCCATTGTACATAAGGACCACAACTTCTTTATCCATTTTTCTCTTTCCTGGGATATTGAAGGTGGAATGAAGTGGAGGTCCTTGTCAACAGAGCAGCCCTAAACTTTGGGGTGCTTGTTTCTTGCTGATTTTTAATTTTCCCAATTTATACCCCCATGAGTGGAAGTGCCCTATGCTCCCTAAGCTTTGCTTTTTAGACGTTTCAGGACTCACCGTACACTTCTCCAGAGTGGCTGTTGACAATTTACATCCCGCCCATCAGTGTAGCAAGGCTCCCATTTCTCCATGGCCTGTCCTGCATTTCTGGTTTTGACACTTTTTTCAGCATGGCCCTTTTGACTGATGGGAAGCGAGACATCTTTGTAGCGCTGATTTGCCTTTCCAGGTTGCTTGGTTGGCCAAAAAGGGCATATGCGTTTTTTCCTGAATATATTCAGGAAAAAACGCATACGCCCTTTTTGGCCAAGGGCATCATTGTCAACGTTTTGCCGCTTTTCATGTGCTTTAAAGGCGATTCGAACCTACCTCCTGAAATCTGTTTCCTGCAATTCTGCCTTGATTTCAAATCCTCTTCTTTGCCTTCCCTCAATATATTTGTGGATGAGAGTTATCATTTATAACTCTGCAGGTTTGTGAATTGCAGTGCCCTGAACCTCCATTTTACAACTCGCTTTTTAGGGAGCTGGCCGCAAAAGCGCAGGATGGCTTCAGGCCCTGTTCTGGTTCCGGGGGGCAGGCTGAGCCTGTGGTTAATTCTTCTTCCTGATGGGAAAATAGAGTGACCTGTGCCTGTCCCAACACCAAGAGCTAGTCTTTCATTGGTTCCACGTCTTCCCGTTCATCCTCAGTACAAATTGCAACCTGTACGGAACAGGAGATTAAAGGTGCTGATGCTCCAAGGAGGGAGATTGCTAGTTAAGTGGCTGGAATGGCGAACCCGGGCACAAGCAGATGAGAAATGAGGTGCGTTTTAGAAACCTTTCCCCATCACACGGTGTACCATCTTCTGGGTATCTCATGCATGTTTTCGATGTAGGAAGATGCCCTGGAACCTGGAGATTTGGGACCCATGCGATGGGTACCACGCAGTATTACTTTAAAGGGTCTGCGTTTGCTCACCCAACCTCACCAAACCTCTCAGCCGCAACAGTGTCCACCCTTATGTCTCATCCAGCTGTGGGTCTAGATATGGTCAATCCAGGTTGCATCACAGCCCCTGAACGCATTGTGTAAGAATTTCTCTCTCTTTCACTGTCTTTGTTTCATGGGTTTTTCAAAGTAATTTATTTTTATAATGGGGTTTAGCTGCTTTTCACTGCTGTGTTTATGCCGCTTTTTACACACTTGACACACTAACAGAGAGATATCAATACATAGGTTTTAAGATTATTACTAGTCAGATATATTCTTGTGCGGTGAATAGGGCGTGTTGAGTCCAGTTCTCTGAGCAAGGAGTAGGTCTTGTCTATTACATATTGGGTTTATGGAACGGTATCTGAGCTAATTTGAAACCCTTGTTTTATGTATCACCCCACCTCACCTTTCCCGTTAAGCAGCCATAGTGTGTTTTCTGCATGTGTGACTCTGTTCTGTTTTGTAATTCAGTTCAAGTGTAACGGTTTTTACATTCCCTCTATAAGTGATACCTTATGAGAAGTGTCCTTTTCTGTGTGACTTATTTCACTTAGAGTCGTCGTACCTAAATCCACTCATCATGCTGCTACTAGCCTTATGACATTGATTTCACGGCTGAGTGATATTCCATTGTACATAAGGACCACAACTTCTTTATCCATTTTTCTCTTTCCTGGGATATTGAAGGTGGAATGAAGTGGAGGTCCTTGTCAACAGAGCAGCCCTAAACTTTGGGGTGCTTGTGTCTTGCTGATTTTTAATTTTCCCAATTTATACCCCCATGAGTGGAAGTGCCCTATGCTCTCTAAGCTTTGTTTTTTAGATGTTTCAGGACTCACCGTACACTTCTCCAGAGTGGCTGTTGGCAATTTACATCCCGCCCATCAGTGTAGCAAGGCTCCCATTTCTCCATGGCCTGTCCTGCATTTCTGGTTTTGACACTTTTTTCAGCATGGCCTTTTTAACCGATGGGAAGCGAGACATCTTTGTAGCGCTGATTTGCCTTTCCAGGTTGCTTGGTTGGCCAAAAAGGGCGTATGCGTTTTTTCCTGAATATATTCAGGAAAAAACGCATACGCCCTTTTTGGCCAAGGGCATCATTGTCAACGTTTTGCTGCTTTTCATGTGCTTTAAAGGCGATTCGAATCTACCTCCTGAAATCTGTTTCCTGCAATTCTGCCTTGATTTCAAATCCTCTTCGTTGCCTTCCCTCAATATATTTGTGGACGAGAGTTATCATTAATAACTCTGCAGGTTTGTGAATTGCAGTGCCCTGAACCTCCATTTTACAACTCGCGTTTTTGGGAGATGGCCGCAAAAGCGCAGGATGGCTTCAGGCCCTGTTCTTGTTCCGGGGGACAGGCTGAGCCTGTGGTTAATTCTTCTTCCTGATGGGAAAATAGAGTGACCTGTGCCTGTGCCAACACCAAGAGCTAGTCTCTCATTGGTTCCACGTCTTCCCGTTCATCCTCAGGACAAATTGCAACCTGTACGGAACAGGAGGTTAAAGGTGATGATGCTCCAAGGAGGGAGATTGCTAGTAAAGTGGCTGGAATGGCGAACCCGAGCACAAGGAGATGAGAAATGAGGTGCGTTTTAGAAACCTTTCCCCATCACACGGTGTACCATCTTCTGGGTTTCTCATGCATGTTTTCGATGTAGGAAGATGCCCTTGAACCTGGAGATTTGGGACCCATGCGATGGGTACCACACAGTATTACTTTAAAGGGTCTGCGTTTGCTCACCCAACCTCACCAAACCTCTCAGCCCCAAGAGTGTCCACCCTTATGTCTCATCCAGCTGTGTGTCTAGATATGGTCAATCCAGGTTGCATCACAGCCCCTGAACGAATTGTGTAAGTATTTCGCTCTCTTTCACTGTCTTTGTTTCATGGGTTATTCAAAGTAATTTATTTTTATAATGGGGTTTAGCTGCTTTTCACTTCTGTGTTTATGCCGCTTTACACCCACTTGACACACTAACAGAGAGATATCTATACATAGGTTTTAAGATTATTACTAGTCAGATATATTCTTGTGCGGTGAATAGGGCGTGTTGAGTCCAGTTCTCTGAGCAAGGAGTAGGTCTTGTCTATTACATATTGGTTTTATGGAACGGTATCTGAGCTAATTTGAAACCCTTGTTTTATGTATCACCCCACCTCACCTTTCCCGTGAAGCAGCCATAGTGTGTTTTCTGCATGTGTGACTCTGTTCTGTTTTGTAATTCAGTTCAAGTGTAACGGTTTTTACATTCCCTCTATCAGTGATACCTTATGAGAAGTGTCCTTTTCTGTGTGACTTATTTCACTTAGAATCGTCGTACCTAAATCCACTCATCATGCTGCTACTAGCCTTATGACAGTGATTTCATGGCTGAGTGATATTCCATTGTACATAAGGACCACAACTTCTTTATCCATTTTTCTCTTTCCTGGGATATTGAAGGTGGAATGAAGTGGAGGTCCTTGTCAACAGAGCAGCCCTAAACTTTGGGGTGCTTGTGTCTTGCTGATTTTTAATTTTCCCAATTTATACCTCCATGAGTGGAAGTGCCCTATGCTCTCTAAGCTTTGCTTTTTAGACGTTTCAGGACTCACCGTACGCTTCTCCAGAGTGGCTGTTGACAATTTACATCCCGCCCATCAGTGTAGCAAGGCTCCCATTTCTCCATGGCCTGTCCTGCATTTCTGGTTTTGACACTTTTTTCAGCATGGCCCTTTTGACCGATGGGAAGCGAGACATCTTTGTAGCGCTGATTTGCCTTTCCAGGTTGCTTGGTTGGCCAAAAAGGGCGTATGCGTTTTTTCCTGAATATATTCAGGAAAAAACGCATACGCCCTTTTTGGCCAAGGGCATCATTGTCAACGTTTTGCCGCTTTTCATGTGCTTTAAAGGCGATTCGAATCTACCTCCTGAAATCTGTTTCCTGCAATTCTGCCTTGATTTCAAATCCTCTTCGTTGCCTTCCCTCAATATATTTGTGGACGAGAGTTATCATTAATAACTCTGCAGGTTTGTGAATTGCAGTGCCCTGAACCTCCATTTTACAACTCGCGTTTTTGGGAGATGGCCGCAAAAGCGCAGGATGGCTTCAGGCCCTGTTCTTGTTCCGGGGGACAGGCTGAGCCTGTGGTTAATTCTTCTTCCTGATGGGAAAATAGAGTGACTTGTGCCTGTGCCAACACCAAGAGCTAGTCTCTCATTGGTTCCACGTCTTCCCGTTCATCCTCAGGACAAATTGCAACCTGTACGGAACAGGAGGTTAAAGGTGATGATGCTCCAAGGAGGGAGATTGCTAGTATAGTGGCTGGAATGGCGAACCCGAGCACAAGGAGATGAGAAATGAGGTGCGTTTTAGAAACCTTTCCCCATCACACGGTGTACCATCTTCTGGGTTTCTCATGCATGTTTTCGATGTAGGAAGATGCCCTTGAACCTGGAGATTTGGGACCCATGCGATGGGTACCACACAGTATTACTTTAAAGGGTCTGCGTTTGCTCACCCAACCTCACCAAACCTCTCAGCCCCAAGAGTGTCCACCCTTATGTCTCATCCAGCTGTGTGTCTAGATATGTTCAATCCAGGTTGCATCACAGCCCCTGAACGAATTGTGTAAGAATTTCGCTCTCTTTCACTGTCTTTGTTTCATGGGTTATTCAAAGTAATTTATTTTTATAATGGGGTTTAGCTGCTTTTCACTTCTGTGTTTATGCCGCTTTACACCCACTTGACACACTAACAGAGAGATATCTATACATAGGTTTTAAGATTATTACTAGTCAGATATATTCTTGTGCGGTGAATAGGGCGTGTTGAGTCCAGTTCTCTGAGCAAGGAGTAGGTCTTGTCTATTACATATTGGTTTTATGGAACGGTATCTGAGCTAATTTGAAACCCTTATTTTATGTATCACCCCACCTCACCTTTCCCGTTAAGCAGCCATAGTGTGTTTTCTGCATGTGTGACTCTGTTCTGTTTTGTAATTCAGTTCAAGTGTAACGGTTTTTACATTCCCTCTATCAGTGATACCTTATGAGAAGTGTCCTTTTCTGTGTGACTTATTTCACTTAGAATCGTCGTACCTAAATCCACTCATCATGCTGCTACTAGCCTTATGACAGTGATTTCATGGCTGAGTGATATTCCATTGTACATAAGGACCACAACTTCTTTATCCATTTTTCTCTTTCCTGGGATATTGAAGGTGGAATGAAGTGGAGGTCCTTGTCAACAGAGCAGCCCTAAACTTTGGGGTGCTTGTGTCTTGCTGATTTTTAATTTTCCCAATTTATACCTCCATGAGTGGAAGTGCCCTATGCTCTCTAAGCTTTGCTTTTTAGACGTTTCAGGACTCACCGTACGCTTCTCCAGAGTGGCTGTTGACAATTTACATCCCGCCCATCAGTGTAGCAAGGCTCCCATTTCTCCATGGCCTGTCCTGCATTTCTGGTTTTGAGACTTTTTTCAGCATGGCCCTTTTGACCGATGGGAAGCGAGACATCTTTGTAGCGCTGATTTGCCTTTCCAGGTTGCTTGGTTGGCCAAAAAGGGCGTATGCGTTTTTTCCTGAATATATTCAGGAAAAAACGCATACGCCCTTTTTGGCCAAGGGCATCATTGTCAACGTTTTGCCGCTTTTCATGTGCTTTAAAGGCGATTCGAATCTACCTCCTGAAATCTGTTTCCTGCAATTCTGCCTTGATTTCAAATCCTCTTCTTTGCCTTCCCTCAATATATTTGTGGACGAGAGTTATCATTTATAACTCTGCAGGTTTGTGAATTGCAGTGCCCTGAACCTCCATTTTACAACTCGCGTTTTTGGGAGATGGCCGCAAAAGCGCACGATGGCTTCAGGCCCTGTACTTGTTTCGGGGCAGGCTGAGCCTGTGGTTAATTCTTCTTCCTGATGGGAAAATAGAGTGACCTGTGCCTGTCCCAACACCAAGAGATAGTCTCTCATTGGTTTCACGTCTTCCCGTTCATCCTCAGGACAAATTGCAACCTGTACGGAACAGGAGGTTAAAGGTGATGATGCTCCAAGGAGGGAGATTGCTAGTAAAGTGGCTGGAATGGCGAACCCGAGCACAAGGAGATGAGAAATGAGGTGCGTTTTAGAAACCTTTCCCCATCACACGGTGTACCATCTTCTGGGTTTCTCATGCATGTTTTCGATGTAGGAAGATGCCCTTGAACCTGGAGATTTGGGACCCATGCGATGGGTACCACACAGTATTACTTTAAAGGGTCTGCGTTTGCTCACCCAACCTCACCAAACCTCTCAGCCCCAAGAGTGTCCACCCTTATGTCTCATCCAGCTGTGTGTCTAGATATGGTCAATCCAGGTTGCATCACAGCCCCTGAACGAATTGTGTAAGAATTTCGCTCTCTTTCACTGTCTTTGTTTCATGGGTTATTCAAAGTAATTTATTTTTATAATGGGGTTTAGCTGCTTTTCACTTCTGTGTTTATGCCGCTTTACACCCACTTGACACACTAACAGAGAGATATCTATACATAGGTTTTAAGATTATTACTAGTCAGATATATTCTTGTGCGGTGAATAGGGCGTGTTGAGTCCAGTTCTCTGAGCAAGGAGTAGGTCTTGTCTATTACATATTGGTTTTATGGAACGGTATCTGAGCTAATTTGAAACCCTTGTTTTATGTATCACCCCACCTCACCTTTCCCGTTAAGCAGCCATAGTGTGTTTTCTGCATGTGTGACTCTGTTCTGTTTTGTAATTCAGTTCAAGTGTAACGGTTTTTACATTCCCTCTATCAGTGATACCTTATGAGAAGTGTCCTTTTCTGTGTGACTTATTTCACTTAGAATCGTCGTACCTAAATCCACTCATCATGCTGCTACTAGCCTTATGACAGTGATTTCATGGCTGAGTGATATTCCATTGTACATAAGGACCACAACTTCTTTATCCATTTTTCTCTTTCCTGGGATATTGAAGGTGGAATGAAGTGGAGGTCCTTGTCAACAGAGCAGCCCTAAACTTTGGGGTGCTTGTGTCTTGCTGATTTTTAATTTTCCCAATTTATACCTCCATGAGTGGAAGTGCCCTATGCTCTCTAAGCTTTGCTTTTTAGACGTTTCAGGACTCACCGTACGCTTCTCCAGAGTGGCTGTTGACAATTTACATCCCGCCCATCAGTGTAGCAAGGCTCCCATTTCTCCATGGCCTGTCCTGCATTTCTGGTTTTGACACTTTTTTCAGCATGGCCCTTTTGACCGATGGGAAGCGAGACATCTTTGTAGCGCTGATTTGCCTTTCCAGGTTGCTTGGTTGGCCAAAAAGGGCGTATGCGTTTTTTCCTGAATATATTCAGGAAAAAACGCATACGCCCTTTTTGGCCAAGGGCATCATTGTCAACGTTTTGCCGCTTTTCATGTGCTTTAAAGGCGATTCGAATCTACCTCCTGAAATCTGTTTCCTGCAATTCTGCCTTGATTTCAAATCCTCTTCTTTGCCTTCCCTCAATATATTTGTGGACGAGAGTTATCATTTATAACTCTGCAGGTTTGTGAATTGCAGTGCCCTGAACCTCCATTTTACAACTCGCGTTTTTGGGAGATGGCCGCAAAAGCGCACGATGGCTTCAGGCCCTGTACTTGTTCCGGGGGCAGGCTGAGCCTGTGGTTAATTCTTCTTCCTGATGGGAAAATAGAGTGACCTGTGCCTGTCCCAACACCAAGAGATAGTCTCTCATTGGTTTCACGTCTTCCCGTTCATCCTCAGGACAAATTGCAACCTGTACGGAACAGGAGGTTAAAGGTGATGATGCTCCAAGGAGGGAGATTGCTAGTAAAGTGGCTGGAATGGCGAACCCGAGCACAAGGAGATGAGAAATGAGGTGCGTTTTAGAAACCTTTCCCCATCACACGGTGTACCATCTTCTGGGTTTCTCATGCATGTTTTCGATGTAGGAAGATTCCCTTGAACCTAGAGATTTGGGACCCATGCGATGGGTACCACGCAGTATTACTTTAAAGGGTCTGCGTTTGCTCACCCAACCTCACCAAACCTCTCAGCCGCAACAGTGTTCACCCTTATGTCTCATCCAGCTGTGGGTCTAGATATGGTCAATCCAGGTTGCATCACAGCCCCTGAACGCATTGTGTAAGAATTTCGCTCTCTTTCACTGTCTTTGTTTCATGGGTTTTTCAAAGTAATTTATTTTTATAATGGGGTTTAGCTGCTTTTCACTGCTGTGTTTATGCCGCTTTACACCCACTTGACACACTAACAGAGAGATATCAATACATAGCTTTTAAGATTATTACTAGTCAGATATATTCTTGTGCGGTGAATAGGGCGTGTTGAGTCCAGTTCTCTGAGCAAGGAGTAGGTCTTGTCTATTACATATTGGGTTTATGGAACGGTATCTGAGCTAATTTGAAACCCTTGTTTTATGTATCACCCCACCTCACCTTTCCCGTTAAGCAGCCATAGTGTGTTTTCTGCATGTGTGACTCTGTTCTGTTTTGTAATTCAGTTCAAGTGTAACGGTTTTTACATTCCCTCTATAAGTGATACCTTCTGAGAAGTGTCCTTTTCTGTGTGACTTATTTCACTTAGAGTCGTCGTACCTAAATCCACTCATCATCCTGCTACTAGCCTTATGACATTGATTTCACGGCTGAGTGATATTCCATTGTACATAAGGACCACAACTTCTTTATCCATTTTTCTCTTTCCTGGGATATTGAAGGTGGAATGAAGTGGAGGTCCTTGTCAACAGAGCAGCCCTAAACTTTGGGGTGCTTGTGTCTTGCTGATTTTTCATTTTCCCAATTTATACCCCCATGAGTGGAAGTGCCCTATGCTCTCTAAGCTTTGCTTTTTAGACGTTTCAGGATTCACCGTACACTTCTCCAGAGTGGCTGTTGACAATTTACATCCCGCCCATCAGTGTAGCAAGGCTCCCATTTCTCCATGGCCTGTCCTGCGTTTCTGGTTTTGACACATTTTTCAGCATGGCCCTTTTGACCGATGGGAAGCGAGACATCTTTGTAGCGCTGATTTGCCTTTCCAGGTTGCTTGGTTGGCCAAAAAGGGCGTATGCGTTTTTTCCTGAATATATTCAGGAAAAAACGCATACGCCCTTTTTGGCCAAGGGCATCATTGTCAACGTTTTGCCGCTTTTCATGTGCTTTAAAGGCGATTCGAATCTACCTCCTGAAATCTGTTTCCTGCAATTCTGCCTTGATTTCAAATCCTCTTCTTTGCCTTCCCTCAATATATTTGTGGATGAGAGTTATCATTTATAAGTCTGCAGGTTTGTGAATTGCAGTGCCCTGAACCTCCATTTTATAACTCGCTTTTTAGGGAGCTGGCCGCAAAAGCGCAGGATGGCTTCAGGCCCTGTTCTGGTTCCGGGGGGCAGGCTGAGCCTATGGTTAATTTTTCTTCCTGATGGGAAAATAGAGTGACCTGTGCCTGTCCCAACACCAAGAGCTAGTCTTTCATTGGTTCCACGTATTCCCGTTCATCCTCAGTACAAATTGCAACCTGTACGGAACAGGAAGTTAAAGGTGCTGATGCTCCAAGGAGGGAGATTGCTAGTAAAGTGGCTGGAATGGCGAACCCGGGCACAAGCAGATGAGAAATGAGGTGCGTTTTAGAAACCTTTCCCCATCACACGGTGTACCATCTTCTGGGTATCTCATGCATGTTTTCGATGTAGGAAGATGCCCTTGAACCTGGAGATTTGGGACCCATGCGATGGGTACCACGCAGTATTACTTTAAAGGGTCTGCGTTTGCTCACCCAACCTCACCAAACCTCTCAGCCGCAACAGTGTTCACCCTTATGTCTCATCCAGCTGTGGGTCTAGATATGGTCAATCCAGGTTGCATCACAGCCCCTGAACGCATTGTGTAAGAATTTCGCTCTCTTTCACTGTCTTTGTTTCATGGGTTTTTCAAAGTAATTTATTTTTATAATGGGGTTTAGCTGCTTTTCACTGCTGTGTTTATGCCGCTTTACACCCACTTGACACACTAACAGAGAGATATCAATACATAGCTTTTAAGATTATTACTAGTCAGATATATTCTTGTGCGGTGAATAGGGCGTGTTGAGTCCAGTTCTCTGAGCAAGGAGTAGGTCTTGTCTATTACATATTGGGTTTATGGAACGGTATCTGAGCTAATTTGAAACCCTTGTTTTATGTATCACCCCACCTCACCTTTCCCGTTAAGCAGCCATAGTGTGTTTTCTGCATGTGTGACTCTGTTCTGTTTTGTAATTCAGTTCAAGTGTAACGGTTTTTACATTCCCTCTATAAGTGATACCTTATGAGAAGTGTCCTTTTCTGTGTGACTTATTTCACTTAGAGTCGTCGTACCTAAATCCACTCATCATGCTGCTACTACCCTTATGACAGTGATTTCATGGCTGAGTGATATTCCATTGTACATAAGGACCACAACTTCTTTATCCATTTTTCTCTTTCCTGGGATATTGAAGGTGGAATGAAGTGGAGGTCCTTGTCAACAGAGCAGCCCTAAACTTTGGGGTGCTTGTGTCTTGCTGATTTTTCATTTTCCCAATTTATACCCCCATGAGTGGAAGTGCCCTATGCTCTCTAAGCTTTGCTTTTTAGACGTTTCAGGACTCACCGTACGCTTCTGCAGAGTGGCTGTTGACAATTTACATCCCGCCCATCAGTGTAGCAATGCTCCCATTTCTCCATGGCCTTTCCTGCATTTCTGGTTTTGACACTTTTTTCAGCATGGCCCTTTTGACCGATGGGAAGCGAGACATCTTTGTAGCGCTGATTTGCCTTTCCAGGTTGCTTGGTTGGCCAAAAAGGGCGTATGCGTTTTTTCCTGAATATATTCAGGAAAAAACGCATACGCCCTTTTTGGCCAAGGGCATCATTGTCAACGTTTTGCCGCTTTTCATGTGCTTTAAAGGCGATTCGAATCTACCTCCTGAAATCTGTTTCCTGCAATTCTGCCTTGATTTCAAATCCTCTTCTTTGCCTTCCCTCAATATATTTGTGGACGAGAGTTATCATTTATAAGTCTGCAGGTTTGTGAATTGTAGTGCCCTGAACCTCCATTTTACAACTCGCTTTTTAGAGAGCTGGCCGCAATAGCGCAGGATGGCTTCAGGCCCTGTTTTGGTTCCGGGTGGCAGGCTGAGCCTGTGGTTAATTCTTCTTCCTGATGGGAAAATAGAGTGACCTGTGCCTGTCCCAACACCTAGAGCTAGTCTCTCATTGGTTCCACGTCTTCCAGTTCATCCTCAGGACAAATTGCAACCTGTACAGAACAGGAGGTTAAAGGTGCTGATGCTCCAAGTAGGGAGATTGCTAGTAAAGCGGCTGGAATAGCGAACCCGGCCACAAGGAGATGAGAAATGAGGTGCGTTTTAGAAACCTTTCCACATCACACGGTGTACCATCTTCTGGGTTTCTCATGCATGTTTTCGATGTAGGAAGATGCCCTTGAACCTGGAGATTTGTGACCCATGCGATGGGTACAACGCAGTATTACTGTAAAGGGTCTGCGTTTGCTCACCCAACCTCACCAAACCTCTCAGCCCCAAGAGTGTCCACCCTTATGTCTCATCCAGCTGTGTGTCTAGATATGGTCAATCCAGGTTGCATCACAGCCCCTGAACGAATTGTGTAAGAATTTCGCTCTCTTTCACTGTCTTTGTTTCATGGGTTATTCAAAGTAATTTATTTTTATAATGGGGTTTAGCTGCTTTTCACTTCTGTGTTTATGCCGCTTTACACCCACTTGACACACTAACAGAGAGATATCTATACATAGGTTTTAAGATTATTACTAGTCAGATATATTCTTGTGCGGTGAATAGGGCGTGTTGAGTCCAGTTCTCTGAGCAAGGAGTAGGTCTTGTCTATTACATATTGGTTTTATGGAACGGTATCTGAGCTAATTTGAAACCCTTGTTTTATGTATCACCCCACCTCACCTTTCCCGTTAAGCAGCCATAGTGTGTTTTCTGCATGTGTGACTCTGTTCTGTTTTGTAATTCAGTTCAAGTGTAACGGTTTTTACATTCCCTCTATCAGTGATACCTTATGAGAAGTGTCCTTTTCTGTGTGACTTATTTCACTTAGAATCGTCGAACCTAAATCCACTCATCATGCTGCTACTAGCCTTATGACATTGATTTCATGGCTGAGTGATATTCCATTGTACATAAGGACCACAACTTCTTTATCCATTTTTCTCTTTCCTGGGATATTGAAGGTGGAATGAAGTGGAGGTCCTTGTCAACAGAGCAGCCCTAAACTTTGGGGTACTTGTGTCTTGCTGATTTTTCATTTTCCCAATTTATACCCCCATGAGTGGAAGTGCCCTATGCTCTCTAAGCTTTGCTTTTTAGACGTTTCAGGACTCACCGTACGCTTCTCCAGAGTGGCTGTTGACAATTTACATCCCGCCCATCAGTGTAGCAAGGCTCCCATTTCTCCATGGCCTGTCCTGCATTTTTGGTTTTGACACTTTTTTCAGCATGGCCCTTTTGACCGATGGGAAGCGAGACATCTTTGTAGCGCTGATTTGCCTTTCCAGGTTGCTTGGTTGGCCAAAAAGGGCGTATGCGTTTTTTCCTGAATATATTCAGGAAAAAACGCATACGCCCTTTTTGGCCAAGGGCATCATTGTCAACGTTTTGCCGCTTTTCATGTGCTTTAAAGGAGCTTCGTATCTACCTCCTGAAATCTGTTTCCTGCAATTCTGCCTTGATTTCAAATCGTCTTCTTTGCCTTCCCTCAATATATTTGTGGACGAGAGTTATCATTTATAACTCTGCAGGTTTTTGAATTGCAGTGCCCTGAACCTCCATTTTACAACTCGCTTTTTAGGGAGCTGGCCGCAAAAGCGCAGGATGCCTTCAGGCCCTGTTCTGGTTCCGGGGGCAGGATGAGCCTGTGGTTAATTCTTCTTCCTGATGGGAAAATAGAGTGACCTGTGCCTGTCCCAACACCAAGAGCTAGTCTCTCATTGGTTCCACGTCTTCCCGTTCATCCTCAGGACAAATTGCAACCTGTACGGAACAGGAGGTTAAAGGTGCTGATGCTCCAAGTAGGGAGATTGCTAGTAAAGCGGCTGGAATAGCGAACCCGGCCACAAGGAGATGAGAAATGAGGTGCGTTTTAGGAACCTTTCCCCATCACACGGTGTACCATCTCCTGGGTATCTCATGCATGTTTTCGATGTAGGAAGATGCCCTTGAACCTAGAGATTTGGGACCCATGCGATGGGTACCACGCAGTATTACTTTAAAGGGTCTGCGTTTGCTCACCCAACCTCACCAAACCTCTCAGCCGCAACAGTGTTCACCCTTATGTCTCATCCAGCTGTGGGTCTAGATATGGTCAATCCAGGTTGCATCACAGCCCCTGAACGCATTGTGTAAGAATTTCGCTCTCTTTCACTGTCTTTGTTTCATGGGTTTTTCAAAGTAATTTATTTTTATAATGGGGTTTAGCTGCTTTTCACTGCTGTGTTTATGCCGCTTTACACCCACTTCACACACTAACAGAGAGATATCAATACATAGCTTTTAAGATTATTACTAGTCAGATATATTCTTGTGCGGTGAATAGGGCGTGTTGAGTCCAGTTCTCTGAGCAAGGAGTAGGTCTTGTCTATTACATATTGGGTTTATGGAACGGTATCTGAGCTAATTTGAAACCCTTGTTTTATGTATCACCCCACCTCACCTTTCCCGTTAAGCAGCCATAGTGTGTTTTCTGCATGTGTGACTCTGTTCTGTTTTGTAATTCAGTTCAAGTGTAACGGTTTTTACATTCCCTCTATAAGTGATACCTTCTGAGAAGTGTCCTTTTCTGTGTGACTTATTTCACTTAGAGTCGTCGTACCTAAATCCACTCATCATCCTGCTACTAGCCTTATGACATTGATTTCACGGCTGAGTGATATTCCATTGTACATAAGGACCACAACTTCTTTATCCATTTTTCTCTTTCCTGGGATATTGAAGGTGGAATGAAGTGGAGGTCCTTGTCAACAGAGCAGCCCTAAACTTTGGGGTGCTTGTGTCTTGCTGATTTTTCATTTTCCCAATTTATACCCCCATGAGTGGAAGTGCCCTATGCTCTCTAAGCTTTGCTTTTTAGACGTTTCAGGATTCACCGTACACTTCTCCAGAGTGGCTGTTGACAATTTACATCCCGCCCATCAGTGTAGCAAGGCTCCCATTTCTCCATGGCCTGTCCTGCGTTTCTGGTTTTGACACATTTTTCAGCATGGCCCTTTTGACCGATGGGAAGCGAGACATCTTTGTAGCGCTGATTTGCCTTTCCAGGTTGCTTGGTTGGCCAAAAAGGGCGTATGCGTTTTTTCCTGAATATATTCAGGAAAAAACGCATACGCCCTTTTTGGCCAAGGGCATCATTGTCAACGTTTTGCCGCTTTTCATGTGCTTTAAAGGCGATTCGAATCTACCTCCTGAAATCTGTTTCCTGCAATTCTGCCTTGATTTCAAATCCTCTTCTTTGCCTTCCCTCAATATATTTGTGGATGAGAGTTATCATTTATAAGTCTGCAGGTTTGTGAATTGCAGTGCCCTGAACCTCCATTTTATAACTCGCTTTTTAGGGAGCTGGCCGCAAAAGCGCAGGATGGCTTCAGGCCCTGTTCTGGTTCCGGGGGGCAGGCTGAGCCTATGGTTAATTTTTCTTCCTGATGGGAAAATAGAGTGACCTGTGCCTGTCCCAACACCAAGAGCTAGTCTTTCATTGGTTCCACGTATTCCCGTTCATCCTCAGTACAAATTGCAACCTGTACGGAACAGGAAGTTAAAGGTGCTGATGCTCCAAGGAGGGAGATTGCTAGTAAAGTGGCTGGAATGGCGAACCCGGGCACAAGCAGATGAGAAATGAGGTGCGTTTTAGAAACCTTTCCCCATCACACGGTGTACCATCTTCTGGGTATCTCATGCATGTTTTCGATGTAGGAAGATGCCCTTGAACCTGGAGATTTGGGACCCATGCGATGGGTACCACGCAGTATTACTTTAAAGGGTCTGCGTTTGCTCACCCAACCTCACCAAACCTCTCAGCCGCAACAGTGTTCACCCTTATGTCTCATCCAGCTGTGGGTCTAGATATGGTCAATCCAGGTTGCATCACAGCCCCTGAACGCATTGTGTAAGAATTTCGCTCTCTTTCACTGTCTTTGTTTCATGGGTTTTTCAAAGTAATTTATTTTTATAATGGGGTTTAGCTGCTTTTCACTGCTGTGTTTATGCCGCTTTACACCCACTTGACACACTAACAGAGAGATATCAATACATAGCTTTTAAGATTATTACTAGTCAGATATATTCTTGTGCGGTGAATAGGGCGTGTTGAGTCCAGTTCTCTGAGCAAGGAGTAGGTCTTGTCTATTACATATTGGG
Source organism: Balaenoptera borealis (assembly GCF_965194805.1). NCBI lineage: Eukaryota > Metazoa > Chordata > Mammalia > Artiodactyla > Balaenopteridae > Balaenoptera > Balaenoptera borealis. The sequence goes on along the minus strand of NW_028123954.1, from coordinate 834,537 downwards.
TTTATGGAACGGTATCTGAGCTAATTTGAAACCCTTGTTTTATGTATCACCCCACCTCACCTTTCCCGTTAAGCAGCCATAGTGTGTTTTCTGCATGTGTGACTCTGTTCTGTTTTGTAATTCAGTTCAAGTGTAACGGTTTTTACATTCCCTCTATAAGTGATACCTTATGAGAAGTGTCCTTTTCTGTGTGACTTATTTCACTTAGAGTCGTCGTACCTAAATCCACTCATCATGCTGCTACTACCCTTATGACAGTGATTTCATGGCTGAGTGATATTCCATTGTACATAAGGACCACAACTTCTTTATCCATTTTTCTCTTTCCTGGGATATTGAAGGTGGAATGAAGTGGAGGTCCTTGTCAACAGAGCAGCCCTAAACTTTGGGGTGCTTGTGTCTTGCTGATTTTTCATTTTCCCAATTTATACCCCCATGAGTGGAAGTGCCCTATGCTCTCTAAGCTTTGCTTTTTAGACGTTTCAGGACTCACCGTACGCTTCTGCAGAGTGGCTGTTGACAATTTACATCCCGCCCATCAGTGTAGCAATGCTCCCATTTCTCCATGGCCTTTCCTGCATTTCTGGTTTTGACACTTTTTTCAGCATGGCCCTTTTGACCGATGGGAAGCGAGACATCTTTGTAGCGCTGATTTGCCTTTCCAGGTTGCTTGGTTGGCCAAAAAGGGCGTATGCGTTTTTTCCTGAATATATTCAGGAAAAAACGCATACGCCCTTTTTGGCCAAGGGCATCATTGTCAACGTTTTGCCGCTTTTCATGTGCTTTAAAGGCGATTCGAATCTACCTCCTGAAATCTGTTTCCTGCAATTCTGCCTTGATTTCAAATCCTCTTCTTTGCCTTCCCTCAATATATTTGTGGACGAGAGTTATCATTTATAAGTCTGCAGGTTTGTGAATTGTAGTGCCCTGAACCTCCATTTTACAACTCGCTTTTTAGAGAGCTGGCCGCAATAGCGCAGGATGGCTTCAGGCCCTGTTTTGGTTCCGGGTGGCAGGCTGAGCCTGTGGTTAATTCTTCTTCCTGATGGGAAAATAGAGTGACCTGTGCCTGTCCCAACACCTAGAGCTAGTCTCTCATTGGTTCCACGTCTTCCAGTTCATCCTCAGGACAAATTGCAACCTGTACAGAACAGGAGGTTAAAGGTGCTGATGCTCCAAGTAGGGAGATTGCTAGTAAAGCGGCTGGAATAGCGAACCCGGCCACAAGGAGATGAGAAATGAGGTGCGTTTTAGAAACCTTTCCACATCACACGGTGTACCATCTTCTGGGTTTCTCATGCATGTTTTCGATGTAGGAAGATGCCCTTGAACCTGGAGATTTGTGACCCATGCGATGGGTACAACGCAGTATTACTGTAAAGGGTCTGCGTTTGCTCACCCAACCTCACCAAACCTCTCAGCCCCAAGAGTGTCCACCCTTATGTCTCATCCAGCTGTGTGTCTAGATATGGTCAATCCAGGTTGCATCACAGCCCCTGAACGAATTGTGTAAGAATTTCGCTCTCTTTCACTGTCTTTGTTTCATGGGTTATTCAAAGTAATTTATTTTTATAATGGGGTTTAGCTGCTTTTCACTTCTGTGTTTATGCCGCTTTACACCCACTTGACACACTAACAGAGAGATATCTATACATAGGTTTTAAGATTATTACTAGTCAGATATATTCTTGTGCGGTGAATAGGGCGTGTTGAGTCCAGTTCTCTGAGCAAGGAGTAGGTCTTGTCTATTACATATTGGTTTTATGGAACGGTATCTGAGCTAATTTGAAACCCTTGTTTTATGTATCACCCCACCTCACCTTTCCCGTTAAGCAGCCATAGTGTGTTTTCTGCATGTGTGACTCTGTTCTGTTTTGTAATTCAGTTCAAGTGTAACGGTTTTTACATTCCCTCTATCAGTGATACCTTATGAGAAGTGTCCTTTTCTGTGTGACTTATTTCACTTAGAATCGTCGAACCTAAATCCACTCATCATGCTGCTACTAGCCTTATGACATTGATTTCATGGCTGAGTGATATTCCATTGTACATAAGGACCACAACTTCTTTATCCATTTTTCTCTTTCCTGGGATATTGAAGGTGGAATGAAGTGGAGGTCCTTGTCAACAGAGCAGCCCTAAACTTTGGGGTACTTGTGTCTTGCTGATTTTTCATTTTCCCAATTTATACCCCCATGAGTGGAAGTGCCCTATGCTCTCTAAGCTTTGCTTTTTAGACGTTTCAGGACTCACCGTACGCTTCTCCAGAGTGGCTGTTGACAATTTACATCCCGCCCATCAGTGTAGCAAGGCTCCCATTTCTCCATGGCCTGTCCTGCATTTTTGGTTTTGAGACTTTTTTCAGCATGGCCCTTTTGACCGATGGGAAGCGAGACATCTTTGTAGCGCTGATTTGCCTTTCCAGGTTGCTTGGTTGGCCAAAAAGGGCGTATGCGTTTTTTCCTGAATATATTCAGGAAAAAACGCATACGCCCTTTTTGGCCAAGGGCATCATTGTCAACGTTTTGCCGCTTTTCATGTGCTTTAAAGGAGCTTCGTATCTACCTCCTGAAATCTGTTTCCTGCAATTCTGCCTTGATTTCAAATCGTCTTCTTTGCCTTCCCTCAATATATTTGTGGACGAGAGTTATCATTTATAACTCTGCAGGTTTTTGAATTGCAGTGCCCTGAACCTCCATTTTACAACTCGCTTTTTAGGGAGCTGGCCGCAAAAGCGCAGGATGCCTTCAGGCCCTGTTCTGGTTCCGGGGGCAGGATGAGCCTGTGGTTAATTCTTCTTCCTGATGGGAAAATAGAGTGACCTGTGCCTGTCCCAACACCAAGAGCTAGTCTCTCATTGGTTCCACGTCTTCCCGTTCATCCTCAGGACAAATTGCAACCTGTACGGAACAGGAGGTTAAAGGTGCTGATGCTCCAAGTAGGGAGATTGCTAGTAAAGCGGCTGGAATAGCGAACCCGGCCACAAGGAGATGAGAAATGAGGTGCGTTTTAGGAACCTTTCCCCATCACACGGTGTACCATCTTCTGGGTATCTCATGCATGTTTTCGATGTAGGAAGATGCCCTTGAACCTGGAGATTTGTGACCCATGCGATGGGTACCATGCAGTATTACTGTAAAGGGTCTGCGTTTGCTCACCCAACCTCACCAAACCTCTCAGCCCCAAGAGTGTCCACCCTTATGTCTCATCCAGCTGTGGGTCTAGATATGGTCAATCCAGGTTGCATCACAGCCCCTGAACGAATTGTGTAAGAATTTCGCTCTCTTTCACTGTCTTTGTTTCATGGGTTTTTCAAAGTAATTTATTTTTATAATGGGGTTTAGCTGCTTTTCACTGCTGTGTTTATGCCGCTTTACACCCACTTGACACACTAACAGAGAGATATCTATACATAGGTTTTAAGATTATTACTAGTCAGATATATTCTTGTGCGGTGAGTAGGGCGTGTTGAGTCCAGTTCTCTGAGCAAGGAGTAGGTCTTGTCTATTACATATTGGGTTTATGGAACGGTATCTGAGCTAATTTGAAACCCTTGTTTTATGTATCACCCCACCTCACCTTTCCCGTTAAGCAGCCATAGTGTGTTTTCTGCATGTGTGACTCTGTTCTGTTTTGTAATTCAGTTCAAGTGTAACGGTTTTTACATTCCCTCTATAAGTGATACCTTCTGAGAAGTGTCCTTTTCTGTGTGACTTATTTCACTTAGAGTCGTCGTACCTAAATCCACTCATCATCCTGCTACTAGCCTTATGACATTGATTTCACGGCTGAGTGATATTCCATTGTACATAAGGACCACAACTTCTTTATCCATTTTTCTCTTTCCTGGGATATTGAAGGTGGAATGAAGTGGAGGTCCTTGTCAACAGAGCAGCCCTAAACTTTGGGGTGCTTGTGTCTTGCTGATTTTTCATTTTCCCAATTTATACCCCCATGAGTGGAAGTGCCCTATGCTCTCTAAGCTTTGCTTTTTAGACGTTTCAGGATTCACCGTACACTTCTCCAGAGTGGCTGTTGACAATTTACATCCCGCCCATCAGTGTAGCAAGGCTCCCATTTCTCCATGGCCTGTCCTGCGTTTCTGGTTTTGACACTTTTTTCAGCATGGCCCTTTTGACCGATGGGAAGCGAGACATCTTTGTAGCGCTGATTTGCCTTTCCAGGTTGCTTGGTTGGCCAAAAAGGGCGTATGCGTTTTTTCCTGAATATATTCAGGAAAAAACGCATACGCCCTTTTTGGCCAAGGGCATCATTTTCAACATTTTGCCGCTTTTCATGTGCTTTAAAGGCGATTCGAATCTACCTCCTGAAATCTGTTTCCTGCAATTCTGCCTTGATTTCAAATTCTCTTCTTTGCCTTCCCTCAATATATTTGTGGACGAGAGTTATCATTTATAAGTCTGCAGTTTTGTGAATTGCAGTGCCCTGAACCTCCATTTTACAACTCGCTTTTTAGGGAGCTGGCCGCAATAGCGCAGGATGGCTTCAGACCCTGTTCTGGTTCCGGGTGGCAGGCTGAGCCTGTGGTTAATTCTTCTTCCTGATAGGAAAATAGATTGACCTGTGCCTGTCCCAACACCAAGAGCTAGTCTCTCATTGGTTCCACGTCTTCCCGTTCATCCTCAGGACAAATTGCAACCTGTACGGAACAGGAGGTTAAAGGTGCTGATGCTCCAAGGAGGGAGATTGCTAGTAAAGTGGCTGGAATGGCGAACCCGAGCACAAGGAGATGAGAAATGAGGTGCGTTTTAGAAACCTTTCCCCATCACACGGTGTACCATCTTCTGGGTTTCTCATGCATGTTTTCGATGTAGGAAGATTCCCTTGAACCTGGAGATTTGGGACCCATGCGATGGGTACCACGCAGTATTACTTTAAAGGGTCTGCGTTTGCTCACCCAACCTCACCAAACCTCTCAGCCGCAACAGTGTTCACCCTTATGTCTCATCCAGCTGTGGGTCTAGATATGGTCAATCCAGGTTGCATAACAGCCCCTGAACGCATTGTGTAAGAATTTCGCTCTCTTTCACTATCTTTGTTTCATGGGTTTTTCAAAGTAATTTATTTTTATAATGGGGTTTAGCTGCTTTTCACTGCTGTGTTTATGCCGCTTTACACCCACTTGACACACTAACAGAGAGATATCAATACATAGCTTTTAAGATTATTACTAGTCAGATATATTCTTGTGCGGTGAATAGGGCGTGTTGAGTCCAGTTCTCTGAGCAAGGAGTAGGTCTTGTCTATTACATATTGGGTTTATGGAACGGTATCTGAGCTAATTTGAAACCCTTGTTTTATGTATCACCCCACCTCACCTTTCCCGTTAAGCAGCCATAGTGTGTTTTCTGCATGTGTGACTCTGTTCTGTTTTGTAATTCAGTTCAAGTGTAACGGTTTTTACATTCCCTCTATAAGTGATACCTTATGAGAAGTGTCCTTTTCTGTGTGACTTATTTCACTTGGAGTCGTCGTACCTAAATCCACTCATCATGCTGCTACTAGCCTTATGACATTGATTTCACGGCTGAGTGATATTCCATTGTACATAAGGACCACAACTTCTTTATCCATTTTTCTCTTTCCTGGGATATTGAAGGTGGAATGAAGTGGAGGTCCTTGTCAACAGAGCAGCCCTAAACTTTGGGGTGCTTGTGTCTTGCTGATTTTTAATTTTCCCAATTTATACCCCCATGAGTGGAAGTGCCCTATGCTCTCTAAGCTTTGCTTTTTAGACGTTTCAGGACTCACCGTACACTTCTCCAGAGTGGCTGTTGACAATTTACATCCCGCCCATCAGTGTAGCAAGGCTCCCATTTCTCCATGGCCTGTCCTGCATTTTTGGTTTTGAGACTTTTTTCAGCATGGCCCTTTTGACCGATGGGAAGCGAGACATCTTTGTAGCGCTGATTTGCCTTTCCAGGTTGCTTGGTTGGCCAAAAAGGGCGTATGCGTTTTTTCCTGAATATATTCAGGAAAAAACGCATACGCCCTTTTTGGCCAAGGGCATCATTGTCAACGTTTTGCCGCTTTTCATGTGCTTTAAAGGCGATTCGAATCTACCTCCTGAAATCTGTTTCCTGCAATTCTGCCTTGATTTCAAATCCTCTTCTTTGCCTTCCCTCAATATATTTGTGGACGAGAGTTATCATTTATAACTCTGCAGGTTTGTGAATTGCAGTGCCCTGAACCTCCATTTTACAACTCGCTTTTTAGGGAGCTGGCCGCAAAAGCGCAGGATGCCTTCAGGCCCTGTTCTGGTTCCGGGGGCAGGCTGAGCCTGTGGTTAATTCTTCTTCCTGATGGGAAAATAGAGTGACCTGTGCCTGTCCCAACACCAAGAGCTAGTCTCTCATTGGTTCCACGTCTTCCAGTTCATCCTCAGGACAAATTGCAACCTGTACGGAACAGGAGGTTAAAGGTGCTGATGCTCCAAGTAGGGAGATTGCTAGTAAAGCGGCTGGAATAGCGAACCCGGCCACAAGGAGATGAGAAATGAGGTGCGTTTTAGAAACCTTTCCACATCACACGGTGTACCATCCTCTGGGTTTCTCATGCATGTTTTCGATGTAGGAAGATGCCCTTGAACCTGGAGATTTGGGACCCATGCGATGGGTACCACACAGTATTACTGTAAAGGGTCTGCGTTTGCTCACCCAACCTCACCAAACCTCTCAGCCCCAAGAGTGTCCACCCTTATGTCTCATCCAGCTGTGGGTCTAGATATGGTCAATCCAGGTTGCATCACAGCCCCTGAACGAATTGTGTAAGAATTTCGCTCTCTTTCACTGTCTTTGTTTCATGGGTTATTCAAAGTAATTTATTTTTATAATGGGGTTTAGCTGCTTTTCACTTCTGTGTTTATGCCGCTTTACACCCACTTGACACACTAACAGAGAGATATCTATACATAGGTTTTAAGATTATTACTAGTCAGATATATTCTTGTGCGGTGAATAGGGCGTGTTGAGTCCAGTTCTCTGAGCAAGGAGTAGGTCTTGTCTATTACATATTGGTTTTATGGAACGGTATCTGAGCTAATTTGAAACCCTTGTTTTATGTATCACCCCACCTCACCTTTCCCGTGAAGCAGCCATAGTGTGTTTTCTGCATGTGTGACTCTGTTCTGTTTTGTAATTCAGTTCAAGTGTAACGGTTTTTACATTCCCTCTATCAGTGATACCTTATGAGAAGTGTCCTTTTCTGTGTGACTTATTTCACTTAGAATCGTCGTACCTAAATCCACTCATCATGCTGCTACTAGCTTTATGACATTGATTTCATGGCTGAGTGATATTCCATTGTACATAAGGACCACAACTTCTTTATCCATTTTTCTCTTTCCTGGGATATTGAAGGTGGAATGAAGTGGAGGTCCTTGTCAACAGAGCAGCCCTAAACTTTGGGGTGCTTGTGTCTTGCTGATTTTTAATTTTCCCAATTTATACCCCCATGAGTGGAAGTGCCCTATGCTCTCTAAGCTTTGCTTTTTAGACGTTTCAGGACTCACCGTACGCTTCTCCAGAGTGGCTGTTGACAATTTACATCCCGCCCATCAGTGTAGCAAGGCTCCCATTTCTCCATGGCCTGTCCTGCATTTCTGGTTTTGACACTTTTTTCAGCATGGCCCTTTTGACCGATGGGAAGCGAGACATCTTTGTAGCGCTGATTTGCCTTTCCAGGTTGCTTGGTTGGCCAAAAAGGGCGTATGCGTTTTTTCCTGAATATATTCAGGAAAAAACGCATACGCCCTTTTTGGCCAAGGGCATCATTGTCAACGTTTTGCCGCTTTTCATGTGCTTTAAAGGCGATTCGAATCTACCTCCTGAAATCTGTTTCCTGCAATTCTGCCTTGATTTCAAATCCTCTTCTTTGCCTTCCCTCAATATATTTGTGGACGAGAGTTATCATTTATAACTCTGCAGGTTTGTGAATTGCAGTGCCCTGAACCTCCATTTTACAACTCGCGTTTTTGGGAGATGGCCGCAAAAGCGCAGGATGGCTTCAGGCCCTGTTCTTGTTCCGGGGGGCAGGCTGAGCCTGTGGTTAATTCTTCTTCCTGATGGGAAAATAGAGTGACCTGTGCCTGTCCCAACAGCAAGAGATAGTCTCTCATTGGTTTCACGTCTTCCCGTTCATCCTCAGGACAAATTGCAACCTGTACGGAACAGGAGGTTAAAGGTGATGATGCTCCAAGGAGGGAGATTGCTAGTAAAGTGGCTGGAATGGCGAACCCGAGCACAAGGAGATGAGAAATGAATTGCGTTTTAGAAACCTTTCCCCATCACACGGTGTACCATCTTCTGGGTTTCTCATGCATGTTTCAGATGTAGGAAGATGCCCTTGAACCTGGAGATTTGGGACCCATGCGATGGGTACCACGCAATATTACTTTAAAGGGGCTGCGTTTGCTCACCCAACCTCACCAAACCTCTCAGCCGCAACAGTGTCCACCCTTATGTCTCATCCAGCTGTGGGTCTAGATATGGTCAATCCAGGTTGCATCACAGCCCCTGAACGCATTGTGTAAGAATTTCGCTCTCTTTCACTGTCTTTGTTTCATGGGTTTTTCAAAGTAATTTATTTTTATAATGGGGTTTAGCTGCTTTTCACTGCTGTGTTTATGCCGCTTTACACCCACTTGACACACTAACAGAGAGATATCAATACATAGGTTTTAAGATTATTACTAGTCAGATATATTCTTGTGCGGTGAATAGGGCGTGTTGAGTCCAGTTCTCTGAGCAAGGAGTAGGTCTTGTCTATTACATATTGGGTTTATGGAACGGTATCTGAGCTAATTTGAAACCCTTGTTTTATGTATCACCCCACCTCACCTTTCCCGTTAAGCAGCCATAGTGTGTTTTCTGCATGTGTGACTCTGTTCTGTTTTGTAATACAGTTCAAGTGTAACGGTTTTTACATTCCCTCTATAAGTGATACCTTATGAGAAGTGTCCTTTTCTGTGTGACTTATTTCACTTAGAATCGTCGTACCTAAATCCACTCATCATGCTGCTACTAGCCTTATGACATTGATTTCATGGCTGAGTGATATTCCATTGTACATAAGGACCACAACTTCTTTATCCATTTTTCTCTTTCCTGGGATATTGAAGGTGGAATGAAGTGGAGGTCCTTGTCAACAGAGCAGCCCTAAACTTTGGGGTGCTTGTGTCTTGCTGATTTTTAATTTTCCCAATTTATAACCCCATGAGTGGAAGTGCCCTATGCTCTCTAAGCTTTGCTTTTTAGACGTTTCAGGACTCACCGTACGCTTCTCCAGAGTGGCTGTTGACAATTTACATCCCGCCCATCAGTGTAGCAAGGCTCCCATTTCTCCATGGCCTGTCCTGCATTTCTGGTTTTGCCACTTTTTTCAGCATGGCCCTTTTGACCGATGGGAAGCGAGACTTCTTTGTAGCGCTGATTTGCCTTTCCAGGTTGCTTGGTTGGCCAAAAAGGGCGTATGCGTTTTTTCCTGAATATATTCAGGAAAAAACGCATACGCCCTTTTTGGCCAAGGGCATCATTGTCAACGTTTTGCCGCTTTTCATGTGCTTTAAAGGCGATTCGAATCTACCTCCTGAAATCTGTTTCCTGCAATTCTGCCTTGATTTCAAATCCTCTTCTTTGCCTTCCCTCAATATATTTGTGGACGAGAGGTATCATTTATAACTCTGCAGGTTTGTGAATTGCAGTGCCCTGAACCTCCATTTTACAACTCGCGTTTTTGGGAGATGGCCGCAAAAGCTCAGGATGGCTTCAGGCCCTGTTCTGGTTCCGGGGGGCAGGCTGAGCCTGTGGTTAATTCTTCTTCCTGATGGGAAAATAGAGTGACCTGTGCCTGTCCCAACACCAAGAGCTAGTCTCTCATTGGTTCCACGTCTTCCCGTTCATCCTCAGGACAAATTGCAACCTGTACGGAACAGGAGGTTAAAGGTGCTGATGCTCCAAGGAGGGAGATTGCTAGTAAAGTGGCTGGAATGGCGAACCCGAGCACAAGGAGATGAGAAATGAGGTGCGTTTTAGAAACCTTTCCCCATCACACGGTGTACCATCTTCTGGGTTTCTCATGCATGTTTTCGATGTAGGAAGATGCCCTTGAACCTGGAGATTTGGGACCCATGCGATGGGTACCACGCAGTATTACTTGAAAGGGTCTGCGTTTGCTCACCCAACCTCACCAAACCTCTCAGCCTCAAGAGTGTCCACCCTTATGTCTCATCCAGCTGTGGGTCTAGATATGGTCAATCCAGGTTGGGTCATAGCCCCTGAACGCATTGTGTAAGAATTTCGCTCTCTTTCACTGTCTTTGTTTCATGGGTTTGAAAAAGTAATTTATTCTTATAATGGGGTTTAGCTGCTTTTCACTGCTGTGTTTATGCCGCTTTACACCCACTTGACACACTAACAGAGAGATATGAATACATAGGTTTTAAGATTATTTCTAGTCAGATATATTCTTGTGCGGTGAATAGGGCGTGTTGAGTCCAGTTCTCTGAGCAAGGAGTAGGTCTTGTCTATTACATATTGGGTTTATGGAACGGTATCTGAGCTAATTTGAAACCCTTGTTTTATGTATCACCCCACCTCACCTTTCCCGTGAAGCAGCCATAGTGTGTTTTCTGCATGTGTGACTCTGTTCTGTTTTGTAATTCAGTTCAAGTGTAACGGTTTTTACATTCCCTCTATCAGTGATACCTTATGAGAAGTGTCCTTTTCTGTGTGACTTATTTCACTTAGAATCGTCGTACCTAAATCCACTTATCATGCTGCTACTAGCCTTAAGACATTGATTTCATGGCTGAGTGATATTCCATTGTACATAAGGACCACAACTTCTTTATCCATTTTTCTCTTTCCTGGGATATTGAAGGTGGAATGAAGTGGAGGTCCTTGTCAACAGAGCAGCCCTAAACTTTGGGGTGCTTGTGTCTTGCTGATTTTTCATTTTCCCAATTTATACCCCCATGAGTGGAAGTGCCCTATGCTCTCTAAGCTTTGCTTTTTAGACGTTTCAGGACTCACCGTACACTTCTCCAGAGTGGCTGTTGACAATTTACATCCCGCCCATCAGTGTAGCAAGGCTCCCATTTCTCCATGGCCTGTCCTGCATTTCTGGTTTTGCCACTTTTTTCAGCATGGCCCTTTTGACCGATGGGAAGCGAGACTTCTTTGTAGCGCTGATTTGCCTTTCCAGGTTGCTTGGTTGGCCAAAAAGGGCGTATGCGTTTTTTCCTGAATATATTCAGGAAAAAACGCATACGCCCTTTTTGGCCAAGGGCATCATTGTCAACGTTTTGCCGCTTTTCATGTGCTTTAAAGGCGATTCGAATCTACCTCCTGAAATCTGTTTCCTGCAATTCTGCCTTGATTTCAAATCCTCTTCTTTGCCTTCCCTCAATATATTTGTGGACGAGAGGTATCATTTATAACTCTGCAGGTTTGTGAATTGCAGTGCCCTGAACCTCCATTTTACAACTCGCGTTTTTGGGAGATGGCCGCAAAAGCTCAGGATGGCTTCAGGCCCTGTTCTGGTTCCGGGGGGCAGGCTGAGCCTGTGGTTAATTCTTCTTCCTGATGGGAAAATAGAGTGACCTGTGCCTGTCCCAACACCAAGAGCTAGTCTCTCATTGGTTCCACGTCTTCCCGTTCATCCTCAGGACAAATTGCAACCTGTACGGAACAGGAGGTTAAAGGTGCTGATGCTCCAAGGAGGGAGATTGCTAGTAAAGTGGCTGGAATGGCGAACCCGAGCACAAGGAGATGAGAAATGAGGTGCGTTTTAGAAACCTTTCCCCATCACACGGTGTACCATCTTCTGGGTTTCTCATGCATGTTTTCGATGTAGGAAGATGCCCTTGAACCTGGAGATTTGGGACCCATGCGATGGGTACCACGCAGTATTACTTTAAAGGGTCTGCGTTTGCTCACCCAACCTCACCAAACCTCTCAGCCTCAAGAGTGTCCACCCTTATGTCTCATCCAGCTGTGGGTCTAGATATGGTCAATCCAGGTTGGATCATAGCCCCTGAACGCATTGTGTAAGAATTTCACTCTCTTTCACTGTCTTTGTTTCATGGGTTTGAAAAAGTAATTTATTCTTATAATGGGGTTTAGCTGCTTTTCACTGCTGTGTTTATGCCGCTTTACACCCACTTGACACACTAACAGAGAGATATGAATACATAGGTTTTAAGATTATTTCTAGTCAGATATATTCTTGTGCGGTGAATAGGGCGTGTTGAGTCCAGTTCTCTGAGCAAGGAGTAGGTCTTGTCTATTACATATTGGGTTTATGGAACGGTATCTGAGCTAATTTGAAACCCTTGTTTTATGTATCACCCCACCTCACCTTTCCCGTTAAGCAGCCATAGTGTGTTTTCTGCATGTGTGACTCCGTTCTGTTTTGTAATTCAGTTCAAGTGTAACGGTTTTTACATTCCCTCTATCACTGATACCTTATGAGAAGTGTCCTTTTCTGTGTAACTTACTTCACTTAGAATCGTCGTACCTAAATCCACTCATCATGCTGCTACTAGCCTTATGACATTGATTTCATGGCTGAGTGATATTCCTTTGTACATAAGGACCACAACTCTTTTATCCATTTTTCTCTTTCCTGGCATATTTAAGGTAGAATGAAGTGGAGGTCCTTGTCAACAGAGCAACCATAAACTTTGGGGTGCTTGTGTCTTGCTGATTTTTCATTTTCCCAATTTATACCCCCATGAGTGGAAGTGCCCTATGCTCTCTAAGCTGTGTTTTTTAGATGTTTCAGGACACACCGTACTCTTCTCCAGAGTGGCTGTTGGCAATTTACATCCCGCCCATCAGTGTAGCAAGGCTCCCATTTCTCCATGGCCTGTCCTGCATTTCTGGTTTTGACACTTTTTTCAGCATGGCCCTTTTAACCGATGGGAAGCGAGACTTCTTTGTAGCGCTGATTTGCCTTTCCAGGTTGCTTGGTTGGCCAAAAAGGGCGTATGCGTTTTTTCCTGAATATATTCAGGAAAAAACGCATACGCCCTTTTTGGCCAAGGGCATCATTGTCAAAGTTTTTCCGCTTTTCATGTGCTTTAAAGGCGATTCGAATCTACCTCCTGAAATATGTTTCCTGCAATTCTGCCTTGATTTCAAATCCTCTTCTTTGCCTTCCCTCAATATATTTGTGGACGAGAGTTATCATTTATAAGTCTGCAGGTTTGTGAAATGCAGTGCCCTGAACCTCCATTTTACAACTCGCTTTTTAGGGAGCTGGCCGCAATAGCGCAGGATGGCTTCATGCCCTGTTGTTGTTCCGGGTGGCAGGCTGAGCCTGTGGTTAATTCTTCTTCCTGATGGGAAAATAGAGTGACCTGTGCCTGTCCCAACACCAAGAGCTAGTCTCTCATTGGTTCCACGTCTTCCCGTTCACACTCAGGACAAATTGCAACCTGTACGGAACAGGAGGTTAAAGGTGCTGATGCTCCAAGGAGGGAGATTGCTAGTAAAGCGGCTGGAATACCGAACCCGGGCACAAGGAGATGAGAAATGAGGTGCGTTTTAGAAACCTTTCCCCATCACACGGTGTACCATCTTCTGGGTTTCTCATGCATGTTTTCGATGTAGGAAGATGCCCTTGAACCTGGAGATTTGGGACCCATGCGATGGGTACCACGCAGTATTACTTTAAAGGGTCTGCGTTTGCTCACCCAACCTCACCAAACCTCTCAGCCCCAAGAGTGTCCACCCTTATGTCTCATCCAGCTGTGGGTCTAGATATGGTCAATCCAGGTTGCATCACAGCCCCTGAACGCATTGTGTAAGAATTTCGCTCTCTTTCACTGTCTTTGTTTCATGGGTTTTTCAAAGTAATTTATTTTTATAATGGGGTTTAGCTGCTTTTCACTGCTGTGTTTATGCCGCTTTACACCCACTTGACACACAAAAAGAGAGATATGAATACATAGGTTTTAAGATTATTACTAGTCAGATATATTCTTGTGCGGTGAATAGGGCGTGTTGAGTCCAGTTCTCTGAGCAAGGAGTAGGTCTTGTCTATTACATATTGGGTTTATGGAACGGTATCTGAGCTAATTTGAAACCCTTGTTTTATGTATCACCCCACCTCACCTTTCCCGTTAAGCAGCCATAGTGTGTTTTCTGCATGTGTGACTCCGTTCTGTTTTGTAATTCAGTTCAAGTGTAACGGTTTTTACATTCCCTCTATCACTGATACCTTATGAGAAGTGTCCTTTTCTGTGTAACTTACTTCACTTAGAATCGTCGTACCTAAATCCACTCATCATGCTGCTACTAGCCTTATGACATTGATTTCATGGCTGAGTGATATTCCTTTGTACATAAGGACCACAACTCTTTTATCCATTTTTCTCTTTCCTGGCATATTTAAGGTGGAATGAAGTGGAGGTCCTTGTCAACAGAGCAACCCTAAACTTTGGGGTGCTTGTGTCTTGCTGATTTTTCATTTTCCCAATTTATACCCCCATGAGTGGAAGTGCCCTATGCTCTCTAAGCTGTGTTTTTTAGATGTTTCAGGACACACCGTACTCTTCTCCAGTGTGGCTGTTGGCAATTTACATCCCGCCCATCAGTGTAGCAAGGCTCCCATTTCTCCATGGCCTGTCCTGCATTTCTGGTTTTGACACTTTTTTCAGCATGGCCCTTTTAACCGATGGGAAGCGAGACTTCTTTGTAGCGCTGATTTGCCTTTCCAGGTTGCTTGGTTGGCCAAAAAGGGCGTATGCGTTTTTTCCTGAATATATTCAGGAAAAAACGCATACGCCCTTTTTGGCCAAGGGCATCATTGTCAACGTTTTGCCGCTTTTCATGTGCTTTAAGGCGATTCGAATCTACCTCCTGAAATCTGTTTCCTGCAATTCTGCCTTGATTTCAAATCCTCTTCTTTGCCTTCCCTCAATATATTTGAGGACGAGAGTTATCATTTATAACTCTGCAGGTTTGTGAATTGCAGTGCCGTGAACCTCCATTTTACAACTCGCTTTTTTGGGAGCTGGCCGCAAAAGCGCAGGATGGCTTCAGGCCCTGTTCTGGTTCCAGGGGGCAGGCTGATCATGTGGTTAATTCTTCTTCCTGATGGGAAAATAGAGTGACCTCTGCCTGTCCCAACACCAAGAGCTAGTCTCTCATTCGTTCCCCATTTTCCCGTTCATCCTCAGGACAAATTGCAACCTGTACGAAACAAGAGGTTAAAGGTGCTGATGCTCCAAGTAGGGAGATTTCTAGTAGAGCGGTTGGAATGGCGAACCCGGGTACAAGGAGTTGAGAAATGAGGTGCGTTTTAGAAACCTTTCCCCATCACACGGTGTACCATCTTCTGGGTTTCTCATGCATGTTTTCGATGTAGGAAGATGCCCTTGAACCTGGAGATTTGGGACCCATGGGATGGGTACCACGCAGTATTACTTTAAAGGGTCTGCGTTTGCTCACCCAACCTCACCAAACCTCTCAGCCCCAAGAGTGTCCACCCTTATGTCTCATCCAGCTGTGGGTCTAGATATGGTCAATCCAGGTTGCATCACAGCCCCTGAACGAATTGTGTAAGAATTTCTCTCTCTTTCACTGTCTTTGTTTCATGGGTTTTTCAAAGTAATTTATTTTTATAATGGGGTTTAGCTGCTTTTCACTGCTGTGTTTATGCTGCTTTACACCCACTTGACACACTAACAGAGAGATATCAATACATAGGTTTTAAGATTATTACTGGTCATATATATTCTTGTGCGGTGAATACGGCGTGTTGAGTCCAGTTCTCTGAGCAAGGAGTAGGTCTTGTCTATTACACATTGGGTTTATGGAATGGTATCTGAGCTAATTTGAAACCCTTGTTTTATGTATCACCCCACCTCCCCTTTCCCGTTAAGCAGCCATAGTGTGTTTTCTGCATGTGTGACTCGTTCTGTTTTGTAATTCAGTTCAAGTGTAACGGTTTTTACATTCCCTCTATCAGTGATACCTTATGAGAAGTGTCCTTTTCTGTGTGATTTATTTCACTTAGAATTGTCGTACCTAAATCCACTCATCATGCTGCTACTAGCCTTATGACATTGATTTCATGGCTGAGTGATATTCCATTGTACATAAGGACCACAACTCCTTCATCCATTTTTCTCTTTCCTGGCATATTTAAGGTGGAATGAAGTGGAGGTCCTTGTCAACAGAGCAACCCTAAACTTTGGGGTGCTTGTGTCTTGCTGATTTTTCATTTTCCCAATTTATACCCCCATGAGTGGAAGTGCCCTATGCTCTCTAAGCTGTGTTTTTTAGATGTTTCAGGACACACCGTACTCTTCTCCAGAGTGGCTGTTGGCAATTTACATCCCGCCCATCAGTGTAGCAAGGCTCCCATTTCTCCATGGCCTGTCCTGCATTTCTGGTTTTGACTCTTTTTTCAGCATGGCCCTTTTGACCGATGGGAAGCGAGACTTCTTTGTAGCGCTGATTTGCCTTTCCAGGTTGCTTGGTTGGCCAAAAAGGGCGTATGCGTTTTTTCCTGAATATATTCAGGAAAAAACGCATACGCCCTTTTTGGCCAAGGGCATCATTGTCAACGTTTTGCTGCTTTTCATGTGCTTTAAAGGCGATTCGAATCTACCTCCTGAAATCTGTTTCCTGCAATTCTGCCTTGATTTCAAATCCTCTTCTTTGCCTTCCCTCAATATATTTGTGGACGAGAGTTATCATTTATAACTCTGCAGGTTTGTGAATTGCAGTGCCCTGAACCTCCATTTTACAACTCGCGTTTTTGGGAGAATGCCACAAAAGCGCAGGATGGCTTCAGGCCCTGTTCTGGTTCCGGGGGGCAGGCTGAGCCTGTGGTTAATTCTTCTTCCTGATGGGAAAATAGAGTGACCTGTGCCTGTCCCAACACCAAGAGCTAGTCTCTCATTGGTTCCACGTCTTCCCGTTCATCCTCAGGACAAATTGCAACCTGTACGGAACAGGAGGTTAAAGGTGATGATGCTCCAAGGAGGGAGATTGCTAGTAAAGTGGCTGGAATGGCGAACCCAGGCACAGGCAGATGAGAAATGAGGTGCGTTTTAGAAACCTTTCCCCATCACACGGTGTACCATCTTCTGGGTATCTCATGCATGTTTACGATGTAGGAAGATGCCCTTGAACCTGGAGATTTGGGACCCATGCGATGGGTACCACGCAGTATTACTTTAAAGGGTCTGCGTTTGCTCACCCAACCTCACCAAACCTCTCAGCCGCAACAGTGTCCACCCTTATGTCTCATCCAGCTGTGGGTCTAGATATGGTCAATCCAGGTTGCATCACAGCCCCTGAACGCATTGTGTAAGAATTTCTCTCTCTTTCACTGTCTTTGTTTCATGGGTTTTTCAAAGTAATTTATTTTTATAATGGGGTTTAGCTGCTTTTCACTGCTGTGTTTATGCCGCTTTTTACCCACTTGACACACTAACAGAGAGATATCAATACATAGGTTTTAAGATTATTACTAGTCAGATATATTCTTGTGTGGTGAATAGGGCGTGTTGAGTCCAGTTCTCTGAGCAAGGAGTAGGTCTTGTCTATTACATATTGGGTTTATGGAACGGTATCTGAGCTAATTTGAAACCCTTGTTTTATGTATCACCCCACCTCACCTTTCCCGTTAAGCAGCCATAGTGTGTTTTCTGCATGTGTGACTCTGTTCTGTTTTGTAATTCAGTTCAAGTGTAACGGTTTTTACATTCCCTCTATCAGTGATACCTTATGAGAAGTGTCCTTTTCTGTGTGACTTATTTCACTTAGAATCGTCATACCTAAATCCACTCATCATGCTGCTACTAGCCTTATGACATTGATTTCACGGCTGAGTGATATTCCATTGTACATAAGGACCACAACTTCTTTATCCATTTTTCTCTTTCCTGGGATATTGAAGGTGGAATGAAGTGGAGGTCCTTGTCAACAGAGCAGCCCTAAACTTTGGGGTGCTTGTGTCTTGCTGATTTTTAATTTTCCCAATTTATAACCCCATGAGTGGAAGTGCCGTATGCTCTCGAAGCTTTGTTTTTTAGATGTTTCAGGACTCACCGTACGCTTCTCCAGAGTGGCTGTTGGCAATTTACATCCCGCCCATCAGTGTAGCAAGGCTCCCATTTCTCCATGGCCTGTCCTGCATTTCTGGTTTTGACACTTTTTTCAGCATGGCCTTTTTAACCGATGGGAAGCGAGACATCTTTGTAGCGCTGATTTGCCTTTCCAGGTTGCTTCGTTGGCCAAAAAGGGCGTATGCGTTTTTTCCTGAATATATTCAGGAAAAAACGCATACGCCCTTTTTGGCCAAGGGCATCATTGTCAACATTTTGCCGCTTTTCATGTGCTTTAAAGGCGATTCGAATCTACCTCCTGAAATCTGTTTCCTGCAATTCTGCCTTGATTTCAAATCCTCTTCTTTGCCTTCCCTCAATATATTTGTGGACGAGAGTTATCATTTATAAGTCTGCAGGTTTGTGAATTGCAGTGCCCTGAACCTCCATTTTACAACTCGATTTTTAGGGAGCTGGCCGCAATAGCGCAGGATGGCTTCAGGCCCTGTTCTGGTTCCGGTGGCAGGCTGAGCCTGTGGTTAATTCTTCTTCCTGATGGGAAAATAGAGTGACCTGTGCCTTTCCCAACACCAAGAGCTAGTCTCTCATTGGTTCCACGTCTTCCTGTTCATCCTCAGGACAAATTGCAACCTGTACGGAACAGGAGGTTAAAGGTGCTGATGCTCCAAGGAGGGAGATTGCTAGTAAAGTGGCTGGAATAGCGAACCCGGGCACAAGGAGATGAGAAATGAGGTGCGTTTTAGAAACCTTTCCACATCACACGGTGTACCATCTTCTGGGTTTCTCATGCATGTTTTCGATGTAGGAAGATGCCCTTGAACCTGGAGATTTGGGACCCATGCGATGGGTACCATGCAGTATTACTTTAAAGGGTCTGCGTTTGGTCACCCAACCCCACCAAACCTCTCAGCCCCAAGAGTGTCCACCCTTATGTCTCATCCAGCTGTGGGTCTAGATATGGTCAATCCAGGTTGCATCACAGCCCGTGAACGCATTGTGTAAGAATTTCTATCTCTTTCACTGTCTTTGTTTCATGGGTTTTTCAAAGTAATTTATTTTTATAATGGGGTTTAGCTGCTTTTCACTGCTGTGTTTATGCCGCTTTACACCCACTTGACACACTAACAGAGAGATATCAATACATAGGTTTTAAGATTATTACTAGTCAGATATATTCTTGTGCGGTGAATAGGGCGTGTTGAGTCCAGTTCTCTGAGCAAGGAGTAGGTCTTGTCTATTACATATTGGTTTTATGGAACGGTATCTGAGCTAATTTGAAACCCTTGTTTTATGTATCACCCCACCTCACCTTTCCCGTGAAGCAGCCATAGTGTGTTTTCTGCATGTGTGACTCTGTTCTGTTTTGTAATTCAGTTCAAGTGTAACGGTTTTTACATTCCCTCTATCAGTGATACCTTATGAGAAGTGTCCTTTTCTGTGTGACTTATTTCACTTAGAATCGTCGTACCTAAATCCACTCATCATGCTGCTACTAGCCTTATGACATTGATTTCATGGCTGAGTGATATTCCATTGTACATAAGGACCACAACTTCTTTATCCATTTTTCTCTTTCCTGGGATATTGAAGGTGGAATGAAGTGGAGGTCCTTGTCAACAGAGCAGCCCTAAACTTTGGGGTGCTTGTGTCTTGCTGATTTTTCATTTTCCCAATTTATACCCCCATGAGTGGAAGTGCCCTATGCTCTCTAAGCTTTGTTTTTTAGATGTTTCAGGACACACCGTACTCTTCTCCAGAGTGGCTGTTGGCAATTTACATCCCGCCCATCAGTGTAGCAAGGCTCTCATTTCTCCATGGCCTGTCCTGCATTTCTGGTTTTGACACTTTTTTCAGCATGGCCCTTTTAACCGATGGGAAGCGAGACTTCTTTGTAGCGCTGATTTGCCTTTCCAGGTTGCTTGGTTGGCCAAAAAGGGCGTATGCGTTTTTTCCTGAATATATTCAGGAAAAAACGCATACGCCCTTTTTGGCCAAGGGCATCATTGTCAACGTTTTGCCGCTTTTCATGTGCTTTAAAGGTGATTCGAATCTACCTCCTGAAATCTGTTTCCTGCAATTCTGCCTTGATTTCAAATCCTCTTCTTTGCCTTCCCTCAATATATTTGTGGACGAGAGTTATCATTTATAAGTCTGCAGGTTTGTGAATTGCAGTGCCCTGAACCTCCATTTTACAACTCGCTTTTTAGGGAGCTGGCCGCAATAGCGCAGGATGGCTTCAGGCCCTGTTCTCGTTCCGGGTGGCAGGCTGAGCCTGTGGTTAATTCTTCTTCCTGATGGGAAAATAGAGTGACCTGTGCCTGTCCCAACACCAAGAGCTAGTCTCTCATTGGTTCCACGTCTTCCCGTTCACCCTCAGGACAAATTGCAACCTGTACGGAACAGGAGGTTAAAGGTGCTGATGCTCCAAGTAGGGAGATTGCTAGTAAAGCGGCTGGAATACCGAACCCGGGCACAAGGAGATGAGAAATGAGGTGCGTTTTAGAAACCTTTCCCCATCACACGGTGTACCATCTTCTGGGTTTCTCATGCATGTTTTCGATGTAGGAAGATGCCCTTGAACCTGGAGATTTGGGACCCATGCGATGGGTACCACGCAGTATTACTTTAAAGGGTCTGCATTTGCTCACCCAACCTCACCAAAACTCTCAGCCCCAAGAGTGTCCACCCTTATGTCTCATCCAGCTGTGGGTCTAGATATGGTCAATCCAGGTTGCATCACAGCCCCTGAACGCATTGTGTAAGAATTTCTCTCTCTTTCACTGTCTTTGTTTCATGGGTTTTTCAAAGTAATTTATTTTTATAATGGGGTTTAGCTGCTTTTCACTGCTGTGTTTATGCCGCTTTTTACCCACTTGACACACAAACAGAGAGATATCAATACATAGGTTTTAAGATTATTACTAGTCAGATATATTCTTGTGCGGTGAATAGGGCGTGTTGAGTCCAGTTCTCTGAGCAAGGAGTAGGTCTTGTCTATTACATATTGGGTTTATGGAACGGAATCTGAGCTAATTTGAAACCCTTGTTTTATGTATCACCCCACCGCACCTTTCCCGTTAAGCAATCCTAGTGTGTTTTCTGCATGTGTGACTCTGTTCTGTTTTGTAATTCAGTTCAAGTGTAACGGTTTTTACATTCCCTCTATAAGTGATACCTTATGAGAAGTGTCCTTTTCTGTGTGACTTATTTCACTTAGAGTCGTCGTACCTAAATCCACTCATCATGCTGCTACTAGCCTTATGACATTGATTTCACGGCTGAGTGATATTCCATTGTACATAAGGACCACAACTTCTTTATCCATTTTTCTCTTTCCTGGGATATTGAAGGTGGAATGAAGTGGAGGTCCTTGTCAACAGAGCAGCCCTAAACTTTGGGGTGCTTGTGTCTTGCTGATTTTTCATTTTCCCAATTTATACCCCCATGAGTGGAAGTGCCCTATGCTCTCTAAGCTTTGCTTTTTAGACGTTTCAGGACTCACCGTACACTTCTCCAGAGTGGCTGTTGACAATTTACATCCTGCCCATCAGTGTAGCAAGGCTCCCATTTTTCCATGGCCTGTCCTGCATTTCTGGTTTTGACACTTTTTTCAGCATGGCCCTTTTGACCGATGGGAAGCGAGACATCTTTGTAGCGCTGATTTGCCTTTCCAGGTTGCTTGGTTGGCCAAAAAGGGCGTATGCGTTTTTTCCTGAATATATTCAGGAAAAAACGCATACGCCCTTTTTGGCCAAGGGCATCATTGTCAACGTTTTGCCGCTTTTCATGTGCTTTAAAGGCGATTCGAATCTACCTCCTGAAATCTGTTTCCTGCAATTCTGCCTTGATTTCAAATCCTCTTCTTTGCCTTCCCTCAATATATTTGTGGATGAGAGTTACCATTTATAAGTCTGCAGGTTTGTGAATTGCAGTGCCCTGAACCTCCATTTTACAACTCGCTTTTTAGGGAGCTGGCCGCAAAAGCGCAGGATGGCTTCAGGCCCTGTTCTGGTTCCGGGGGGCAGGCTGAGCCTGTGGTTAATTCTTCTTCCTGATGGGAAAATAGAGTGACCTGTGCCTGTCCCAACACCAAGAGCTAGTCTTTCATTGGTTCCACGTCTTCCCGTTCATCCTCAGTACAAATTGCAACCTGTACGGAACAGGAGGTTAAAGGTGCTGATGCTCCAAGGAGGGAGATTGCTAGTAAAGTGGCTGGAATGGCGAACCCGGGCACAAGCAGATGAGAAATGAGGTGCGTTTTAGAAACCTTTCCCCATCACACGGTGTACCATCTTCTCGGTATCTCATGCATGTTTTCGATGTAGGAAGATGCCCTTGAACCTGGAGATTTGGGACCCATGCGATGGGTACCACGCAGTATTATTTAAAGGGTCTGCGTTTGCTCACCCAACCTCACCAAACCTCTCAGCCGCAACAGTGTCCACCCTTAGGTCTCATCCAGCTGTGGGTCTAGATATGGTCAATCCAGGTTGCATCACAGCCCCTGAACGCATTGTGTAAGAATTTCTCTCACTTTCACTGTCTTTGTTTCATGGGTTTTTCAAAGTAATTTACTTTTATAATGGGGTTTAGCTGCTTTTCACTGCTGTGTTTATGCCGCTTTTTACCCACTTGACCCACTAACAGAGAGATATCAATACATAGGTTTTAAGATTATTACTAGTCAGATATATTCTTGTGCGGTGAATAGGGCGTGTTGAGTCCAGTTCTCTGAGCAAGGAGTAGGTCTAGTCTATTACATATTGGTTTTATGGAACGGTATCTGAGCTAATTTGAAACCCTTGTTTTATGTATCACCCGACCGCACCTTTCCCGTTAAGCAGCCATAGTGTGTTTTCTGCATGTGTGACTCTGTTCTGTTTTGTAATTCAGTTCAAGTGTAACGGTTTTTACATTCCCTCTATCAGTGATACCTTATGAGAAGTGTCCTTTTCTGTGTGACTTATTTCACTTAGAATCGTCGTACCTAAATCCACTCATCATGCTGCTACTAGCCTTATGACATTGATTTCATGGCTGAATGATATTCCATTGTACATAAGGACCACAACTTCTTTATCCATTTTTCTCTTTCCTGGGATATTGAAGGTGGAATGAAGTGGAGGTCCTTGTCAACAGAGCAGCCCTAAACTTTGGGGTGCTTGTGTCTTGCTGATTTTTCATTTTCCCAATTTATACCCCCATGAGTGGAAGTGCCCTATGCTCTCTAAGCTTTGCTTTTTAGACGTTTCAGGACTCACCGTACACTTCTCCAGAGTGGCTGTTGACAATTTACATCCTGCCCATCAGTGTAGCAAGGCTCCCATTTTTCCATGGCCTGTCCTGCATTTCTGGTTTTGACACTTTTTTCAGCATGGCCCTTTTGACCGATGGGAAGCGAGACATCTTTGTAGCGCTGATTTGCCTTTCCAGGTTGCTTGGTTGGCCAAAAAGGGCGTATGCGTTTTTTCCTGAATATATTCAGGAAAAAACGCATACGCCCTTTTTGGCCAAGGGCATCATTGTCAACGTTTTGCCGCTTTTCATGTGCTTTAAAGGCGATTCGAATCTACCTCCTGAAATCTGTTTCCTGCAATTCTGCCTTGATTTCAAATCCTCTTCTTTGCCTTCCCTCAATATATTTGTGGACGAGAGTTATCATTTATAAGTCTGCAGGTTTGTGAATTGCAGTGCCCTGAACCTCCATTTTACAACTCGCTTTTTAGGGAGCTGGCCGCAAAAGCGCAGGATGGCTTCAGGCCCTGTTCTGGTTCCGGGGGGCAGGCTGAGCCTGTGGTTAATTCTTCTTCCTGATGGGAAAATAGAGTGACCTGTGCCTGTGCCAACACCAAGAGCTAGTCTCTCATTGGTTCCACGTCTTCCCGTTCACCCTCAGGACAAATTGCAACCTGTACGGAACAGGAGGTTAAAGGTGCTGATGCTCCAAGGAGGGAGATTGCTAGTAAAGCGGCTGGAATACCGAACCTGGGCGCAAGGAGATGAGAAATGAGGTGCGTTTTAGAAACCTTTCCCCATCACACGGTGTACCATCTTCTGCGTTTCTCATGCATGTTTTCGATGTAGGAAGATGCCCTTGAACCTGGAGATTTGGGACCCATGCGATGGGTACCACGCAGTATTAGTTGAAAGGGTCTGCGTTTGCTCACCCAACCTCACCAAACCTCTCAGCCCCAAGAGTGTCCACCCTTATGTCTCATCCAGCTGTGGGTCTAGATATGGTCAATCCAGGTTGGATCACAGCCCCTGAACGCATTGTGTAAGAATTTCGCTCTATTTCACTGACTTTGTTTCATGGGTTTTTCAAAGAAATTTATTTTTATAATGGGGTTTAAGCTGCTTTTCACTGCTGTGTTTATGCCGCTTTACACCCACTTGACACACTAACAGAGAGATATCAATACATAGGTTTTAAGATTATTACTAGTCAGATATATTCTTGTGCGGTGAATAGGGCGTGTTGAGTCCAGTTCTCTGAGCAAGGAGTAGGTCTTGTCTATTACATATTGGGTTTATGGAACGGTATCTGAGCTAATTTGAAACCCTTGTTTTATGTATCACCCCACCTCACCTTTCCCGTTAAGCAGCCATAGTGTGTTTTCTGCATGTGTGACTCTGTTCTGTTTTGTAATTCAGTTCAAGTGTAACGGTTTTTACATTCCCTCTATAAGTGATACCTTATGAGAAGTGTCCTTTTCTGTGTGACTTATTTCACTTAGAATCGTCGTACCTAAATCCACTTATCATGCTGCTACTAGCCTTAAGACATTGATTTCATGGCTGAGTGATATTCCATTGTACATAAGGACCACAACTTCTTTATCCATTTTTCTCTTTCCTGGGATATTGAAGGTGGAATGAAGTGGAGGTCCTTGTCAACAGAGCAGCCCTAAACTTTGGGGTGCTTGTGTCTTGCTGATTTTTCATTTTCCCAATTTATACCCCCATGAGTGGAAGTGCCCTATGCTCTCTAAGCTTTGCTTTTTAGACGTTTCAGGACTCACCGTACACTTCTCCAGAGTGGCTGTTGACAATTTACATCCCGCCCATCAGTGTAGCAAGGCTCCCATTTCTCCATGGCCTGTCCTGCATTTCTGGTTTTGCCACTTTTTTCAGCATGGCCCTTTTGACCGATGGGAAGCGAGACTTCTTTGTAGCGCTGATTTGCCTTTCCAGGTTGCTTGGTTGGCCAAAAAGGGCGTATGCGTTTTTTCCTGAATATATTCAGGAAAAAACGCATACGCCCTTTTTGGCCAAGGGCATCATTGTCAACGTTTTGCCGCTTTTCATGTGCTTTAAAGGCGATTCGAATCTACCTCCTGAAATCTGTTTCCTGCAATTCTGCCTTGATTTCAAATCCTCTTCTTTGCCTTCCCTCAATATATTTGTGGACGAGAGGTATCATTTATAACTCTGCAGGTTTGTGAATTGCAGTGCCCTGAACCTCCATTTTACAACTCGCGTTTTTGGGAGATGGCCGCAAAAGCTCAGGATGGCTTCAGGCCCTGTTCTGGTTCCGGGGGGCAGGCTGAGCCTGTGGTTAATTCTTCTTCCTGATGGGAAAATAGAGTGACCTGTGCCTGTGCCAACACCAAGAGCTAGTCTCTCATTGGTTCCACGTCTTCCCGTTCACCCTCAGGACAAATTGCAACCTGTACGGAACAGGAGGTTAAAGGTGCTGATGCTCCAAGGAGGGAGATTGCTAGTAAAGCGGCTGGAATACCGAACCCGGGCGCAAGGAGATGAGAAATGAGGTGCGTTTTAGAAACCTTTCCCCATCACACGGTGTACCATCTTCTGCGTTTCTCATGCATGTTTTCGATGTAGGAAGATGCCCTTGAACCTGGAGATTTGGGACCCATGCGATGGGTACCACGCAGTATTAGTTGAAAGGGTCTGCGTTTGCTCACCCAACCTCACCAAACCTCTCAGCCCCAAGAGTGTCCACCCTTATGTCTCATCCAGCTGTGGGTCTAGATATGGTCAATCCAGGTTGGATCACAGCCCCTGAACGCATTGTGTAAGAATTTCGCTCTATTTCACTGACTTTGTTTCATGGGTTTTTCAAAGAAATTTATTTTTATAATGGGGTTTAAGCTGCTTTTCACTGCTGTGTTTATGCCGCTTTACACCCACTTGACACACTAACAGAGAGATATCAATACATAGGTTTTAAGATTATTACTAGTCAGATATATTCTTGTGCGGTGAATAGGGCGTGTTGAGTCCAGTTCTCTGAGCAAGGAGTAGGTCTTGTCTATTACATATTGGGTTTATGGAACGGTATCTGAGCTAATTTGAAACCCTTGTTTTATGTATCACCCCACCTCACCTTTCCCGTTAAGCAGCCATAGTGTGTTTTCTGCATGTGTGACTCTGTTCTGTTTTGTAATTCAGTTCAAGTGTAACGGTTTTTACATTCCCTCTATAAGTGATACCTTATGAGAAGTGTCCTTTTCTGTGTGACTTATTTCACTTAGAATCGTCGTACCTAAATCCACTTATCATGCTGCTACTAGCCTTAAGACATTGATTTCATGGCTGAGTGATATTCCATTGTACATAAGGACCACAACTTCTTTATCCATTTTTCTCTTTCCTGGGATATTGAAGGTGGAATGAAGTGGAGGTCCTTGTCAACAGAGCAGCCCTAAACTTTGGGGTGCTTGTGTCTTGCTGATTTTTCATTTTCCCAATTTATACCCCCATGAGTGGAAGTGCCCTATGCTCTCTAAGCTTTGCTTTTTAGACGTTTCAGGACTCACCGTACACTTCTCCAGAGTGGCTGTTGACAATTTACATCCCGCCCATCAGTGTAGCAAGGCTCCCATTTCTCCATGGCCTGTCCTGCATTTCTGGTTTTGCCACTTTTTTCAGCATGGCCCTTTTGACCGATGGGAAGCGAGACTTCTTTGTAGCGCTGATTTGCCTTTCCAGGTTGCTTGGTTGGCCAAAAAGGGCGTATGCGTTTTTTCCTGAATATATTCAGGAAAAAACGCATACGCCCTTTTTGGCCAAGGGCATCATTGTCAACGTTTTGCCGCTTTTCATGTGCTTTAAAGGCGATTCGAATCTACCTCCTGAAATCTGTTTCCTGCAATTCTGCCTTGATTTCAAATCCTCTTCTTTGCCTTCCCTCAATATATTTGTGGACGAGAGGTATCATTTATAACTCTGCAGGTTTGTGAATTGCAGTGCCCTGAACCTCCATTTTACAACTCGCGTTTTTGGGAGATGGCCGCAAAAGCTCAGGATGGCTTCAGGCCCTGTTCTGGTTCCGGGGGGCAGGCTGAGCCTGTGGTTAATTCTTCTTCCTGATGGGAAAATAGAGTGACCTGTGCCTGTCCCAACACCAAGAGCTAGTCTCTCATTGGTTCCACGTCTTCCCGTTCATCCTCAGGACAAATTGCAACCTGTACGGAACAGGAGGTTAAAGGTGCTGATGCTCCAAGGAGGGAGATTGCTAGTAAAGTGGCTGGAATGGCGAACCCGAGCACAAGGAGATGAGAAATGAGGTGCGTTTTAGAAACCTTTCCCCATCACACGGTGTACCATCTTCTGGGTTTCTCATGCATGTTTTCGATGTAGGAAGATGCCCTTGAACCTGGAGATTTGGGACCCATGCGATGGGTACCACGCAGTATTACTTGAAAGGGTCTGCGTTTGCTCACCCAACCTCACCAAACCTCTCAGCCTCAAGAGTGTCCACCCTTATGTCTCATCCAGCTGTGGGTCTAGATATGGTCAATCCAGGTTGGATCATAGCCCCTGAACGCATTGTGTAAGAATTTCGCTCTCTTTCACTGTCTTTGTTTCATGGGTTTGAAAAAGTAATTTATTCTTATAATGGGGTTTAGCTGCTTTTCACTGCTGTGTTTATGCCGCTTTACACCCACTTGACACACTAACAGAGAGATATGAATACATAGGTTTTAAGATTATTTCTAGTCAGATATATTCTTGTGCGGTGAATAGGGCGTGTTGAGTCCAGTTCTCTGAGCAAGGAGTAGGTCTTGTCTATTACATATTGGGTTTATGGAACGGTATCTGAGCTAATTTGAAACCCTTGTTTTATGTATCACCCCACCTCACCTTTCCCGTGAAGCAGCCATAGTGTGTTTTCTGCATGTGTGACTCTGTTCTGTTTTGTAATTCAGTTCAAGTGTAACGGTTTTTACATTCCCTCTATCAGTGATACCTTATGAGAAGTGTCCTTTTCTGTGTGACTTATTTCACTTAGAATCGTCGTACCTAAATCCACTTATCATGCTGCTACTAGCCTTAAGACATTGATTTCATGGCTGAGTGATATTCCATTGTACATAAGGACCACAACTTCTTTATCCATTTTTCTCTTTCCTGGGATATTGAAGGTGGAATGAAGTGGAGGTCCTTGTCAACAGAGCAGCCCTAAACTTTGGGGTGCTTGTGTCTTGCTGATTTTTCATTTTCCCAATTTATACCCCCATGAGTGGAAGTGCCCTATGCTCTCTAAGCTTTGCTTTTTAGACGTTTCAGGACTCACCGTACACTTCTCCAGAGTGGCTGTTGACAATTTACATCCCGCCCATCAGTGTAGCAAGGCTCCCATTTCTCCATGGCCTGTCCTGCATTTCTGGTTTTGCCACTTTTTTCAGCATGGCCCTTTTGACCGATGGGAAGCGAGACTTCTTTGTAGCGCTGATTTGCCTTTCCAGGTTGCTTGGTTGGCCAAAAAGGGCGTATGCGTTTTTTCCTGAATATATTCAGGAAAAAACGCATACGCCCTTTTTGGCCAAGGGCATCATTGTCAACGTTTTGCCGCTTTTCATGTGCTTTAAAGGCGATTCGAATCTACCTCCTGAAATCTGTTTCCTGCAATTCTGCCTTGATTTCAAATCCTCTTCTTTGCCTTCCCTCAATATATTTGTGGACGAGAGGTATCATTTATAACTCTGCAGGTTTGTGAATTGCAGTGCCCTGAACCTCCATTTTACAACTCGCGTTTTTGGGAGATGGCCGCAAAAGCTCAGGATGGCTTCAGGCCCTGTTCTGGTTCCGGGGGGCAGGCTGAGCCTGTGGTTAATTCTTCTTCCTGATGGGAAAATAGAGTGACCTGTGCCTGTCCCAACACCAAGAGCTAGTCTCTCATTGGTTCCACGTCTTCCCGTTCATCCTCAGGACAAATTGCAACCTGTACGGAACAGGAGGTTAAAGGTGCTGATGCTCCAAGGAGGGAGATTGCTAGTAAAGTGGCTGGAATGGCGAACCCGAGCACAAGGAGATGAGAAATGAGGTGCGTTTTAGAAACCTTTCCCCATCACACGGTGTACCATCTTCTGGGTTTCTCATGCATGTTTTCGATGTAGGAAGATGCCCTTGAACCTGGAGATTTGGGACCCATGCGATGGGTACCACGCAGTATTACTTTAAAGGGTCTGCGTTTGCTCACCCAACCTCACCAAACCTCTCAGCCTCAAGAGTGTCCACCCTTATGTCTCATCCAGCTGTGGGTCTAGATATGGTCAATCCAGGTTGGATCATAGCCCCTGAACGCATTGTGTAAGAATTTCACTCTCTTTCACTGTCTTTGTTTCATGGGTTTGAAAAAGTAATTTATTCTTATAATGGGGTTTAGCTGCTTTTCACTGCTGTGTTTATGCCGCTTTACACCCACTTGACACACTAACAGAGAGATATCAATACATAGGTTTTAAGATTATTTCTAGTCAGATATATTCTTGTGCGGTGAATAGGGCGTGTTGAGTCCAGTTCTCTGAGCAAGGAGTAGGTCTTGTCTATTACATATTGGGTTTATGGAACGGTATCTGAGCTAATTTGAAACCCTTGTTTTATGTATCACCCCACCTCACCTTTCCCGTTAAGCAGCCATAGTGTGTTTTCTGCATGTGTGACTCCGTTCTGTTTTGTAATTCAGTTCAAGTGTAACGGTTTTTACATTCCCTCTATCACTGATACCTTATGAGAAGTGTCCTTTTCTGTGTAACTTACTTCACTTAGAATCGTCGTACCTAAATCCACTCATCATGCTGCTACTAGCCTTATGACATTGATTTCATGGCTGAGTGATATTCCTTTGTACATAAGGACCACAACTCTTTTATCCATTTTTCTCTTTCCTGGCATATTTAAGGTAGAATGAAGTAGAGGTCCTTGTCAACAGAGCAACCATAAACTTTGGGGTGCTTGTGTCTTGCTGATTTTTCATTTTCCCAATTTATACCCCCATGAGTGGAAGTGCCCTATGCTCTCTAAGCTGTGTTTTTTAGATGTTTCAGGACACACCGTACTCTTCTCCAGAGTGGCTGTTGGCAATTTACATCCCGCCCATCAGTGTAGCAAGGCTCCCATTTCTCCATGGCCTGTCCTGCATTTCTGGTTTTGACTCTTTTTTCAGCATGGCCCTTTTAACCGATGGGAAGCGAGACTTCTTTGTAGCGCTGATTTGCCTTTCCAGGTTGCTTGGTTGGCCAAAAAGGGCGTATGCGTTTTTTCCTGAATATATTCAGGAAAAAACGCATACGCCCTTTTTGGCCAAGGGCATCATTGTCAAAGTTTTTCCGCTTTTCATGTGCTTTAAAGGCGATTCGAATCTACCTCCTGAAATATGTTTCCTGCAATTCTGCCTTGATTTCAAATCCTCTTCTTTGCCTTCCCTCAATATATTTGTGGACGAGAGTTATCATTTATAAGTCTGCAGGTTTGTGAAATGCAGTGCCCTGAACCTCCATTTTACAACTCGCTTTTTAGGGAGCTGGCCGCAATAGCGCAGGATGGCTTCAGGCCCTGTTCTTGTTCCGGGTGGCAGGCTGAGCCTGTGGTTAATTCTTCTTCCTGATGGGAAAATAGAGTGACCTGTGCCTGTCCCAACACCAAGAGCTAGTCTCTCATTGGTTCCACGTCTTCCCGTTCACACTCAGGACAAATTGCAACCTGTACGGAACAGGAGGTTAAAGGTGCTGATGCTCCAAGGAGGGAGATTGGTAGTAAAGCGGCTGGAATACCGAACCCGGGCACAAGGAGATGAGAAATGAGGTGCGTTTTAGAAACCTTTCCCCATCACACGGTGTACCATCTTCTGGGTTTCTCATGCATGTTTTCGATGTAGGAAGATGCCCTTGAACCTGGAGATTTGGGACCCATGCGATGGGTACCACGCAGTATTACTTTAAAGGGTCTGCGTTTGCTCACCCAACCTCACCAAACCTCTCAGCCCCAAGAGTGTCCACCCTTATGTCTCATCCAGCTGTGGGTCTAGATATGGTCAATCCAGGTTGCATCACAGCCCCTGAACGCATTGTGTAAGAATTTCTCTCTCTTTCACTGTCTTTGTTTCATGGGTTTTTCAAAGTAATTTATTTTTATAATGGGGTTTAGCTGCTTTTCACTGCTGTGTTTATGCCGCTTTACACCCACTTGACACACAAAAAGAGAGATATGAATACATAGGTTTTAAGATTATTACTAGTCAGATATATTCTTGTGCGGTGAATAGGGCGTGTTGAGTCCAGTTCTCTGAGCAAGGAGTAGGTCTTGTCTATTACATATTGGGTTTATGGAACGGTATCTGAGCTAATTTGAAACCCTTGTTTTATGTATCACCCCACCTCACCTTTCCCGTTAAGCAACCCTAGTGTGTTTTCTGCATGTGTGACTCCGTTCTGTTTTGTAATTCAGTTCAAGTGTAACGGTTTTTACATTCCCTCTATCACTGATACCTTATGAGAAGTGTCCTTTTCTGTGTAACTTACTTCACTTAGAATCGTCGTACCTAAATCCACTCATCATGCTGCTACTAGCCTTATGACATTGATTTCATGGCTGAGTGATATTCCTTTGTACATAAGGACCACAACTCTTTTATCCATTTTTCTCTTTCCTGGCATATTTAAGGTGGAATGAAGTGGAGGTCCTTGTCAACAGAGCAACCCTAAACTTTGGGGTGCTTGTGTCTTGCTGATTTTTCATTTTCCCAATTTATACCCCCATGAGTGGAAGTGCCCTATGCTCTCTAAGCTGTGTTTTTTAGATGTTTCAGGACACACCGTACTCTTCTCCAGTGTGGCTGTTGGCAATTTACATCCCGCCCATCAGTGTAGCAAGGCTCCCATTTCTCCATGGCCTGTCCTGCATTTCTGGTTTTGACACTTTTTTCAGCATGGCCCTTTTAACCGATGGGAAGCGAGACTTCTTTGTAGCGCTGATTTGCCTTTCCAGGTTGCTTGGTTGGCCAAAAAGGGCGTATGCGTTTTTTCCTGAATATATTCAGGAAAAAACGCATACGCCCTTTTTGGCCAAGGGCATCATTGTCAACGTTTTGCCGCTTTTCATGTGCTTTAAGGCGATTCGAATCTACCTCCTGAAATCTGTTTCCTGCAATTCTGCCTTGATTTCAAATCCTCTTCTTTGCCTTCCCTCAATATATTTGAGGACGAGAGTTATCATTTATAACTCTGCAGGTTTGTGAATTGCAGTGCCGTGAACCTCCATTTTACAACTCGCTTTTTTGGGAGCTGGCCGCAAAAGCGCAGGATGGCTTCAGGCCCTGTTCTGGTTCCAGGGGGCAGGCTGATCATGTGGTTAATTCTTCTTCCTGATGGGAAAATAGAGTGACCTCTGCCTGTCCCAACACCAAGAGCTAGTCTCTCATTCGTTCCCCATCTTCCCGTTCATCCTCAGGACAAATTGCAACCTGTACGAAACAAGAGGTTAAAGGTGCTGATGCTCCAAGTAGGGAGATTTCTAGTAGAGCGGTTGGAATGGCGAACCCGGGTACAAGGAGTTGAGAAATGAGGTGCGTTTTAGAAACCTTTCCCCATCACACGGTGTACCATCTTCTGGGTTTCTCATGCATGTTTTCGATGTAGGAAGATGCCCTTGAACCTGGAGATTTGGGACCCATGGGATGGGTACCACGCAGTATTACTTTAAAGGGTCTGCGTTTGCTCACCCAACCTCACCAAACCTCTCAGCCCCAAGAGTGTCCACCCTTATGTCTCATCCAGCTGTGGGTCTAGATATGGTCAATCCAGGTTGCATCACAGCCCCTGAACGAATTGTGTAAGAATTTCTCTCTCTTTCACTGTCTTTGTTTCATGGGTTTTTCAAAGTAATTTATTTTTATAATGGGGTTTAGCTGCTTTTCACTGCTGTGTTTATGCTGCTTTACACCCACTTGACACACTAACAGAGAGATATCAATACATAGGTTTTAAGATTATTACTGGTCATATATATTCTTGTGCGGTGAATACGGCGTGTTGAGTCCAGTTCTCTGAGCAAGGAGTAGGTCTTGTCTATTACACATTGGGTTTATGGAATGGTATCTGAGCTAATTTGAAACCCTTGTTTTATGTATCACCCCACCTCCCCTTTCCCGTTAAGCAGCCATAGTGTGTTTTCTGCATGTGTGACTCGTTCTGTTTTGTAATTCAGTTCAAGTGTAACGGTTTTTACATTCCCTCTATCAGTGATACCTTATGAGAAGTGTCCTTTTCTGTGTGATTTATTTCACTTAGAATTGTCGTACCTAAATCCACTCATCATGCTGCTACTAGCCTTATGACATTGATTTCATGGCTGAGTGATATTCCATTGTACATAAGGACCACAACTCCTTCATCCATTTTTCTCTTTCCTGGCATATTTAAGGTGGAATGAAGTGGAGGTCCTTGTCAACAGAGCAACCCTAAACTTTGGGGTGCTTGTGTCTTGCTGATTTTTCATTTTCCCAATTTATACCCCCATGAGTGGAAGTGCCCTATGCTCTCTAAGCTGTGTTTTTTAGATGTTTCAGGACACACCGTACTCTTCTCCAGAGTGGCTGTTG
The DNA here is from genome assembly GCF_965194805.1 of Balaenoptera borealis. Taxonomy (NCBI): domain Eukaryota; kingdom Metazoa; phylum Chordata; class Mammalia; order Artiodactyla; family Balaenopteridae; genus Balaenoptera; species Balaenoptera borealis. The sequence goes on along the minus strand of NW_028123954.1, from coordinate 800,584 downwards.
GCAATTTACATCCCGCCCATCAGTGTAGCAAGGCTCCCATTTCTCCATGGCCTGTCCTGCATTTCTGGTTTTGACACTTTTTTCAGCATGGCCCTTTTAACCGATGGGAAGCGAGACTTCTTTGTAGCGCTGATTTGCTTTTCCAGGTTGCTTGGTTGGCCAAAAAGAGCGTATGCGTTTTTTCCTGAATATATTCAGGAAAAAACGCATACGCCCTTTTTGGCCAAGGGCATCATTGTCAAAGTTTTTCCGCTTTTCATGTGCTTTAAAGGCGATTCGAATCTACCTCCTGAAATCTGTTTCCTGCAATTCTGCCTTGATTTCAAATCCTCTTCTTTGCCTTCCCTCAATATATTTGTGGACGAGAGTTATCATTTATAAGTCTGCAGGTTTGTGAATTGCAGTGCCCTGAACCTCCATTTTACAACTCGCTTTTTAGGGAGCTGGCCGCAATAGCGCAGGATGGCTTCAGGCCCTGTTCTCGTTCCGGATGGCAGGCTGAGCCTGTGGTTAATTCTTCTTCCTGATGGGAAAATAGAGTGACCTGTGCCTGTCCCAACACCAAGAGCTAGTCTCTCATTGGTTCCACGTCTTCCCGTTCACCCTCAGGACAAATTGCAACCTGTACGGAACAGGAGGTTAAAGGTGCTGATGCTCCAAGTAGGGAGATTGCTAGTAAAGCGGCTGGAATACCGAACCCGGGCACAAGGAGATGAGAAATGAGGTGCGTTTTAGAAACCTTTCCCCATCACACGGTGTACCATCTTCTGGGTTTCTCATGCATGTTTTCGATGTAGGAAGATGCCCTTGAACCTGGAGATTTGGGACCCATGCGATGGGTACCATGCAGTATTACTTTAAAGGGTCTGCGTTTGCTCACCCAACCTCACCAAACCTCTCAGCCCCAAGAGTGTCCACCCTTATGTCTCATCCAGCTGTGGGTCTAGATATGGTCAATCCAGGTTGCATCACAGCCCCTGAACGCATTGTGTAAGAATTTCTCTCTCTTTCACTGTCTTTGTTTCATGGGTTTTTCAAAGTAATTTATTTTTATAATGGGGTTTAGCTGCTTTTCACTGCTGTGTTTATGCCGCTTTTTACCCACTTGACACACAAACAGAGAGATATCAATACATAGGTTTTAAGATTATTACTAGTCAGATATATTCTTGTGCGGTGAATAGGGCGTGTTGAGTCCAGTTCTCTGAGCAAGGAGTAGGTCTTGTCTATTACATATTGGGTTTATGGAACGGAATCTGAGCTAATTTGAAACCCTTGTTTTATGTATCACCCCACCGCACCTTTCCCGTTAAGCAACCCTAGTGTGTTTTCTGCATGTGTGACTCTGTTCTGTTTTGTAATTCAGTTCAAGTGTAACGGTTTTTACATTCCCTCTATAAGTGATACCTTATGAGAAGTGTCCTTTTCTGTGTGACTTATTTCACTTAGAGTCGTCGTACCTAAATCCACTCATCATGCTGCTACTAGCCTTATGACATTGATTTCACGGCTGAGTGATATTCCATTGTACATAAGGACCACAACTTCTTTATCCATTTTTCTCTTTCCTGGGATATTGAAGGTGGAATGAAGTGGAGGTCCTTGTCAACAGAGCAGCCCTAAACTTTGGGGTGCTTGTGTCTTGCTGATTTTTCATTTTCCCAATTTATACCCCCATGAGTGGAAGTGCCCTATGCTCTCTAAGCTTTGCTTTTTAGACGTTTCAGGACTCACCGTACACTTCTCCAGAGTGGCTGTTGACAATTTACATCCTGCCCATCAGTGTAGCAAGGCTCCCATTTTTCCATGGCCTGTCCTGCATTTCTGGTTTTGACACTTTTTTCAGCATGGCCCTTTTGACCGATGGGAAGCGAGACATCTTTGTAGCGCTGATTTGCCTTTCCAGGTTGCTTGGTTGGCCAAAAAGGGCGTATGCGTTTTTTCCTGAATATATTCAGGAAAAAACGCATACGCCCTTTTTGGCCAAGGGCATCATTGTCAACGTTTTGCCGCTTTTCATGTGCTTTAAAGGCGATTCGAATCTACCTCCTGAAATCTGTTTCCTGCAATTCTGCCTTGATTTCAAATCCTCTTCTTTGCCTTCCCTCAATATATTTGTGGATGAGAGTTACCATTTATAAGTCTGCAGGTTTGTGAATTGCAGTGCCCTGAACCTCCATTTTACAACTCGCTTTTTAGGGAGCTGGCCGCAAAAGCGCAGGATGGCTTCAGGCCCTGTTCTGGTTCCGGGGGGCAGGCTGAGCCTGTGGTTAATTCTTCTTCCTGATGGGAAAATAGAGTGACCTGTGCCTGTCCCAACACCAAGAGCTAGTCTTTCATTGGTTCCACGTCTTCCCGTTCATCCTCAGTACAAATTGCAACCTGTACGGAACAGGAGGTTAAAGGTGCTGATGCTCCAAGGAGGGAGATTGCTAGTAAAGTGGCTGGAATGGCGAACCCGGGCACAAGCAGATGAGAAATGAGGTGCGTTTTAGAAACCTTTCCCCATCACACGGTGTACCATCTTCTGGGTATCTCATGCATGTTTTCGATGTAGGAAGATGCCCTTGAACCTGGAGATTTGGGACCCATGCGATGGGTACCACGCAGTATTATTTAAAGGGTCTGCGTTTGCTCACCCAACCTCACCAAACCTCTCAGCCGCAACAGTGTCCACCCTTAGGTCTCATCCAGCTGTGGGTCTAGATATGGTCAATCCAGGTTGCATCACAGCCCCTGAACGCATTGTGTAAGAATTTCTCTCTCTTTCACTGTCTTTGTTTCATGGGTTTTTCAAAGTAATTTATTTTTATAATGGGGTTTAGCTGCTTTTCACTGCTGTGTTTATGCCGCTTTTTACCCACTTGACCCACTAACAGAGAGATATCAATACATAGGTTTTAAGATTATTACTAGTCAGATATATTCTTGTGCGGTGAATAGGGCGTGTTGAGTCCAGTTCTCTGAGCAAGGAGTAGGTCTAGTCTATTACATATTGGTTTTATGGAACGGTATCTGAGCTAATTTGAAACCCTTGTTTTATGTATCACCCGACCGCACCTTTCCCGTTAAGCAGCCATAGTGTGTTTTCTGCATGTGTGACTCTGTTCTGTTTTGTAATTCAGTTCAAGTGTAACGGTTTTTACATTCCCTCTATCAGTGATACCTTATGAGAAGTGTCCTTTTCTGTGTGACTTATTTCACTTAGAATCGTCGTACCTAAATCCACTCATCATGCTGCTACTAGCCTTATGACATTGATTTCATGGCTGAATGATATTCCATTGTACATAAGGACCACAACTTCTTTATCCATTTTTCTCTTTCCTGGGATATTGAAGGTGGAATGAAGTGGAGGTACTTGTCAACAGAGCAGCCCTAAACTTTGGGGTGCTTGTGTCTTGCTGATTTTTCATTTTCCCAATTTATACCCCCATGAGTGGAAGTGCCCTATGCTCTCTAAGCTTTGCTTTTTAGACGTTTCAGGACTCACCGTACACTTCTCCAGAGTGGCTGTTGACAATTTACATCCCACCCATCAGTGTAGCAAGGCTCCCATTTCTCCATGGCCTGTCCTGCATTTCTGGTGTTGACACTTTTTTCAGCATGGCCCTTTTGACCGATGGGAAGCGAGACATCTTTGTAGCGCTGATTTGCCTTTCCAGGTTGCTTGGTTGGCCAAAAAGGGCGTATGCGTTTTTTCCTGAATATATTCAGGAAAAAACGCATACGCCCTTTTTGGCCAAGGGCATCATTGTCAACGTTTTGCCGGTTTTCATGTGCTTTAAAGGCGATTCGAATCTACCTCCTGAAATCTGTTTCCTGCAATTCTGCCTTGATTTCAAATCCTCTTCTTTGCCTTCCCTCAATATATTTGTGGATGAGAGTTATCATTTATAAGTCTGCAGGTTTGTGAATTGCAGTGCCCTGAACCTCCATTTTACAACTCGCTTTTTAGGGAGCTGGCAGCAAAAGCGCAGGATGGCTTCAGGCCCTGTTCTGGTTCCGGGGGGCAGGCTGAGCCTGTGGTTAATTCTTCTTCCTGATGGGAAAATAGAGTGACCTGTGCCTGTCCCAACACCAAGAGCTAGTCTCTCATTGGTTCCACGTCTTCCCGTTCATCCTCAGTACAAATTGCAACCTGTACAGAACAGGAGGTTAAAGGTGATGATGCTCCAAGGAGGGAGATTGCTAGTAAAGTGGCTGGAATGGCGAATCCGGGCACAAGCAGATGAGAAATGAGGTGCGTTTTAGAAACCTTTCGCCATCACACGGTGTACCATCTTCTGGGTATCTCATGCATGTTTTCGATGTAGGAAGATGACCTTGAACCTGGAGATTTGGGACCCATGCGATGGGTACCACGCAGTATTACTTTAAAGGGTCTGCGTTTGCTCACCCAACCTCACCAAACCTCTCAGCCGCAACAGTGTCCACCCTTATGTCTCATCCAGCTGTGGGTCTAGATATGGTCAATCCAGGTTGCATCACAGCCCCTGAACGCATTGTGTAAGAATTTCTCTCTCTTTCACTGTCTTTGTTTCATGGGTTTTTCAAAGTAATTTATTTTTATAATGGGGTTTAGCTGCTTTTCACTGCTGTGTTTATGCCGCTTTTTACCCAATTGACACACTAACAGAGAGATATCAATACATAAGTTTTAAGATTATTACTAGTCAGATATATTCTTGTGTGGTGAATAGGGCGTGTTGAGTCCAGTTCTCTGAGCAAGGAGTAGGTCTTGTCTATTACATATTGGGTTTATGGAACGGTATCTGAGCTAATTTGATACCCTTGTTTTATGTATCACCCCACCTCACCTTTCCCGTTAAGCAGCCATAGTGTGTTTTCTGCATGTGTGACTCTGTTCTGTTTTGTAATTCAGTTCAAGTGTAACGGTTTTTACATTCCCTCTATAAGTGATACCTTATGAGAAGTGTCCTTTTCTGTGTGACTTATTTCACTTAGAGTCGTCGTACCTAAATCCACTCATCATGCTGCTACTAGCCTTATGACATTGATTTCACGGCTGAGTGATATTCCATTGTACATAAGGACCACAACTTCTTTATCCATTTTTCTCTTTCCTGGGATATTGAAGGTGGAATGAAGTGGAGGTCCTTGTCAACAGAGCAGCCGTAAACTTTGGGGTGCTTGTGTCTTGCTGATTTTTAATTTTCCCAATTTATACCCCCATGAGTGGAAGTGCCCTATGCTCTCTAAGCTTTGCTTTTTAGACGTTTCAGGACTCACCGTACACTTCTCCAGAGTGGCTGTTGACAATTTACATCCCACCCATCAGTGTAGCAAGGCTCCCATTTCTCCATGGCCTGTCCTGCATTTCTGGTGTTGACACTTTTTTCAGCATGGCCCTTTTGACCGATGGGAAGCGAGACATCTTTGTAGCGCTGATTTGCCTTTCCAGGTTGCTTGGTTGGCCAAAAAGGGCGTATGCGTTTTTTCCTGAATATATTCAGGAAAAAACGCATACGCCCTTTTTGGCCAAGGGCATCATTGTCAACGTTTTGCCGGTTTTCATGTGCTTTAAAGGCGATTCGAATCTACCTCCTGAAATCTGTTTCCTGCAATTCTGCCTTGATTTCAAATCCTCTTCTTTGCCTTCCCTCAATATATTTGTGGATGAGAGTTATCATTTATAACTCTGCAGGTTTGTGAATTGCAGTGCCCTGAACCTCCATTTTACAGCTCGCTTTTTAGGGAGCTGGCAGCAAAAGCGCAGGATGGCTTCAGGCCCTGTTCTGGTTCTGGGGGGCAGGCTGAGCCTGTGGTTAATTCTTCTTCCTGATGGGAAAATAGAGTGACCTGTGCCTGTCCCAACACCAAGAGCTAGTCTCTCATTGGTTCCACGTCTTCCCGTTCATCCTCAGTACAAATTGCAACCTGTACGGAACAGGAGGTTAAAGGTGATGATGCTCCAAGGAGGGAGATTGCTAGTAAAGTGGCTGGAATGGCGAATCCGGGCACAAGCAGATGAGAAATGAGGTGCGTTTTAGAAACCTTTCGCCATCACACGGTGTACCATCTTCTGGGTATCTCATGCATGTTTTCGATGTAGGAAGATGACCTTGAACCTGGAGATTTGGGACCCATGCGATGGGTACCACGCAGTATTACTTTAAAGGGTCTGCGTCTGCTCACCCAACCTCACCAAACCTCTCAGCCGCAACAGTGTCCACCCTTATGTCTCATCCAGCTGTGGGTCTAGATATGGTCAATCCAGGTTGCATCACAGCCCCTGAACGCATTGTGTAAGAATTTCTCTCTCTTTCACTGTCTTTGTTTCATGGGTTTTTCAAAGTAATTTATTTTTATAATGGGGTTTAGCTGCTTTTCACTGCTGTGTTTATGCCGCTTTTTACCCACTTGACCCACTAACAGAGAGATATCAATACATTGGTTTTAAGATTATTACTAGTCAGATATATTCTTGTGCGGTGAATAGGGCGTGTTGAGTCCAGTTCTCTGAGCAAGGAGTAGGTCTTGTCTATTACATATTGGGTTTATGGAACGGTATCTGAGCTAATTTGAAACCCTTGTTTTATGTATCACCCCACCTCACCTTTCCCGTTAAGCAGCCATAGTGTGTTTTCTGCATGTGTGACTCTGTTCTGTTTTGTAATTCAGTTCAAGTGTAACGGTTTTTACATTCCCTCTATAAGTGATACCTTATGAGAAGTGTCCTTTTCTGTGTGACTTATTTCACTTAGAGTCGTCGTACCTAAATCCACTCATCATGCTGCTACTAGCCTTATGACATTGATTTCACGGCTGAGTGATATTCCATTGTACATAAGGACCACAACTTCTTTATCCATTTTTCTCTTTCCTGCGATATTGAAGGTGGAATGAAGTGGAGGTTCTTGTCAACAGAGCAGCCCTAAACTTTGGGGTGCTTGTGTCTTGCTGATTTTTAATTTTCCCAATTTATACCCCCATGAGTGGAAGTGCCCTATGCTCTCTAAGCTTTGCTTTTTAGACGTTTCAGGACTCACCGTACACTTCTCCAGAGTGGCTGTTGACAATTTACATCCCGACCATCAGTGTAGCAAGGCTCCCATTTCTCCATGGCCTGTCCTGCATTTCTGGTTTTGACACTTTTTTCAGCATGGCCCTTTTGACCGATGGGAAGCGAGACATCTTTGTAGCGCTGATTTGCCTTTCCAGGTTGCTTGGTTGGCCAAAAAGTGCGTATGCGTTTTTTCCTGAATATATTTAGGAAAAAACGCATACGCCCTTTTTGGCCAAGGGCATCATTGTCAACGTTTTGCCGCTTTTCATGTGCTTTAAAAGCGATTCGAATCTACCTCCTGAAATCTGTTTCCTGCAATTCTGCCTTGATTTCAAATCCTCTTCTTTGCCTTCCCTCAATATATTTGTGGATGAGAGTTATCATTTATAACTCTGCAGGTTTGTGAATTGCAGTGCCCTGAACGTCCATTTTACAACTCGCTTTTTAGGGAGCTGGCCGCAAAAGCGCAGGATGGCTTCAGGCCCTGTTCTGGTTCCGGGGGGCAGGCTGAGCCTGTGGTTAATTCTTCTTCCTGATGGGAAAATAGAGTGACCTGTGCCTGTCCCAACACCAAGAGCTAGTCTTTCATTGGTTCCACGTCTTCCCGTTCATCCTCAGTACAAATTGCAACCTGTACGGAACAGGAGGTTAAAGGTGCTGATGCTCCAAGGAGGGAGATTGCTAGTAAAGTGGCTGGAATGGCGAACCCGGGCACAAGCAGATGAGAAATGAGGTGCGTTTTAGAAACCTTTCCCCATCACACGGTGTACCATCTTCTGGGTATCTCATGCATGTTTTCGATGTAGGAAGATGCCCTTGAACCTGGAGATTTGGGACCCATGCGATGGGTACCACGCAGTATTATTTAAAGGGTCTGCGTTTGCTCACCCAACCTCACCAAACCTCTCAGCCGCAACAGTGTCCACCCTTAGGTCTCATCCAGCTGTGGGTCTAGATATGGTCAATCCAGGTTGCATCACAGCCCCTGAACGCATTGTGTAAGAATTTCTCTCTCTTTCACTGTCTTTGTTTCATGGGTTTTTCAAAGTAATTTATTTTTATAATGGGGTTTAGCTGCTTTTCACTGCTGTGTTTATGCCGCTTTTTACCCACTTGACCCACTAACAGAGAGATATCAATACATAGGTTTTAAGATTATTACTAGTCAGATATATTCTTGTGCGGTGAATAGGGCGTGTTGAGTCCAGTTCTCTGAGCAAGGAGTAGGTCTAGTCTATTACATATTGGTTTTATGGAACGGTATCTGAGCTAATTTGAAACCCTTGTTTTATGTATCACCCCACCGCACCTTTCCCGTTAAGCAGCCATAGTGTGTTTTCTGCATGTGTGACTCTGTTCTGTTTTGTAATTCAGTTCAAGTGTAACGGTTTCTACATTCCCTCTATCAGTGATACCTTATGAGAAGTGTCCTTTTCTGTGTGACTTATTTCACTTAGAGTCGTCGTACCTAAATCCACTCATCATGCTGCTACTAGCCTTATGACATTGATTTCACGGCTGAGTGATATTCCATTGTACATAAGGACCACAACTTCTTTATCCATTTTTCTCTTTCCTGGGATATTGAAGGTGGAATGAAGTGGAGGTCCTTGTCAACAGAGCAGCCCTAAACTTTGGGGTGCTTGTGTCTTGCTGATTTTTCATTTTCCCAATTTATACCCCCATGAGTGGAAGTGCCCTATGCTCTCTAAGCTTTGCTTTTTAGACGTTTCAGGACTCACCGTACACTTCTCCAGAGTGGCTGTTGACAATTTACATCCTGCCCATCAGTGTAGCAAGGCTCCCATTTTTCCATGGCCTGTCCTGCATTTCTGGTTTTGACACTTTTTTCAGCATGGCCCTTTTGACCGATGGGAAGCGAGACATCTTTGTAGCGCTGATTTGCCTTTCCAGGTTGCTTGGTTGGCCAAAAAGGGCGTATGCGTTTTTTCCTGAATATATTCAGGAAAAAACGCATACGCCCTTTTTGGCCAAGGGCATCATTGTCAACGTTTTGCCGCTTTTCATGTGCTTTAAAGGCGATTCGAATCTACCTCCTGAAATCTGTTTCCTGCAATTCTGCCTTGATTTCAAATCCTCTTCTTTGCCTTCCCTCAATATATTTGTGGATGAGAGTTATCATTTATAAGTCTGCAGGTTTGTGAATTGCAGTGCCCTGAACCTCCATTTTACAACTCGCTTTTTAGGGAGCTGGCAGCAAAAGCGCAGGATGGCTTCAGGCCCTGTTCTGGTTCCGGGGGGCAGGCTGAGCCTGTGGTTAATTCTTCTTCCTGATGGGAAAATAGAGTGACCTGTGCCTGTCCCAACACCAAGAGCTAGTCTCTCATTGGTTCCACGTCTTCCCGTTCATCCTCAGTACAAATTGCAACCTGTACAGAACAGGAGGTTAAAGGTGATGATGCTCCAAGGAGGGAGATTGCTAGTAAAGTGGCTGGAATGGCGAATCCGGGCACAAGCAGATGAGAAATGAGGTGCGTTTTAGAAACCTTTCGCCATCACACGGTGTACCATCTTCTGGGTATCTCATGCATGTTTTCGATGTAGGAAGATGACCTTGAACCTGGAGATTTGGGACCCATGCGATGGGTACCACGCAGTATTACTTTAAAGGGTCTGCGTTTGCTCACCCAACCTCACCAAACCTCTCAGCCGCAACAGTGTCCACCCTTATGTCTCATCCAGCTGTGGGTCTAGATATGGTCAATCCAGGTTGCATCACAGCCCCTGAACGCATTGTGTAAGAATTTCTCTCTCTTTCACTGTCTTTGTTTCATGGGTTTTTCAAAGTAATTTATTTTTATAATGGGGTTTAGCTGCTTTTCACTGCTGTGTTTATGCCGCTTTTTACCCAATTGACACACTAACAGAGAGATATCAATACATAAGTTTTAAGATTATTACTAGTCAGATATATTCTTGTGTGGTGAATAGGGCGTGTTGAGTCCAGTTCTCTGAGCAAGGAGTAGGTCTTGTCTATTACATATTGGGTTTATGGAACGGTATCTGAGCTAATTTGATACCCTTGTTTTATGTATCACCCCACCTCACCTTTCCCGTTAAGCAGCCATAGTGTGTTTTCTGCATGTGTGACTCTGTTCTGTTTTGTAATTCAGTTCAAGTGTAACGGTTTTTACATTCCCTCTATAAGTGATACCTTATGAGAAGTGTCCTTTTCTGTGTGACTTATTTCACTTAGAGTCGTCGTACCTAAATCCACTCATCATGCTGCTACTAGCCTTATGACATTGATTTCACGGCTGAGTGATATTCCATTGTACATAAGGACCACAACTTCTTTATCCATTTTTCTCTTTCCTGGGATATTGAAGGTGGAATGAAGTGGAGGTCCTTGTCAACAGAGCAGCCGTAAACTTTGGGGTGCTTGTGTCTTGCTGATTTTTAATTTTCCCAATTTATACCCCCATGAGTGGAAGTGCCCTATGCTCTCTAAGCTTTGCTTTTTAGACGTTTCAGGACTCACCGTACACTTCTCCAGAGTGGCTGTTGACAATTTACATCCCACCCATCAGTGTAGCAAGGCTCCCATTTCTCCATGGCCTGTCCTGCATTTCTGGTGTTGACACTTTTTTCAGCATGGCCCTTTTGACCGATGGGAAGCGAGACATCTTTGTAGCGCTGATTTGCCTTTCCAGGTTGCTTGGTTGGCCAAAAAGGGCGTATGCGTTTTTTCCTGAATATATTCAGGAAAAAACGCATACGCCCTTTTTGGCCAAGGGCATCATTGTCAACGTTTTGCCGGTTTTCATGTGCTTTAAAGGCGATTCGAATCTACCTCCTGAAATCTGTTTCCTGCAATTCTGCCTTGATTTCAAATCCTCTTCTTTGCCTTCCCTCAATATATTTGTGGATGAGAGTTATCATTTATAACTCTGCAGGTTTGTGAATTGCAGTGCCCTGAACCTCCATTTTACAGCTCGCTTTTTAGGGAGCTGGCAGCAAAAGCGCAGGATGGCTTCAGGCCCTGTTCTGGTTCCGGGGGGCAGGCTGAGCCTGTGGTTAATTCTTCTTCCTGATGGGAAAATAGAGTGACCTGTGCCTGTCCCAACACCAAGAGCTAGTCTCTCATTGGTTCCACGTCTTCCCGTTCATCCTCAGTACAAATTGCAACCTGTACGGAACAGGAGGTTAAAGGTGATGATGCTCCAAGGAGGGAGATTGCTAGTAAAGTGGCTGGAATGGCGAATCCGGGCACAAGCAGATGAGAAATGAGGTGCGTTTTAGAAACCTTTCCCCATCACACGGTGTACCATCTTCTGGGTATCTCATGCATGTTTTCGATGTAGGAAGATGCCCTTGAACCTGGAGATTTGGGACCCATGCGATGGGTACCACGCAGTATTATTTAAAGGGTCTGCGTTTGCTCACCCAACCTCACCAAACCTCTCAGCCGCAACAGTGTCCACCCTTAGGTCTCATCCAGCTGTGGGTCTAGATATGGTCAATCCAGGTTGCATCACAGCCCCTGAACGCATTGTGTAAGAATTTCTCTCTCTTTCACTGTCTTTGTTTCATGGGTTTTTCAAAGTAATTTATTTTTATAATGGGGTTTAGCTGCTTTTCACTGCTGTGTTTATGCCGCTTTTTACCCACTTGACCCACTAACAGAGAGATATCAATACATAGGTTTTAAGATTATTACTAGTCAGATATATTCTTGTGCGGTGAATAGGGCGTGTTGAGTCCAGTTCTCTGAGCAAGGAGTAGGTCTAGTCTATTACATATTGGTTTTATGGAACGGTATCTGAGCTAATTTGAAACCCTTGTTTTATGTATCACCCCACCGCACCTTTCCCGTTAAGCAGCCATAGTGTGTTTTCTGCATGTGTGACTCTGTTCTGTTTTGTAATTCAGTTCAAGTGTAACGGTTTCTACATTCCCTCTATCAGTGATACCTTATGAGAAGTGTCCTTTTCTGTGTGACTTATTTCACTTAGAGTCGTCGTACCTAAATCCACTCATCATGCTGCTACTAGCCTTATGACATTGATTTCACGGCTGAGTGATATTCCATTGTACATAAGGACCACAACTTCTTTATCCATTTTTCTCTTTCCTGGGATATTGAAGGTGGAATGAAGTGGAGGTCCTTGTCAACAGAGCAGCCCTAAACTTTGGGGTGCTTGTGTCTTGCTGATTTTTCATTTTCCCAATTTATACCCCCATGAGTGGAAGTGCCCTATGCTCTCTAAGCTTTGCTTTTTAGACGTTTCAGGACTCACCGTACACTTCTCCAGAGTGGCTGTTGACAATTTACATCCTGCCCATCAGTGTAGCAAGGCTCCCATTTTTCCATGGCCTGTCCTGCATTTCTGGTTTTGACACTTTTTTCAGCATGGCCCTTTTGACCGATGGGAAGCGAGACATCTTTGTAGCGCTGATTTGCCTTTCCAGGTTGCTTGGTTGGCCAAAAAGGGCGTATGCGTTTTTTCCTGAATATATTCAGGAAAAAACGCATACGCCCTTTTTGGCCAAGGGCATCATTGTCAACGTTTTGCCGCTTTTCATGTGCTTTAAAGGCGATTCGAATCTACCTCCTGAAATCTGTTTCCTGCAATTCTGCCTTGATTTCAAATCCTCTTCTTTGCCTTCCCTCAATATATTTGTGGATGAGAGTTATCATTTATAAGTCTGCAGGTTTGTGAATTGCAGTGCCCTGAACCTCCATTTTACAACTCGCTTTTTAGGGAGCTGGCAGCAAAAGCGCAGGATGGCTTCAGGCCCTGTTCTGGTTCCGGGGGGCAGGCTGAGCCTGTGGTTAATTCTTCTTCCTGATGGGAAAATAGAGTGACCTGTGCCTGTCCCAACACCAAGAGCTAGTCTCTCATTGGTTCCACGTCTTCCCGTTCATCCTCAGTACAAATTGCAACCTGTACAGAACAGGAGGTTAAAGGTGATGATGCTCCAAGGAGGGAGATTGCTAGTAAAGTGGCTGGAATGGCGAATCCGGGCACAAGCAGATGAGAAATGAGGTGCGTTTTAGAAACCTTTCGCCATCACACGGTGTACCATCTTCTGGGTATCTCATGCATGTTTTCGATGTAGGAAGATGACCTTGAACCTGGAGATTTGGGACCCATGCGATGGGTACCACGCAGTATTACTTTAAAGGGTCTGCGTTTGCTCACCCAACCTCACCAAACCTCTCAGCCGCAACAGTGTCCACCCTTATGTCTCATCCAGCTGTGGGTCTAGATATGGTCAATCCAGGTTGCATCACAGCCCCTGAACGCATTGTGTAAGAATTTCTCTCTCTTTCACTGTCTTTGTTTCATGGGTTTTTCAAAGTAATTTATTTTTATAATGGGGTTTAGCTGCTTTTCACTGCTGTGTTTATGCCGCTTTTTACCCAATTGACACACTAACAGAGAGATATCAATACATAAGTTTTAAGATTATTACTAGTCAGATATATTCTTGTGTGGTGAATAGGGCGTGTTGAGTCCAGTTCTCTGAGCAAGGAGTAGGTCTTGTCTATTACATATTGGGTTTATGGAACGGTATCTGAGCTAATTTGATACCCTTGTTTTATGTATCACCCCACCTCACCTTTCCCGTTAAGCAGCCATAGTGTGTTTTCTGCATGTGTGACTCTGTTCTGTTTTGTAATTCAGTTCAAGTGTAACGGTTTTTACATTCCCTCTATAAGTGATACCTTATGAGAAGTGTCCTTTTCTGTGTGACTTATTTCACTTAGAGTCGTCGTACCTAAATCCACTCATCATGCTGCTACTAGCCTTATGACATTGATTTCACGGCTGAGTGATATTCCATTGTACATAAGGACCACAACTTCTTTATCCATTTTTCTCTTTCCTGGGATATTGAAGGTGGAATGAAGTGGAGGTCCTTGTCAACAGAGCAGCCGTAAACTTTGGGGTGCTTGTGTCTTGCTGATTTTTAATTTTCCCAATTTATACCCCTATGAGTGGAAGTGCCCTATGCTCTCTAAGCTTTGCTTTTTAGACGTTTCAGGACTCACCGTACACTTCTCCAGAGTGGCTGTTGACAATTTACATCCCACCCATCAGTGTAGCAAGGCTCCCATTTCTCCATGGCCTGTCCTGCATTTCTGGTGTTGACACTTTTTTCAGCATGGCCCTTTTGACCGATGGGAAGCGAGACATCTTTGTAGCGCTGATTTGCCTTTCCAGGTTGCTTGGTTGGCCAAAAAGGGCGTATGCGTTTTTTCCTGAATATATTCAGGAAAAAACGCATACGCCCTTTTTGGCCAAGGGCATCATTGTCAACGTTTTGCCGGTTTTCATGTGCTTTAAAGGCGATTCGAATCTACCTCCTGAAATCTGTTTCCTGCAATTCTGCCTTGATTTCAAATCCTCTTCTTTGCCTTCCCTCAATATATTTGTGGATGAGAGTTATCATTTATAACTCTGCAGGTTTGTGAATTGCAGTGCCCTGAACCTCCATTTTACAGCTCGCTTTTTAGGGAGCTGGCAGCAAAAGCGCAGGATGGCTTCAGGCCCTGTTCTGGTTCCGGGGGGCAGGCTGAGCCTGTGGTTAATTCTTCTTCCTGATGGGAAAATAGAGTGACCTGTGCCTGTCCCAACACCAAGAGCTAGTCTCTCATTGGTTCCACGTCTTCCCGTTCATCCTCAGTACAAATTGCAACCTGTACGGAACAGGAGGTTAAAGGTGATGATGCTCCAAGGAGGGAGATTGCTAGTAAAGTGGCTGGAATGGCGAATCCGGGCACAAGCAGATGAGAAATGAGGTGCGTTTTAGAAACCTTTCGCCATCACACGGTGTACCATCTTCTGGGTATCTCATGCATGTTTTCGATGTAGGAAGATGACCTTGAACCTGGAGATTTGGGACCCATGCGATGGGTACCACGCAGTATTACTTTAAAGGGTCTGCGTCTGCTCACCCAACCTCACCAAACCTCTCAGCCGCAACAGTGTCCACCCTTATGTCTCATCCAGCTGTGGGTCTAGATATGGTCAATCCAGGTTGCATCAGAGCCCCTGAACGCATTGTGTAAGAATTTCTCTCTCTTTCACTGTCTTTGTTTCATGGGTTTTTCAAAGTAATTTATTTTTATAATGGGGTTTAGCTGCTTTTCACTGCTGTGTTTATGCCGCTTTTTACCCACTTGACCCACTAACAGAGAGATATCAATACATTGGTTTTAAGATTATTACTAGTCAGATATATTCTTGTGCGGTGAATAGGGCGTGTTGAGTCCAGTTCTCTGAGCAAGGAGTAGGTCTTGTCTATTACATATTGGGTTTATGGAACGGTATCTGAGCTAATTTGAAACCCTTGTTTTATGTATCACCCCACCTCACCTTTCCCGTTAAGCAGCCATAGTGTGTTTTCTGCATGTGTGACTCTGTTCTGTTTTGTAATTCAGTTCAAGTGTAACGGTTTTTACATTCCCTCTATAAGTGATACCTTATGAGAAGTGTCCTTTTCTGTGTGACTTATTTCACTTAGAGTCGTCGTACCTAAATCCACTCATCATGCTGCTACTAGCCTTATGACATTGATTTCACGGCTGAGTGATATTCCATTGTACATAAGGACCACAACTTCTTTATCCATTTTTCTCTTTCCTGCGATATTGAAGGTGGAATGAAGTGGAGGTTCTTGTCAACAGAGCAGCCCTAAACTTTGGGGTGCTTGTGTCTTGCTGATTTTTAATTTTCCCAATTTATACCCCCATGAGTGGAAGTGCCCTATGCTCTCTAAGCTTTGCTTTTTAGACGTTTCAGGACTCACCGTACACTTCTCCAGAGTGGCTGTTGACAATTTACATCCCGACCATCAGTGTAGCAAGGCTCCCATTTCTCCATGGCCTGTCCTGCATTTCTGGTTTTGACACTTTTTTCAGCATGGCCCTTTTGACCGATGGGAAGCGAGACATCTTTGTAGCGCTGATTTGCCTTTCCAGGTTGCTTGGTTGGCCAAAAAGTGCGTATGCGTTTTTTCCTGAATATATTTAGGAAAAAACGCATACGCCCTTTTTGGCCAAGCGCATCATTGTCAACGTTTTGCCGCTTTTCATGTGCTTTAAAAGCGATTCGAATCTACCTCCTGAAATCTGTTTCCTGCAATTCTGCCTTGATTTCAAATCCTCTTCTTTGCCTTCCCTCAATATATTTGTGGATGAGAGTTATCATTTATAAGTCTGCAGGTTTGTGAATTGCAGTGCCCTGAACGTCCATTTTACAACTCGCTTTTTAGGGAGCTGGCCGCAAAAGCGCAGGATGGCTTCAGGCCCTGTTCTGGTTCCGGGGGGCAGGCTGAGCCTGTGGTTAATTCTTCTTCCTGATGGGAAAATAGAGTGACCTGTGCCTGTCCCAACACCAAGAGCTAGTCTTTCATTGGTTCCACGTCTTCCCGTTCATCCTCAGTACAAATTGCAACCTGTACGGAACAGGAGGTTAAAGGTGCTGATGCTCCAAGGAGGGAGATTGCTAGTAAAGTGGCTGGAATGGCGAACCCGGGCACAAGCAGATGAGAAATGAGGTGCGTTTTAGAAACCTTTCCCCATCACACGGTGTACCATCTTCTGGGTATCTCATGCATGTTTTCGATGTAGGAAGATGCCCTTGAACCTGGAGATTTGGGACCCATGCGATGGGTACCACGCAGTATTATTTAAAGGGTCTGCGTTTGCTCACCCAACCTCACCAAACCTCTCAGCCGCAACAGTGTCCACCCTTAGGTCTCATCCAGCTGTGGGTCTAGATATGGTCAATCCAGGTTGCATCACAGCCCCTGAACGCATTGTGTAAGAATTTCGCTCTCTTTCACTGTCTTTGTTTCATGGGTTTTTCAAAGTAATTTATTTTTATAATGGGGTTTAGCTGCTTTTCACTGCTGTGTTTATGCCGCTTTTTACCCACTTGACCCACTAACAGAGAGATATCAATACATAGGTTTTAAGATTATTACTAGTCAGATATATTCTTGTGCGGTGAATAGGGCGTGTTGAGTCCAGTTCTCTGAGCAAGGAGTAGGTCTAGTCTATTACATATTGGTTTTATGGAACGGTATCTGAGCTAATTTGAAACCCTTGTTTTATGTATCACCCCACCGCACCTTTCCCGTTAAGCAGCCATAGTGTGTTTTCTGCATGTGTGACTCTGTTCTGTTTTGTAATTCAGTTCAAGTGTAACGGTTTCTACATTCCCTCTATCAGTGATACCTTATGAGAAGTGTCCTTTTCTGTGTGACTTATTTCACTTAGAGTCGTCGTACCTAAATCCACTCATCATGCTGCTACTAGCCTTATGACATTGATTTCACGGCTGAGTGATATTCCATTGTACATAAAGACCACAACTTCTTTATCCATTTTTCTCTTTCCTGCGATATTGAAGGTGGAATGAAGTGGAGGTCCTTGTCAACAGAGCAGCCCTAAACTTTGGGGTGCTTGTGTCTTGCTGATTTTTCATTTTCCCAATTTATACCCCCATGAGTGGAAGTGCCCTATGCTCTCTAAGCTTTGCTTTTTAGACGTTTCAGGACTCACCGTACACTTCTCCAGAGTGGCTGTTGACAATTTACATCCTGCCCATCAGTGTAGCAAGGCTCCCATTTTTCCATGGCCTGTCCTGCATTTCTGGTTTTGACACTTTTTTCAGCATGGCCCTTTTGACCGATGGGAAGCGAGACATCTTTGTAGCGCTGATTTGCCTTTCCAGGTTGCTTGGTTGGCCAAAAAGGGCGTATGCGTTTTTTCCTGAATATATTCAGGAAAAAACGCATACGCCCTTTTTGGCCAAGGGCATCATTGTCAACGTTTTGCCGCTTTTCATGTGCTTTAAAGGCGATTCGAATCTACCTCCTGAAATCTGTTTCCTGCAATTCTGCCTTGATTTCAAATCCTCTTCTTTGCCTTCCCTCAATATATTTGTGGATGAGAGTTATCATTTATAAGTCTGCAGGTTTGTGAATTGCAGTGCCCTGAACCTCCATTTTACAACTCGCTTTTTAGGGAGCTGGCAGCAAAAGCGCAGGATGGCTTCAGGCCCTGTTCTGGTTCCGGGGGGCAGGCTGAGCCTGTGGTTAATTCTTCTTCCTGATGGGAAAATAGAGTGACCTGTGCCTGTCCCAACACCAAGAGCTAGTCTCTCATTGGTTCCACGTCTTCCCGTTCATCCTCAGTACAAATTGCAACCTGTACGGAACAGGAGGTTAAAGGTGATGATGCTCCAAGGAGGGAGATTGCTAGTAAAGTGGCTGGAATGGCGAATCCGGGCACAAGCAGATGAGAAATGAGGTGCGTTTTAGAAACCTTTCGCCATCACACGGTGTACCATCTTCTGGGTATCTCATGCATGTTTTCGATGTAGGAAGATGACCTTGAACCTGGAGATTTGGGACCCATGCGATGGGTACCACGCAGTATTACTTTAAAGGGTCTGCGTCTGCTCACCCAACCTCACCAAACCTCTCAGCCGCAACAGTGTCCACCCTTATGTCTCATCCAGCTGTGGGTCTAGATATGGTCAATCCAGGTTGCATCAGAGCCCCTGAACGCATTGTGTAAGAATTTCTCTCTCTTTCACTGTCTTTGTTTCATGGGTTTTTCAAAGTAATTTATTTTTATAATGGGGTTTAGCTGCTTTTCACTGCTGTGTTTATGCCGCTTTTTACCCACTTGACCCACTAACAGAGAGATATCAATACATTGGTTTTAAGATTATTACTAGTCAGATATATTCTTGTGCGGTGAATAGGGCGTGTTGAGTCCAGTTCTCTGAGCAAGGAGTAGGTCTTGTCTATTACATATTGGGTTTATGGAACGGTATCTGAGCTAATTTGAAACCCTTGTTTTATGTATCACCCCACCTCACCTTTCCCGTTAAGCAGCCATAGTGTGTTTTCTGCATGTGTGACTCTGTTCTGTTTTGTAATTCAGTTCAAGTGTAACGGTTTTTACATTCCCTCTATAAGTGATACCTTATGAGAAGTGTCCTTTTCTGTGTGACTTATTTCACTTAGAGTCGTCGTACCTAAATCCACTCATCATGCTGCTACTAGCCTTATGACATTGATTTCACGGCTGAGTGATATTCCATTGTACATAAGGACCACAACTTCTTTATCCATTTTTCTCTTTCCTGCGATATTGAAGGTGGAATGAAGTGGAGGTTCTTGTCAACAGAGCAGCCCTAAACTTTGGGGTGCTTGTGTCTTGCTGATTTTTAATTTTCCCAATTTATACCCCCATGAGTGGAAGTGCCCTATGCTCTCTAAGCTTTGCTTTTTAGACGTTTCAGGACTCACCGTACACTTCTCCAGAGTGGCTGTTGACAATTTACATCCCGACCATCAGTGTAGCAAGGCTCCCATTTCTCCATGGCCTGTCCTGCATTTCTGGTTTTGACACTTTTTTCAGCATGGCCCTTTTGACCGATGGGAAGCGAGACATCTTTGTAGCGCTGATTTGCCTTTCCAGGTTGCTTGGTTGGCCAAAAAGTGCGTATGCGTTTTTTCCTGAATATATTTAGGAAAAAACGCATACGCCCTTTTTGGCCAAGCGCATCATTGTCAACGTTTTGCCGCTTTTCATGTGCTTTAAAAGCGATTCGAATCTACCTCCTGAAATCTGTTTCCTGCAATTCTGCCTTGATTTCAAATCCTCTTCTTTGCCTTCCCTCAATATATTTGTGGATGAGAGTTATCATTTATAAGTCTGCAGGTTTGTGAATTGCAGTGCCCTGAACGTCCATTTTACAACTCGCTTTTTAGGGAGCTGGCCGCAAAAGCGCAGGATGGCTTCAGGCCCTGTTCTGGTTCCGGGGGGCAGGCTGAGCCTGTGGTTAATTCTTCTTCCTGATGGGAAAATAGAGTGACCTGTGCCTGTCCCAACACCAAGAGCTAGTCTTTCATTGGTTCCACGTCTTCCCGTTCATCCTCAGTACAAATTGCAACCTGTACGGAACAGGAGGTTAAAGGTGCTGATGCTCCAAGGAGGGAGATTGCTAGTAAAGTGGCTGGAATGGCGAACCCGGGCACAAGCAGATGAGAAATGAGGTGCGTTTTAGAAACCTTTCCCCATCACACGGTGTACCATCTTCTGGGTATCTCATGCATGTTTTCGATGTAGGAAGATGCCCTTGAACCTGGAGATTTGGGACCCATGCGATGGGTACCACGCAGTATTATTTAAAGGGTCTGCGTTTGCTCACCCAACCTCACCAAACCTCTCAGCCGCAACAGTGTCCACCCTTAGGTCTCATCCAGCTGTGGGTCTAGATATGGTCAATCCAGGTTGCATCACAGCCCCTGAACGCATTGTGTAAGAATTTCGCTCTCTTTCACTGTCTTTGTTTCATGGGTTTTTCAAAGTAATTTATTTTTATAATGGGGTTTAGCTGCTTTTCACTGCTGTGTTTATGCCGCTTTTTACCCACTTGACCCACTAACAGAGAGATATCAATACATAGGTTTTAAGATTATTACTAGTCAGATATATTCTTGTGCGGTGAATAGGGCGTGTTGAGTCCAGTTCTCTGAGCAAGGAGTAGGTCTAGTCTATTACATATTGGTTTTATGGAACGGTATCTGAGCTAATTTGAAACCCTTGTTTTATGTATCACCCCACCGCACCTTTCCCGTTAAGCAGCCATAGTGTGTTTTCTGCATGTGTGACTCTGTTCTGTTTTGTAATTCAGTTCAAGTGTAACGGTTTCTACATTCCCTCTATCAGTGATACCTTATGAGAAGTGTCCTTTTCTGTGTGACTTATTTCACTTAGAGTCGTCGTACCTAAATCCACTCATCATGCTGCTACTAGCCTTATGACATTGATTTCACGGCTGAGTGATATTCCATTGTACATAAAGACCACAACTTCTTTATCCATTTTTCTCTTTCCTGCGATATTGAAGGTGGAATGAAGTGGAGGTCCTTGTCAACAGAGCAGCCCTAAACTTTGGGGTGCTTGTGTCTTGCTGATTTTTCATTTTCCCAATTTATACCCCCATGAGTGGAAGTGCCCTATGCTCTCTAAGCTTTGCTTTTTAGACGTTTCAGGACTCACCGTACACTTCTCCAGAGTGGCTGTTGACAATTTACATCCTGCCCATCAGTGTAGCAAGGCTCCCATTTTTCCATGGCCTGTCCTGCATTTCTGGTTTTGACACTTTTTTCAGCATGGCCCTTTTGACCGATGGGAAGCGAGACATCTTTGTAGCGCTGATTTGCCTTTCCAGGTTGCTTGGTTGGCCAAAAAGGGCGTATGCGTTTTTTCCTGAATATATTCAGGAAAAAACGCATACGCCCTTTTTGGCCAAGGGCATCATTGTCAACGTTTTGCCGCTTTTCATGTGCTTTAAAGGCGATTCGAATCTACCTCCTGAAATCTGTTTCCTGCAATTCTGCCTTGATTTCAAATCCTCTTCTTTGCCTTCCCTCAATATATTTGTGGATGAGAGTTATCATTTATAAGTCTGCAGGTTTGTGAATTGCAGTGCCCTGAACCTCCATTTTACAACTCGCTTTTTAGGGAGCTGGCAGCAAAAGCGCAGGATGGCTTCAGGCCCTGTTCTGGTTCCGGGGGGCAGGCTGAGCCTGTGGTTAATTCTTCTTCCTGATGGGAAAATAGAGTGACCTGTGCCTGTCCCAACACCAAGAGCTAGTCTCTCATTGGTTCCACGTCTTCCCGTTCATCCTCAGTACAAATTGCAACCTGTACGGAACAGGAGGTTAAAGGTGATGATGCTCCAAGGAGGGAGATTGCTAGTAAAGTGGCTGGAATGGCGAATCCGGGCACAAGCAGATGAGAAATGAGGTGCGTTTTAGAAACCTTTCGCCATCACACGGTGTACCATCTTCTGGGTATCTCATGCATGTTTTCGATGTAGGAAGATGACCTTGAACCTGGAGATTTGGGACCCATGCGATGGGTACCACGCAGTATTACTTTAAAGGGTCTGCGTTTGCTCACCCAACCTCACCAAACCTCTCAGCCGCAACAGTGTCCACCCTTATGTCTCATCCAGCTGTGGGTCTAGATATGGTCAATCCAGGTTGCATCACAGCCCCTGAACGCATTGTGTAAGAATTTCTCTCTCTTTCACTGTCTTTGTTTCATGGGTTTTTCAAAGTAATTTATTTTTATAATGGGGTTTAGCTGCTTTTCACTGCTGTGTTTATGCCGCTTTTTACCCAATTGACACACTAACAGAGAGATATCAATACATAAGTTTTAAGATTATTACTAGTCAGATATATTCTTGTGCGGTGAATAGGGCGTGTTGAGTCCAGTTCTCTGAGCAAGGAGTAGGTCTTGTCTATTACATATTGGGTTTATGGAACGGTATCTGAGCTAATTTGAAACCCTTGTTTTATGTATCACCCCACCTCACCTTTCCCGTTAAGCAGCCATAGTGTGTTTTCTGCATGTGTGACTCTGTTCTGTTTTGTAATTCAGTTCAAGTGTAACGGTTTTTACATTCCCTCTATAAGTGATACCTTATGAGAAGTGTCCTTTTCTGTGTGACTTATTTCACTTAGAGTCGTCGTACCTAAATCCACTCATCATGCTGCTACTAGCCTTATGACATTGATTTCACGGCTGAGTGATATTCCATTGTACATAAGGACCACAACTTCTTTATCCATTTTTCTCTTTCCTGCGATATTGAAGGTGGAATGAAGTGGAGGTCCTTGTCAACAGAGCAGCCCTAAACTTTGGGGTGCTTGTGTCTTGCTGATTTTTAATTTTCCCAATTTATACCCCCATGAGTGGAAGTGCCCTATGCTCTCTAAGCTTTGCTTTTTAGACGTTTCAGGACTCACCGTACACTTCTCCAGAGTGGCTGTTGACAATTTACATCCCACCCATCAGTGTAGCAAGGCTCCCATTTCTCCATGGCCTGTCCTGCATTTCTGGTGTTGACACTTTTTTCAGCATGGCCCTTTTGACCGATGGGAAGCGAGACATCTTTGTAGCGCTGATTTGCCTTTCCAGGTTGCTTGGTTGGCCAAAAAGGGCGTATGCGTTTTTTCCTGAATATATTCAGGAAAAAACGCATACGCCCTTTTTGGCCAAGGGCATCATTGTCAACGTTTTGCCGGTTTTCATGTGCTTTAAAGGCGATTCGAATCTACCTCCTGAAATCTGTTTCCTGCAATTCTGCCTTGATTTCAAATCCTCTTCTTTGCCTTCCCTCAATATATTTGTGGATGAGAGTTATCATTTATAACCCTGCAGGTTTGTGAATTGCAGTGCCCTGAACCTCCATTTTACAACTCGCTTTTTAGGGAGCTGGCAGCAAAAGCGCAGGATGGCTTCAGGCCCTGTTCTGGTTCCGGGGGGCAGGCTGAGCCTGTGGTTAATTCTTCTTCCTGATGGGAAAATAGAGTGACCTGTGCCTGTCCCAACACCAAGAGCTAGTCTCTCATTGGTTCCACGTCTTCCCGTTCATCCTCAGTACAAATTGCAACCTGTACGGAACAGGAGGTTAAAGGTGATGATGCTCCAAGGAGGGAGATTGCTAGTAAAGTGGCTGGAATGGCGAATCCGGGCACAAGCAGATGAGAAATGAGGTGCGTTTTAGAAACCTTTCGCCATCACACGGTGTACCATCTTCTGGGTATCTCATGCATGTTTTCGATGTAGGAAGATGACCTTGAACCTGGAGATTTGGGACCCATGCGATGGGTACCACGCAGTATTACTTTAAAGGGTCTGCGTTTGCTCACCCAACCTCACCAAACCTCTCAGCCGCCACAGTGTCCACCCTTATGTCTCATCCAGCTGTGGGTCTAGATATGGTCAATCCAGGTTGCATCACAGCCCCTGAACGCATTGTGTAAGAATTTCTCTCTCTTTCACTGTCTTTGTTTCATGGGTTTTTCAAAGTAATTTATTTTTATAATGGGGTTTAGCTGCTTTTCACTGCTGTGTTTATGCCGCTTTACACCCACTTGACACACTAACAGAGAGATATTAATACGTAAGTTTTAAGATTATTACTAGTCAGATATATTTTTGTGCGGTGAATAGGGCGTGTTGAGTCCAGTTCTCTGAGCAAGGCGTAGGTCTTGTCTATTACATATTGGGTTTATGGAACGGTATCTGAGCTAATTTGAAACCCTTGTTTTATGTATCACCCCACCTCACCTTTCCCGTTAAGCAGCCATAGTGTGTTTTCTGCATGTGTGACTCTGTTCTGTTTTGTAATTCAGTTCAAGTGTAACGGTTTTTACATTCCCTCTATAAGTGATACCTTATGAGAAGTGTCCTTTTCTGTGTGACTTATTTCACTTAGAGTCGTCGTACCTAAATCCACTCATCATGCTGCTACTAGCCTTATGACATTGATTTCACGGCTGAGTGATATTCCATTGTACATAAGGACCACAACTTCTTTATCCATTTTTCTCTATCCTGCGATATTGAAGGTGGAATGAAGTGGAGGTCCTTGTCAACAGAGCAGCCCTAAACTTTGGGGTGCTTGTGTCTTGCTGATTTTTCATTTTCCCAATTTATACCCCCATGAGTGGAAGTGCCCTATGCTCTCTAAGCTTTGCTTTTTAGACGTTTCAGGACTCACCGTACACTTCTCCAGAGTGGCTGTTGACAATTTACATCCCACCCATCAGTGTAGCAAGGCTCCCATTTCTCCATGGCCTGTCCTGCATTTCTGGTTTTGACACTTTTTTCAGCATGGCCCTTTTGACCGATGGGAAGCGAGACATCTTTGTAGCGCTGATTTGCCTTTCCAGGTTGCTTGGTTGGCCAAAAAGTGCGTATGCGTTTTTTCCTGAATATATTTAGGAAAAAACGCATACGCCCTTTTTGGCCAAGGGCATCATTGTCAACGTTTTGCCACTTTTCATGTGCTTTAAAGGCAATTCGAATCTACCTCCTGAAATCTGTTTCCTGCAATTCTGCCTTGATTTCAAATCCTCTTCTTTGCCTTCCCTCAATATATTTGTGGATGAGAGTTATCATTTATAAGTCTGCAGGTTTGTGAATTGCAGTGCCCTGAACCTCCATTTTACAACTCGCTTTTTAGGGAGCTGGCCGCAAAAGCGCAGGATGGCTTCAGGCCCTGTTCTGGTTCCGGGAGGCAGGCTGAGCCTGTGGTTAATTCTTCTTCCTGATGGGAAAATAGAGTGACCTGTGCCTGTCCCAACACCAAGAGCTAGTCTCTCATTGGTTCCACGTCTTCCCGTTCATCCTCAGGACAAATATCAACCTGTACGGAACAGGAGGTTAAACGTGATGATGCTCCAAGGAGGGAGATTGCTAGTAAAGTGGCTGGAATGGCGAACCCGAGCACAAGGAGATGAGAAATGAGGTGCGTTTTAGAAACCTTTCCCCATCACACGGTGTACCGTCTTCTGGGTTTCTCATGCATGTTTTCGATGTAGGAAGATGCCCTTGAACCTGGAGATTTGGGACCCATGCGATGGGTACCACGCAGTATTACTTTAAAGGGTTTGCGTTTGCTCACCCAACCTCACCAAACCTCTCAGCCCCAAGAGTGTCCACCCTTATGTCTCATCCAGCTGTGGGTCTAGATATGGTCAATCCAGGTTGCATCACAGCCCGTGAACGCATTGTGTAAGAATTTCTATCTCTTTCACTGTCTTTGTTTCATGGGTTTTTCAAAGTAATTTATTTTTATAAATGGGTTTAGCTGCTTTTCACTGCTGTGTTTATGCCGCTTTTCACCCACTTGACACACTAACAGAGAGATATCAATACATAGGTTTTAAGATTATTACTAGTCATATATATTCTTGTGCGGTGAATAGGGCGTGTTGAGTCCAGTTCTCTGAGCAAGGAGTAGGTGTTGTCTATTACATATTGGTTTTATGGAACGGTATCTGAGCTAATTTGAAACCCTTGTTTTATGTATCACCCCACCTCACCTTTCCCGTTAAGCAGCCATAGTGTGTTTTCTGCATGTGTGACTCTGTTCTGTTTTGTAATTCAGTTCAAGTGTAACGGTTTTTACATTCCCTCTATCAGTGATACCTTATGAGAAGTGTCCTTTTCTGTGTGACTTATTTCACTTAGAGTCGTCATACCTAAATCCACTCATCATGCTGCTACTAGCCTTATGACATTGATTTCATGGCTGAGTGATATTCCATTGTACATAAGGACCACAACTTCTTTATCCATTTTTCTCTTTCCTGGGATATTGAAGGTGGAATGAAGTGGAGGTCCTTGTCAACAGAGCAGTCCTCAACTTTGGGGTGCTTGTGTCTTGCTGATTTTTAATTTTCCCAATTTATACCCCCATGAGTGGAAGTGCCCTATGCTCTCCAAGCTGTGTTTTTTAGATGTTTCAGGACACACCGTAATCTTCTCCAGAGTGGCTGTTGGCAATTTACATCCCGCCCATCAGTGTACCAAGGCTCCCATTTCTCCATGGCCTGTCCTTCATTTCTGGTTTTGACACTTTTTTCAGCATGGCCTTTTTAACCGATGGGAAGCGAGACTTCTTTGTAGCGCTGATTTGCCTTTCCAGGTTGCTTGGTTGGCCAAAAAGGGCGTATGCGTTTTTTCCTGAATATATTCAGGAAAAAACGCATACGCCCTTTTTGGCCAAGGGCATCATTGTCAACGTTTTGGCGCTTTTCATGTGCTTTAAAGGCAATTCGAATCTACCACCTGAAATCTGTTTCCTGCAATTCTGCCTTGATTTCAAATCCTCTTCTTTGCCTTCCCTCAATATATTTGTGGACGAGAGTTATCATTTATAACTCTGCAGGTTTGTGAATTGCAGTGCCCTGAACCTCCATTTTACAACACGCGTTTTTGGGAGATGGCCGCAAAAGCGCAGGATGGCTTCAGGCCCTGTTCTGGTTCCGGGGGGCAGGCTGAGCCTGTGGTTAATTCTTCTTCCTGATGGGAAAATAGAGTGACCTGTGCCTGTCCCAACACCAAGAGCTAGTCTTTCATTGGTTCCACGTCTTCCCGTTCATCCTCAGTACAAATTGCAACCTGTACGAAACAGGAGGTTAAAGGTGCTGATTCTCCAAGGAGGGAGATTGCTAGTAAAGTGGCTGGAATGGCGAACCCGGGCACAAGCAGATGAGAAATGAGGTGCGTTTTAGAAACCTTTCCACATCACACGGTGTACCATCTTCTGGGTATCTCATGCATGTTTTCGATGTAGGAAGATGCCCTTGAACCTGGAGATTTGGGACCCATGCGATGGGTACCACGCAGTATAACTTTAAAGGGTCTGCGTTTGCTCACCCAACCTCACCAAACCTCTCAGCCGCAACAGTGTCCACCCTTATGTCTCATCCAGCTGTGGGTCTAGATATGGTCAATCCAGGTTGCATCACAGCCCCTGAACGCATTGTGTAAGAATTTCTCTCTCTGTTTCACTGTCTTTCTTTCATGGGTTTTTCAAAGTAATTTATTTTTATAATGGGGTTTAGCTGCTTTTCACTGCTGTGTTTATGCCACTTTTTACCCACTTGACACACTAACAGAGAGATATCAATACATAGGTTTTAAGATTATTACTAGTCAGATATATTCTTGTGCGGTGAATAGGGCGTGTTGAGTCCAGTTCTCTGAGCAAGGAGTAGGTCTTGTCTATTACATATTGGGTTTATGGAACGGTATCTGAGCTAATTTGAAACCCTTGTTTTATGTATCACCCCACCTCACCTTTCCCGTTAAGCAGCCATAGTGTGTTTTCTGCATGTGTGACTCTGTTCTGTTTTGTAATTCAGTTCAAGTGTAACGGTTTTTACATTCCCTCTATAAGTGATACCTTATGAGAAGTGTCCTTTTCTGTGTGACTTATTTCACTTAGATTCGTCGTACCTAAATCCACTCATCATGCTGCTACTAGCCTTATGACATTGATTTCACGGCTGAGTGATATTCCATTGTACATAAGGACCACAACTTCTTTATCCATTTTTCTCTTTCCTGGGATATTGAAGGTGGAATGAAGTGGAGGTCCTTGTCAACAGAGCAGCCCTAAACTTTGGGGTGCTTGTGTCTTGCTGATTTTTAATTTTCCCAATTTATACCCCCATGAGTGGAAGTGCCCTATGCTCTCTAAGCTTAGTTTTTTAGATGTTTCACGACTCACCGTACGCTTCTCCAGAGTGGCTGTTGGCAATTTACATCCCGCCCATCAGTGTAGCAAGGCTCCCATTTCTCCATGGCCTATCCTGCATTTCTGGTTTTGACACTTTTTTCAGCATGGCCTTTTTAACCGATGGGAAGCGAGACATCTTTGTAGCGCTGATTTGCCTTTCCAGGTTGCTTGGTTGGCCAAAAAGGGCGTATGCGTTTTTTCCTGAATATATTCAGGAAAAAACGCATACGCCCTTTTTGGCCAAGGGCATCATTGTCAACGTTTTGCCGCTTTTCATGTGCTTTAAAGGCGATTCGAATCTACCTCCTGAAATCTGTTTCCTGCAATTCTGCCTTGATTTCAAATCCTCTTCTTTGCCTTCCCTCAATATATTTGTGGATGAGAGTTATCATTTATAACTCTGCAGGTTTGTGAATTGCAGTGCCCTGAACCTCCATTTTACAACTCGCGTTTTTGGGAGCTGGCCGCAAAAGCGCAGGATGGCTTCAGGCCCTGTTCTTGTTCCGGGGGGCAGGCTGAGCCTGTGGTTAATTCTTCTTCCTGATGGGAAAATAGAGTGACCTGTGCCTGTCCCAACACCAAGAGCTAGTCTCTCATTGGTTCCACGTCTTCCCGTTCATCCTCAGGACAAATATCAACCTGTACGGAACAGGAGGTTAAACGTGATGATGCTCCAAGGAGGGAGATTGCTAGTAAAGTGGCTGGAATGGCGAACCCGAGCACAAGGAGATGAGAAATGAGGTGCGTTTTAGAAACCTTTCCCCATCACACTTTGTACCATCTTCTGGGTTTCTCATGCATGTTTTCGATGTAGGAAGATGCCCTTGAACCTGGAGATTTGGGACCCATGCGATGGGTACCACGCAGTATTACTTTAAAGGGTTTGCGTTTGCTCACCCAACCTCACCAAAACTCTCAGCCCCAAGAGTGTCCACCCTTATGTCTCATCCAGCTGTGGGTCTAGATATGGTCAATCCAGGTTGCATCACAGCCCGTGAACGCATTGTGTAAGAATTTCTATCTCTTTCACTGTCTTTGTTTCATGGGTTTTTCAAAGTAATTTATTTTTATAAATGGGTTTAGCTGCTTTTCACTGCTGTGTTTATGCCGCTTTTCACCCACTTGACACACTAACAGAGAGATATCAATACATAGGTTTTAAGATTATTACTAGTCAGATATATTCTTGTGCGGTGAATAGGGCGTGTTGAGTCCAGTTCTCTGAGCAAGGAGTAGGTGTTGTCTATTACATATTGGTTTTATGGAACGGTATCTGAGCTAATTTGAAACCCTTGTTTTATGTATCACCCCACCTCACCTTTCCCGTTAAGCAGCCATAGTGTGTTTTCTGCATGTGTGACTCTGTTCTGTTTTGTAATTCAGTTCAAGTGTAACGGTTTTTACATTCCCTCTATCAGTGATACCTTATGAGAAGTGTCCTTTTCTGTGTGCCTTATTTCACTTAGAATCGTCGTACCTAAATCCACTCATCATGCTGCTACTAGCCTTATGACATTGATTTCATGGCTGAGTGATATTCCATTGTACATAAGGACCACATCTTCTTTATCCATTTTTCTCTTTCCTGGGATATTGAAGGTGGAATGAAGTGGAGGTCCTTGTCAACAGAGCAGTCCTAAACTTTGGGGTGCTTGTGTCTTGCTGATTTTTAATTTTCCCAATTTATACCCCCATGAGTGGAAGTGCCCTATGCTCTCTAAGCTGTATTTTTTAGATGTTTCAGGACACACCGTACTCTTCTCCAGAGTGGCTGTTGGCAATTTACATCCCGCCCATCAGTGTAGCAAGGCTCCCATTTCTCCATGGCCTGTCCTGCATTTCTGGTTTTGACACTTTTTTCAGCATGGCCTTTTTAACCGATGGGAAGCGAGACTTCTTTGTAGCGCTGATTTGCCTTTCCAGGTTGCTTGGTTGGCCAAAAAGGGCGTATGCGTTTTTTCCTGAATATATTCAGGAAAAAACGCATACGCCCTTTTTGGCCAAGGGCATCATTGTCAAAGTTTTTCCGCTTTTCATGTGCTTTAAAGGCAATTCGAATCTACCTCCTGAAATCTGTTTCCTGCAATTCTGCCTTGATTTCAAATCCTCTTCTTTGCCTTCCCTCAATATATTTGTGGACGAGAGTTATCATTTATAACTCTGCAGGTTTGTGAATTGCAGTGCCCTGAACCTCCATTTTACAACACGCGTTTTTGGGAGATGGCCGCAAAAGCGCAGGATGGCTTCAGGCCCTGTTCTTGTTCCGGGGGGCAGGCTGAGCCTGTGGTTAATTCTTCTTCCTGATGGGAAAATAGAGTGACCTGTGCCTGTCCCAACACCAAGAGCTAGTCTGTCATTGGTTCCACGTCTTCCCGTTCATCCTCAGGACAAATTGCAACCTGTACGGAACAGGAGGTTAAAGGTGCTGATGCTCCAAGTAGGGAAATTGCTAGTAAAGCGGCTGGAATAGCGAACCCGGGCACAAGGAGATGAGAAATGAGGTGCGTTTTAGAAACCTTTCCACATCACACGGTGTACCATCTTCTGGGTTTCTCATGCATGTTTTCGATGTAGGAAGATGCCCTTGAACCTGGCGATTTGGGACCCATGCAATGGTTACCATGCAGTATTACTTTAAAGGGTCTGCGTTTGCTCACCCAACCTCACCAAACCTCTCAGCCCCAAGAGTGTCCACCCTTATGTCTCATCCAGCTGTGGGTCTAGATATGGTCAATCCAGGTTGCATCACAGCCCGTGAACGCATTGTGTAGGAATTTCTATCTCTTTCACTGTCTTTGTTTCATGGGTTTTTCAAAGTAATTTATTTTTATAATGGGGTTTAGCTGCTTTTCACTGCTGTGTTTATGCCGCTTTACACCCACTTGACACACTAACAGAGAGATATCAATACATAGGTTTTAAGATTATTACTAGTCAGATATATTCTTGTGCGGTGAATAGGGCGTGTTGAGTCCAGTTCTCTGAGCAAGGAGTAGGTCTTGTCTATTACATATTGGTTTTATGGAACGGTATCTGAGCTAATTTGAAACCCTTGTTTTATGTATCACCCCACCTCACCTTTCCCGTTAAGCAGCCATAGTGTGTTTTCTGCATGTGTGACTCTGTTCTGTTTTGTAATTCAGTTCAAGTGTAACGGTTTTTACATTCCCTCTATCAGTGATACCTTATGAGAAGTGTCCTTTTCTGTGTGACTTATTTCACTTAGAATCGTCGTACCTAAATCCACTCATCATGCTGCTACTAGCCTTATGACATTGATTTCATGGCTGAGTGATATTCCATTGTACATAAGGACCACAACTTCTTTATCCATTTTTCTCTTTCCTGGGATATTGAAGGTGGAATGAAGTGGAGGTCCTTGTCAACAGAGCAGCCCTAAACTTTGGGGTGCTTGTGTCTTGCTGATTTTTAATTTTCCCAATTTATACCCCCATGAGTGGAAGTGCCCTATGCTCTCTAAGCTTTGCTTTTTAGACGTTTCAGGACTCACCGTACACTTCTCCAGAGTGGCTGTTGACAATTTACATCCCGCCCATCAGTGTAGCAAGGCTCCCATTTCTCCATGGCCTGTCCTGCATTTCTGGTGTTGACACTTTTTTCAGCATGGCCCTTTTGACCGATGGGAAGCGAGACATCTTTGTAGCGCTGATTTGCCTTTCCAGGTTGCTTGGTTGGCCAAAAAGGGCGTATGCGTTTTTTCCTGAATATATTCAGGAAAAAACGCATACGCCCTTTTTGGCCAAGGGCATCATTGTCAACGTTTTGCCGCTTTTCATGTGCTTTAAAGGCGATTCGAATCTACCTCCTGAAATCTGTTTCCTGCAATTCTGCCTTGATTTCAAATCCTCTTCTTTGCCTTCCCTCAATATATTTGTGGATGAGAGTTATCATTTATAACTCTGCAGGTTTGTGAATTGCAGTGCCCTGAACCTCCATTTTACAACTCGCTTTTTAGGGAGCTGGCCGCAAAAGTGCAGGATGGCTTCAGGCCCTGTTCTGGTTCCGGGGGGCAGGCTGAGCCTGTGGTTAATTCTTCTTCCTGATGGGAAAATAGAGTGACCTGTGCCTGTCCCAACACCAAGAGCTAGTCTCTCATTGGTTCCACGTCTTCCCGTTCATCCTCAGGACAAATATCAACCTGTACGGAACAGGAGGTTAAAGGTGATGATGCTCCAAGGACGGAGATTGCTAGTAAAGTGGCTGGAATGGCGAACCCGAGCACAAGGAGATGAGAAATGAGGTGCGTTTTAGAAACCTTTCCCCATCACACGGTGTACCATCTTCTGGGTTTCTCATGCATGTTTTCGATGTAGGAAGATGCCCTTGAACCTGGAGATTTGGGACCCATGCGATGGGTACCACGCAGTATTACTTTAAAGGGTTTGCGTTTGCTCACCCAACCTCACCAAACCTCTCAGCCCCAAGAGTGTCCACCCTTATGTCTCATCCAGCTGTGGGTCTAGATATGGTCAATCCAGGTTGCATCACAGCCCGTGAACGCATTGTGTAAGAATTTCTATCTCTTTCACTGTCTTTGTTTCATGGGTTTTTCAAAGTAATTTATTTTTATAAATGGGTTTAGCTGCTTTTCACTGCTGTGTTTATGCCGCTTTTCACCCACTTGACACACTAACAGAGAGATATCAATACATAGGTTTTAAGATTATTACTAGTCAGATATATTCTTGTGCGGTGAATAGGGCGTGTTGAGTCCAGTTCTCTGAGCAAGGAGTAGGTGTTGTCTATTACATATTGGTTTTATGGAACGGTATCTGAGCTAATTTGAAACCCTTGTTTTATGTATCACCCCACCTCACCTTTCCCGTTAAGCAGCCATAGTGTGTTTTCTGCATGTGTGACTCTGTTCTGTTTTGTAATTCAGTTCAAGTGTAACGGTTTTTACATTCCCTCTATCAGTGATACCTTATGAGAAGTGTCCTTTTCTGTGTGACTTATTTCACTTAGAGTCGTCGTACCTAAATCCACTCATCATGCTGCTACTAGCCTTATGACATTGATTTCACGGCTGAGTGATATTCCATTGTACATAAGGACCACAACTTCTTTATCCATTTTTCTCTTTCCTGGGATATTGAAGGTGGAATGAAGTGGAGGTCCTTGTCAACAGAGCAGCCCTAAACTTTGGGGTGCTTGTGTCTTGCTGATTTTTCATTTTCCCAATTTATACCCCCATGAGTGGAAGTGCCCTATGCTCTCTAAGCTTTGCTTTTTAGACGTTTCAGGACTCACCGTACACTTCTCCAGAGTGGCTGTTGACAATTTACATCCTGCCCATCAGTGTAGCAAGGCTGCCATTTCTCC
Organism: Balaenoptera borealis; assembly: GCF_965194805.1. Taxonomy (NCBI): domain Eukaryota; kingdom Metazoa; phylum Chordata; class Mammalia; order Artiodactyla; family Balaenopteridae; genus Balaenoptera; species Balaenoptera borealis. Next base: position 767,101 of record NW_028123954.1, on the reverse strand, counting down.
ATGGCCTGTCCTGCATTTCTGGTTTTGACACTTTTTTCAGCATGGCCCTTTTGACCGATGGGAAGCGAGACATCTTTGTAGCGCTGATTTGTCTTTCCAGGTTGCTTGGTTGGCCAAAAAGGGCGTATGCGTTTTTTCCTGAATATATTCAGGAAAAAACGCATACGCCCTTTTTGTCCAAGGGCATCATTGTCAACGTTTTGCCGCTTTTCATGTGCTTTAAAGGCGATTCGAATCTACCTCCTGAAATCTGTTTCCTGCAATTCTGCCTTGATTTCAAATCCTCTTCTTTGCCTTCCCTCAATATATTTGTGGACGAGAGTTATCATTTATAACTCTGCAGGTTTGTGAATTGCAGTGCCCTGAACGTCCATTTTACAACTCGCTTTTTAGGGAGCTGGCCGCAAAAGCGCAGGATGGCTTCAGGCCCTGTTCTGGTTCCGGGGGGCAGGCTGAGCCTGTGGTTAATTCTTCTTCCTGATGGGAAAATAGAGTGACCTGTGCCTGTCCCAACACCAAGAGCTAGTCTTTCATTGGTTCCACGTCTTCCCGTTCATCCTCAGTACAAATTGCAACCTGTACGGAACAGGAGGTTAAAGGTGCTGATGCTCCAAGGAGGGAGATTGCTAGTAAAGTGGCTGGAATGGCGAACCCGGGCACAAGCAGATGAGAAATGAGGTGCGTTTTAGAAACCTTTCCCCATCACACGGTGTACCATCTTCTGGGTATCTCATGCATGTTTTCGATGTAGGAAGATGCCCTTGAACCTGGAGATTTGGGACCCATGCGATGGGTACCACGCAGTATTATTTAAAGGGTCTGCGTTTGCTCACCCAACCTCACCAAACCTCTCAGCCGCAACAGTGTCCACCCTTAGGTCTCATCCAGCTGTGGGTCTAGATATGGTCAATCCAGGTTGCATCACAGCCCCTGAACGCATTGTGTAAGAATTTCTCTCTCTTTCACTGTCTTTGTTTCATGGGTTTTTCAAAGTAATTTATTTTTATAATGGGGTTTAGCTGCTTTTCACTGCTGTGTTTATGCCGCTTTTTACCCACTTGACCCACTAACAGAGAGATATCAATACATAGGTTTTAAGATTATTACTAGTCAGATATATTCTTGTGCGGTGAATAGGGCGTGTTGAGTCCAGTTCTCTGAGCAAGGAGTAGGTCTAGTCTATTACATATTGGTTTTATGGAACGGTATCTGAGCTAATTTGAAACCCTTGTTTTATGTATCACCCCACCGCACCTTTCCCGTTAAGCAGCCATAGTGTGTTTTCTGCATGTGTGACTCTGTTCTGTTTTGTAATTCAGTTCAAGTGTAACGGTTTCTACATTCCCTCTATCAGTGATACCTTATGAGAAGTGTCCTTTTCTGTGTGACTTATTTCACTTAGAGTCGTCGTACCTAAATCCACTCATCATGCTGCTACTAGCCTTATGACATTGATTTCACGGCTGAGTGATATTCCATTGTACATAAGGACCACAACTTCTTTATCCATTTTTCTCTTTCCTGGGATATTGAAGGTGGAATGAAGTGGAGGTCCTTGTCAACAGAGCAGCCCTAAACTTTGGGGTGCTTGTGTCTTGCTGATTTTTAATTTTCCCAATTTATACCCCCATGAGTGGAAGTGCCCTATGCTCTCTAAGCTTTGCTTTTTAGACGTTTCAGGACTCACCGTACACTTCTCCAGAGTGGCTGTTGACAATTTACATCCCGCCCATCAGTGTAGCAAGGCTCCCATTTCTCCATGGCCTGTCCTGCATTTCTGGTGTTGACACTTTTTTCAGCATGGCCCTTTTGACCGATGGGAAGCGAGACATCTTTGTAGCGCTGATTTGCCTTTCCAGGTTGCTTGGTTGGCCAAAAAGGGCGTATGCGTTTTTTCCTGAATATATTCAGGAAAAAACGCATACGCCCTTTTTGGCCAAGGGCATCATTGTCAACGTTTTGCCGCTTTTCATGTGCTTTAAAGGCGATTCGAATCTACCTCCTGAAATCTGTTTCCTGCAATTCTGCCTTGATTTCAAATCCTCTTCTTTGCCTTCCCTCAATATATTTGTGGATGAGAGTTATCATTTATAACTCTGCAGGTTTGTGAATTGCAGTGCCCTGAACCTCCATTTTACAACTCGCTTTTTAGGGAGCTGGCCGCAAAAGTGCAGGATGGCTTCAGGCCCTGTTCTGGTTCCGGGGGGCAGGCTGAGCCTGTGGTTAATTCTTCTTCCTGATGGGAAAATAGTGTGACCTGTGCCTGTCCCAACACCAAGAGCTAGTCTCTCATTGGTTCCACGTCTTCCCGTTCATCCTCAGGACAAATATCAACCTGTACGGAACAGGAGGTTAAACGTGATGATGCTCCAAGGACGGAGATTGCTAGTAAGGTGGCTGGAATGGCGAACCCGAGCACAAGGAGATGAGAAATGAGGTGCGTTTTAGAAACCTTTCCCCATCACACGGTGTACCATCTTCTGGGTTTCTCATGCATGTTTTCGATGTAGGAAGATGCCCTTGAACCTGGAGATTTGGGACCCATGCGATGGGTACCACGCAGTATTACTTTAAAGGGTTTGCGTTTGCTCACCCAACCTCACCAAACCTCTCAGCCCCAAGAGTGTCCACCCTTATGTCTCATCCAGCTGTGGGTCTAGATATGGTCAATCCAGGTTGCATCACAGCCCGTGAACGCATTGTGTAAGAATTTCTATCTCTTTCACTGTCTTTGTTTCATGGGTTTTTCAAAGTAATTTATTTTTATAAATGGGTTTAGCTGCTTTTCACTGCTGTGTTTATGCCGCTTTTCACCCACTTGACACACTAACAGAGAGATATCAATACATAGGTTTTAAGATTATTACTAGTCAGATATATTCTTGTGCGGTGAATAGGGCGTGTTGAGTCCAGTTCTCTGAGCAAGGAGTAGGTCTTGTCTATTACATATTGGGTTTATGGAACGGTATCTGAGCTAATTTGAAACCCTTGTTTTATGTATCACCCCACCTCACCTTTCCCGTTAAGCAGCCATAGTGTGTTTTCTGCATGTGTGACTCTGTTCTGTTTTGTAATTCAGTTCAAGTGTAACGGTTTTTACATTCCCTCTATAAGTGATACCTTATGAGAAGTGTCCTTTTCTGTGTGCCTTATTTCACTTAGAATCGTCGTACCTAAATCCACTCATCATGCTGCTACTAGCCTTATGACATTGATTTCATGGCTGAGTGATATTCCATTGTACATAAGGACCACAACTTCTTTATCCATTTTTCTCTTTCCTGGGATATTGAAGGTGGAATGAAGTGGAGGTCCTTGTCAACAGAGCAGTCCTAAACTTTGGGGTGCTTGTGTCTTGCTGATTTTTAATTTTCCCAATTTATACCCCCATGAGTGGAAGTGCCCTATGCTCTCTAAGCTGTGTTTTTTAGATGTTTCAGGACACACCGTACTTTTCTCCAGAGTGGCTGTTGGCAATTTACATCCCGCCCATCAGTGTAGCAAGGCTCCCATTTCTCCATGGCCTGTCCTGCATTTCTGGTGTTGACACTTTTTTCAGCATGGCCCTTTTGACCGATGGGAAGCGAGACATCTTTGTAGCGCTGATTTGCCTTTCCAGGTTGCTTGGTTGGCCAAAAAGGGCGTATGCGTTTTTTCCTGAATATATTCAGGAAAAAACGCATACGCCCTTTTTGGCCAAGGGCATCATTGTCAACGTTTTGCCGCTTTTCATGTGCTTTAAAGGCGATTCGAATCTACCTCCTGAAATCTGTTTCCTGCAATTCTGCCTTGATTTCAAATCCTCTTCTTTGCCTTCCCTCAATATATTTGTGGATGAGAGTTATCATTTATAAGTCTGCAGGTTTGTGAATTGCAGTGCCCTGAACCTCCATTTTACAACTCGCTTTTTAGGGAGCTGGCCGCAAAAGTGCAGGATGGCTTCAGGCCCTGTTCTGGTTCCGGGGGGCAGGCTGAGCCTGTGGTTAATTCTTCTTCCTGATGGGAAAATAGAGTGACCTGTGCCTGTCCCAACACCAAGAGCTAGTCTTTCATTGGTTCCACGTCTTCCCGTTCATCCTCAGTACAAATTGCAACCTGTACGGAACAGGAGGTTAAAGGTGCTGATGCTCCAAGGAGGGAGATTGCTAGTAAAGCGGCTGGAATGGCGAACCCGGGCACAAGCAGATGAGAAATGAGGTGCGTTTTAGAAACCTTTCCCCATCACACGTTGTACCATCTTCTGGGTATCTCATGCATGTTTTCGATGTAGGAAGATGCCCTGGAACCTGGAGATTTGGGACCCATGCGATGGGTACCACGCAGTATTACTTTAAAGGGTCTGCGTTTGCTCACCCAACCTCACCAAACCTCTCAGCCGCAACAGTGTCCACCCTTATGTCTCATCCAGCTGTGGGTCTAGATATGGTCAATCCAGGTTGCATCACAGCCCCTGAACGCATTGTGTAAGAATTTCTCTCTCTTTCACTGTCTTTGTTTCATGGGTTTTTCAAAGTAATTTATTTTTATAATGGGGTTTAGCTGCTTTTCACTGCTGTGTTTATGCCGCTTTTTACCCACTTGACACACTAACAGAGACATATCAATACATAGGTTTTAAGATTATTACTAGTCAGATATATTCGTGTGCGGTGAATAGGGCGTGTTGAGTCCAGTTCTCTGAGCAAGGAGTAGGTCTTGTCTATTACATATTGGGTTTATGGAACGGTATCTGAGCTAATTTGAAACCCTTGTTTTATGTATCACCCCACCTCACCTTTCCCGTTAAGCAGCCATAGTGTGTTTTCTGCATGTGTGACTCTGTTCTGTTTTGTAATTCAGTTCAAGTGTAACGGTTTTTACATTCCCTCTATAAGTGATACCTTATGAGAAGTGTCCTTTGCTGTGTGACTTATTTCACTTAGAGTCGTCGTACCTAAATCCACTCATCATGCTGCTACTAGCCTTATGACATTGATTTCACGGCTGAGTGATATTCCATTGTACATAAGGACCACAACTTCTTTATCCATTTTTCTCTTTCCTGGGATATTGAAGGTGGAATGAAGTGGAGGTCCTTGTCAACAGAGCAGCCCTAAACTTTGGGGTGCTTGTGTCTTGCTGATTTTTAATTTTCCCAATTTATACCCCCATGAGTGGAAGTGCCCTATGCTCTCTAAGCTTTGCTTTTTAGACGTTTCAGGACTCACCGTACACTTCTCCAGAGTGGCTGTTGACAATTTACATCCCGCCCATCAGTGTAGCAAGGCTCCCATTTCTCCATGGCCTGTCCTGCATTTCTGGTTTTGACACTTTTTTCAGCATGGCCCTTTTGACCAATGGGAAGCGAGACATCTTTGTAGCGCTGATTTGCCTTTCCAGGTTGCTTGGTTGGCCAAAAAGGGCGTATGCGTTTTTTCCTGAATATATTCAGGAAAAAACGCATACGCCCTTTTTGGCCAAGGGCATCATTGTCAACGTTTTGCCGCTTTTCATGTGCTTTAAAGGGGATTCGAATCTACCTCCTGAAATCTGTTTCCTGCAATTCTGCCTTGATTTCAAATCCTCTTCTTTGCCTTCCCTCAATATATTTGTGGATGAGAGTTATCATTTATAACTCTGCAAGTTTGTGAATTGCAGTGCCCTGAACCTCCAATTTACAACTCGCTTTTTTGGGAGCTGGTCGCAAAAGCGCAGGATGGCTTCAGGCCCTGTTCTGGTTCCGGGGGGCAGGCTGAGCCTGTGGTTAATTCTTCTTCCTGATGGGAAAATAGAGTGACCTGTGCCTGTCCCAACACCAAGAGCTAGTCTTTCATTGGTTCCACGTCTTCCCGTTCATCCTCAGTACAAATTGCAACCTGTACGGAACAGGAGGTTAAAGGTGCTGATGCTCCAAGGAGGGAGATTGCTAGTAAAGTGGCTGGAATGGCGAACCCGGGCACAAGCAGATGAGAAATGAGGTGCGTTTTAGAAACCTTTCCCCATCACACGGTGTACCATCTTCTGGGTATCTCATGCATGTTTTCGATGTAGGAAGATGCCCTTGAACCTGGAGATTTGGGACCCATGCGATCGGTACCACGCAGTATTACTTTAAAGGGTCTGCGTTTGCTCACCCAACCTCACCAAACCTCTCAGCCCCAAGAGTGTCCACCCTTATGTCTCATCCAGCTGTGGGTCTAGATATGGTCAATCCAGGTTGCATCACAGCCCCTGAACGCATTGTGTAAGAATTTCGCTCTCTTTCACTGTCTTTGTTTCACGGGTTTTTCAAAATAATTTATTTTTATAATGGGGTTTAGCTGCTTTTCACTGCTGTGTTTATGCCGCTTTACACCCACTTGACACACTAACAGAGAGATATCAATACATAGGTTTTAAGATTATTACTAGTCAGATATATTCTTGTGCGGTGAATAGGGCGTGTTGAGTCCAGTTCTCTGAGCAAGGAGTAGGTCTTGTCTATTACATATTGGTTTTATGGAACGGTATCTGAGCTAATTTGAAACCCTTGTTTTATGTATCACCCCACCTCACCTTTCCCGTTAAGCAGCCATAGTGTGTTTTCTGCATGTGTGACTCTGTTCTGTTTTGTAATTCAGTTCAAGTGTAACGGTTTTTACATTCCCTCTATCAGTGATACCTTATGAGAAGTGTCCTTTTCTGTGTGACTTATTTCACTTAGAATCGTCGTACCTAAATCCACTCATCATGCTGCTACTAGCCTTATGACATTGATTTCATGGCTGAGTGATATTCCATTGTACATAAGGACCACAACTTCTTTATCCATTTTTCTCTTTCCTGGGATATTGAAGGTGGAATGAAGTGGAGGTCCTTGTCAACAGAGCAGCCCTAAACTTTGGGGTGCTTGTGTCTTGCTGATTTTTAATTTTCCCAATTTATACCCCCATGAGTGGAAGTGCCCTATGCTCCCTAAGCTTTGCTTTTTAGACGTTTCAGGACTCACCGTACACTTCTCCAGAGTGGCTGTTGACAATTTACATCCCGCCCATCAGTGTAGCAAGGCTCCCATTTCTCCATGGCCTGTCCTGCATTTCTGGTTTTGACACTCTTTTCAGCATGGCCCTTTTGACCGATGGGAAGCGAGACATCTTTGTAGCGCTGATTTGCCTTTCCAGGTTGCTTGGTTGGCCAAAAAGGGCGTATGCGTTTTTTCCTTAATATATTCAGGAAAAAACGCATACGCCCTTTTTGGCCAAGGGCATCATTGTCAACGTTTTGCCGCTTTTCATGTGCTTTAAAGGCGATTCGAATCTACCTCCTGAAATCTGTTTCCTGCAATTCTGCCTTGATTTCAAATCCTCTTCTTTGCCTTCCCTCAATATATTTGTGGATGAGAGTTATCATTTATAACTCTGCAGGTTTGTGAATTGCAGTGCCCTGAACCTCCATTTTACAACTCGCTTTTTAGGGAGCTGGCCGCAAAAGCGCAGGATGGCTTCAGGCCCTGTTCTGGTTCCGGGGGGCAGGCTGAGCCTGTGGTTAATTCTTCTTCCTGATGGGAAAATAGAGTGACCTGTGCCTGTCCCAACACCAAGAGCTAGTCTTTCATTGGTTCCACGTCTTCCCGTTCATCCTCAGTACAAATTGCAACCTGTACGGAACAGGAGGTTAAAGGTGCTGATGCTCCAAGGAGGGAGATTGCTAGTTAAGTGGCTGGAATGGCGAACCCGGGCACAAGCAGATGAGAAATGAGGTGCGTTTTAGAAACCTTTCCCCATCACACGGTGTACCATCTTCCTGGTATCTCATGCATGTTTTCGATGTAGGAAGATGCCCTGGAACCTGGAGATTTGGGACCCATGCGATGGGTACCACGCAGTATTACTTTAAAGGGTCTGCGTTTGCTCACCCAACCTCACCAAACCTCTCAGCCGCAACAGTGTCCACCCTTATGTCTCATCCAGCTGTGGGTCTAGATATGGTCAATCCAGGTTGCATCACAGCCCCTGAACGCATTGTGTAAGAATTTCTCTCTCTTTCACTGTCTTTGTTTCATGGGTTTTTCAAAGTAATTTATTTTTATAATGGGGTTTAGCTGCTTTTCACTGCTGTGTTTATGCCGCTTTTTACCCACTTGACACACTAACAGAGAGATATCAGTACATAGGTTTTAAGATTATTACTAGTCAGATATATTCTTGTGCGGTGAATAGGGCGTGTTGAGTCCAGTTCTCTGAGCAAGGAGTAGGTCTTGTCTATTACATATTGGGTTTATGGAATGGTATCTGAGCTAATTTGAAACCCTTGTTTTATGTATCACCCCACCTCACCTTTCCCGTTAAGCAGCCATAGTGTGTTTTCTGCATGTGTGACTCTGTTCTGTTTTGTAATTCAGTTCAAGTGTAACGGTTTTTACATTCCCTCTATAAGTGATACCTTATGAGAAGTGTCCTTTTCTGTGTGACTTATTTCACTTAGAGTCGTCGTACCTAAATCCACTCATCATGCTGCTACTAGCCTTATGACATTGATTTCATGGCTGAGTGATATTCCATTGTACATAAGGACCACAACTTCTTTATCCATTTTTCTCTTTCCTGGGATATTGAAGGTGGAATGAAGTGGAGGTCCTTGTCAACAGAGCAGCCCTAAACTTTGGGGTGCTTGTGTCTTGCTGATTTTTAATTTTCCCAATTTATAACCCCATGAGTGGAAGTGCCCTATGCTCTCTAAGCTTTGTTTTTTAGATGTTTCAGGACTCACCGTACACTTCTCCAGAGTGGCTGTTGACAATTTACATCCCGCCCATCAGTGTAGCAAGGCTCCCATTTCTCCATGGCCTGTCCTGCATTTCTGGTTTTGACACTTTTTTCAGCATGGCCCTTTTGACCAATGGGAAGCGAGACATCTTTGTAGCGCTGATTTGCCTTTCCAGGTTGCTTGGTTGGCCAAAAAGGGCGTATGCGTTTTTTCCTGAATATATTCAGGAAAAAACGCATACGCCCTTTTTGGCCAAGGGCATCATTGCCAACGTTTTGCCGCATTTCATGTGCTTTAAAGGCGATTCGAATCTACCTCCTGAAATCTGTTTCCTGCAATTCTGCCTTGATTTCAAATCCTCTTCTTTGCCTTCCCTCAATATATTTGTGGATGAGAGTTATCATTTATAACTCTGCAGGTTTGTGAATTGCAGTGCCCTGAACCTCCAATTTACAACTCGCTTTTTAGGGAGCTGGCCGCAAAAGCGCAGGATGGCTTCAGGCCCTGTTCTGGTTCCGGGGGGCAGGCTGAGCCTGTGGTTAATTCTTCTTCCTGATGGGAAAATAGAGTGACCTGTGCCTGTCCCAACACCAAGAGCTAGTCTTTCATTGGTTCCACGTCTTCCCGTTCATCCTCAGTACAAATTGCAACCTGTACGGAACAGGAGGTTAAAGGTGCTGATGCTCCAAGGAGGGAGATTGCTAGTAAAGTGGCTGGAATGGCGAACCCGGGCACAAGCAGATGAGAAATGAGGTGCGTTTTAGAAACCTTTCCCCATCACACGGTGTACCATCTTCTGGGTATCTCATGCATGTTTTCGATGTAGGAAGATGCCCTTGAACCTGGAGATTTGGGACCCATGCGATCGGTACCACGCAGTATTACTTTAAAGGGTCTGCGTTTGCTCACCCAACCTCACCAAACCTCTCAGCCCCAAGAGTGTCCACCCTTATGTCTCATCCAGCTGTGGGTCCTAGATATGGTCAATCCAGGTTGCATCACAGCCCCTGAACGCATTGTGTAAGAATTTCGCTCTCTTTCACTGTCTTTGTTTCACGGGTTTTTCAAAGTAATTTATTTTTATAATGGGGTTTAGCTGCTTTTCACTGCTGTGTTTATGCCGCTTTACACCCACTTGACACACTAACAGAGAGATATCAATACATAGGTTTTAAGATTATTACTAGTCAGATATATTCTTGTGCGGTGAATAGGGCGTGTTGAGTCCAGTTCTCTGAGCAAGGAGTAGGTCTTGTCTATTACATATTGGTTTTATGGAACGGTATCTGAGCTAATTTGAAACCCTTGTTTTATGTATCACCCCACCTCACCTTTCCCGTTAAGCAGCCATAGTGTGTTTTCTGCATGTGTGACTCTGTTCTGTTTTGTAATTCAGTTCAAGTGTAACGGTTTTTACATTCCCTCTATCAGTGATACCTTATGAGAAGTGTCCTTTTCTGTGTGACTTATTTCACTTAGAATCGTCGTACCTAAATCCACTCATCATGCTGCTACTAGCCTTATGACATTGATTTCATGGCTGAGTGATATTCCATTGTACATAAGGACCACAACTTCTTTATCCATTTTTCTCTTTCCTGGGATATTGAAGGTGGAATGAAGTGGAGGTCCTTGTCAACAGAGCAGCCCTAAACTTTGGGGTGCTTGTGTCTTGCTGATTTTTAATTTTCCCAATTTATACCCCCATGAGTGGAAGTGCCCTATGCTCCCTAAGCTTTGCTTTTTAGACGTTTCAGGACTCACCGTACACTTCTCCAGAGTGGCTGTTGACAATTTACATCCCGCCCATCAGTGTAGCAAGGCTCCCATTTCTCCATGGCCTGTCCTGCATTTCTGGTTTTGACACTTTTTTCAGCATGGCCCTTTTGACCGATGGGAAGCGAGACATCTTTGTAGCGCTGATTTGCCTTTCCAGGTTGCTTGGTTGGCCAAAAAGGGCGTATGCGTTTTTTCCTGAATATATTCAGGAAAAAACGCATACGCCCTTTTTGGCCAAGGGCATCATTGTCAACGTTTTGCCGCTTTTCATGTGCTTTAAAGGCGATTCGAATCTACCTCCTGAAATCTGTTTCCTGCAATTCTGCCTTGATTTCAAATCCTCTTCTTTGCCTTCCCTCAATATATTTGTGGATGAGAGTTATCATTTATAACTCTGCAGGTTTGTGAATTGCAGTGCCCTGAACCTCCATTTTACAACTCGCTTTTTAGGGAGCTGGCCGCAAAAGCGCAGGATGGCTTCAGGCCCTGTTCTGGTTCCGGGGGGCAGGCTGAGCCTGTGGTTAATTCTTCTTCCTGATGGGAAAATAGAGTGACCTGTGCCTGTCCCAACACCAAGAGCTAGTCTTTCATTGGTTCCACGTCTTCCCGTTCATCCTCAGTACAAATTGCAACCTGTACGGAACAGGAGGTTAAAGGTGCTGATGCTCCAAGGAGGGAGATTGCTAGTTAAGTGGCTGGAATGGCGAACCCGGGCACAAGCAGATGAGAAATGAGGTGCGTTTTAGAAACCTTTCCCCATCACACGGTGTACCATCTTCTGGGTATCTCATGCATGTTTTCGATGTAGGAAGATGCCCTGGAACCTGGAGATTTGGGACCCATGCGATGGGTACCACGCAGTATTACTTTAAAGGGTCTGCGTTTGCTCACCCAACCTCACCAAACCTCTCAGCCGCAACAGTGTCCACCCTTATGTCTCATCCAGCTGTGGGTCTAGATATGGTCAATCCAGGTTGCATCACAGCCCCTGAACGCATTGTGTAAGAATTTCTCTCTCTTTCACTGTCTTTGTTTCATGGGTTTTTCAAAGTAATTTATTTTTATAATGGGGTTTAGCTGCTTTTCACTGCTGTGTTTATGCCGCTTTTTACCCACTTGACACACTAACAGAGAGATATCAGTACATAGGTTTTAAGATTATTACTAGTCAGATATATTCTTGTGCGGTGAATAGGGCGTGTTGAGTCCAGTTCTCTGAGCAAGGAGTAGGTCTTGTCTATTACATATTGGGTTTATGGAATGGTATCTGAGCTAATTTGAAACCCTTGTTTTATGTATCACCCCACCTCACCTTTCCCGTTAAGCAGCCATAGTGTGTTTTCTGCATGTGTGACTCTGTTCTGTTTTGTAATTCAGTTCAAGTGTAACGGTTTTTACATTCCCTCTATAAGTGATACCTTATGAGAAGTGTCCTTTTCTGTGTGACTTATTTCACTTAGAGTCGTCGTACCTAAATCCACTCATCATGCTGCTACTAGCCTTATGACATTGATTTCACGGCTGAGTGATATTCCATTGTACATAAGGACCACAACTTCTTTATCCATTTTTCTCTTTCCTGGGATATTGAAGGTGGAATGAAGTGGAGGTCCTTGTCAACAGAGCAGCCCTAAACTTTGGGGTGCTTGTGTCTTGCTGATTTTTCATTTTCCCAATTTATAACCCCATGAGTGGAAGTGCCCTATGCTCTCTAAGCTTTGTTTTTTAGATGTTTCAGGACTCACCGTACACTTCTCCAGAGTGGCTGTTGACAATTTACATCCCGCCCATCAGTGTAGCAAGGCTCCCATTTCTCCATGGCCTGTCCTGCATTTCTGGTTTTGACACTTTTTTCAGCATGGCCCTTTTGACCGATGGGAAGCGAGACATCTTTGTAGCGCTGATTTGCCTTTCCAGGTTGCTTGGTTGGCCAAAAAGGGCGTATGCGTTTTTTCCTGAATATATTCAGGAAAAAACGCATACGCCCTTTTTGGCCAAGGGCATCATTGCCAACGTTTTGCCGCATTTCATGTGCTTTAAAGGCGATTCGAATCTACCTCCTGAAATCTGTTTCCTGCAATTCTGCCTTGATTTCAAATACTCTTCTTTGCCTTCCCTCAATATATTTGTGGACGAGAGTTATCATTTATAAGTCTGCAGGTTTGTGAATTGCAGTGCCCTGAACCTCCATTTTACAACTCGCTTTTTAGGGAGCTGGCCGCAATAGCACCGGCTGGCTTCAGGCCCTGTTCTGGTTCCGAGTGGCAGGCTGAGCCTGTGGTTAATTCTTCTTCCTGATGGGAAAATAGAGTGACCTGTGCCTGTCCCAAAACCAAGAGCTAGTCTCTCATTGGTTCCACGTCTTCCAGTTCATCCTCAGGACAAATTGCAACCTGTACGGAAGAGGAGGTTAAAGGTGCTGATGCTCCAAGGAGGGAGATTGCTAGTAAAGTGGCTGGAATGGCGAACCCGGGCACAAGCAGATGAGAAATGAGGTGCGTTTTAGAAACCTTTCCCCATCACACGGTGTACCATCTTCTGGGTATCTCATGCATGTTTTCGATGTAGGAAGATGCCCTGGAACCTGGAGATTTGGGACCCATGCGATGGGTACCACGCAGTATTACTTTAAAGGGTCTGCGTTTGCTCACCCAACCTCACCAAACCTCTCAGCCGCAACAGTGTCCACCCTTATGTCTCATCCAGCTGTGGGTCTAGATATGGTCAATCCAGGTTGCATCACAGCCCCTGAACGCATTGTGTAAGAATTTCTCTCTCTTTCACTGTCTTTGTTTCATGGGTTTTTCAAAGTAATTTATTTTTATAATGGGGTTTAGCTGCTTTCCACTGCTGTGTTTATGCTGCTTTTTACCCACTTGACACACTAACAGAGAGATATCAGTACATAGGTTTTAAGATTATTACTAGTCAAATGTATTCTTGTGCGGTGAATAGGGCATGTTGAGTCCAGTTCTCTGAGCAAGGAGTAGGTCTTGTCTATTACATATTGGGTTTATGGAAGGGTATCTGAGCTAATTTGAAACCCTTGTTTTATGTATCACCCCACCTCACCTTTCCCGTTAAGCAGCCATAGTGTGTTTTCTGCATGTGTGACTCTGTTCTGTTTTGTAATTCAGTTCAAGTGTAACGGTTTTTACATTCCCTCTATCAGTGATACCTTATGAGAAGTGTCCTTTTCTGTGTGACTTATTTCACTTAGAGTCGTCGTACCTAAATCCACTCATCATGCTGCTACTAGCCTTATGACATTGATTTCACGGCTGAGTGATATTCCATTGTACATAAGGACCACAACTTCTTTATCCATTTTTCTCTTTCCTGGGATATTGAAGGTGGAATGAAGTGGAGGTCCTTGTCAACAGAGCAGCCCTAAACTTTGGGGTGCTTGTGTCTTGCTGATTTTTAATTTTCCCAATTTATAACCCCATGAGTGGAAGTGCCCTATGCTCTCTAAGCTTTGTTTTTTAGATGTTTCAGGACTCACCGTACGCTTCTCCAGAGTGGCTGTTGGCAATTTACATCCCGCCCATCAGTGTAGCAAGGCTCCCATTTCTCCATGGCCTGTCCTGCATTTCTGGTTTTGACACTTTTTTCAGCATGGCCTTTTTAACCGATGGGAAGCGAGACATCTTTGTAGCGCTGATTTGCCTTTCCAGGTTGCTTGGTTGGCCAAAAAGGGCGTATGCGTTTTTTCCTGAATATATTCAGGAAAAAACGCATACGCCCTTTTTGGCCAAGGGCATCATTGTCAACGTTTTGCCGCTTTTCATGTGCTTTAAAGGCGATTCGAATCTACCTCCTGAAATCTGTTTCCTGCAATTCTGCCTTGATTTCAAATCCTCTTCTTTGCCTTCCCTCAATATATTTGTGGATGAGAGTTATCATTTATAACTCTGCAGGTTTGTGAATTGCAGTGCCCTGAACCTCCAATTTACAACTCGCTTTTTAGGGAGCTGGCCGCAAAAGCGCAGGATGGCTTCAGGCCCTGTTCTGGTTCCGGGGGGCAGGCTGAGCCTGTGGTTAATTCTTCTTCCTGATGGGAAAATAGAGTGACCTGTGCCTGTCCCAACACCAAGAGCTAGTCTTTCATTGGTTCCACGTCTTCCCGTTCATCCTCAGTACAAATTGCAACCTGTACGGAACAGGAGGTTAAAGGTGCTGATGCTCCAAGGAGGGAGATTGCTAGTAAAGTGGCTGGAATGGCGAACCCGGGCACAAGCAGATGAGAAATGAGGTGCGTTTTAGAAACCTTTCCCCATCACACGGTGTACCATCTTCTGGGTATCTCATGCATGTTTTCGATGTAGGAAGATGCCCTTGAACCTGGAGATTTGGGACCCATGCGATCGGTACCACGCAGTATTACTTTAAAGGGTCTGCATTTGCTCACCCAACCTCACCAAACCTCTCAGCCCCAAGAGTGTCCACCCTTATGTCTCATCCAGCTGTGGGTCTAGATATGGTCAATCCAGGTTGCATCACAGCCCCTGAACGCATTGTGTAAGAATTTCGCTCTCTTTCACTGTCTTTGTTTCACGGGTTTTTCAAAGTAATTTATTTTTATAATGGGGTTTAGCTGCTTTTCACTGCTGTGTTTATGCCGCTTTACACCCACTTGACACACTAACAGAGAGATATCAATACATAGGTTTTAAGATTATTACTAGTCAGATATATTCTTGTGCGGTGAATAGGGCGTGTTGAGTCCAGTTCTCTGAGCAAGGAGTAGGTCTTGTCTATTACATATTGGTTTTATGGAACGGTATCTGAGCTAATTTGAAACCCTTGTTTTATGTATCACCCCACCTCACCTTTCCCGTTAAGCAGCCATAGTGTGTTTTCTGCATGTGTGACTCTGTTCTGTTTTGTAATTCAGTTCAAGTGTAACGGTTTTTACATTCCCTCTATCAGTGATACCTTATGAGAAGTGTCCTTTTCTGTGTGACTTATTTCACTTAGAATCGTCGTACCTAAATCCACTCATCATGCTGCTACTAGCCTTATGACATTGATTTCATGGCTGAGTGATATTCCATTGTACATAAGGACCACAACTTCTTTATCCATTTTTCTCTTTCCTGGGATATTGAAGGTGGAATGAAGTGGAGGTCCTTGTCAACAGAGCAGCCCTAAACTTTGGGGTGCTTGTGTCTTGCTGATTTTTAATTTTCCCAATTTATACCCCCATGAGTGGAAGTGCCCTATGCTCCCTAAGCTTTGCTTTTTAGACGTTTCAGGACTCACCGTACACTTCTCCAGAGTGGCTGTTGACAATTTACATCCCGCCCATCAGTGTAGCAAGGCTCCCATTTCTCCATGGCCTGTCCTGCATTTCTGGTTTTGACACTTTTTTCAGCATGGCCCTTTTGACCGATGGGAAGCGAGACATCTTTGTAGCGCTGATTTGCCTTTCCAGGTTGCTTGGTTGGCCAAAAAGGGCGTATGCGTTTTTTCCTGAATATATTCAGGAAAAAACGCATACGCCCTTTTTGGCCAAGGGCATCATTGTCAACGTTTTGCCGCTTTTCATGTGCTTTAAAGGCGATTCGAATCTACCTCCTGAAATCTGTTTCCTGCAATTCTGCCTTGATTTCAAATCCTCTTCTTTGCCTTCCCTCAATATATTTGTGGATGAGAGTTATCATTTATAACTCTGCAGGTTTGTGAATTGCAGTGCCCTGAACCTCCATTTTACAACTCGCTTTTTAGGGAGCTGGCCGCAAAAGCGCAGGATGGCTTCAGGCCCTGTTCTGGTTCCGGGGGGCAGGCTGAGCCTGTGGTTAATTCTTCTTCCTGATGGGAAAATAGAGTGACCTGTGCCTGTCCCAACACCAAGAGCTAGTCTTTCATTGGTTCCACGTCTTCCCGTTCATCCTCAGTACAAATTGCAACCTGTACGGAACAGGAGGTTAAAGGTGCTGATGCTCCAAGGAGGGAGATTGCTAGTTAAGTGGCTGGAATGGCGAACCCGGGCACAAGCAGATGAGAAATGAGGTGCGTTTTAGAAACCTTTCCCCATCACACGGTGTACCATCTTCTGGGTATCTCATGCATGTTTTCGATGTAGGAAGATGCCCTGGAACCTGGAGATTTGGGACCCATGCGATGGGTACCACGCAGTATTACTTTAAAGGGTCTGCGTTTGCTCACCCAACCTCACCAAACCTCTCAGCCGCAACAGTGTCCACCCTTATGTCTCATCCAGCTGTGGGTCTAGATATGGTCAATCCAGGTTGCATCACAGCCCCTGAACGCATTGTGTAAGAATTTCTCTCTCTTTCACTGTCTTTGTTTCATGGGTTTTTCAAAGTAATTTATTTTTATAATGGGGTTTAGCTGCTTTTCACTGCTGTGTTTATGCCGCTTTTTACCCACTTGACACACTAACAGAGAGATATCAGTACATAGGTTTTAAGATTATTACTAGTCAGATATATTCTTGTGCGGTGAATAGGGCGTGTTGAGTCCAGTTCTCTGAGCAAGGAGTAGGTCTTGTCTATTACATATTGGGTTTATGGAATGGTATCTGAGCTAATTTGAAACCCTTGTTTTATGTATCACCCCACCTCACCTTTCCCGTTAAGCAGCCATAGTGTGTTTTCTGCATGTGTGACTCTGTTCTGTTTTGTAATTCAGTTCAAGTGTAACGGTTTTTACATTCCCTCTATAAGTGATACCTTATGAGAAGTGTCCTTTTCTGTGTGACTTATTTCACTTAGAGTCGTCGTACCTAAATCCACTCATCATGCTGCTACTAGCCTTATGACATTGATTTCACGGCTGAGTGATATTCCATTGTACATAAGGACCACAACTTCTTTATCCATTTTTCTCTTTCCTGGGATATTGAAGGTGGAATGAAGTGGAGGTCCTTGTCAACAGAGCAGCCCTAAACTTTGGGGTGCTTGTGTCTTGCTGATTTTTAATTTTCCCAATTTATAACCCCATGAGTGGAAGTGCCCTATGCTCTCTAAGCTTTGTTTTTTAGATGTTTCAGGACTCACCGTACACTTCTCCAGAGTGGCTGTTGACAATTTACATCCCGCCCATCAGTGTAGCAAGGCTCCCATTTCTCCATGGCCTGTCCTGCATTTCTGGTTTTGACACTTTTTTCAGCATGGCCCTTTTGACCGATGGGAAGCGAGACATCTTTGTAGCGCTGATTTGCCTTTCCAGGTTGCTTGGTTGGCCAAAAAGGGCGTATGCGTTTTTTCCTGAATATATTCAGGAAAAAACGCATACGCCCTATTTGGCCAAGGGCATCATTGCCAACGTTTTGCCGCATTTCATGTGCTTTAAAGGCGATTCGAATCTACCTCCTGAAATCTGTTTCCTGCAATTCTGCCTTGATTTCAAATCCTCTTCTTTGCCTTCCCTCAATATATTTGTGGACGAGAGTTATCATTTATAACTCTGCAGGTTTGTGAATTGCAGTGCCCTGAACCTCCATTTTACAACTCGCTTTTTAGGGAGCTGGCCGCAATAGCACCGGCTGGCTTCAGGCCCTGTTCTGGTTCCGAGTGGCAGGCTGAGCCTGTGGTTAATTCTTCTTCCTGATGGGAAAATAGAGTGACCTGTGCCTGTCCCAACACCAAGAGCTAGTCTCTCATTGGTTCCACGTCTTCCAGTTCATCCTCAGGACAAATTGCAACCTGTACGGAAGAGGAGGTTAAAGGTGCTGATGCTCCAAGGAGGGAGATTGCTAGTAAAGTGGCTGGAATGGCGAACCCGGGCACAAGCAGATGAGAAATGAGGTGCGTTTTAGAAACCTTTCCCCATCACACGGTGTACCATCTTCTGGGTATCTCATGCATGTTTTCGATGTAGGAAGATGCCCTTGAACCTGGAGATTTGGGACCCATGCGATGGGTACCACGCAGTATTACTTTAAAGGGTCTGCGTTTGCTCACCCAACCTCACCAAACCTCTCAGCCGCAACAGTGTCCACCCTTATGTCTCATCCAGCTGTGGGTCTAGATATGGTCAATCCAGGTTGCATCACAGCCCCTGAACGCATTGTGTAAGAATTTCTCTCTCTTTCACTGTCTTTGTTTCATGGGTTTTTCAAAGTAATTTATTTTTATAATGGGGTTTAGCTGCTTTTCACTGCTGTGTTTATGCCGCTTTTTACCCACTTGACACACTAACAGAGAGATATCAGTACATAGGTTTTAAGATTATTACTAGTCAGATGTATTCTTGTGCGGTGAATAGGGCGTGTTGAGTCCAGTTCTCTGAGCAAGGAGTAGGTCTTGTCTATTACATATTGGGTTTATGGAAGGGTATCTGAGCTAATTTGAAACCCTTGTTTTATGTATCACCCCACCTCACCTTTCCCGTTAAGCAGCCATAGTGTGTTTTCTGCATGTGTGACTCTGTTCTGTTTTGTAATTCAGTTCAAGTGTAACGGTTTTTACATTCCCTCTATCAGTGATACCTTATGAGAAGTGTCCTTTTCTGTGTGACTTATTTCACTTAGAGTCGTCGTACCTAAATCCACTCATCATGCTGCTACTAGCCTTATGACATTGATTTCACGGCTGAGTGATATTCCATTGTACATAAGGACCACAACTTCTTTATCCATTTTTCTCTTTCCTGGGATATTGAAGGTGGAATGAAGTGGAGGTCCTTGTCAACAGAGCAGCCCTAAACTTTGGGGTGCTTGTGTCTTGCTGATTTTTAATTTTCCCAATTTATAACCCCATGAGTGGAAGTGCCCTATGCTCTCTAAGCTTTGTTTTTTAGATGTTTCAGGACTCACCGTACACTTCTCCAGAGTGGCTGTTGGCAATTTACATCCCGCCCATCAGTGTAGCAAGGCTCCCATTTCTCCATGGCCTGTCCTGCATTTCTGGTTTTGACACTTTTTTCAGCATGGCCTTTTTAACCGATGGGAAGCGAGACATCTTTGTAGCGCTGATTTGCCTTTCCAGGTTGCTTGGTTGGCCAAAAAGGGCGTATGCGTTTTTTCCTGAATATATTCAGGAAAAAACGCATACGCCCTTTTTGGCCAAGGGCATCATTGTCAACGTTTTGCCGCTTTTCATGTGCTTTAAAGGCGATTCGAATCTACCTCCTGAAATCTGTTTCCTGCAATTCTGCCTTGATTTCAAATCCTCTTCTTTGCCTTCCCTCAATATATTTGTGGACGAGAGTTATCATTTATAACTCTGCAGGTTTGTGAATTGCAGTGCCCTGAACCTCCATTTTACAACTCGCGTTTTTGGGAGATGGCCGCAAAAGCGCAGGATGGCTTCAGGCCCTGTTCTTGTTCCGGGGGGCAGGCTGAGCCTGTGGTTAATTCTTCTTCCTGATGGGAAAATAGAGTGACCTGTGCCTGTGCCAACACCAAGAGCTAGTCTCTCATTGGTTCCACGTCTTCCCGTTCATCCTCAGGACAAATTGCAACCTGTACGGAACAGGAGGTTAAAGGTGATGATGCTCCAAGGAGGGAGATTGCTAGTAAAGTGGCTGGAATGGTGAACCCGAGCACAAGGAGATGAGAAATGAGGTGCGTTTTAGAAACCTTTCCCCATCACACGGTGTACCATCTTCTGGGTTTCTCATGCATGTTTTCGATGTAGGAAGATGCCCTTGAACCTGGAGATTTGGGACCCATGCGATCGGTACCACGCAGTATTACTTTAAAGGGGCTGCGTTTGCTCACCCAACCTCACCAAACCTCTCAGCCGCAACAGTGTCCACCCTTATGTCTCATCCAGCTGTGGGTCTAGATATGGTCAATCCAGGTTGCATCACAGCCCCTGAACGCATTGTGTAAGAATTTCGCTCTCTTTCACTGTCTTTGTTTCATGGGTTTTTCAAAGTAATTTATTTTTATAATGGGGTTTAGCTTCTTTTCACTGCTGTGTTTATGCCGCTTTACACCCACTTGACACACTAACAGAGAGATATCAATACATAAGTTTTAAGATTATTACTAGTCAGATATATTCTTGTGCGGTGAATAGGGCGTGTTGAGTCCAGTTCTCTGAGCAAGGAGTAGGTCTTGTCTATTACATATTGGGTTTATGGAACGGTATCTGAGCTAATTTGAAACCCTTGTTTTATGTATCACCCCACCTCACCTTTCCCGTTAAGCAGCCATAGTGTGTTTTCTGCATGTGTGACTCTGTTCTGTTTTGTAATTCAGTTCAAGTGTAACGGTTTTTACATTCCCTCTATAAGTGATACCTTATGAGAAGTGCCCTTTTCTGTGTGACTTATTTCACTTAGAGTCGTCGTACCTAAATTCACTCATCATGCTGGTACTAGCCTTATGACATTGATTTCACGGCTGAGTGATATTCCATTGTACATAAGGACCACAACTTCTTTATCCATTTTTCTCTTTCCTGGGATATTGAAGGTGGAATGAAGTGGAGGTCCTTGTCAACAGAGCAGTCCTAAACTTTGGGGTGCTTGTGTCTTGCTGAATTTTAATTTTCCCAATTTATACCCACATGAGTGGAAGTGCCCTATGCTCTCTAAGCTTTGCTTTTCAGACGTTTCAGGACTCACCGTACACTTCTTCAGAGTGGCTGTTGACAATTTACATCCCGCCCATCAGTGTAGCAAGGCTCCCATTTCTCCATGGCCTGTCCTGCATTTCTGGTTTTGACACTTTTTTCAGCATGGCCCTTTTGACCGATGGGAAGCGAGACATCTTTGTAGCGCTGATTTGCCTTTCCAGGTTGCTTGGTTGGCCAAAAAGGGCGTATGCGTTTTTTCCTGAATATATTCAGGAAAAAACGCATACGCCCTTTTTGGCCAAGGGCATCATTGTCAACGTTTTGCCGCTTTTCATGTGCTTTAAAGGCGATTCGAATCTACCTCCTGAAATCTGTTTCCTGCAATTCTGCCTTGATTTCAAATCCTCTTCTTTGCCTTCCCTCAATATATTTGTGGACGAGAGTTATCATTTATAACTCTGCAGGTTTGTGAATTGCAGTGCCCTGAACCTCCATTTTGCAACTCGCTTTTTAGGGAGCTGGCCGCAAAAGCGCAGGATGCCTTCAGGCCCTGTTCTGGTTCCGGGGGCAGGCTGAGCCTGTGGTTAATTCTTCTTCCTGATGGGAAAATAGAGTGACCTGTGCCTGTCCCAACACCAAGAGCTAGTCTCTCATTGGTTCCACGTCTTCCCGTTCATCCTCAGTACAAATTGCAACCTGTACGGAACAGGAGGTTAAAGGTGCTGATGCTCCAAGGAGGGAGATTGCTAGTTAAGTGGCTGCAAAGGCGAACCCGGGCACAAGCAGATGAGAAATGAGGTGCGTTTTAGAAACCTTTCCCCATCACACGGTTTACCATCTTCTGGGTATCTCATGCATGTTTTCGATGTAGGAAGATGCCCTGGAACCTGGAGATTTGGGACCCATGCGATGGGTACCACGCAGTATTACTTTAAAGGGTCTGCGTTTGCTCACCCAACCTCACCAAACCTCTCAGCCGCAACAGTGTCCACCCTTATGTCTCATCCAGCTGTGGGTCTAGATATGGTCAATCCAGGTTGCATCACAGCCCCTGAACGCATTGTGTAAGAATTTCTCTCTCTTTCACTGTCTTTGTTTCATGGGTTTTTCAAAGTAATTTATTTTTATAATGGGGTTTAGCTGCTTTTCACTGCTGTGTTTATGCCGCTTTTTACCCACTTGACACACTAACAGAGAGATATCAGTACATAGGTTTTAAGATTATTACTAGTCAGATATATTCTTGTGCGGTGAATAGGGCGTGTTGAGTCCAGTTCTCTGAGCAAGGAGTAGGTCTTGTCTATTACATATTGGGTTTATGGAATGGTATCTGAGCTAATTTGAAACCCTTGTTTTATGTATCACCCCACCTCACCTTTCCCGTTAAGCAGCCATAGTGTGTTTTCTGCATGTGTGACTCTGTTCTGTTTTGTAATTCAGTTCAAGTGTAACGGTTTTTACATTCCCTCTATAAGTGATACCTTATGAGAAGTGTCCTTTTCTGTGTGACTTATTTCACTTAGAGTCGTCGTACCTAAATCCACTCATCATGCTGCTACTAGCCTTATGACATTGATTTCACGGCTGAGTGATATTCCATTGTACATAAGGACCACAACTTCTTTATCCATTTTTCTCTTTCCTGGGATATTGAAGGTGGAATGAAGTGGAGGTCCTTGTCAACAGAGCAGCCCTAAACTTTGGGGTGCTTGTGTCTTGCTGATTTTTCATTTTCCCAATTTATAACCCCATGAGTGGAAGTGCCCTATGCTCTCTAAGCTTTGTTTTTTAGATGTTTCAGGACTCACCGTACACTTCTCCAGAGTGGCTGTTGACAATTTACATCCCGCCCATCAGTGTAGCAAGGCTCCCATTTCTCCATGGCCTGTCCTGCATTTCTGGTTTTGACACTTTTTTCAGCATGGCCCTTTTGACCGATGGGAAGCGAGACATCTTTGTAGCGCTGATTTGCCTTTCCAGGTTGCTTGGTTGGCCAAAAAGGGCGTATGCGTTTTTTCCTGAATATATTCAGGAAAAAACGCATACGCCCTTTTTGGCCAAGGGCATCATTGCCAACGTTTTGCCGCATTTCATGTGCTTTAAAGGCGATTCGAATCTACCTCCTGAAATCTGTTTCCTGCAATTCTGCCTTGATTTCAAATACTCTTCTTTGCCTTCCCTCAATATATTTGTGGACGAGAGTTATCATTTATAAGTCTGCAGGTTTGTGAATTGCAGTGCCCTGAACCTCCATTTTACAACTCGCTTTTTAGGGAGCTGGCCGCAATAGCACCGGCTGGCTTCAGGCCCTGTTCTGGTTCCGAGTGGCAGGCTGAGCCTGTGGTTAATTCTTCTTCCTGATGGGAAAATAGAGTGACCTGTGCCTGTCCCAAAACCAAGAGCTAGTCTCTCATTGGTTCCACGTCTTCCAGTTCATCCTCAGGACAAATTGCAACCTGTACGGAAGAGGAGGTTAAAGGTGCTGATGCTCCAAGGAGGGAGATTGCTAGTAAAGTGGCTGGAATGGCGAACCCGGGCACAAGCAGATGAGAAATGAGGTGCGTTTTAGAAACCTTTCCCCATCACACGGTGTACCATCTTCTGGGTATCTCATGCATGTTTTCGATGTAGGAAGATGCCCTGGAACCTGGAGATTTGGGACCCATGCGATGGGCACCACGCAGTATTACTTTAAAGGGTCTGCGTTTGCTCACCCAACCTCACCAAACCTCTCAGCCGCAACAGTGTCCACCCTTATGTCTCATCCAGCTGTGGGTCTAGATATGGTCAATCCAGGTTGCATCACAGCCCCTGAACGCATTGTGTAAGAATTTCTCTCTCTTTCACTGTCTTTGTTTCATGGGTTTTTCAAAGTAATTTATTTTTATAATGGGGTTTAGCTGCTTTTCACTGCTGTGTTTATGCTGCTTTTTACCCACTTGACACACTAACAGAGAGATATCAGTACATAGGTTTTAAGATTATTACTAGTCAAATGTATTCTTGTGCGGTGAATAGGGCATGTTGAGTCCAGTTCTCTGAGCAAGGAGTAGGTCTTGTCTATTACATATTGGGTTTATGGAAGGGTATCTGAGCTAATTTGAAACCCTTGTTTTATGTATCACCCCACCTCACCTTTCCCGTTAAGCAGCCATAGTGTGTTTTCTGCATGTGTGACTCTGTTCTGTTTTGTAATTCAGTTCAAGTGTAACGGTTTTTACATTCCCTCTATCAGTGATACCTTATGAGAAGTGTCCTTTTCTGTGTGACTTATTTCACTTAGAGTCGTCGTACCTAAATCCACTCATCATGCTGCTACTAGCCTTATGACATTGATTTCACGGCTGAGTGATATTCCATTGTACATAAGGACCACAACTTCTTTATCCATTTTTCTCTTTCCTGGGATATTGAAGGTGGAATGAAGTGGAGGTCCTTGTCAACAGAGCAGCCCTAAACTTTGGGGTGCTTGTGTCTTGCTGATTTTTAATTTTCCCAATTTATAACCCCATGAGTGGAAGTGCCCTATGCTCTCTAAGCTTTGTTTTTTAGATGTTTCAGGACTCACCGTACGCTTCTCCAGAGTGGCTGTTGGCAATTTACATCCCGCCCATCAGTGTAGCAAGGCTCCCATTTCTCCATGGCCTGTCCTGCATTTCTGGTTTTGACACTTTTTTCAGCATGGCCTTTTTAACCGATGGGAAGCGAGACATCTTTGTAGCGCTGATTTGCCTTTCCAGGTTGCTTGGTTGGCCAAAAAGGGCGTATGCGTTTTTTCCTGAATATATTCAGGAAAAAACGCATACGCCCTTTTTGGCCAAGGGCATCATTGTCAACGTTTTGCCGCTTTTCATGTGCTTTAAAGGCGATTCGAATCTACCTCCTGAAATCTGTTTCCTGCAATTCTGCCTTGATTTCAAATCCTCTTCTTTGCCTTCCCTCAATATATTTGTGGATGAGAGTTATCATTTATAACTCTGCAGGTTTGTGAATTGCAGTGCCCTGAACCTCCAATTTACAACTCGCTTTTTAGGGAGCTGGCCGCAAAAGCGCAGGATGGCTTCAGGCCCTGTTCTGGTTCCGGGGGGCAGGCTGAGCCTGTGGTTAATTCTTCTTCCTGATGGGAAAATAGAGTGACCTGTGCCTGTCCCAACACCAAGAGCTAGTCTTTCATTGGTTCCACGTCTTCCCGTTCATCCTCAGTACAAATTGCAACCTGTACGGAACAGGAGGTTAAAGGTGCTGATGCTCCAAGGAGGGAGATTGCTAGTAAAGTGGCTGGAATGGCGAACCCGGGCACAAGCAGATGAGAAATGAGGCGCGTTTTAGAAACCTTTCCCCATCACACGGTGTACCATCTTCTGGGTATCTCATGCATGTTTTCGATGTAGGAAGATGCCCTTGAACCTGGAGATTTGGGACCCATGCGATCGGTACCACGCAGTATTACTTTAAAGGGTCTGCATTTGCTCACCCAACCTCACCAAACCTCTCAGCCCCAAGAGTGTCCACCCTTATGTCTCATCCAGCTGTGGGTCTAGATATGGTCAATCCAGGTTGCATCACAGCCCCTGAACGCATTGTGTAAGAATTTCGCTCTCTTTCACTGTCTTTGTTTCACGGGTTTTTCAAAGTAATTTATTTTTATAATGGGGTTTAGCTGCTTTTCACTGCTGTGTTTATGCCGCTTTACACCCACTTGACACACTAACAGAGAGATATCAATACATAGGTTTTAAGATTATTACTAGTCAGATATATTCTTGTGCGGTGAATAGGGCGTGTTGAGTCCAGTTCTCTGAGCAAGGAGTAGGTCTTGTCTATTACATATTGGTTTTATGGAACGGTATCTGAGCTAATTTGAAACCCTTGTTTTATGTATCACCCCACCTCACCTTTCCCGTTAAGCAGCCATAGTGTGTTTTCTGCATGTGTGACTCTGTTCTGTTTTGTAATTCAGTTCAAGTGTAACGGTTTTTACATTCCCTCTATCAGTGATACCTTATGAGAAGTGTCCTTTTCTGTGTGACTTATTTCACTTAGAATCGTCGTACCTAAATCCACTCATCATGCTGCTACTAGCCTTATGACATTGATTTCATGGCTGAGTGATATTCCATTGTACATAAGGACCACAACTTCTTTATCCATTTTTCTCTTTCCTGGGATATTGAAGGTGGAATGAAGTGGAGGTCCTTGTCAACAGAGCAGCCCTAAACTTTGGGGTGCTTGTGTCTTGCTGATTTTTAATTTTCCCAATTTATACCCCCATGAGTGGAAGTGCCCTATGCTCCCTAAGCTTTGCTTTTTAGACGTTTCAGGACTCACCGTACACTTCTCCAGAGTGGCTGTTGACAATTTACATCCCGCCCATCAGTGTAGCAAGGCTCCCATTTCTCCATGGCCTGTCCTGCATTTCTGGTTTTGACACTTTTTTCAGCATGGCCCTTTTGACCGATGGGAAGCGAGACATCTTTGTAGCGCTGATTTGCCTTTCCAGGTTGCTTGGTTGGCCAAAAAGGGCGTATGCGTTTTTTCCTGAATATATTCAGGAAAAAACGCATACGCCCTTTTTGGCCAAGGGCATCATTGTCAACGTTTTGCCGCTTTTCATGTGCTTTAAAGGCGATTCGAATCTACCTCCTGAAATCTGTTTCCTGCAATTCTGCCTTGATTTCAAATCCTCTTCTTTGCCTTCCCTCAATATATTTGTGGATGAGAGTTATCATTTATAACTCTGCAGGTTTGTGAATTGCAGTGCCCTGAACCTCCATTTTACAACTCGCTTTTTAGGGAGCTGGCCGCAAAAGCGCAGGATGGCTTCAGGCCCTGTTCTGGTTCCGGGGGGCAGGCTGAGCCTGTGGTTAATTCTTCTTCCTGATGGGAAAATAGAGTGACCTGTGCCTGTCCCAACACCAAGAGCTAGTCTTTCATTGGTTCCACGTCTTCCCGTTCATCCTCAGTACAAATTGCAACCTGTACGGAACAGGAGGTTAAAGGTGCTGATGCTCCAAGGAGGGAGATTGCTAGTTAAGTGGCTGGAATGGCGAACCCGGGCACAAGCAGATGAGAAATGAGGTGCGTTTTAGAAACCTTTCCCCATCACACGGTGTACCATCTTCTGGGTATCTCATGCATGTTTTCGATGTAGGAAGATGCCCTGGAACCTGGAGATTTGGGACCCATGCGATGGGTACCACGCAGTATTACTTTAAAGGGTCTGCGTTTGCTCACCCAACCTCACCAAACCTCTCAGCCGCAACAGTGTCCACCCTTATGTCTCATCCAGCTGTGGGTCTAGATATGGTCAATCCAGGTTGCATCACAGCCCCTGAACGCATTGTGTAAGAATTTCTCTCTCTTTCACTGTCTTTGTTTCATGGGTTTTTCAAAGTAATTTATTTTTATAATGGGGTTTAGCTGCTTTTCACTGCTGTGTTTATGCCGCTTTTTACCCACTTGACACACTAACAGAGAGATATCAGTACATAGGTTTTAAGATTATTACTAGTCAGATATATTCTTGTGCGGTGAATAGGGCGTGTTGAGTCCAGTTCTCTGAGCAAGGAGTAGGTCTTGTCTATTACATATTGGGTTTATGGAATGGTATCTGAGCTAATTTGAAACCCTTGTTTTATGTATCACCCCACCTCACCTTTCCCGTTAAGCAGCCATAGTGTGTTTTCTGCATGTGTGACTCTGTTCTGTTTTGTAATTCAGTTCAAGTGTAACGGTTTTTACATTCCCTCTATAAGTGATACCTTATGAGAAGTGTCCTTTTCTGTGTGACTTATTTCACTTAGAGTCGTCGTACCTAAATCCACTCATCATGCTGCTACTAGCCTTATGACATTGATTTCACGGCTGAGTGATATTCCATTGTACATAAGGACCACAACTTCTTTATCCATTTTTCTCTTTCCTGGGATATTGAAGGTGGAATGAAGTGGAGGTCCTTGTCAACAGAGCAGCCCTAAACTTTGGGGTGCTTGTGTCTTGCTGATTTTTAATTTTCCCAATTTATAACCCCATGAGTGGAAGTGCCCTATGCTCTCTAAGCTTTGTTTTTTAGATGTTTCAGGACTCACCGTACACTTCTCCAGAGTGGCTGTTGACAATTTACATCCCGCCCATCAGTGTAGCAAGGCTCCCATTTCTCCATGGCCTGTCCTGCATTTCTGGTTTTGACACTTTTTTCAGCATGGCCCTTTTGACCGATGGGAAGCGAGACATCTTTGTAGCGCTGATTTGCCTTTCCAGGTTGCTTGGTTGGCCAAAAAGGGCGTATGCGTTTTTTCCTGAATATATTCAGGAAAAAACGCATACGCCCTATTTGGCCAAGGGCATCATTGCCAACGTTTTGCCGCATTTCATGTGCTTTAAAGGCGATTCGAATCTACCTCCTGAAATCTGTTTCCTGCAATTCTGCCTTGATTTCAAATCCTCTTCTTTGCCTTCCCTCAATATATTTGTGGACGAGAGTTATCATTTATAAGTCTGCAGGTTTGTGAATTGCAGTGCCCTGAACCTCCATTTTACAACTCGCTTTTTAGGGAGCTGGCCGCAATAGCACCGGCTGGCTTCAGGCCCTGTTCTGGTTCCGAGTGGCAGGCTGAGCCTGTGGTTAATTCTTCTTCCTGATGGGAAAATAGAGTGACCTGTGCCTGTCCCAACACCAAGAGCTAGTCTCTCATTGGTTCCACGTCTTCCAGTTCATCCTCAGGACAAATTGCAACCTGTACGGAAGAGGAGGTTAAAGGTGCTGATGCTCCAAGGAGGGAGATTGCTAGTAAAGTGGCTGGAATGGCGAACCCGGGCACAAGCAGATGAGAAATGAGGTGCGTTTTAGAAACCTTTCCCCATCACACGGTGTACCATCTTCTGGGTATCTCATGCATGTTTTCGATGTAGGAAGATGCCCTTGAACCTGGAGATTTGGGACCCATGCGATGGGTACCACGCAGTATTACTTTAAAGGGTCTGCGTTTGCTCACCCAACCTCACCAAACCTCTCAGCCGCAACAGTGTCCACCCTTATGTCTCATCCAGCTGTGGGTCTAGATATGGTCAATCCAGGTTGCATCACAGCCCCTGAACGCATTGTGTAAGAATTTCTCTCTCTTTCACTGTCTTTGTTTCATGGGTTTTTCAAAGTAATTTATTTTTATAATGGGGTTTAGCTGCTTTTCACTGCTGTGTTTATGCCGCTTTTTACCCACTTGACACACTAACAGAGAGATATCAGTACATAGGTTTTAAGATTATTACTAGTCAGATGTATTCTTGTGCGGTGAATAGGGCGTGTTGAGTCCAGTTCTCTGAGCAAGGAGTAGGTCTTGTCTATTACATATTGGGTTTATGGAAGGGTATCTGAGCTAATTTGAAACCCTTGTTTTATGTATCACCCCACCTCACCTTTCCCGTTAAGCAGCCATAGTGTGTTTTCTGCATGTGTGACTCTGTTCTGTTTTGTAATTCAGTTCAAGTGTAACGGTTTTTACATTCCCTCTATCAGTGATACCTTATGAGAAGTGTCCTTTTCTGTGTGACTTATTTCACTTAGAGTCGTCGTACCTAAATCCACTCATCATGCTGCTACTAGCCTTATGACATTGATTTCACGGCTGAGTGATATTCCATTGTACATAAGGACCACAACTTCTTTATCCATTTTTCTCTTTCCTGGGATATTGAAGGTGGAATGAAGTGGAGGTCCTTGTCAACAGAGCAGCCCTAAACTTTGGGGTGCTTGTGTCTTGCTGATTTTTAATTTTCCCAATTTATAACCCCATGAGTGGAAGTGCCCTATGCTCTCTAAGCTTTGTTTTTTAGATGTTTCAGGACTCACCGTACACTTCTCCAGAGTGGCTGTTGGCAATTTACATCCCGCCCATCAGTGTAGCAAGGCTCCCATTTCTCCATGGCCTGTCCTGCATTTCTGGTTTTGACACTTTTTTCAGCATGGCCTTTTTAACCGATGGGAAGCGAGACATCTTTGTAGCGCTGATTTGCCTTTCCAGGTTGCTTGGTTGGCCAAAAAGGGCGTATGCGTTTTTTCCTGAATATATTCAGGAAAAAACGCATACGCCCTTTTTGGCCAAGGGCATCATTGTCAACGTTTTGCCGCTTTTCATGTGCTTTAAAGGCGATTCGAATCTACCTCCTGAAATCTGTTTCCTGCAATTCTGCCTTGATTTCAAATCCTCTTCTTTGCCTTCCCTCAATATATTTGTGGACGAGAGTTATCATTTATAACTCTGCAGGTTTGTGAATTGCAGTGCCCTGAACCTCCATTTTACAACTCGCGTTTTTGGGAGATGGCCGCAAAAGCGCAGGATGGCTTCAGGCCCTGTTCTTGTTCCGGGGGGCAGGCTGAGCCTGTGGTTAATTCTTCTTCCTGATGGGAAAATAGAGTGACCTGTGCCTGTGCCAACACCAAGAGCTAGTCTCTCATTGGTTCCACGTCTTCCCGTTCATCCTCAGGACAAATTGCAACCTGTACGGAACAGGAGGTTAAAGGTGATGATGCTCCAAGGAGGGAGATTGCTAGTAAAGTGGCTGGAATGGTGAACCCGAGCACAAGGAGATGAGAAATGAGGTGCGTTTTAGAAACCTTTCCCCATCACACGGTGTACCATCTTCTGGGTTTCTCATGCATGTTTTCGATGTAGGAAGATGCCCTTGAACCTGGAGATTTGGGACCCATGTGATCGGTACCACGCAGTATTACTTTAAAGGGGCTGCGTTTGCTCACCCAACCTCACCAAACCTCTCAGCCGCAACAGTGTCCACCCTTATGTCTCATCCAGCTGTGGGTCTAGATATGGTCAATCCAGGTTGCATCACAGCCCCTGAACGCATTGTGTAAGAATTTCGCTCTCTTTCACTGTCTTTGTTTCATGGGTTTTTCAAAGTAATTTATTTTTATAATGGGGTTTAGCTTCTTTTCACTGCTGTGTTTATGCCGCTTTACACCCACTTGACACACTAACAGAGAGATATCAATACATAAGTTTTAAGATTATTACTAGTCAGATATATTCTTGTGCGGTGAATAGGGCGTGTTGAGTCCAGTTCTCTGAGCAAGGAGTAGGTCTTGTCTATTACATATTGGGTTTATGGAACGGTATCTGAGCTAATTTGAAACCCTTGTTTTATGTATCACCCCACCTCACCTTTCCCGTTAAGCAGCCATAGTGTGTTTTCTGCATGTGTGACTCTGTTCTGTTTTGTAATTCAGTTCAAGTGTAACGGTTTTTACATTCCCTCTATAAGTGATACCTTATGAGAAGTGCCCTTTTCTGTGTGACTTATTTCACTTAGAGTCGTCGTACCTAAATTCACTCATCATGCTGGTACTAGCCTTATGACATTGATTTCACGGCTGAGTGATATTCCATTGTACATAAGGACCACAACTTCTTTATCCATTTTTCTCTTTCCTGGGATATTGAAGGTGGAATGAAGTGGAGGTCCTTGTCAACAGAGCAGTCCTAAACTTTGGGGTGCTTGTGTCTTGCTGAATTTTAATTTTCCCAATTTATACCCACATGAGTGGAAGTGCCCTATGCTCTCTAAGCTTTGCTTTTCAGACGTTTCAGGACTCACCGTACACTTCTTCAGAGTGGCTGTTGACAATTTACATCCCGCCCATCAGTGTAGCAAGGCTCCCATTTCTCCATGGCCTGTCCTGCATTTCTGGTTTTGACACTTTTTTCAGCATGGCCCTTTTGACCGATGGGAAGCGAGACATCTTTGTAGCGCTGATTTGCCTTTCCAGGTTGCTTGGTTGGCCAAAAAGGGCGTATGCGTTTTTTCCTGAATATATTCAGGAAAAAACGCATACGCCCTTTTTGGCCAAGGGCATCATTGTCAACGTTTTGCCGCTTTTCATGTGCTTTAAAGGCGATTCGAATCTACCTCCTGAAATCTGTTTCCTGCAATTCTGCCTTGATTTCAAATCCTCTTCTTTGCCTTCCCTCAATATATTTGTGGACGAGAGTTATCATTTATAACTCTGCAGGTTTGTGAATTGCAGTGCCCTGAACCTCCATTTTGCAACTCGCTTTTTAGGGAGCTGGCCGCAAAAGCGCAGGATGCCTTCAGGCCCTGTTCTGGTTCCGGGGGCAGGCTGAGCCTGTGGTTAATTCTTCTTCCTGATGGGAAAATAGAGTGACCTGTGCCTGTCCCAACACCAAGAGCTAGTCTCTCATTGGTTCCACGTCTTCCCGTTCATCCTCAGTACAAATTGCAACCTGTACGGAACAGGAGGTTAAAGGTGCTGATGCTCCAAGGAGGGAGATTGCTAGTTAAGTGGCTGCAAAGGCGAACCCGGGCACAAGCAGATGAGAAATGAGGTGCGTTTTAGAAACCTTTCCCCATCACACGGTTTACCATCTTCTGGGTATCTCATGCATGTTTTCGATGTAGGAAGATGCCCTGGAACCTGGAGATTTGGGACCCATGCGATGGGTACCACGCAGTATTACTTTAAAGGGTCTGCGTTTGCTCACCCAACCTCACCAAACCTCTCAGCCGCAACAGTGTCCACCCTTATGTCTCATCCAGCTGTGGGTCTAGATATGGTCAATCCAGGTTGCATCACAGCCCCTGAACGCATTGTGTAAGAATTTCTCTCTCTTTCACTGTCTTTGTTTCATGGGTTTTACAAAGTAATTTATTTTTATAATGGGGTTTAGCTGCTTTTCACTGCTGTGTTTATGCCGCTTTTTACCCACTTGACACACTAACAGAGAGATATCAGTACATAGGTTTTAAGATTATTACTAGTCAGATATATTCTTGTGCGGTGAATAGGGCGTGTTGAGTCCAGTTCTCTGAGCAAGGAGTAGGTCTTGTCTATTACATATTGGGTTTATGGAACGGTATCTGAGCTAATTTGAAACCCTTGTTTTATGTATCACCCCACCTCACCTTTCCCGTTAAGCAGCCATAGTGTGTTTTCTGCATGTGTGACTCTGTTCTGTTTTGTAATTCAGTTCAAGTGTAACGGTTTTTACATTCCCTCTATAAGTGATACCTTATGAGAAGTGTCCTTTTCTGTGTGACTTATTTCACTTAGAGTCGTCGTACCTAAATCCACTCATCATGCTGCTACTAGCCTTATGACATTGATTTCACGGCTGAGTGATATTCCATTGTACATAAGGACCACAACTTCTTTATCCATTTTTCTCTTTCCTGGGATATTGAAGGTGGAATGAAGTGGAGGTCCTTGTCAACAGAGCAGCCCTAAACTTTGGGGTGCTTGTGTCTTGCTGATTTTTCATTTTCCCAATTTATACCCCCATGAGTGGAAGTGCCCTATGCTCTCTAAGCTTTGCTTTTAGACGTTTGAGGAGACACCGTACACTTCTCCAGAGTGGCTGTTGACAATTTACATCCCGCCCATCAGTGTAGCAAGGCTCCCATTTCTCCATGGCCTGTCCTGCATTTCTGGTTTTGACACTTTTTTCAGCATGGCCCTTTTGACCAATGGGAAGCGAGACATCTTTGTAGCGCTGATTTGCCTTTCCAGGTTGCTTGGTTGGCCAAAAAGGGCGTATGCGTTTTTTCCTGAATATATTCAGGAAAAAACGCATACGCCCTTTTTGGCCAAGGGCATCATTGTCAACGTTTTGCCGCTTTTCATGTGCTTTAAAGGCGATTCGAATCTACCTCCTGAAATCTGTTTCCTGCAATTCTGCCTTGATTTCAAATCCTCTTCTTTGCCTTCCCTCAATATATTTGTGGATGAGAGTTATCATTTATAACTCTGCAGGTTTGTGAATTGCAGTGCCCTGAACCTCTATTTTACAACTCGCGTTTTTGGGAGATGGCCGCAAAAGCGCAGGATGGCTTCAGGCCCTGTTCTTGTTCCGGGGGGCAGGCTGAGCCTGTGGTTAATTCTTCTTCCTGATGGGAAAATAGAGTGACCTGTGCCTGTGCCAACACCAAGAGCTAGTCTCTCATTGGTTCCACGTCTTCCCGTTCATCCTCAGGACAAATTGCAACCTGTACGGAACAGGAGGTTAAAGTTGATGATGCTCCAAGGAGGGAGATTGCTAGTAAAGTGGCTGGAATGGCGAACCCGAGCACAAGGAGATGAGAAATGAGGTGCGTTTTAGAAACCTTTCCCCATCACACGGTGTACCATCTTCTGGGTTTCTCATGCATGTTTTCGATGTAGGAAGATGCCCTTGAACCTGGAGATTTGGGACCCATGCGATGGGTACCACGCAGTATTACTTTAAAGGGTCTGCGTTTGCTCACCCAACCTCACCAAACCTCTCAGCCCCAAGAGTGTCCACCCTTATGTCTCATCCAGCTGTGGGTCTAGATATGGTCAATCCAGGTTGCATCACAGCCCCTGAACGCATTGTGTAAGAATTTCGCTCTCTTTCACTGTCTTTGTTTCATGGGTTTTTCAAAGTAATTTATTTTTATAATGGGGTTTAGCTGCTTTTCACTGCTGTGTTTATGCCGCTTTTTACCCACTTGACACACTAACAGAGAGATATCAGTACATAGGTTTTAAGATTATTACTAGTCAGATATATTCTTGTGCGGTGAATAGGGCGTGTTGAGTCCAGTTCTCTGAGCAAGGAGTAGGTCTTGTCTATTACATATTGGGTTTATGGAACGGTATCTGAGCTAATTTGAAACCCTTGTTTTATGTATCACCCCGCCTCACCTTTCCCGTTAAGCAGCCATAGTGTGTTTTCTGCATGTGTGACTCTGTTCTGTTTTGTAATTCAGTTCAAGTGTAACGGTTTTTACATTCCCTCTATAAGTGATACCTTATGAGAAGTGTCCTTTTCTGTGTGACTTATTTCACTTAGAGTCGTCGTACCTAAATCCACTCATCATGCTGCTACTAGCCTTATGACATTGATTTCACGGCTGAGTGATATTCCATTGTACATAAGGACCACAACTTCTTTATCCATTTTTCTCTTTCCTGGGATATTGAAGGTGGAATGAAGTGGAGGTCCTTGTCAACAGAGCAGCCCTAAACTTTGGGGTGCTTGCGTCTTGCTGATTTTTAATTTTCCAATTTATAACCCCATGAGTGGAAGTGCCCTATGCTCTCTAAGCTTTGTTTTTTAGATGTTTCAGGACTCACCGTACGCTTCTCCAGAGTGGCTGTTGGCAATTTACATCCCGCCCATCAGTGTAGCAAGGCTCCCATTTCTCCATGGCCTGTCCTGCATTTCTGGTTTTGACACTTTTTTCAGCATGGCCTTTTTAACCGATGGGAAGCAAGACATCTTTGTAGCGCTGATTTGCCTTTCCAGGTTGCTTGGTTGGCCAAAAAGGGCGTATGCGTTTTTTCCTGAATATATTCAGGAAAAAACGCATACGCCCTTTTTGGCCAAGGGCATCATTGTCAACGTTTTGCCGCTTTTCATGTGCTTTAAAGGCGATTCGAATCTACCTCCTGAAATCTGTTTCCTGCAATTCTGCCTTGATTTCAAATCCTCTTCTTTGCCTTCCCTCAATATATTTGTGGACGAGAGTTATCATTTATAACTCTGCAGGTTTGTGAATTGCAGTGCCCTGAACCTCCATTTTACAACTCGCGTTTTTGGGAGATGGCCGCAAAAGCGCAGGATGGCTTCAGGCCCTGTTCTTGTTCCGGGGGGCAGGCTGAGCCTGTGGTTAATTCTTCTTCCTGATGGGAAAATAGAGTGACCTGTGCCTGTGCCAACACCAAGAGCTAGTCTCTCATTGGTTCCACGTCTTCCCGTTCATCCTCAGGACAAATTGCAACCTGTACGGAACAGGAGGTTAAAGGTGATGATGCTCCAAGGAGGGAGATTGCTAGTAAAGTGGCTGGAATGGCGAACCCGAGCACAAGGAGATGAGAAATGAGGTGCGTTTTAGAAACCTTTCCCCATCACACGGTGTACCATCTTCTGGGTTTCTCATGCATGTTTTCGATGTAGGAAGATGCCCTTGAACCTGGAGATTTGGGACCCATGCGATGGGTACCACACAGTATTACTTTAAAGGGTCTGCGTTTGCTCACCCAACCTCACCAAACCTCTCAGCCGCAACAGTGTCCACCCTTATGTCTCATCCAGCTGTGGGTCTAGATATGGTCAATCCAGGTTGCATCACAGCCCCTGAACGCATTGTGTAAGAATTTCTCTCTCTTTCACTGTCTTTGTTTCATGGGTTTTTCAAAGTAATTTATTTTTATAATGGGGTTTAGCTGCTTTTCACTGCTGTGTTTATGCCGCTTTACACCCACTTGACACACTAACAGAGAGATATCAATACATAGGTTTTAAGATTATTACTAGTCAGATATATTCTTGTGCGGTGAATAGGGCGTGTTGAGTCCAGTTCTCTGAGCAAGGAGTAGGTCTTGTCTATTACATATTGGGTTTATGGAACGGTATCTGAGCTAATTTGAAACCCTTGTTTTATGTATCACCCCACCTCACCTTTCCCGTTAAGCAGCCATAGTGTGTTTTCTGCATGTGTGACTCTGTTCTGTTTTGTAATTCAGTTCAAGTGTAACGGTTTTTACATTCCCTCTATAAGTGATACCTTATGAGAAGTGCCCTTTTCTGTGTGACTTATTTCACTTAGAGTCGTCGTACCTAAATTCACTCATCATGCTGGTACTAGCCTTATGACATTGATTTCACGGCTGAGTGATATTCCATTGTACATAAGGACCACAACTTCTTTATCCATTTTTCTCTTTCCTGGGATATTGAAGGTGGAATGAAGTGGAGGTCCTTGTCAACAGAGCAGTCCTAAACTTTGGGGTGCTTGTGTCTTGCTGAATTTTAATTTTCCCAATTTATACCCACATGAGTGGAAGTGCCCTATGCTCTCTAAGCTTTGCTTTTCAGACGTTTCAGGACTCACCGTACACTTCTTCAGAGTGGCTGTTGACAATTTACATCCCGCCCATCAGTGTAGCAAGGCTCCCATTTCTCCATGGCCTGTCCTGCATTTCTGGTTTTGACACTTTTTTCAGCATGGCCCTTTTGACCGATGGGAAGCGAGACATCTTTGTAGCGCTGATTTGCCTTTCCAGGTTGCTTGGTTGGCCAAAAAGGGCGTATGCGTTTTTTCCTGAATATATTCAGGAAAAAACGCATACGCCCTTTTTGGCCAAGGGCATCATTGTCAACGTTTTGCCGCTTTTCATGTGCTTTAAAGGCGATTCGAATCTACCTCCTGAAATCTGTTTCCTGCAATTCTGCCTTGATTTCAAATCCTCTTCTTTGCCTTCCCTCAATATATTTGTGGACGAGAGTTATCATTTATAACTCTGCAGGTTTGTGAATTGCAGTGCCCTGAACCTCCATTTTGCAACTCGCTTTTTAGGGAGCTGGCCGCAAAAGCGCAGGATGCCTTCAGGCCCTGTTCTGGTTCCGGGGGCAGGCTGAGCCTGTGGTTAATTCTTCTTCCTGATGGGAAAATAGAGTGACCTGTGCCTGTCCCAACACCAAGAGCTAGTCTCTCATTGGTTCCACGTCTTCCCGTTCATCCTCAGTACAAATTGCAACCTGTACGGAACAGGAGGTTAAAGGTGCTGATGCTCCAAGGAGGGAGATTGCTAGTTAAGTGGCTGCAAAGGCGAACCCGGGCACAAGCAGATGAGAAATGAGGTGCGTTTTAGAAACCTTTCCCCATCACACGGTTTACCATCTTCTGGGTATCTCATGCATGTTTTCGATGTAGGAAGATGCCCTGGAACCTGGAGATTTGGGACCCATGCGATGGGTACCACGCAGTATTACTTTAAAGGGTCTGCGTTTGCTCACCCAACCTCACCAAACCTCTCAGCCGCAACAGTGTCCACCCTTATGTCTCATCCAGCTGTGGGTCTAGATATGGTCAATCCAGGTTGCATCACAGCCCCTGAACGCATTGTGTAAGAATTTCTCTCTCTTTCACTGTCTTTGTTTCATGGGTTTTACAAAGTAATTTATTTTTATAATGGGGTTTAGCTGCTTTTCACTGCTGTGTTTATGCCGCTTTTTACCCACTTGACACACTAACAGAGAGATATCAGTACATAGGTTTTAAGATTATTACTAGTCAGATATATTCTTGTGCGGTGAATAGGGCGTGTTGAGTCCAGTTCTCTGAGCAAGGAGTAGGTCTTGTCTATTACATATTGGGTTTATGGAACGGTATCTGAGCTAATTTGAAACCCTTGTTTTATGTATCACCCCACCTCACCTTTCCCGTTAAGCAGCCATAGTGTGTTTTCTGCATGTGTGACTCTGTTCTGTTTTGTAATTCAGTTCAAGTGTAACGGTTTTTACATTCCCTCTATAAGTGATACCTTATGAGAAGTGTCCTTTTCTGTGTGACTTATTTCACTTAGAGTCGTCGTACCTAAATCCACTCATCATGCTGCTACTAGCCTTATGACATTGATTTCACGGCTGAGTGATATTCCATTGTACATAAGGACCACAACTTCTTTATCCATTTTTCTCTTTCCTGGGATATTGAAGGTGGAATGAAGTGGAGGTCCTTGTCAACAGAGCAGCCCTAAACTTTGGGGTGCTTGTGTCTTGCTGATTTTTCATTTTCCCAATTTATACCCCCATGAGTGGAAGTGCCCTATGCTCTCTAAGCTTTGCTTTTAGACGTTTGAGGAGACACCGTACACTTCTCCAGAGTGGCTGTTGACAATTTACATCCCGCCCATCAGTGTAGCAAGGCTCCCATTTCTCCATGGCCTGTCCTGCATTTCTGGTTTTGACACTTTTTTCAGCATGGCCCTTTTGACCAATGGGAAGCGAGACATCTTTGTAGCGCTGATTTGCCTTTCCAGGTTGCTTGGTTGGCCAAAAAGGGCGTATGCGTTTTTTCCTGAATATATTCAGGAAAAAACGCATACGCCCTTTTTGGCCAAGGGCATCATTGTCAACGTTTTGCCGCTTTTCATGTGCTTTAAAGGCGATTCGAATCTACCTCCTGAAATCTGTTTCCTGCAATTCTGCCTTGATTTCAAATCCTCTTCTTTGCCTTCCCTCAATATATTTGTGGATGAGAGTTATCATTTATAACTCTGCAGGTTTGTGAATTGCAGTGCCCTGAACCTCTATTTTACAACTCGCGTTTTTGGGAGATGGCCGCAAAAGCGCAGGATGGCTTCAGGCCCTGTTCTTGTTCCGGGGGGCAGGCTGAGCCTGTGGTTAATTCTTCTTCCTGATGGGAAAATAGAGTGACCTGTGCCTGTGCCAACACCAAGAGCTAGTCTCTCATTGGTTCCACGTCTTCCCGTTCATCCTCAGGACAAATTGCAACCTGTACGGAACAGGAGGTTAAAGTTGATGATGCTCCAAGGAGGGAGATTGCTAGTAAAGTGGCTGGAATGGCGAACCCGAGCACAAGGAGATGAGAAATGAGGTGCGTTTTAGAAACCTTTCCCCATCACACGGTGTACCATCTTCTGGGTTTCTCATGCATGTTTTCGATGTAGGAAGATGCCCTTGAACCTGGAGATTTGGGACCCATGCGATGGGTACCACGCAGTATTACTTTAAAGGGTCTGCGTTTGCTCACCCAACCTCACCAAACCTCTCAGCCCCAAGAGTGTCCACCCTTATGTCTCATCCAGCTGTGGGTCTAGATATGGTCAATCCAGGTTGCATCACAGCCCCTGAACGCATTGTGTAAGAATTTCGCTCTCTTTCACTGTCTTTGTTTCATGGGTTTTTCAAAGTAATTTATTTTTATAATGGGGTTTAGCTGCTTTTCACTGCTGTGTTTATGCCGCTTTTTACCCACTTGACACACTAACAGAGAGATATCAGTACATAGGTTTTAAGATTATTACTAGTCAGATATATTCTTGTGCGGTGAATAGGGCGTGTTGAGTCCAGTTCTCTGAGCAAGGAGTAGGTCTTGTCTATTACATATTGGGTTTATGGAACGGTATCTGAGCTAATTTGAAACCCTTGTTTTATGTATCACCCCGCCTCACCTTTCCCGTTAAGCAGCCATAGTGTGTTTTCTGCATGTGTGACTCTGTTCTGTTTTGTAATTCAGTTCAAGTGTAACGGTTTTTACATTCCCTCTATAAGTGATACCTTATGAGAAGTGTCCTTTTCTGTGTGACTTATTTCACTTAGAGTCGTCGTACCTAAATCCACTCATCATGCTGCTACTAGCCTTATGACATTGATTTCACGGCTGAGTGATATTCCATTGTACATAAGGACCACAACTTCTTTATCCATTTTTCTCTTTCCTGGGATATTGAAGGTGGAATGAAGTGGAGGTCCTTGTCAACAGAGCAGCCCTAAACTTTGGGGTGCTTGCGTCTTGCTGATTTTTAATTTTCCAATTTATAACCCCATGAGTGGAAGTGCCCTATGCTCTCTAAGCTTTGTTTTTTAGATGTTTCAGGACTCACCGTACGCTTCTCCAGAGTGGCTGTTGGCAATTTACATCCCGCCCATCAGTGTAGCAAGGCTCCCATTTCTCCATGGCCTGTCCTGCATTTCTGGTTTTGACACTTTTTTCAGCATGGCCTTTTTAACCGATGGGAAGCAAGACATCTTTGTAGCGCTGATTTGCCTTTCCAGGTTGCTTGGTTGGCCAAAAAGGGCGTATGCGTTTTTTCCTGAATATATTCAGGAAAAAACGCATACGCCCTTTTTGGCCAAGGGCATCATTGTCAACGTTTTGCCGCTTTTCATGTGCTTTAAAGGCGATTCGAATCTACCTCCTGAAATCTGTTTCCTGCAATTCTGCCTTGATTTCAAATCCTCTTCTTTGCCTTCCCTCAATATATTTGTGGACGAGAGTTATCATTTATAACTCTGCAGGTTTGTGAATTGCAGTGCCCTGAACCTCCATTTTACAACTCGCGTTTTTGGGAGATGGCCGCAAAAGCGCAGGATGGCTTCAGGCCCTGTTCTTGTTCCGGGGGGCAGGCTGAGCCTGTGGTTAATTCTTCTTCCTGATGGGAAAATAGAGTGACCTGTGCCTGTGCCAACACCAAGAGCTAGTCTCTCATTGGTTCCACGTCTTCCCGTTCATCCTCAGGACAAATTGCAACCTGTACGGAACAGGAGGTTAAAGGTGATGATGCTCCAAGGAGGGAGATTGCTAGTAAAGTGGCTGGAATGGCGAACCCGAGCACAAGGAGATGAGAAATGAGGTGCGTTTTAGAAACCTTTCCCCATCACACGGTGTACCATCTTCTGGGTTTCTCATGCATGTTTTCGATGTAGGAAGATGCCCTTGAACCTGGAGATTTGGGACCCATGCGATGGGTACCACACAGTATTACTTTAAAGGGTCTGCGTTTGCTCACCCAACCTCACCAAACCTCTCAGCCGCAACAGTGTCCACCCTTATGTCTCATCCAGCTGTGGGTCTAGATATGGTCAATCCAGGTTGCATCACAGCCCCTGAACGCATTGTGTAAGAATTTCTCTCTCTTTCACTGTCTTTGTTTCATGGGTTTTTCAAAGTAATTTATTTTTATAATGGGGTTTAGCTGCTTTTCACTGCTGTGTTTATGCCGCTTTACACCCACTTGACACACTAACAGAGAGATATCAATACATAGGTTTTAAGATTATTACTAGTCAGATATATTCTTGTGCGGTGAATAGGGCGTGTTGAGTCCAGTTCTCTGAGCAAGGAGTAGGTCTTGTCTATTACATATTGGGTTTATGGAACGGTATCTGAGCTAATTTGAAACCCTTGTTTTATGTATCACCCCACCTCACCTTTCCCGTTAAGCAGCCATAGTGTGTTTTCTGCATGTGTGACTCTGTTCTGTTTTGTAATTCAGTTCAAGTGTAACGGTTTTTACATTCCCTCTATAAGTGATACCTTATGAGAAGTGTCCTTTTCTGTGTGACTTATTTCACTTAGAATCGTCGTACCTAAATCCACTCATCATGCTGCTACTAGCCTTATGACATTGATTTCATGGCTGAGTGATATTCCATTGTACATAAGGACCACAACTTCTTTATCCATTTTTCTCTTTCCTGGGATATTGAAGGTGGAATGAAGTGGAGGTCCTTGTCAACAGAGCAGTCCTAAACTTTGGGGTGCTTGTGTCTTGCTGAATTTTAATTTTCCCAATTTATACCCCCATGAGTGGAAGTGCCCTATGCTCTCTAAGCTTTGCTTTTCAGACGTTTCAGGACTCACCGTACACTTCTCCAGAGTGGCTGTTGACAATTTACATCCCGCCCATCAGTGTAGCAAGGCTCCCATTTCTCCATGGCCTGTCCTGCATTTCTGGTTTTGACACTTTTTTCAGCATGGCCCTTTTGACCGATGGGAAGCGAGACATCTTTGTAGCGCTGATTTGCCTTTCCAGGTTGCTTGGTTGGCCAAAAAGGGCGTATGCGTTTTTTCCTGAATATATTCAGGAAAAAACGCATACGCCCTTTTTGGCCAAGGGCATCATTGTCAACGTTTTGCCGCTTTTCATGTGCTTTAAAGGCGATTCGAATCTACCTCCTGAAATCTGTTTCCTGCAATTCTGCCTTGATTTCAAATCCTCTTCTTTGCCTTCCCTCAATATATTTGTGGACGAGAGTTATCATTTAT
The DNA here is from genome assembly GCF_965194805.1 of Balaenoptera borealis. NCBI lineage: Eukaryota > Metazoa > Chordata > Mammalia > Artiodactyla > Balaenopteridae > Balaenoptera > Balaenoptera borealis. The sequence continues at coordinate 724,535 of NW_028123954.1, read as the reverse complement.
AACTCTGCAGGTTTGTGAATTGCAGTGCCCTGAACCTCCATTTTGCAACTCGCTTTTTAGGGAGCTGGCCGCAAAAGCGCAGGATGCCTTCAGGCCCTGTTCTGGTTCCGGGGGCAGGCTGAGCCTGTGGTTAATTCTTCTTCCTGATGGGAAAATAGAGTGACCTGTGCCTGTCCCAACACCAAGAGCTAGTCTCTCATTGGTTCCACGTCTTCCCGTTCACCCTCAGGACAAATTGCAACCTGTACGGAGAAGGAGGTTAAAGGTGCTGATTCTCCAAGTAGGGAGATTGTTAGTAAAGCGGCTGGAATAGCGAACCCGGGCACAAGGAGATGAGAAATGAGGTGCGTTTTAGAAACCTTTCCCCATCACACGGTGTACCATCTTCTGGGTTTCTCATGCATGTTTTCGATGTAGGAAGATGCCCTTGAACCTGGAGATTTGGGACCCATGCGATGGGTACCACGCAGTATTACTTTAAAGGGTCTGCGTTTGCTCACCCAACCTCACCAAACCTCTCAGCCGCAACAGTGTCCACCCTTATGTCTCATCCAGCTGTGGGTCTAGATATGGTCAATCCAGGTTGCATCACAGCCCCTGAACGCATTGTGTAAGAATTTCGCTCTCTTTCACTGTCTTTGTTTCATGGGTTTTTCAAAGTAATTTATTTTTATAATGGGGTTTAGCTGCTTTTCACTGCTGTGTTTATGCCGCTTTACACCCACTTGACACACTAACAGAGAGATATCAATACATAGCTTTTAAGATTATTACTAGTCAGATATATTCTTGTGCGGTGAATAGGGCGTGTTGAGTCCAGTTCTCTGAGCAAGGAGTAGGTCTTGTCTATTACATATTGGTTTTATGGAACGGTATCTGAGCTAATTTGAAACCCTTGTTTTATGTATCACCCCACCTCACCTTTCCCGTTAAGCAGCCATAGTGTGTTTTCTGCATGTGTGACTCTGTTCTGTTTTGTAATTCAGTTCAAGTGTAACGGTTTTTACATTCCCTCTATAAGTGATACCTTATGAGAAGTGTCCTTTTCTGTGTGACTTATTTCACTTAGAATCGTCGTACCTAAATCCACTCATCATGCTGCTACTAGCCTTATGACATTGATTTCACGGCTGAGTGATATTCCATTGTACATATGGACCACAACTTCTTTATCCATTTTTCTCTTTCCTGGGATATTGAAGGTGGAATGAAGTGGAGGTCCTTGTCAACAGAGCAGCCCTAAACTTTGGGGTGCTTGTGTCTTGCTGATTTTTCATTTTCCCAATTTATACCCCCATGAGTGGAAGTGCCCTATGCTCTCTAAGCTGTGTTTTTTAGATGTTTCAGGACACACCGTACGCTTCTCCAGAGTGGCTGTTGGCAATTTACATCCCGCCCATCAGTGTAGCAAGGCTCCCATTTCTCCATGGCATGTCCTGCATTTCTGGTTTTGACACTTTTTTCAGCATGGCCCTTTTGACCGATGGGAAGCGAGACTTCTTTGTAGCACTGATTTACCTTTCCAGGTTGCTTGGTTGGCCAAAAAGGGCGTATGCGTTTTTTCCTGAATATATTCAGGAAAAAACGCATACGCCCTTTTTGGCCAAGGGCATCATTGTCAACGTTTTGCCGCTTTTCATGTGCTTTAAAGGCGATTCGAATCTACCTCCTGAAATCTGTTTCCTGCAATTCTGCCTTGATTTCAAATCCTCTTCTTTGCCTTCCCTCAATATATTTGTGGACGAGAGTTATCATTTATAAGTCTTCAGTTTTGTGAATTGCAGTGCCCTGAACCTCCATTTTACAACTCGCGTTTTTGGGAGATGGCCGCAAAAGCGCAGGATGGCTTCAGGCCCTGTTCTTGTTCCGGGGGGCAGGCTGAGCCTGTGGTTAATTCTTCTTCCTGATGGGAAAATAGAGTGACCTGTGCCTGTGCCAACACCAAGAGCTAGTCTCTCATTGGTTCCACGTCTTCCCGTTCATCCTCAGGACAAATTGCAACCTGTACGGAACAGGAGGTTAAAGGTGATGATGCTCCAAGGAGGGAGATTGCTAGTAAAGTGGCTGGAATGGCGAACCCGAGCACAAGGAGATGAGAAATGAGGTGCGTTTTAGAAACCTTTCCCCATCACACGGTGTACCATCTTCTGGGTTTCTCATGCATGTTTTCGATGTAGGAAGATGCCCTTGAACCTGGAGATTTGGGACCCATGCGATGGGTACCACACAGTATTACTTTAAAGGGTCTGCGTTTGCTCACCCAACCTCACCAAACCTCTCAGCCGCAACAGTGTCCACCCTTATGTCTCATCCAGCTGTGGGTCTAGATATGGTCAATCCAGGTTGCATCACAGCCCCTGAACGCATTGTGTAAGAATTTCGCTCTCTTTCACTGTCTTTGTTTCATGGGTTTTTCAAAGTAATTTATTTTTATAATGGGGTTTAGCTGCTTTTCACTGCTGTGTTTATGCCGCTTTACACCCACTTGACACACTAACAGAGAGATATCAATACATAGCTTTTAAGATTATTACTAGTCAGATATATTCTTGTGCGGTGAATAGGGCGTGTTGAGTCCAGTTCTCTGAGCAAGGAGTAGGTCTTGTCTATTACATATTGGGTTTATGGAACGGTATCTGAGCTAATTTGAAACCCTTGTTTTATGTATCACCCCACCTCACCTTTCCCGTTAAGCAGCCATAGTGTGTTTTCTGCATGTGTGACTCTGTTCTGTTTTGTAATTCAGTTCAAGTGTAACGGTTTTTACATTCCCTCTATCAGTGATACCTTATGAGAAGTGTCCTTTGCTGTGTGACTTATTTCACTTAGAATCGTCGTACCTAAATCCACTCATCATGCTGCTACTTGCCTTATGACATTGATTTCATGGCTGAGTGATATTCCATTGTACATAAGGACCACAACTTCTTTATCCATTTTTCTCTTTCCTGGGATATTGAAGGTGGAATGAAGTGGAGGTCCTTGTCAACAGAGCAGTCCTAAACTTTGGGGTGCTTGTGTCTTGCTGAATTTTAATTTTCCCAATTTATACCCCCATGAGTGGAAGTGCCCTATGCTCTCTAAGCTTTGCTTTTCAGACGTTTCAGGACTCACCGTACACTTCTCCAGAGTGGCTGTTGACAATTTACATCCCGCCCATCAGTGTAGCAAGGCTCCCATTTCTCCATGGCCTGTCCTGCATTTCTGGTTTTGACACTTTTTTCAGCATGGCCCTTTTGACCGATGGGAAGCGAGACATCTTTGTAGCGCTGATTTGCCTTTCCAGGTTGCTTGGTTGGCCAAAAAGGGCGTATGCGTTTTTTCCTGAATATATTCAGGAAAAAACGCATACGCCCTTTTTGGCCAAGGGCATCATTGTCAACGTTTTGCCGCTTTTCATGTGCTTTAAAGGCGATTCGAATCTACCTCCTGAAATCTGTTTCGTGCAATTCTGCCTTGATTTCAAATCCTCTTCTTTGCCTTCCCTCAATATATTTGTGGACGAGAGTTATCATTTATAACTCTGCAGGTTTGTGAATTGCAGTGCCCTGAACCTCCATTTTGCAACTCGCTTTTTAGGGAGCTGGCCGCAAAAGCGCAGTATGCCTTCAGGCCCTGTTCTGGTTCCGGGGGCAGGCTGAGCCTGTGGTTAATTCTTCTTCCTGATGGGAAAATAGAGTGACCTGTGCCTGTCCCAACACCAAGAGCTAGTCTCTCATTGGTTCCACGTCTTCCCGTTCACCCTCAGGACAAATTGCAACCTGTACGGAGAAGGAGGTTAAAGGTGCTGATTCTCCAAGTAGGGAGATTGTTAGTAAAGCGGCTGGAAGAGCGAACCCGGGCACAAGGAGATGAGAAATGAGGTGCGTTTTAGAAACCTTTCCACATCACACGGTGTACCATCTTCTGGGTTTCTCATGCATGTTTTCGATGTAGGAAGATGCCCTTGAACCTGGCGATTTGGGACCCATGCGATGGGTACCATGCAGTATTACTTGAAAGGGTCTGCGTTTGCTCACCCAACCTCACCAAACCTCTCAGCCCCAAGAGTGTCCACCCTTATGTCTCATCCAGCTGTGGGTCTAGATATGGTCAATCCAGGTTGCATCACAGCCCGTGAACGCATTGTGTAAGAATTTCTATCTCTTTCACTGTCTTTGTTTCATGGGTTTTTCAAAGTAATTTATTTTTATAATGGGGTTTAGCTGCTTTTCACTGCTGTGTTTATGCCGCTTTACACCCACTTGACACACTAACAGAGAGATATCAATACATAGGTTTTAAGATTATTACTAGTCAGATATATTCTTGTGCGGTGAATAGGGCGTGTTGAGTCCAGTTCTCTGAGCAAGGAGTAGGTCTTGTCTATTACATATTGGTTTTATGGAACGGTATCTGAGCTAATTTGAAACCCTTGTTTTATGTATCACCCCACCTCACCTTTCCCGTTAAGCAGCCATAGTGTGTTTTCTGCATGTGTGACTCTGTTCTGTTTTGTAATTCAGTTCAAGTGTAACGGTTTTTACATTCCCTCTATCAGTGATACCTTATGAGAAGTGTCCTTTTCTGTGTGACTTATTTCACTTAGAATCGTCGTACCTAAATCCACTCATCATGCTGCTACTAGCCTTATGACATTGATTTCATGGCTGAGTGATATTCCATTGTACATAAGGACCACAACTTCTTTATCCATTTTTCTCTTTCCTGGGATATTGAAGGTGGAATGAAGTGGAGGTCCTTGTCAACAGAGCAGCCCTAAACTTTGGGGTGCTTGTGTCTTGCTGATATTTCATTTTCCCAATTTATACCCCCATGAGTGGAAGTGCCCTATGCTCTCTAAGCTTTGCTTTTTAGACGTTTCAGGACTCACCGTACACTTCTCCAGAGTGGCTGTTGACAATTTACATCCCGCCCATCAGTGTAGCAAGGCTCCCATTTCTCCATGGCCTGTCCTGCATTTCTGGTGTTGACACTTTTTTCAGCATGGCCCTTTTGACCGATGGGAAGCGAGACATCTTTGTAGCGCTGATTTGCCTTTCCAGGTTGCTTGGTTGGCCAAAAAGGGCGTATGCGTTTTTTCCTGAATATATTCAGGAAAAAACGCATACGCCCTTTTTGGCCAAGGGCATCATTGTCAACGTTTTGCCGCTTTTCATGTGCTTTAAAGGCGATTCGAATCTACCTCCTGAAATCTGTTTCCTGCAATTCTGCCTTGATTTCAAATCCTCTTCTTTGCCTTCCCTCAATATATTTGTGGATGAGAGTTATCATTTATAAGTCTGCAGGTTTGTGAATTGCAGTGCCCTGAACCTCCATTTTACAACTCGCTTTTTAGGGAGCTGGCCGCAAAAGCGCAGGATGGCTTCAGGCCCTGTTCTGGTTCCGGGGGCAGGCTGAGCCTGTGGTTAATTCTTCTTCCTGATGGGAAAATAGAGTGACCTGTGCCTGTCCCGACACCAAGAGCTAGTCTCTCGTTGGTTCCCCGTCTTCCCGTTCATCCTCAGGACAAATTGCAACCTGTACGGAACAGGAGGTTAAAGGTGCTGATGCTCCAAGTAGGGAGATTGCTAGTAAAGCGGCTGGAATGGCGAACCCGGGCACAAGGAGATGAGAAATGAGGTGCGTTTTAGAAACCTTTCCCCATCACACGGTGTACCATCTTCTGGGTTTCTCATGCATGTTTTCGATGTAGGAAGATGCCCTTGAACCTGGAGATTTGGGACCCATGCGATGGGTACCACGCAGTATTACTTTAAAGGGTCTGCGTTTGCTCACCCAACCTCACCAAACCTCTCAGCCCCAAGAGTGTCCACCCTTGTGTCTCATCCAGCTGTGGGTCTAGATATGGTCAATCCAGGTTGCATCACAGCCCCTGAACGCATTGTGTAAGAATTTCTATCTCTTTCACTGTCGTTGTTTCATGGGTTTTTCAAAGTAATTTATTTTCATAATGGGGTTTAGCTGCTTTTCACGGCTGTGTTTATGCCGCTTTACACCCACTTGACACACTAACAGAGAGATATCAATACATAGGTTTTAAGATTATTACTAGTCAGATATATTCTTGTGCGGTGAATAGGGCGTGTTGAGTCCAGTTCTCTGAGCAAGGAGTAGGTCTTGTCTACTACATATTGGGTTTATGGAACCGTATCTGAGCTAATTTGATACCCTTGTTTTATGTATCACCCCACCTCACCTTTCCCGTTAAGCAGCCATAGTGTGTTTTCTGCATGTGTGACTCTGTTCTGTTTTGTAATTCAGTTCAAGTGTAACGGTTTTTACATTCCCTCTAAAAGTGATACCTTATGAGAAGTGTCCTTTTCTGTGTGACTTATTTCAGTTAGAATCGTCGTACCTAAATCCACTCATCATGCTGCTACTAACCTTATGACATTGATTTCATGGCTGAGTGATATTCCATTGTACATAAGGACCACAACTTCTTTATCCATTTTTCTCTTTCCTTGGATATTTAAGGTGGAATGAAGTGGAGGTCCTTGTCAACAGAGCAGCCCTCAACTTTGGGGTGCTTGCGTCTTGCTGATTTTTAATTTTCCCAATTTATACCCCCATGAGTGGAAGTGCCCTATGCTCTCTAAGCTGTGTTTTTCAGATGTTTCAGGACACACCGTACACTTCTCCAGAGTGGCTGTTGGCAATTTACATCCCGCCCATCAGTGTAGCAAGGCTCCCATTTCTCCATGGCCTGTCCTGCATTTCTGGTTTTGACACTTTTTTCAGCATGGCCCTTTTGACCAATGGGAAGCGAGACATCTTTGTAGCGCTGATTTGCCTTTCCAGGTTGCTTGGTTGGCCAAAAAGGGCGTATGCGTTTTTTCCTGAATATATTCAGGAAAAAACGCATACGCCCTTTTTGGCCAAGGGCATCATTGTCAACGTTTTGCCGCTTTTCATGTGCTTTAAAGGCGATTCGAATCTACCTCCTGAAATCTGTTTCCTGCAATTCTGCCTTGATTTCAAATCCTCTTCTTTGCCTTCCCTCAATATATTTGTGGATGAGAGTTATCATTTATAACTCTGCAGGTTTGTGAATTGCAGTGCCCTGAACCTCTATTTTACAACTCGCGTTTTTGGGAGATGGCCGCAAAAGCGCAGGATGGCTTCAGGCCCTGTTCTTGTTCCGGGGGGCAGGCTGAGCCTGTGGTTAATTCTTCTTCCTGATGGGAAAATAGAGTGACCTGTGCCTGTGCCAACACCAAGAGCTAGTCTCTCATTGGTTCCACGTCTTCCCGTTCATCCTCAGGACAAATTGCAACCTGTACGGAACAGGAGGTTAAAGTTGATGATGCTCCAAGGAGGGAGATTGCTAGTAAAGTGGCTGGAATGGCGAACCCGAGCACAAGGAGATGAGAAATGAGGTGCGTTTTAGAAACCTTTCCCCATCACACGGTGTACCATCTTCTGGGTTTCTCATGCATGTTTTCGATGTAGGAAGATGCCCTTGAACCTGGAGATTTGGGACCCATGCGATGGGTACCACGCAGTATTACTTTAAAGGGTCTGCGTTTGCTCACCCAACCTCACCAAACCTCTCAGCCCCAAGAGTGTCCACCCTTATGTCTCATCCAGCTGTGGGTCTAGATATGGTCAATCCAGGTTGCATCACAGCCCCTGAACGCATTGTGTAAGAATTTCGCTCTCTTTCACTGTCGTTGTTTCATGGGTTTTTCAAAGTAATTTATTTTCATAATGGGGTTTAGCTGCTTTTCACTGCTGTGTTTATGCCGCTTTTTACCCACTTGACACACTAACAGAGAGATATCAGTACATAGGTTTTAAGATTATTACTAGTCAGATATATTCTTGTGCGGTGAATAGGGCGTGTTGAGTCCAGTTCTCTGAGCAAGGAGTAGGTCTTGTCTATTACATATTGGGTTTATGGAACGGTATCTGAGCTAATTTGAAACCCTTGTTTTATGTATCACCCCGCCTCACCTTTCCCGTTAAGCAGCCATAGTGTGTTTTCTGCATGTGTGACTCTGTTCTGTTTTGTAATTCAGTTCAAGTGTAACGGTTTTTACATTCCCTCTATAAGTGATACCTTATGAGAAGTGTCCTTTTCTGTGTGACTTATTTCACTTAGAGTCGTCGTACCTAAATCCACTCATCATGCTGCTACTAGCCTTATGACATTGATTTCACGGCTGAGTGATATTCCATTGTACATAAGGACCACAACTTCTTTATCCATTTTTCTCTTTCCTGGGATATTGAAGGTGGAATGAAGTGGAGGTCCTTGTCAACAGAGCAGCCCTAAACTTTGGGGTGCTTGCGTCTTGCTGATTTTTAATTTTCCAATTTATAACCCCATGAGTGGAAGTGCCCTATGCTCTCTAAGCTTTGTTTTTTAGATGTTTCAGGACTCACCGTACGCTTCTCCAGAGTGGCTGTTGGCAATTTACATCCCGCCCATCAGTGTAGCAAGGCTCCCATTTCTCCATGGCCTGTCCTGCATTTCTGGTTTTGACACTTTTTTCAGCATGGCCTTTTTAACCGATGGGAAGCAAGACATCTTTGTAGCGCTGATTTGCCTTTCCAGGTTGCTTGGTTGGCCAAAAAGGGCGTATGCGTTTTTTCCTGAATATATTCAGGAAAAAACGCATACGCCCTTTTTGGCCAAGGGCATCATTGTCAACGTTTTGCCGCTTTTCATGTGCTTTAAAGGCGATTCGAATCTACCTCCTGAAATCTGTTTCCTGCAATTCTGCCTTGATTTCAAATCCTCTTCTTTGCCTTCCCTCAATATATTTGTGGACGAGAGTTATCATTTATAACTCTGCAGGTTTGTGAATTGCAGTGCCCTGAACCTCCATTTTACAACTCGCGTTTTTGGGAGATGGCCGCAAAAGCGCAGGATGGCTTCAGGCCCTGTTCTTGTTCCGGGGGGCAGGCTGAGCCTGTGGTTAATTCTTCTTCCTGATGGGAAAATAGAGTGACCTGTGCCTGTGCCAACACCAAGAGCTAGTCTCTCATTGGTTCCACGTCTTCCCGTTCATCCTCAGGACAAATTGCAACCTGTACGGAACAGGAGGTTAAAGGTGATGATGCTCCAAGGAGGGAGATTGCTAGTAAAGTGGCTGGAATGGCGAACCCGAGCACAAGGAGATGAGAAATGAGGTGCGTTTTAGAAACCTTTCCCCATCACACGGTGTACCATCTTCTGGGTTTCTCATGCATGTTTTCGATGTAGGAAGATGCCCTTGAACCTGGAGATTTGGGACCCATGCGATGGGTACCACACAGTATTACTTTAAAGGGTCTGCGTTTGCTCACCCAACCTCACCAAACCTCTCAGCCGCAACAGTGTCCACCCTTATGTCTCATCCAGCTGTGGGTCTAGATATGGTCAATCCAGGTTGCATCACAGCCCCTGAACGCATTGTGTAAGAATTTCTCTCTCTTTCACTGTCTTTGTTTCATGGGTTTTTCAAAGTAATTTATTTTTATAATGGGGTTTAGCTGCTTTTCACTGCTGTGTTTATGCCGCTTTACACCCACTTGACACACTAACAGAGAGATATCAATACATAGGTTTTAAGATTATTACTAGTCAGATATATTCTTGTGCGGTGAATAGGGCGTGTTGAGTCCAGTTCTCTGAGCAAGGAGTAGGTCTTGTCTATTACATATTGGGTTTATGGAACGGTATCTGAGCTAATTTGAAACCCTTGTTTTATGTATCACCCCACCTCACCTTTCCCGTTAAGCAGCCATAGTGTGTTTTCTGCATGTGTGACTCTGTTCTGTTTTGTAATTCAGTTCAAGTGTAACGGTTTTTACATTCCCTCTATAAGTGATACCTTATGAGAAGTGTCCTTTTCTGTGTGACTTATTTCACTTAGAATCGTCGTACCTAAATCCACTCATCATGCTGCTACTAGCCTTATGACATTGATTTCATGGCTGAGTGATATTCCATTGTACATAAGGACCACAACTTCTTTATCCATTTTTCTCTTTCCTGGGATATTGAAGGTGGAATGAAGTGGAGGTCCTTGTCAACAGAGCAGTCCTAAACTTTGGGGTGCTTGTGTCTTGCTGAATTTTAATTTTCCCAATTTATACCCCCATGAGTGGAAGTGCCCTATGCTCTCTAAGCTTTGCTTTTCAGACGTTTCAGGACTCACCGTACACTTCTCCAGAGTGGCTGTTGACAATTTACATCCCGCCCATCAGTGTAGCAAGGCTCCCATTTCTCCATGGCCTGTCCTGCATTTCTGGTTTTGACACTTTTTTCAGCATGGCCCTTTTGACCGATGGGAAGCGAGACATCTTTGTAGCGCTGATTTGCCTTTCCAGGTTGCTTGGTTGGCCAAAAAGGGCGTATGCGTTTTTTCCTGAATATATTCAGGAAAAAACGCATACGCCCTTTTTGGCCAAGGGCATCATTGTCAACGTTTTGCCGCTTTTCATGTGCTTTAAAGGCGATTCGAATCTACCTCCTGAAATCTGTTTCCTGCAATTCTGCCTTGATTTCAAATCCTCTTCTTTGCCTTCCCTCAATATATTTGTGGACGAGAGTTATCATTTATAACTCTGCAGGTTTGTGAATTGCAGTGCCCTGAACCTCCATTTTGCAACTCGCTTTTTAGGGAGCTGGCCGCAAAAGCGCAGGATGCCTTCAGGCCCTGTTCTGGTTCCGGGGGCAGGCTGAGCCTGTGGTTAATTCTTCTTCCTGATGGGAAAATAGAGTGACCTGTGCCTGTCCCAACACCAAGAGCTAGTCTCTCATTGGTTCCACGTCTTCCCGTTCACCCTCAGGACAAATTGCAACCTGTACGGAGAAGGAGGTTAAAGGTGCTGATTCTCCAAGTAGGGAGATTGTTAGTAAAGCGGCTGGAATAGCGAACCCGGGCACAAGGAGATGAGAAATGAGGTGCGTTTTAGAAACCTTTCCCCATCACACGGTGTACCATCTTCTGGGTTTCTCATGCATGTTTTCGATGTAGGAAGATGCCCTTGAACCTGGAGATTTGGGACCCATGCGATGGGTACCACGCAGTATTACTTTAAAGGGTCTGCGTTTGCTCACCCAACCTCACCAAACCTCTCAGCCGCAACAGTGTCCACCCTTATGTCTCATCCAGCTGTGGGTCTAGATATGGTCAATCCAGGTTGCATCACAGCCCCTGAACGCATTGTGTAAGAATTTCGCTCTCTTTCACTGTCTTTGTTTCATGGGTTTTTCAAAGTAATTTATTTTTATAATGGGGTTTAGCTGCTTTTCACTGCTGTGTTTATGCCGCTTTACACCCACTTGACACACTAACAGAGAGATATCAATACATAGCTTTTAAGATTATTACTAGTCAGATATATTCTTGTGCGGTGAATAGGGCGTGTTGAGTCCAGTTCTCTGAGCAAGGAGTAGGTCTTGTCTATTACATATTGGTTTTATGGAACGGTATCTGAGCTAATTTGAAACCCTTGTTTTATGTATCACCCCACCTCACCTTTCCCGTTAAGCAGCCATAGTGTGTTTTCTGCATGTGTGACTCTGTTCTGTTTTGTAATTCAGTTCAAGTGTAACGGTTTTTACATTCCCTCTATAAGTGATACCTTATGAGAAGTGTCCTTTTCTGTGTGACTTATTTCACTTAGAATCGTCGTACCTAAATCCACTCATCATGCTGCTACTAGCCTTATGACATTGATTTCACGGCTGAGTGATATTCCATTGTACATATGGACCACAACTTCTTTATCCATTTTTCTCTTTCCTGGGATATTGAAGGTGGAATGAAGTGGAGGTCCTTGTCAACAGAGCAGCCCTAAACTTTGGGGTGCTTGTGTCTTGCTGATTTTTCATTTTCCCAATTTATACCCCCATGAGTGGAAGTGCCCTATGCTCTCTAAGCTGTGTTTTTTAGATGTTTCAGGACACACCGTACGCTTCTCCAGAGTGGCTGTTGGCAATTTACATCCCGCCCATCAGTGTAGCAAGGCTCCCATTTCTCCATGGCATGTCCTGCATTTCTGGTTTTGACACTTTTTTCAGCATGGCCCTTTTGACCGATGGGAAGCGAGACTTCTTTGTAGCACTGATTTACCTTTCCAGGTTGCTTGGTTGGCCAAAAAGGGCGTATGCGTTTTTTCCTGAATATATTCAGGAAAAAACGCATACGCCCTTTTTGGCCAAGGGCATCATTGTCAACGTTTTGCCGCTTTTCATGTGCTTTAAAGGCGATTCGAATCTACCTCCTGAAATCTGTTTCCTGCAATTCTGCCTTGATTTCAAATCCTCTTCTTTGCCTTCCCTCAATATATTTGTGGACGAGAGTTATCATTTATAAGTCTTCAGTTTTGTGAATTGCAGTGCCCTGAACCTCCATTTTACAACTCGCGTTTTTGGGAGATGGCCGCAAAAGCGCAGGATGGCTTCAGGCCCTGTTCTTGTTCCGGGGGGCAGGCTGAGCCTGTGGTTAATTCTTCTTCCTGATGGGAAAATAGAGTGACCTGTGCCTGTGCCAACACCAAGAGCTAGTCTCTCATTGGTTCCACGTCTTCCCGTTCATCCTCAGGACAAATTGCAACCTGTACGGAACAGGAGGTTAAAGGTGATGATGCTCCAAGGAGGGAGATTGCTAGTAAAGTGGCTGGAATGGCGAACCCGAGCACAAGGAGATGAGAAATGAGGTGCGTTTTAGAAACCTTTCCCCATCACACGGTGTACCATCTTCTGGGTTTCTCATGCATGTTTTCGATGTAGGAAGATGCCCTTGAACCTGGAGATTTGGGACCCATGCGATGGGTACCACACAGTATTACTTTAAAGGGTCTGCGTTTGCTCACCCAACCTCACCAAACCTCTCAGCCGCAACAGTGTCCACCCTTATGTCTCATCCAGCTGTGGGTCTAGATATGGTCAATCCAGGTTGCATCACAGCCCCTGAACGCATTGTGTAAGAATTTCGCTCTCTTTCACTGTCTTTGTTTCATGGGTTTTTCAAAGTAATTTATTTTTATAATGGGGTTTAGCTGCTTTTCACTGCTGTGTTTATGCCGCTTTACACCCACTTGACACACTAACAGAGAGATATCAATACATAGCTTTTAAGATTATTACTAGTCAGATATATTCTTGTGCGGTGAATAGGGCGTGTTGAGTCCAGTTCTCTGAGCAAGGAGTAGGTCTTGTCTATTACATATTGGGTTTATGGAACGGTATCTGAGCTAATTTGAAACCCTTGTTTTATGTATCACCCCACCTCACCTTTCCCGTTAAGCAGCCATAGTGTGTTTTCTGCATGTGTGACTCTGTTCTGTTTTGTAATTCAGTTCAAGTGTAACGGTTTTTACATTCCCTCTATCAGTGATACCTTATGAGAAGTGTCCTTTGCTGTGTGACTTATTTCACTTAGAATCGTCGTACCTAAATCCACTCATCATGCTGCTACTTGCCTTATGACATTGATTTCATGGCTGAGTGATATTCCATTGTACATAAGGACCACAACTTCTTTATCCATTTTTCTCTTTCCTGGGATATTGAAGGTGGAATGAAGTGGAGGTCCTTGTCAACAGAGCAGTCCTAAACTTTGGGGTGCTTGTGTCTTGCTGAATTTTAATTTTCCCAATTTATACCCCCATGAGTGGAAGTGCCCTATGCTCTCTAAGCTTTGCTTTTCAGACGTTTCAGGACTCACCGTACACTTCTCCAGAGTGGCTGTTGACAATTTACATCCCGCCCATCAGTGTAGCAAGGCTCCCATTTCTCCATGGCCTGTCCTGCATTTCTGGTTTTGACACTTTTTTCAGCATGGCCCTTTTGACCGATGGGAAGCGAGACATCTTTGTAGCGCTGATTTGCCTTTCCAGGTTGCTTGGTTGGCCAAAAAGGGCGTATGCGTTTTTTCCTGAATATATTCAGGAAAAAACGCATACGCCCTTTTTGGCCAAGGGCATCATTGTCAACGTTTTGCCGCTTTTCATGTGCTTTAAAGGCGATTCGAATCTACCTCCTGAAATCTGTTTCGTGCAATTCTGCCTTGATTTCAAATCCTCTTCTTTGCCTTCCCTCAATATATTTGTGGACGAGAGTTATCATTTATAACTCTGCAGGTTTGTGAATTGCAGTGCCCTGAACCTCCATTTTGCAACTCGCTTTTTAGGGAGCTGGCCGCAAAAGCGCAGTATGCCTTCAGGCCCTGTTCTGGTTCCGGGGGCAGGCTGAGCCTGTGGTTAATTCTTCTTCCTGATGGGAAAATAGAGTGACCTGTGCCTGTCCCAACACCAAGAGCTAGTCTCTCATTGGTTCCACGTCTTCCCGTTCACCCTCAGGACAAATTGCAACCTGTACGGAGAAGGAGGTTAAAGGTGCTGATTCTCCAAGTAGGGAGATTGTTAGTAAAGCGGCTGGAAGAGCGAACCCGGGCACAAGGAGATGAGAAATGAGGTGCGTTTTAGAAACCTTTCCACATCACACGGTGTACCATCTTCTGGGTTTCTCATGCATGTTTTCGATGTAGGAAGATGCCCTTGAACCTGGCGATTTGGGACCCATGCGATGGGTACCATGCAGTATTACTTGAAAGGGTCTGCGTTTGCTCACCCAACCTCACCAAACCTCTCAGCCCCAAGAGTGTCCACCCTTATGTCTCATCCAGCTGTGGGTCTAGATATGGTCAATCCAGGTTGCATCACAGCCCGTGAACGCATTGTGTAAGAATTTCTATCTCTTTCACTGTCTTTGTTTCATGGGTTTTTCAAAGTAATTTATTTTTATAATGGGGTTTAGCTGCTTTTCACTGCTGTGTTTATGCCGCTTTACACCCACTTGACACACTAACAGAGAGATATCAATACATAGGTTTTAAGATTATTACTAGTCAGATATATTCTTGTGCGGTGAATAGGGCGTGTTGAGTCCAGTTCTCTGAGCAAGGAGTAGGTCTTGTCTATTACATATTGGTTTTATGGAACGGTATCTGAGCTAATTTGAAACCCTTGTTTTATGTATCACCCCACCTCACCTTTCCCGTTAAGCAGCCATAGTGTGTTTTCTGCATGTGTGACTCTGTTCTGTTTTGTAATTCAGTTCAAGTGTAACGGTTTTTACATTCCCTCTATCAGTGATACCTTATGAGAAGTGTCCTTTTCTGTGTGACTTATTTCACTTAGAATCGTCGTACCTAAATCCACTCATCATGCTGCTACTAGCCTTATGACATTGATTTCATGGCTGAGTGATATTCCATTGTACATAAGGACCACAACTTCTTTATCCATTTTTCTCTTTCCTGGGATATTGAAGGTGGAATGAAGTGGAGGTCCTTGTCAACAGAGCAGCCCTAAACTTTGGGGTGCTTGTGTCTTGCTGATATTTCATTTTCCCAATTTATACCCCCATGAGTGGAAGTGCCCTATGCTCTCTAAGCTTTGCTTTTTAGACGTTTCAGGACTCACCGTACACTTCTCCAGAGTGGCTGTTGACAATTTACATCCCGCCCATCAGTGTAGCAAGGCTCCCATTTCTCCATGGCCTGTCCTGCATTTCTGGTGTTGACACTTTTTTCAGCATGGCCCTTTTGACCGATGGGAAGCGAGACATCTTTGTAGCGCTGATTTGCCTTTCCAGGTTGCTTGGTTGGCCAAAAAGGGCGTATGCGTTTTTTCCTGAATATATTCAGGAAAAAACGCATACGCCCTTTTTGGCCAAGGGCATCATTGTCAACGTTTTGCCGCTTTTCATGTGCTTTAAAGGCGATTCGAATCTACCTCCTGAAATCTGTTTCCTGCAATTCTGCCTTGATTTCAAATCCTCTTCTTTGCCTTCCCTCAATATATTTGTGGATGAGAGTTATCATTTATAAGTCTGCAGGTTTGTGAATTGCAGTGCCCTGAACCTCCATTTTACAACTCGCTTTTTAGGGAGCTGGCCGCAAAAGCGCAGGATGGCTTCAGGCCCTGTTCTGGTTCCGGGGGCAGGCTGAGCCTGTGGTTAATTCTTCTTCCTGATGGGAAAATAGAGTGACCTGTGCCTGTCCCGACACCAAGAGCTAGTCTCTCGTTGGTTCCCCGTCTTCCCGTTCATCCTCAGGACAAATTGCAACCTGTACGGAACAGGAGGTTAAAGGTGCTGATGCTCCAAGTAGGGAGATTGCTAGTAAAGCGGCTGGAATGGCGAACCCGGGCACAAGGAGATGAGAAATGAGGTGCGTTTTAGAAACCTTTCCCCATCACACGGTGTACCATCTTCTGGGTTTCTCATGCATGTTTTCGATGTAGGAAGATGCCCTTGAACCTGGAGATTTGGGACCCATGCGATGGGTACCACGCAGTATTACTTTAAAGGGTCTGCGTTTGCTCACCCAACCTCACCAAACCTCTCAGCCCCAAGAGTGTCCACCCTTGTGTCTCATCCAGCTGTGGGTCTAGATATGGTCAATCCAGGTTGCATCACAGCCCCTGAACGCATTGTGTAAGAATTTCTATCTCTTTCACTGTCGTTGTTTCATGGGTTTTTCAAAGTAATTTATTTTCATAATGGGGTTTAGCTGCTTTTCACGGCTGTGTTTATGCCGCTTTACACCCACTTGACACACTAACAGAGAGATATCAATACATAGGTTTTAAGATTATTACTAGTCAGATATATTCTTGTGCGGTGAATAGGGCGTGTTGAGTCCAGTTCTCTGAGCAAGGAGTAGGTCTTGTCTACTACATATTGGGTTTATGGAACCGTATCTGAGCTAATTTGATACCCTTGTTTTATGTATCACCCCACCTCACCTTTCCCGTTAAGCAGCCATAGTGTGTTTTCTGCATGTGTGACTCTGTTCTGTTTTGTAATTCAGTTCAAGTGTAACGGTTTTTACATTCCCTCTAAAAGTGATACCTTATGAGAAGTGTCCTTTTCTGTGTGACTTATTTCAGTTAGAATCGTCGTACCTAAATCCACTCATCATGCTGCTACTAACCTTATGACATTGATTTCATGGCTGAGTGATATTCCATTGTACATAAGGACCACAACTTCTTTATCCATTTTTCTCTTTCCTTGGATATTTAAGGTGGAATGAAGTGGAGGTCCTTGTCAACAGAGCAGCCCTCAACTTTGGGGTGCTTGCGTCTTGCTGATTTTTAATTTTCCCAATTTATACCCCCATGAGTGGAAGTGCCCTATGCTCTCTAAGCTGTGTTTTTCAGATGTTTCAGGACACACCGTACACTTCTCCAGAGTGGCTGTTGGCAATTTACATCCCGCCCATCAGTGTAGCAAGGCTCCCATTTCTCCATGGCCTGTCCTGCATTTCTGGTTTTGACACTTTTTTCAGCATGGCCCTTTTGACCGATGGGAAGCGAGACTTCTCTGTAGCGCTGATTTGCCTTTCCAGGTTGCTTGGTTGGCCAAAAAGGGCGTATGCGTTTTTTCCTGAATATATTCAGGAAAAAACGCATACGCCCTTTTTGGCCAAGGGCATCATTGTCAACGTTTTGCCGCTTTTCATGTGCTTTAAAGGTGATTCGTATCTACCTCCTGAAATCTGTTTCGTGCAATTCTGCCTTGATTTCAAATCCTCTTCTTTGCCTTCCCTCAATATATTTGTGGACGAGAGTTATCATTTATAACTCTGCAGGTTTGTGAATTGCAGTGCCCTGAACCTCCATTTTACAACTCGCTTTTTTGGGAGCTGGCCGCAAAAGCGCAGGATGGCTTCAGGCCCTGTTCTGGTTCCGGGGGGCAGGCTGAGCCTGTGGTTAATTCTTCTTCCTGATGGGAAAATAGAGTGACCTGTGCCTGTCCCGACACCAAGAGCTAGTCTCTCGTTGGTTCCCCGTCTTCCCGTTCATCCTCAGGACAAATTGCAACCTGTACGGAACAGGAGGTTAAAGGTGCTGATGCTCCAAGTAGGGAGATTGCTAGTAAAGCGGCTGGAATGGCGAACCCGGGCACAAGGAGATGAGAAATGAGGTGCGTTTTAGAAACCTTTCCCCATCACACGGTGTACCATCTTCTGGGTTTCTCATGCATGTTTTCGATGTAGGAAGATGCCCTTGAACCTGGAGATTTGGGACCCATGCGATGGGTACCATGCAGTATTACTTTAAAGGGTCTGCGTTTGCTCACCCAACCTCACCAAACCTCTCAGCCCCAAGAGTGTCCACCCTTATGTCTCATCCAGCTGTGGGTCTAGATATGGTCAATCCAGGTTGCACCACAGCCCCTGAACGCATTGTGTAAGAATTTCTCTCTCTTTCACTGTCGTTGTTTCATGGGTTTTTCAAAGTAATTTATTTTCATAATGGGGTTTAGCTGCTTTTCACTGCTGTGTTTATGTCGCTTTACACCCACTTGACACACTAACAGAGAGATATCAATACATAGGTTTTAAGATTATTACTAGTCAGATATATTCTTGTGCGGTGAATAGGGCGTGTTGAGTCCAGTTCTCTGAGCAAGGAGTAGGTCTTGTCTACTACATATTGGGTTTATGGAACGGTATCTGAGCTAATTTGATACCCTTGTTTTATGTATCCCCCCACCTCACCTTTCCCGTTAAGCAGCCATAGTGTGTTTTCTGCATGTGTGACTCTGTTCTGTTTTGTAATTCAGTTCAAGTGTAACGGTTTTTACATTCCCTCTAAAAGTGATACCTTATGAGAAGTGTCCTTTTCTGTGTGACTTATTTCAGTTAGAATCGTTGTACCTAAATCCACTCATCATGCTGCTACTAACCTTATGACATTGATTTCATGGCTGAGTGATATTCCATTGTACATAAGGACCACAACTTCTTTATCCATTTTTCTCTTTCCTGGGATATTTAAGGTGGAATGAAGTGGAGGTCCTTGTCAACAGAGCAGCCCTCAACTTTGGGGTGCTTGTGTCTTGCTGATTTTTCATTTTCCCAATTTATACCCCCATGAGTGGAAGTGCCCTATGCTCTCTAAGCTGTGTTTTTCAGATGTTTCAGGACACACCGTACACTTCTCCAGAGTGGCTGTTGGCAATTTACATCCCGCCCATCAGTGTAGCAAGGCTCCCATTTCTCCATGGCCTGTCCTGCATTTCTGGTTTTGACACTTTTTTCAGCATGGCCCTTTTGACCGATGGGAAGCGAGACTTCTCTGTAGCGCTGATTTGCCTTTCCAGGTTGCTTGGTTGGCCAAAAAGGGCGTATGCGTTTTTTCCTGAATATATTCAGGAAAAAACGCATACGCCCTTTTTGGCCAAGGGCATCATTGTCTACGTTTTGCCGCTTTTCATGTGCTTTAAAGGTGATTCGTATCTACCTCCTGAAATCTGTTTCGTGCAATTCTGCCTTGATTTCAAATCCTCTTCTTTGCCTTCCCTCAATATATTTGTGGACGAGAGTTATCATTTATAACTCTGCAGGTTTGTGAATTGCAGTGCCCTGAACCTCCATTTTACAACTCGCTTTTTTGGGAGCTGGCCGCAAAAGCGCAGGATGGCTTCAGGCCCTGTTCTGGTTCCGGGGGGCAGGCTGAGCCTGTGGTTAATTCTTCTTCCTGATGGGAAAATAGAGTGACCTGTGCCTGTCCCGACACCAAGAGCTAGTCTCTCGTTGGTTCCCCGTCTTCCCGTTCATCCTCAGGACAAATTGCAACCTGTACGGAACAGGAGGTTAAAGGTGCTGATGCTCCAAGTAGGGAGATTGCTAGTAAAGCGGCTGGAATGGCGAACCCGGGCACAAGGAGATGAGAAATGAGGTGCGTTTTAGAAACCTTTCCCCATCACACGGTGTACCATCTTCTGGGTTTCTCATGCATGTTTTCGATGTAGGAAGATGCCCTTGAACCTGGAGATTTGGGACCCATGCGATGGGTACCACGCAGTATTACTTTAAAGGGTCTGCGTTTGCTCACCCAACCTCACCAAACCTCTCAGCCCCAAGAGTGTCCACCCTTATGTCTCATCCAGCTGTGGGTCTAGATATGGTCAATCCAGGTTGCACCACAGCCCCTGAACGCATTGTGTAAGAATTTCTCTCTCTTTCACTGTCGTTGTTTCATGGGTTTTTCAAAGTAATTTATTTTCATAATGGGGTTTAGCTGCTTTTCACTGCTGTGTTTATGTCGCTTTACACCCACTTGACACACTAACAGAGAGATATCAATACATAGGTTTTAAGATTATTACTAGTCAGATATATTCTTGTGCGGTGAATAGGGCGTGTTGAGTCCAGTTCTCTGAGCAAGGAGTAGGTCTTGTCTACTACATATTGGGTTTATGGAACCGTATCTGAGCTAATTTGATACCCTTGTTTTATGTATCACCCCACCTCACCTTTCCCGTTAAGCAGCCATAGTGTGTTTTCTGCATGTGTGACTCTGTTCTGTTTTGTAATTCAGTTCAAGTGTAACGGTTTTTACATTCCCTCTATCAGTGATACCTTATGAGAAGTGTCCTTTTCTGTGTGACTTATTTCACTTAGAATCGTCGTACCTAAATCCACTCATCATGCTGCTACTAACCTTATGACATTGATTTCATGGCTGAGTGATATTCCATTGTACATA
The DNA here is from genome assembly GCF_965194805.1 of Balaenoptera borealis. Classification (NCBI taxonomy): domain Eukaryota; kingdom Metazoa; phylum Chordata; class Mammalia; order Artiodactyla; family Balaenopteridae; genus Balaenoptera; species Balaenoptera borealis. The sequence continues at coordinate 704,027 of NW_028123954.1, read as the reverse complement.
AGGACCACAACTTCTTTATCCATTTTTCTCTTTCCTGGGATATTTAAGGTGGAATGAAGTGGAGGTCCTTGTCAACAGAGCAGCCCTAAACTTTGGGGTGCTTGTGTCTTGCTGATTTTTCATTTTCCCAATTTATACCCCCATGAGTGGAAGTGCCCTATGCTCTCTAAGCTGTGTTTTTCAGATGTTTCAGGACACACCGTACACTTCTCCAGAGTGGCTGTTGGCAATTTACATCCCGCCCATCAGTGTAGCAAGGCTCCCATTTCTCCATGGCCTGTCCTGCATTTCTGGTTTTGACACTTTTTTCAGCATGGCCCTTTTGACCGATGGGAAGCGAGACTTCTCTGTAGCGCTGATTTGCCTTTCCAGGTTGCTTGGTTGGCCAAAAAGGGCGTATGCGTTTTTTCCTGAATATATTCAGGAAAAACCGCATACGCCCTTTTTGGCCAAGGGCATCATTGTCAACGTTTTGCCGCTTTTCATGTGCTTTAAAGGCGATTCGTATCTACCTCCTGAAATCTGTTTCGTGCAATTCTGCCTTGATTTCAAATCCTCTTCTTTGCCTTCCCTCAATATATTTGTGGACGAGAGTTATCATTTATAACTCTGCAGGTTTGTGAATTGCAGTGCCCTGAACCTCCATTTTACAACTCGCTTTTTTGGGAGCTGGCCGCAAAAGCGCAGGATGGCTTCAGGCCCTGTTCTGGTTCCGGGGGGCAGGCTGAGCCTGTGGTTAATTCTTCTTCCTGATGGGAAAATAGAGTGACCTGTGCCTCTCCCGACACCAAGAGCTAGTCTCTCTTTGGTTCCCCGTCTTCCCGTTCATCCTCAGGATAAATTCCAACCTGTACGGAACAGGAGGTTAAAGGTGCTGATGCTCCAAGTAGGGAGATTGCTAGTAAAGCGGCTGGAATGGCGAACCCGGGCACAAGGAGATGAGAAATGAGGTGCGTTTTAGAAACCTTTCCCCATCACACGGTGTACCATCTTCTGGGTTTCTCATGCATGTTTTCGATGTAGGAAGATGCCCTTGAACCTGGAGATTTGGGACCCATGCGATGGGTACCACGCAGTATTACTTTAAAGGGTCTGCGTTTGCTCACCCAACCTCACCAAACCTCTCAGCCCCAAGAGTGTCCACCCTTATGTCTCATCCAGCTGTGGGTCTAGATATGGTCAATCCAGGTTGCATCACAGCCCCTGAACGCATTGTGTAAGAATTTCTATCTCTTTCACTGTCGTTGTTTCATGGGTTTTTCAAAGTAATTTATTTTCATAATGGGGTTTAGCTGCTTTTCACGGCTGTGTTTATGCCGCTTTACACCCACTTGACACACTAACAGAGAGATATCAATACATAGGTTTTAAGATAATTACTAGTCAGATATATTCTTGTGCGGTGAATAGGGCGTGTTGAGTCCAGTTCTCTGAGCAAGGAGTAGGTCTTGTCTACTACATATTGGGTTTATGGAACGGTATCTGAGCTAATTTGATACCCTTGTTTTATGTATCACCCCACCTCACCTTTCCCGTTAAGCAGCCATAGTCTGTTTTCTGCATGTGTGACTCTGTTCTGTTTTGTAATTCAGTTCAAGTGTAACGGTTTTTACATTCCCTCTAAAAGTGATACCTTATGAGAAGTGTCCTTTTCTGTGTGACTTATTTCACTTAGAATTGTCGTACCTAAATCCACTCATCATGCTGCTACTAACCTTATGACATTGATTTCATGGCTGAGTGATATTCCATTGTACATAAGGACCACAACTTCTTTATCCATTTTTCTCTTTCCTTGGATATTTAAGGTGGAATGAAGTGGAGGTCCTTGTCAACAGAGCAGCCCTAAACTTTGGGGTGCTTGTGTCTTGCTGATTTTTCATTTTCCAAATTTATACCCCCATGAGTGGAAGTGCCCTATGCTCTCTAAGCTGTGTTTTTCAGATGTTTCAGGACACACCGTACACTTCTCCAGAGTGGCTGTTGGCAATTTACATCCCGTCCATCAGTGTAGCAAGGCTCTCATTTCTCCATGGCCTGTCCTGCGTTTCTGGTTTTGACACATTTTTCAGCATGGCCCTTTTGACCGATGGGAAGTGAGACTTCTTTGTAGCACTGATTTGCCTTTCCAGGTTGCTTGGTTGGCCAAAAAGGGCGTATGCGTTTTTTCCTGAATATATTCAGGAAAAAACGCATACGCCCTTTTTGGCCAAGGGCATCATTGTCAACATTTTGCTGCTTTTCATGTGCTTTAAAGGCGATTCGAATCTACCTTCTGAAATCTGTTTCCTGCAATTCTGCCTTGATTTCAAATCCTCTTCTTTGCCTTCCCTCAATATATTTGTGGACGAGAGTTATCATTTATAACTCTGCAGGTTTGTGAATTGCAGTGCTCTGAACCTCCATTTTACAACTCGCTTTTTTGGGAGCTGGCCGTAAAAGTGCAGGATGGCTTCAGGCCCTGTTCTGGTTCCGGGGGGCAGGCTGAGCCTGTGGTTAATTCTTCTTCCTGATGGGAAAATAGAGTGACCTGTGCCTGTCCCAACACCAAGAGCTAGTCTCTCGTTGGTTCCCCGTCTTCCCGTTCATCCTCAGGACAAATTGCAACCTGTACGGAACAGGAGGTTAAAGGTGCTGATGCTCCAAGTAGGGAGATTGCTAGTAAAGCGGCTGGAATGGCGAACCCGGGCACAAGGAGATGAGAAATGAGGTGCGTTTTAGAAACCTTTCCCCGTCACACGGTGTACTATCTTCTGCGTTTCTCAAGCATGTTTTCGATGTAGGAAGATGCCCTTGAAGCTGGAGATTTGGGACCCATGTGATGGGTACCACGCAGTATTACTTTAAAGGGTCTGCGTTTGCTCACCCAACCTCACCAAACCTCTCAGCCCCAAGAGTGTCCACCCTTATGTCTCATCCAGCTGTGGGTCTAGATATGGTCAATCCAGGTTGCATCACAGCCCCTGAACGCATTGTGTAAGAATTTCTCTCTCTTTCACTGTCGTTGTTTCATGGGTTTTTCAAAGTAATTTATTTTCATAATGGGGTTTAGCTGCTTTTCACTGCTGTGTTTATGCCCCTTTACACCCACTTGACACACTAACAGAGAGATATCAATACATAGGTTTTAAGATTATTACTAGTCAGATATATTCTTGTGCGGTGAATAGGGCGTGTTGAGTCCAGTTCTCTGAGCAAGGAGTAGGTCTTGTCTACTACATATTGGGTTTATGGAACGGTATCTGAGCTAATTTGATACCCTTGTTTTATGTATCACCCCACCTCACCTTTCCCGTTAAGCAGCCATAGTGTGTTTTCTGCATGTGTGACTCTGTTCTGTTTTGTAATTCAGTTCAAGTGTAACGGTTTTTACATTCCCTCTAAAAGTGATACCTTATGAGAAGTGTCCTTTTCTGTGTGACTTATTTCAGTTAGAATCGTTGTACCTAAATCCACTCATCATGCTGCTACTAACCTTATGACATTGATTTCATGGCTGAGTGATATTCCATTGTACATAAGGACCACAACTTCTTTATCCATTTTTCTCTTTCCTGGGATATTTAAGGTGGAATGAAGTGGAGGTCCTTGTCAACAGAGCAGCCCTCAACTTTGGGGTGCTTGTGTCTTGCTGATTTTTCATTTTCCCAATTTATACCCCCATGAGTGGAAGTGCCCTATGCTCTCTAAGCTGTGTTTTTCAGATGTTTCAGGACACACCGTACACTTCTCCAGAGTGGCTGTTGGCAATTTACATCCCGCCCATCAGTGTAGCAAGGCTCCCATTTCTCCATGGCCTGTCCTGCATTTCTGGTTTTGACACTTTTTTCAGCATGGCCCTTTTGACCGATGGGAAGCGAGACTTCTCTGTAGCGCTGATTTGCCTTTCCAGGTTGCTTGGTTGGCCAAAAAGGGCGTATGCGTTTTTTCCTGAATATATTCAGGAAAAAACGCATACGCCCTTTTTGGCCAAGGGCATCATTGTCTACGTTTTGCCGCTTTTCATGTGCTTTAAAGGTGATTCGTATCTACCTCCTGAAATCTGTTTCGTGCAATTCTGCCTTGATTTCAAATCCTCTTCTTTGCCTTCCCTCAATATATTTGTGGACGAGAGTTATCATTTATAACTCTGCAGGTTTGTGAATTGCAGTGCCCTGAACCTCCATTTTACAACTCGCTTTTTTGGGAGCTGGCCGCAAAAGCGCAGGATGGCTTCAGGCCCTGTTCTGGTTCCGGGGGGCAGGCTGAGCCTGTGGTTAATTCTTCTTCCTGATGGGAAAATAGAGTGACCTGTGCCTGTCCCGACACCAAGAGCTAGTCTCTCGTTGGTTCCCCGTCTTCCCGTTCATCCTCAGGACAAATTGCAACCTGTACGGAACAGGAGGTTAAAGGTGCTGATGCTCCAAGTAGGGAGATTGCTAGTAAAGCGGCTGGAATGGCGAACCCGGGCACAAGGAGATGAGAAATGAGGTGCGTTTTAGAAACCTTTCCCCATCACACGGTGTACCATCTTCTGGGTTTCTCATGCATGTTTTCGATGTAGGAAGATGCCCTTGAACCTGGAGATTTGGGACCCATGCGATGGGTACCACGCAGTATTACTTTAAAGGGTCTGCGTTTGCTCACCCAACCTCACCAAACCTCTCAGCCCCAAGAGTGTCCACCCTTATGTCTCATCCAGCTGTGGGTCTAGATATGGTCAATCCAGGTTGCACCACAGCCCCTGAACGCATTGTGTAAGAATTTCTCTCTCTTTCACTGTCGTTGTTTCATGGGTTTTTCAAAGTAATTTATTTTCATAATGGGGTTTAGCTGCTTTTCACTGCTGTGTTTATGTCGCTTTACACCCACTTGACACACTAACAGAGAGATATCAATACATAGGTTTTAAGATTATTACTAGTCAGATATATTCTTGTGCGGTGAATAGGGCGTGTTGAGTCCAGTTCTCTGAGCAAGGAGTAGGTCTTGTCTACTACATATTGGGTTTATGGAACCGTATCTGAGCTAATTTGATACCCTTGTTTTATGTATCACCCCACCTCACCTTTCCCGTTAAGCAGCCATAGTGTGTTTTCTGCATGTGTGACTCTGTTCTGTTTTGTAATTCAGTTCAAGTGTAACGGTTTTTACATTCCCTCTATCAGTGATACCTTATGAGAAGTGTCCTTTTCTGTGTGACTTATTTCACTTAGAATCGTCGTACCTAAATCCACTCATCATGCTGCTACTAACCTTATGACATTGATTTCATGGCTGAGTGATATTCCATTGTACATAAGGACCACAACTTCTTTATCCATTTTTCTCTTTCCTGGGATATTTAAGGTGGAATGAAGTGGAGGTCCTTGTCAACAGAGCAGCCCTAAACTTTGGGGTGCTTGTGTCTTGCTGATTTTTCATTTTCCCAATTTATACCCCCATGAGTGGAAGTGCCCTATGCTCTCTAAGCTGTGTTTTTCAGATGTTTCAGGACACACCGTACACTTCTCCAGAGTGGCTGTTGGCAATTTACATCCCGCCCATCAGTGTAGCAAGGCTCCCATTTCTCCATGGCCTGTCCTGCATTTCTGGTTTTGACACTTTTTTCAGCATGGCCCTTTTGACCGATGGGAAGCGAGACTTCTCTGTAGCGCTGATTTGCCTTTCCAGGTTGCTTGGTTGGCCAAAAAGGGCGTATGCGTTTTTTCCTGAATATATTCAGGAAAAACCGCATACGCCCTTTTTGGCCAAGGGCATCATTGTCAACGTTTTGCCGCTTTTCATGTGCTTTAAAGGCGATTCGTATCTACCTCCTGAAATCTGTTTCGTGCAATTCTGCCTTGATTTCAAATCCTCTTCTTTGCCTTCCCTCAATATATTTGTGGACGAGAGTTATCATTTATAACTCTGCAGGTTTGTGAATTGCAGTGCCCTGAACCTCCATTTTACAACTCGCTTTTTTGGGAGCTGGCCGCAAAAGCGCAGGATGGCTTCAGGCCCTGTTCTGGTTCCGGGGGGCAGGCTGAGCCTGTGGTTAATTCTTCTTCCTGATGGGAAAATAGAGTGACCTGTGCCTCTCCCGACACCAAGAGCTAGTCTCTCTTTGGTTCCCCGTCTTCCCGTTCATCCTCAGGATAAATTCCAACCTGTACGGAACAGGAGGTTAAAGGTGCTGATGCTCCAAGTAGGGAGATTGCTAGTAAAGCGGCTGGAATGGCGAACCCGGGCACAAGGAGATGAGAAATGAGGTGCGTTTTAGAAACCTTTCCCCATCACACGGTGTACCATCTTCTGGGTTTCTCATGCATGTTTTCGATGTAGGAAGATGCCCTTGAACCTGGAGATTTGGGACCCATGCGATGGGTACCACGCAGTATTACTTTAAAGGGTCTGCGTTTGCTCACCCAACCTCACCAAACCTCTCAGCCCCAAGAGTGTCCACCCTTATGTCTCATCCAGCTGTGGGTCTAGATATGGTCAATCCAGGTTGCATCACAGCCCCTGAACGCATTGTGTAAGAATTTCTATCTCTTTCACTGTCGTTGTTTCATGGGTTTTTCAAAGTAATTTATTTTCATAATGGGGTTTAGCTGCTTTTCACGGCTGTGTTTATGCCGCTTTACACCCACTTGACACACTAACAGAGAGATATCAATACATAGGTTTTAAGATAATTACTAGTCAGATATATTCTTGTGCGGTGAATAGGGCGTGTTGAGTCCAGTTCTCTGAGCAAGGAGTAGGTCTTGTCTACTACATATTGGGTTTATGGAACGGTATCTGAGCTAATTTGATACCCTTGTTTTATGTATCACCCCACCTCACCTTTCCCGTTAAGCAGCCATAGTCTGTTTTCTGCATGTGTGACTCTGTTCTGTTTTGTAATTCAGTTCAAGTGTAACGGTTTTTACATTCCCTCTAAAAGTGATACCTTATGAGAAGTGTCCTTTTCTGTGTGACTTATTTCACTTAGAATCGTCGTACCTAAATCCACTCATCATGCTGCTACTAACCTTATGACATTGATTTCATGGCTGAGTGATATTCCATTGTACATAAGGACCACAACTTCTTTATCCATTTTTCTCTTTCCTTGGATATTTAAGGTGGAATGAAGTGGAGGTCCTTGTCAACAGAGCAGCCCTAAACTTTGGGGTGCTTGTGTCTTGCTGATTTTTCATTTTCCAAATTTATACCCCCATGAGTGGAAGTGCCCTATGCTCTCTAAGCTGTGTTTTTCAGATGTTTCAGGACACACCGTACACTTCTCCAGAGTGGCTGTTGGCAATTTACATCCCGTCCATCAGTGTAGCAAGGCTCTCATTTCTCCATGGCCTGTCCTGCGTTTCTGGTTTTGACACATTTTTCAGCATGGCCCTTTTGACCGATGGGAAGTGAGACTTCTTTGTAGCACTGATTTGCCTTTCCAGGTTGCTTGGTTGGCCAAAAAGGGCGTATGCGTTTTTTCCTGAATATATTCAGGAAAAAACGCATACGCCCTTTTTGGCCAAGGGCATCATTGTCAACATTTTGCTGCTTTTCATGTGCTTTAAAGGCGATTCGAATCTACCTTCTGAAATCTGTTTCCTGCAATTCTGCCTTGATTTCAAATCCTCTTCTTTGCCTTCCCTCAATATATTTGTGGACGAGAGTTATCATTTATAACTCTGCAGGTTTGTGAATTGCAGTGCTCTGAACCTCCATTTTACAACTCGCTTTTTTGGGAGCTGGCCGTAAAAGTGCAGGATGGCTTCAGGCCCTGTTCTGGTTCCGGGGGGCAGGCTGAGCCTGTGGTTAATTCTTCTTCCTGATGGGAAAATAGAGTGACCTGTGCCTGTCCCAACACCAAGAGCTAGTCTCTCGTTGGTTCCCCGTCTTCCCGTTCATCCTCAGGACAAATTGCAACCTGTACGGAACAGGAGGTTAAAGGTGCTGATGCTCCAAGTAGGGAGATTGCTAGTAAAGCGGCTGGAATGGCGAACCCGGGCACAAGGAGATGAGAAATGAGGTGCGTTTTAGAAACCTTTCCCCGTCACACGGTGTACTATCTTCTGCGTTTCTCAAGCATGTTTTCGATGTAGGAAGATGCCCTTGAAGCTGGAGATTTGGGACCCATGTGATGGGTACCACGCAGTATTACTTTAAAGGGTCTGCGTTTGCTCACCCAACCTCACCAAACCTCTCAGCCCCAAGAGTGTCCACCCTTATGTCTCATCCAGCTGTGGGTCTAGATATGGTCAATCCAGGTTGCATCACAGCCCCTGAACGCATTGTGTAAGAATTTCTCTCTCTTTCACTGTCGTTGTTTCATGGGTTTTTCAAAGTAATTTATTTTCATAATGGGGTTTAGCTGCTTTTCACTGCTGTGTTTATGCCGCTTTACACCCACTTGACACACTAACAGAGAGATATCAATACATAGGTTTTAAGATTATTACTAGTCAGATATATTCTTGTGCGGTGAATAGGGCGTGTTGAGTCCAGTTCTCTGAGCAAGGAGTAGGTCTTGTCTACTACATATTGGGTTTATGGAACGGTATCTGAGCTAATTTGATACCCTTGTTTTATGTATCACCCCACCTCACCTTTCCCGTTAAGCAGCCATAGTGTGTTTTCTGCATGTGTGACTCTGTTCTGTTTTGTAATTCAGTTCAAGTGTAACGGTTTTTACATTCCCTCTAAAAGTGATACCTTATGAGAAGTGTCCTTTTCTGTGTGACTTATTTCAGTTAGAATCGTCGTACCTAAATCCACTCATCATGCTGCTACTAACCTTATGACATTGATTTCATGGCTGAGTGATATTCCATTGTACATAAGGACCACAACTTCTTTATCCATTTTTCTCTTTCCTTGGATATTTAAGGTGGAATGAAGTGGAGGTCCTTGTCAACAGAGCAGCCCTCAACTTTGGGGTGCTTGTGTCTTGCTGATTTTTCATTTTCCCAATTTATACCCCCATGAGTGGAAGTGCCCTATGCTCTCTAAGCTGTGTTTTTCAGATGTTTCAGGACACACCGTACACTTCTCCAGAGTGGCTGTTGGCAATTTACATCCCGCCCATCAGTGTAGCAAGGCTCCCATTTCTCCATGGCCTGTCCTGCATTTCTGGTTTTGACACTTTTTTCAGCATGGCCCTTTTGACCGATGGGAAGCGAGACTTCTCTGTAGCGCTGATTTGCCTTTCCAGGTTGCTTGGTTGGCCAAAAAGGGCGTATGCGTTTTTTCCTGAATATATTCAGGAAAAAACGCATACGCCCTTTTTGGCCAAGGGCATCATTGTCAACGTTTTGCCGCTTTTCATGTGCTTTAAAGGCGATTCGTATCTACCTCCTGAAATCTGTTTCGTGCAATTCTGCCTTGATTTCAAATCCTCTTCTTTGCCTTCCCTCAATATATTTGTGGACGAGAGTTATCATTTATAACTCTGCAGGTTTGTGAATTGCAGTGCCCTGAACCTCCATTTTACAACTCGCTTTTTAGGGAGCTGGCCGCAAAAGCGCCGGATGGCTTCAGGCCCTGTTCTGGTTCCGGGGGGCAGGCTGAGCCTGTGGTTAATTCTTCTTCCTGATGGGAAAATAGAGTGACCTGTGCCTGTCCCGACACAAAGAGCTAGTCTCTCGTTGGTTCCCCGTCTTCCCGTTCATCCTCAGGACAAATTGCAACCTGTACGGAAAAGGAGGTTAAAGGTGCTGATGCTCCAAGTAGGGAGATTGCTAGTAAAGTGGCTGGAATGGCGAACCCGGGCACAAGGAGATGAGAAATGAGGTGCGTTTTAGAAACCTTTCCCCATCACACGGTGTACCATCTTCTGGGTTTCTCATGCATGTTTTCGATGTAGGAAGATGCCCTTGAACCTGGAGATTTGGGACCCATGCGATGGGTACCACGCAGTATTACTTTAAAGGGTCTGCGTTTGCTCACCCAACCTCACCAAACCTCTCAGCCCCAAGAGTGTCCACCCTTATGTCTCATCCAGCTGTGGGTCTAGATATGGTCAATCCAGGTTGCATCACAGCCCCTGAACGCATTGTGTAAGAATTTCTCTCTCTTTCACTGTCGTTGTTTCATGGGTTTTTCAAAGTAATTTATTTTCATAATGGGGTTTAGCTGCTTTTCACTGCTGTGTTTATGTCGCTTTACACCCACTTGACACACTAACAGAGAGATATCAATACATAGGTTTTAAGATTATTACTAGTCAGATATATTCTTGTGCGGTGAATAGGGCGTGTTGAGTCCAGTTCTCTGAGCAAGGAGTAGGTCTTGTCTATTACATATTGGGTTTATGGAACGGTATCTGAGCTAATTTGATACCCTTGTTTTATGTATCACCCCACCTCACCTTTCCCGTTAAGCAGCCATAGTGTGTTTTCTGCATGTGTGACTCTGTTCTGTTTTGTAATTCAGTTCAAGTGTAACGGTTTTTACATTCCCTCTAAAAGTGATACCTTAGGAGAAGTGTCCTTTTCTGTGTGACTTATTTCAGTTAGAATCGTCGTACCTAAATCCACTCATCATGCTGCTACTAACCTTATGACATTGATTTCATGGCTGAGTGATATTCCATTGTACATAAGGACCACAATTTCTTTATCCATTTTTCTCTTTCCTTGGATATTTAAGGTGGAATGAAGTGGAGGTCCTTGTCAACAGAGCAGCCCTCAACTTTGGGGTGCTTGTGTCTTGCTGATTTTTCATTTTCCCAATTTATACCCCCATGAGTGGAAGTGCCCTATGCTCTCTAAGCTGTGTTTTTCAGATGTTTCAGGACACACCGTACACTTCTCCAGAGTGGCTGTTGGCAATTTACATCCCGCCCATCAGTGTAGCAAGGCTCCCATTTCTCCATGGCCTGTCCTGCATTTCTGGTTTTGACACTTTTTTCAGCATGGCCCTTTTGACCGATGGGAAGCGAGACTTCTCTGTAGCGCTGATTTGCCTTTCCAGGTTGCTTGGTTGGCCAAAAAGGGCGTATGCGTTTTTTCCTGAATATTTTCAGGAAAAAACGCATACGCCCTTTTTGGCCAAGGGCATCATTGTCAACGTTTTGCCGCTTTTCATGTGCTTTAAAGGTGATTCGTATCTACCTCCTGAAATCTGTTTCCTGCAATTCTGCCTTGATTTCAAATCCTCTTCTTTGCCTTCCCTCAATATATTTGTGGACGAGAGTTATCATTTATAACTCTGCAGGTTTGTGAATTGCAGTGCCCTGAACCTCCATTTTACAACTCGCTTTTTTGGGAGCTGGTCGCAAAAGCGCAGGATGGCTTCAGGCCCTGTTCTGGTTCCGGGGGGCAGGCTGAGCCTGTGGTTAATTCTTCTTCCTGATGGGAAAATAGAGTGACCTGTGCCTGTCCCGACACCAAGAGCTAGTCTCTCGTTGGTTCCCCGTCTTCCCGTTCATCCTCAGGACAAATTGCAACCTGTACGGAACAGGAGGTTAAAGGTGCTGATGCTCCAAGTAGGGAGATTGCTAGTAAAGCGGCTGGAATGGCGAACCCGGGCACAAGGAGATGAGAAATGAGGTGCGTTTTAGAAACCTTTCCCCATCACACGGTGTACCATCTTCTGGGTTTCTCATGCATGTTTTCGATGTAGGAAGATGCCCTTGAACCTGGAGATTTGGGACCCATGCGATGGGTACCACGCAGTATTACTTTAAAGGGTCTGCGTTTGCTCACCCAACCTCACCAAACCTCTCAGCCCCAAGAGTGTCCACCCTTATGTCTCATCCAGCTGTGGGTCTAGATATGGTCAATCCAGGTTGCATCACAGCCCCTGAACGCATTGTGTAAGAATTTCTCTCTCTTTCACTGTCGTTGTTTCATGGGTTTTTCAAAGTAATTTATTTTCATAATGGGGTTTAGCTGCTTTTCACTGCTGTGTTTATGTCGCTTTACACCCACTTGACACACTAACAGAGAGATATCAATACATAGGTTTTAAGATTATTACTAGTCAGATATATTCTTGTGCGGTCAATAGGGCGTGTTGAGTCCAGTTCTCTGAGCAAGGAGTAGGTCTTGTCTATTACATATTGGGTTTATGGAACGGTATCTGAGCTAATTTGATACCCTTGTTTTATGTATCACCCCACCTCACCTTTCCCGTTAAGCAGCCATAGTGTGTTTTCTGCATGTGTGACTCTGTTCTGTTTTGTAATTCAGTTCAAGTGTAACGGTTTTTACATTCCCTCTATCAGTGATACCTTATGAGAAGTGTCCTTTTCTGTGTGACTTATTTCACTTAGAATCGTCGTACCTAAATCCACTCATCATGCTGCTACTAACCTTATGACATTGATTTCCTGGCTGAGTGATATTCCATTGTACATAAGGACCACAACTTCTTTATCCATTTTTCTCTTTCCTGGGATATTTAAGGTGGAATGAAGTGGAGGTCCTTGTCAACAGAGCAGCCCTCAACTTTGGGGTGCTTGTGTCTTGCTGATTTTTAATTTTCCCAATTTATAACCCCATGAGTGGAAGTGCCCTATGCTCTCTAAGCTGTGTTTTTCAGATGTTTCAGGACACACCGTACACTTCTCCAGAGTGGCTGTTGGCAATTTACATCCCGCCCATCAGTGTAGCAAGGCTCCCATTTCTCCATGGCCTGTCCTGCATTTCTGGTTTTGACACTTTTTTCAGCATGGCCCTTTTGACCGATGGGAAGCGAGACTTCTCTGTAGCGCTGATTTGCCTTTCCAGGTTGCTTGGTTGGCCAAAAAGGGCGTATGCGTTTTTTCCTGAATATATTCAGGAAAAAACGCATACGCCCTTTTTGGCCAAGGGCATCATTATCAACGTTTTGCCGCTTTTCATGTGCTTTAAAGGCGATTCGTATCTACCTCCTGAAATCTGTTTCGTGCAATTCTGCCTTGATTTCAAATCCTCTTCTTTGCCTTCCCTCAATATATTTGTGGACGAGAGTTATCATTTATAACTCTGCAGGTTTGTGAATTGCAGTGCCCTGAACCTCCATTTTACAACTCGCTTTTTTGGGAGCTGGCCGCAAAAGCGCAGGATGGCTTCAGGCCCTGTTCTGGTTCCGGTGGGCAGGCTGAGCCTGTGGTTAATTCTTCTTCCTGATGGGAAAATAGAGTGACCTGTGCCTGTCCCGACACCAAGAGCTAGTCTCTCGTTGGTTCCCCGTCTTCCCGTTCATCCTCAGGACAAATTGCAACCTGTACGGAAAAGGAGGTTAAAGGTGCTGATGCTCCAAGTAGGGAGATTGCTAGTAAAGCGGCTAGAATGGCGAACCCGGGCACAAGGAGATGAGAAATGAGGTGCGTTTTAGAAACCTTTCCCCATCACACGGTGTACCATCTTCTGGGTTTCTCATGCATGTTTTCGATGTAGGAAGATGCCCTTGAACCTGGAGATTTGGGACCCATGCGATGGGTACCACGCAGTATTACTTTAAAGGGTCTGCGTTTGCTCACCCAACCTCACCAAACCTCTCAGCCCCAAGAGTGTCCACCCTTATGTCTCATCCAGCTGTGGGTCTAGATATGGTCAATCCAGGTTGCATCACAGCCCCTGAACGCATTGTGTAAGAATTTCTATCTCTTTCACTGTCGTTGTTTCATGGGTTTTTCAAAGTAATTTATTTTCATAATGGGGTTTAGCTGCTTTTCACGGCTGTGTTTATGCCGCTTTACACCCACTTGACACACTAACAGAGAGATATCAATACATAGGTTTTAAGATTATTACTAGTCAGATATATTCTTGTGCGGTGAATAGGGCGTGTTGAGTCCAGTTCTCTGAGCAAGGAGTAGGTCTTGTCTACTACATATTGGGTTTATGGAACGGTATCTGAGCTAATTTGATACCCTTGTTTTATGTATCACCCCACCTCACCTTTCCCGTTAAGCAGCCATAGTGTGTTTTCTGCATGTGTGACTCTGTTCTGTTTTGTAATTCAGTTCAAGTGTAACGGTTTTTACATTCCCTCTAAAAGTGATACCTTAAGAGAAGTGTCCTTTTCTGTGTGACTTATTTCAGTTAGAATCGTCGTACCTAAATCCACTCATCATGCTGCTACTAACCTTATGACATTGATTTCATGGCTGAGTGATATTCCATTGTACATAAGGACCACAACTTCTTTATCCATTTTTCTCTTTCCTTGGATATTTAAGGTGGAATGAAGTGGAGGTCCTTGTCAACAGAGCAGCCCTCAACTTTGGGGTGCTTGTGTCTTGCTGATTTTTAATTTTCCCAATTTATACCCCCATGAGTGGAAGTGCCCTATGCTCTCTAAGCTGTGTTTTTCAGATGTTTCAGGACACACCGTACACTTCTCCAGAGTGGCTGTTGGCAATTTACATCCCGCCCATCAGTGTAGCAAGGCTCCCATTTCTCCATGGCCTGTCCTGCATTTCTGGTTTTGACACTTTTTTCAGCATGGCCCTTTTGACCGATGGGAAGCGAGACTTCTCTGTAGCGCTGATTTGCCTTTCCAGGTTGCTTGGTTGGCCAAAAAGGGCGTATGCGTTTTTTTCCTGAATATATTCAGGAAAAAACGCATACGCCCTTTTTGGCCAAGGGCATCATTATCAACGTTTTGCCGCTTTTCATGTGCTTTAAAGGCGATTCGTATCTACCTCCTGAAATCTGTTTCATGCAATTCTGCCTTGATTTCAAATCCTCTTCTTTGCCTTCCCTCAATATATTTGTGGACGAGAGTTATCATTTATAACTCTGCAGGTTTGTGAATTGCAGTGCCCTGAACCTCCATTTTACAACTCGCTTTTTTGGGAGCTGGCCGCAAAAGCGCAGGATGGCTTCAGCCCTGTTCTGGTTCCGGTGGGCAGGCTGAGCCTGTGGTTAATTCTTCTTCCTGATGGGAAAATAGAGTGACCTGTGCCTGTCCCGACACCAAGAGCTAGTCTCTCGTTGGTTCCCCGTCTTCCCGTTCATCCTCAGGACAACTTGCAACCTGTACGGAACAGGAGGTTAAAGGTGCTGATGCTCCAAGTAGGGAGATTGCTAGTAAAGCGGCTAGAATGGCGAACCCGGGCACAAGGAGATGAGAAATGAGGTGCGTTTTAGAAACCTTTCCCCATCACACGGTGTACCATCTTCTGGGTTTCTCATGCATGTTTTCGATGTAGGAAGATGCCCTTGAACCTGGAGATTTGGGACCCATGCGATGGGTACCACGCAGTATTACTTTAAAGGGTCTGCGTTTGCTCACCCAACCTCACCAAACCTCTCAGCCCCAAGAGTGTCCACCCTTATGTCTCATCCAGCTGTGGGTCTAGATATGGTCAATCCAGGTTGCATCACAGCCCCTGAACGCATTGTGTAAGAATTTCTATCTCTTTCACTGTCGTTGTTTCATGGGTTTTTCAAAGTAA